>NC_092820.1:96914952-97514952 GCF_023375885.2 Dermacentor andersoni
CTATTAAAAGGGCGACATTGAGTCATAAATTTGACACTTATTTTCAGACGTATATGACTACAATTGTATGTGCAGATTTGAGACAATATAAAGAGGAATTTGCCTTTGGTAATAAGAGTATTAGAACTATCATTGCGTTTATTGCCATTCTTTAAAACTTCAGATTCCTGTACTTAAACCTGAGACAGAATCTACAGTATGCGGGAGAAAAATATTTTCGTTGCTCTTGTTTGCGCTTCTGTTCTCACGAACGTCTGCCCCAAAGCCTAGAAGACCGCCGCTCTACTTGGACATTGGAAAGGTAATCATTCTATACATATTATTATGCAACATCATATGTTTAAACATTTAGCACCTTTCAGTGCTCTGACCTTCTGTTTATAGGTTGCCTGATAACTTTCAGCATGACTTAATATTAAACTTGCAGGAACGTTGGCTCTCTGCCTCAGCCATGTCCCTTCAGAAAGGGAGACCTCAACATGCAATGTTCATTGTTCTTATTGATAAACCAAGCCAAGCCAGCTCTGACTGCTAGGCGTTCCGAGCACGCCTACGACAGATCAGACTAGGCAGTGCACCACGGCCAGTTGTTCTCTCAAAAGACGGTGAGAGGGACCCCATCATTCTACCCCTCGAAATTAGTCGATGATTCGTAGTCCAGGCTCGTAGGCATCTGCGGGAGAAACTGAGCGGCTCATTCCAGTTTTCCACCTAGACCTGGGCACTTTAAATAAGTGGAGTAAATTTTGTGCAATGAGTGAAGCTCATGATAGGCACACGTGAGGCACATGGGCATGAGCTACCATATCCGCTATACGTGCTGGACTCGCTTCAATAATCCTCTCACATTGATGTGACTTTAACATATCACGTGCATTTTCTCGGTTACGGCGTAATGCATGTTCTACGTAAGAGCTAGTAAGCCAGTGAACGCTTACAAAGCCTCACTCATGCGGATGAAAATCACCAACATGAAATTCCTAGACCCAGTGACGTTAATGGTGCTGTACAGCCTGTTGTCATACGTGCGACATCTTAGTGTTCGAGTGCGATTCCTAAAGCATCAGTCAAAGGAAGACCACGCGTGTTCGAAGCTAGGTCTGCTGGTAGAAGAACCACACCTACGTAAAAAGTGCGTTATAGCGGGAAAAGGCAACTCATGTCCAAAATTAGCAATTTCTCGAATTAGCTAGTGGACAGTTTACCAGCGGTTCTCGTGGAATATGCGATCTCGGCCATCTTGGCATCCTTGTTTTCAATTCCCCTATGTATGTGCAACCACCATTGCTTGCGGACTGCAATGCATCCGTTCCGTAATGTTTGTTTTCTCATGGTAATTTGATCTACACTTATGCTTCACACCAAAGGCTAGATAGATTTCCTAAACCATATTTCTCGTAATATGTATAGCATTGTCTTCAATTGTGATGGAAATGCGAATGCTACAAGTAACTCCAACAAGCACTTCCAGATGTGGTGTGTAAACACCCTACGCATCGGAAATACCTCGACGCAGTTCGTAAAGTGATGTGTGATGATCAACAGGCAGCTAATTTTCTCGCGGTCTTCGGGGGTGTGGGCCCGGTACGTAACACGCTAGCATTTACCAAGGAGTGTAACTTTCCCTCCACTGTAATGGTGGGAACAAGCCAGGGGTTTCCCTTCTGTTGTATCCTTTATTGTTTCAGTTTCGTTTCTGTCAGTGTACGTATTGTCATCGTCATTCAATATGATTTCCTATATAAGTGGCTTTACTGTGACGAATAAAGAGAATTGCATACTGCGCTTTCGTGGTCCAGTGTCATGCGTCTGGGCTGAGCCAGACACCACATATTGGCGACGAGGGTCAGTATCGGAGCCATGCCGCTCGGGTGTTTCCCAGCACCGCCCCCTTTCTTGCCTGCACCCGGTGACCCGGCTGTGCCTTGGCAGCATTGGAAACGCGTATTCCTGAATTTCCTGGAGGCCATTGGCGGCGATGAAGTGAAGCCGAAGCGTTGCAAGGCAATTCTGCTAAACTCGCTCGGGGTTGAAGGCCAGCGAATATTCTAAAGCATCCTTGCACAAGGAGCAGACGTGACCGCGGACGCCAAGGCCCAGGACAAGGTGGACCAGTTCAAGGACGCGCTTGCTGCACTGGATACGCATTTCGTGAGCGCTACGAATGATTTGGTGGAGCGGCGCCGGTTTCGCCAAAGACGACAACTGCCTGGTGAGACCTTTCAAGCATTTACAAACAGTCTTCGGGAACTTGCGTCTACTTGCAATTTTGGCAGTGCTACCGATAGCATGATTCGAGACTAATTACTGGAGCAACGAACAACCGTGAACGACCCGTGAACGCATGCTTTATGAAGGGTCTTCGCTTACACTGCAGCGTGCTGTTGACATCGGGAAGCAAATTGAGCAAACGCAACAAGAGCTCGGAGAATTCGCGCATAGCACTGTGCACAAGATTCAAGATGTGCGAAAAAGGTCAGACTCTGAGCAAGGAAGTTGCTACAGGTGCGGCTCGTCATCGCATATGGCTAACTCGACTGCATGTCCGGCGAGGAACAAGCGTTGCCACTCTTGTGGAAAAATTGGTCACTTTTCAAGCATGTGCAAATCGAAGAAAAAGAAATATGCCGTTCGAAAGCCCGAGAAGGCCAACGCCGTCACGGTACTTCAAATCGGTGACCGTAATGCGTCGGCGAAAGATATTCGAGCCAACATTTCTATCGGGAAGATACGATTGTCGTTGCTTGTCGACACGGGCGCTACGGTTTCTTTGCTCAGTGAAGAGCACTACCACAAATATCTAGCCAACACCTACTCATTGCGACCGCCGACTGCCAATTTGTGTAACTATTCCGGAGAACAAATCAAGTTAAGCGGTTGCTTTCTTGCTGACGTATCTTACAAGGGAAACAAAGCCAGTGTGCTTTTTCATGTCACAACCAAGGGCACTTCGCTGCTGGGGCTTGATGCCGTTCGGAGCCTGGGAATCACTATCAACGGCTCAACCTTGAATTGCCGCCAGGTGACATGCCCTGATTCACTGCCTTCAGAATTCACGCAACAGTTTGCGCACTTGTTCACGGAACAGTTAGGGCATGTGAAAGGCTTTGTTCACCATGTTAAATGCTGTTCATCTGTGAAACCAGTCGTTGCGAAGCTCCGACGCCTGCCGCTCACGCTACGGCAAGAGGTATCGGTAGAGATACGTCTGCTGGCCGAAGATATAATTGAACCTGTCGACGCGTCGGAGTGGATTTCACCGATCGTCGTCGTGAGGAAGAAGGACGGTTCAATTAGGTTGTGTGTGGACCTACGTGAAGTGAACAAGGCAGTAATTGCCGATGCTTTTCCGCTTCCGCATACAGAACTACTTCATGAACTAGCTGGAGGAACGTGCTTCGCAAAGCTCGACTTAGCGTCGGCATACCACCAGCTAGAACTGACTCCAGAAAGTCGGGGACTAACCAACTTTATCACACACGAAGGATTGTTTCGGTTTAAGTGTGTGTTTTGGCCTTGCATCTGCCCCTTCAGCCTTTCAGAGAATGATGCAGCATATTTTGAAAGATTGATGTGATTGTGTGGGGCAAGACACGTGAGGAGCACCACAAGAATCTACACCGGGTGCTAAAACGCATTGGTGATTCAGGTTTGAGGCTCAACCAGAAATGCACATTTGCTGTTTCAGAACTATCCTTTTTAGGGCATACGGTGAGCTCAAAAGGGCTCACACCATTGCAGTCTAAGGTTGACGCTATTGTCAAAGTGCCTGCTCCTCACGATGTTGCCACTTTGAGGTCATTTTTGGGTCTCGCTGGTTACTATGCTCGGTTTGTGCCGCGATTTGCTGATCTAGTCGAGCCGCTTAGAAGGCTCCTGCGGCCTGGTCAACAGTTCACGTGGGTGATGAGGCTGAGCGTAGCTTCCAGCTTGTTAAGACAGCTTTGTCTTCAAGCCCAGTCATACAAATGTTTAACCCAGACTTTGATGTAATTGTTACGACAGATGCTTCTGATAAGGGACTGGGAGCCGTTCTTCAGCAACGCGATGGTGACAGCGTACGCACGGTAGCCTTCGCATCGCGTCCCCTGACTCCTGCTGAGCGGAAGTACTCCGCTGGGGAACGTGAGGCCCTTGCTTGTCTCTTCGCGTGCGAGCGCTGGCATGTCTACTTGTGGGGTAGAAAATTTTTGTTGCGTACGAACCATCAGGCACTGGTGACGTTACTTTCAGCTGCCGGTACAGGACGCCGACCTTTGCGTATATCCAGATGGTCAGCTCGACTTTTGTATTATAACTTCGACATAGAGTACCAAAAGGGATCGCAAAATGTCGTGGCCGATGCGCTTTCACGCCTACCTCTTGACTGTGATTCGCAGCAGACGATGCAGGAAGAAATTGTGTCCGTTGTATCAGAGTGCCTAACAAAGGAACGGCTGCAGGTGGCCACTGCTGCAGACAGCACACTGCAACAGGTTGTTGTGCACGTGGTACAGGGTTGGGCGCCTAGAAAAGCTTTGCCAGCAGAAGTAATGCCGTACTTTAACGTGCGGGAAGAGCTTTCTTTCGTTGATGGCCTTTTGATGCGCGGCGAGCAGGTAGTTGTTCCGAGTGAATTAACCTCGCTCCTTGTTGGTTTTGCGCACGAAGGTCACCCAGGAATTGTGAGGACGAAGCAGAGACTACGTGATCTTTACTGGTGGCCGCGTTTGAATTAACAGGTAGAAGCAATCCATTTTTGTCATATCTGCCAGGCCGCGGACAAGTCCGCTAAACCGTCGTTTGCACCGCTGCAGCCGGTGACGTTTACAGCGCTACCATGGCAGAAGTTAGCAATGGATATAGTGGGACCGATTGACTGGGCCCCTCCAAACTGTAGGTACATGATATCGCTGATCGATTATCATTCCAAGTGGCCTGAGGTTGCGTTTTCATCTACAGTGACGTCACAGAGTGTGGTCGATTTTTTGCAGACTGTGTTCAGCCGAGAAGGCTATCCGGAAGAAATTGTCACAGATAATGGGCCTCAGTTTAGATCGCAAATGTTTGAAACATTCTTGAGAGAGAGGGGTATTGCACATCGTTGTTCTTCTCTGTACTATCCACAAGGAAACTGTGCGATTGAACGCTTTAATCGCGTGCTGAAAGATTTCATGCAGGTTGCCCGATTGGAACAACGGCCCCTCCAGGCTGCGGTGGTTGACTATATCGGCATATATAGGTCGACGCCGCATGCGACAACGGGTGTGTCGCCAGCCAAGTTGCTTCACGGGCGCCAGCCAAGGACAAAACTCAATACAGTGGGTTTGCCGACAAGAGAGGGTGTCCATGCCAGTTCGAATAAAAATGTTCATGCTAGGGTTAAGGCGAAGCAGACGTATGCAAAACAGTATACGGACAAGAGGCGAGGTGCGAAAAGACCAGCCTTTAGTGTAGGGGACTTCGTTCGTGTACGCAAGCCAGCAGGCGGTGGGAAAGCATCGGTAAACTACATGGGACCTTTCAAGATTGTCGGCAGAAAAGGCAAAAATAGCTTTTTGATGAGCGACGGTCGTTGCTGGAACGCATCTAAACTAGTTCGGGTTCCGTGCAATCAATCGCAGACAACAGAACAGTGGGCAGGGGAATTGCCTCATGACTACTCGGGTACCGCTGGGGCTAAAAGCCGCGCAGACGCTGAACAGGGTGAACTGTTGCGATCGCCGGAAACAAGGGCTGAAGTTAATGAAGAAGTGGTCGCTCCTTTAGAGGATTCGGTGGAGCAACCTTTGCGTCGCAGCAATAGGGTACGCCGACCTGTCGAAAGATTTGGGCTTTCTTTACCTGAACAATAAGTGTTTAGTTCGTGTTATTTTGGTTGTTGCAAATTATTATGTTGTATTTTCAAGCGGGAGGCGATATTGTATCCTTTATTGTTTCAGTTTCGTTTCTGTCAGTGTACGTATTGTCATCGTCATTCAATATGATTTCCTATATAAGTGGCTTTACTGTGACGAGTAAAGAGAATTGCATACTGCGCTTGCGTGGTCCAGTGTCATGCGTCTGGGCTGAGCCAGACACCACACCTTCCTCACACACGTGAGAACTTCTATGGTATTTAGGCACATCTTGCCTCATCTCTGGCCAAGTAACCGTCGGTCATAACTCGTAATATGTTTCACTGGCAGCTTTGTCAAGCTAATTCAGTGCCATGGAAGTTGTAGACACATATTTTGGTACTCGAGCGTGGCGCGAAAACAAGAAGCGCCTGAGTAATTCCTTCATTGTCTGAGTCTTCCTGACCAATAGGTATCTCATCAAGTGACTCCCCTCAGCTAGAACGGAGGAATCAGTCTCAGCCATCTCGAACGACTCCAAGCTACACCAGCTTCTCTAAATTCAGTGACAAGTGGGCACAGTTCGTCGTCGTGTTGTGCAGTCTTGAGGTGGTATCGGCTTACGAGCTTTTCACACCGAAATCCGGCCTCCCCAACATAACCAAAGACGTCCTCTCTCCGTCTGGAATAGCCGGCGGCGATGTTTGTGATAACGCGTCAGTCCCGACGTTCTCCGACCCATTCCGGTGGTGAATGGTAAATCTACCGCACCACTGGCTGCTGGAGGCACTTTACGTGTTCTCGCGTGCTTCGTACACGTTCGGAAAAGCACTCATTTGTAAGACGTATGGAGCTAAATCAATCTATGTAGTGTATTTTTATGTTGCTGTAGAATTCTCTTTTCTACTACTTTCATCAAAATAATACCGGAGAAATTTATGATTTTGTGCAATGCAAACAAAGTAATTCTAATGTGTCCAAGCGATGACAAACTACGTTGCCCAACGTGAAAAAGCACGAAAGTCCAAGAAAAGCGAACAATAAAAGCGTAATCCGATTTATTACAAGGGGGATAATCGGTCTAGCAGCCCCTAGCTACTACGAACATCACGAGCTATGTTGCACTCGCAGCACAGGTTGTCGTCTGAGGCGCGAGGCAAGTCTGCTTCATTAGATTGGCCTCGGGTGGGAACAGGAGCGCTCCTGGCGACTCAGGGAGGAGACTTGATAAGGAGTGGTAATATATGGCTTCGGGTGACCAACATGCACTGTCTCCCGAACGGACAACGAATGTCCGACGATGGTGTGACTTTCTCAACGATGTAATTCACAGGTGAAGTACCTTCGTACTCCACCTGTGCATGCACGGTTGCATGCACGGTTGTAGCATGCATGGTTGTAGCGTAGCAGATAACAAAACTACATCACTACACTTTTAAAAATATGAGTGACATACTAGAAGAAAAAGTTGCGTTTTTATGTAGCATTCCGCTTTAAAATTAAAATAAAATCTTCCATTACGCATCGCTTTGAACATTTTGCGGTAGTTTTTCTTCTGATGATTCCGAATGCAATGTTTGGCAGGTACGAAATATTACGATGAATTTGATAATCGGTTGTTGGATAATATTCGGTGAGTTTCGGGTATCCGAAAATGCCGAATACTGTTGTCGAATACGATTACTTTGTTTTCAAACTTGGATTAGTGTTTCACACTAGGTATAATCCATGACCCTTAGGAGCAATTATAAACTATTCGTGCTGTTAAGGCAGGCTGCTTGGTGAGTAATTAATCAAGAACCCGAAGATAAACAGATGGTCTATAAAAATTAGCACGAGAATAGAAACCGACCATCCAATACTTAGGAATGATGAACGTCGATTTTCACAAATAGTCTGTACATGAACTGTGGGCTGAACGCCTAAATATTTGCACTGTAGACGTCTCCGTAAATGTAAGGGCCATAAAAACAGACAGAACGGTTAAGACTCTGTCTACCGTGCTTCCGCTCTTCAAACTCCCGTCTTGACAATGCGAAGCAGCTGAGAGGGAGCCGCAATACAGAGATATTGAATAATGGGTAATTTTGACTACTCGAGTGAGGTACTGCTACTCTATACAGTGAATTTTGTGCGCACAAATAGGGTTAAGCGCATGAACAAACCTATATAGGCGCCTATCTTTAGCTGAATATATTTCGTGGGTTCGGTAAAACGTATCTATAGAAGTGATAGGGAGTACAGACTAGGCTAGCTTACCGCGGAGTTCAAGCGCTATTCCACTCTCGGAACGTTGGCGAGCAGCGAAATTGCTCAAAACCACCACTACAACTGCTGAGGGTCGTATGCTTTGCTTTATAGCTTTAGAATAACGGTAGTAGTGCTCAGCTAGGGTGATAATAGAAATGAGAGCCATCATAAATTTGAGAGCCCGCTGCCACCCAAGGCGGTGCTGCAAAAACACTGAAATCAGTTGCTGGGCTGCCTGTCCTATATACGAAAGGATTAGGACGTCACACGCAACGTCGAAAACTGGCGTCGTCGCGGGAGCTTGCCCAACGGTAGTCTTTACTGAGAAACGTGTGCGGGGAGCACTACGTCCTTCGTATGGCTATAACGAGCACCATATCATCACATAGGTGGTTCGTATGCTTGCTTCGAGCTTATTATTTATTCTAGCGTATGATCTTCTGTATGCTGTATGAGTGATTCCAAAGAATGTCAGCGCGGTTCGATTCACTTTGCTGAGAGCTTGTAGCCTCTGTCTTGCGGTGCTATAAGCCATTACATCTTTTGTTTCCCAAGGGCTATAAGCCGTTGATGATGATAGTAAAACTTTTGAAAAAACATGAATACACCAAACCCTAGCCACATACAGCCTCGTCGTAAAACTGAAACAAGCAACTCGGCGCACGCGGCACGCAATGTTACGGCCCACAACTAGAAATACAGGTGCGTCCAACATGACTTGGGAGATGCCAGCTACAACACTGTTTCCCGCACGACGATCAGCACGATGTGTTTTTCTTTGCAATGTGATACATTCACAATACTAGCAGCATTGAAACTCATCGCGCTCTCGTAGCGCCATAGAACGGTAGGGGTGAGGACAGGCGGCGACCATCGAAATGTGTGTGCGGGTCAAGCGCGTCGACTTTTGTGCATGATTCACGGAAGGTTCCAGAGTAATCGCTGGTGGCTGTGTGTCTTCCAGAAAGTGCTAGACAATTTGCTTCGCACATGCGCAATCCGATTGCACAAGGTTTCGTAACAAGAGGGAACGAATAGTACAATGAAATACATATCAGAAATTTCAGCTACACGCACACATCCTCCGCTGAGCGATAACGTTTAAGTTTCGTTAGCCGCTCAAAAGCGGTCACGCGAGAGCATCATCCGGATAGTACAAACAATACGCTGGTGATTAGTGAAAGCAGCCTCAGTAACTAAAAAGCAACAAAGAAATAAGATCTAGAGCTTCTCTAGCGCTGCTACAACCACATAGGGCACAAAATTTGAAAATTTTCAGGTCTTGAGCGACTCTGCTATGATTCGTAGAATATTTCGGTGCCGCCTATCTCTCCCCCGCAAGTTGTTGATGCACTGGCGGGCGAAGTGCCGGGCTTTTACGGCGCGCTTGATATTGGCCGCAACATCGAGGTTGCCTTGCTTTGTGTAACATCACACGGGAAGCACATGGCCTTCTCACTACGTCAGGCTACTGCCCCGGATTTTCATCACCAAGCAGTAACTTCAATATCTCTGTTGGCTACTGTGTAGCATTTCCTTTAGATTCTATGGCAGTCGGGCGATTAGCCTAACCTAGAGGATCGGAGTGAAAAACCTTGAGCTATCTAGGTTGTGTTGCTCTATGGCGCGTCATTCTAATAGAGTTTATGGACTAGCGACCGTACTTGACCAGAAGTGGCGCCTCGCCAAGTATGAGTGCTGCTCTGAAAAAGGCGCTTTGGCACGAATTAGCTGCTGCGTTAAACTTGCTATGAACGGCCGTTTAAATAGCTCGGTGGTAGCACTTCTATTGCGAGTATCTTTACTGCGATTATAGAAAGGTTGTATTGCATGTGAGGGCCAGGAAGAGCTGAGGGCACTGCTAGAAACATACTTCGGAACGTAAGCACATGGTGTGAATGTATTTGCACAAAAACGGGAGGCGGCAAGCTGTGAAGGCAGCGGAGTCGGGTCCTGCCAATTCTAGGGAGGAGCAGCCCACCTTGCCGGCGACCTTTTCTTGAGGATGATGCCGAGGTGTGTTGAATTTTTTGGTTGCTATGTTTACCGGTTTTAGGCAGCTGGACTGGTTTGTGCTGGTGAATGTTTCACTTGTGTTTGTGTTTTGTTTTCTTGCAATTAAGCACACATATCAGCACATGATATGTGTGCATAACAGCAAAAATAAAAATCAGGCCCTACAAACACTGATAACATTGGTTTCATAGAAAACCAATGCTTTAATACCTTGTGTTTGATTGCATTGCTCGTTATTCCGTAAAACGGGTATAGGGAACAGTATGTCGCATCGTGCATTACGCGTGGTCTATAGAGTTTGAATAAGTAAAAGTGAAATAGGCTTGGCAAACAGTTGCCGAAACTAAGGACACAATTACAGTATTTAAATCTTATTCATTGTGCGCAACGCTTCAACAGTATGTCTACTATGCTTAGTTGTTGCATCCGGACAGCTCTCCTCATGAGGAGCATGCTGCTGAAGGGCCGATTCTCCCGCCAACCCGATCGCACGTTTCTGTGCGCAACGACGCAGGCACTAGCGGCACTTCACGTAAGGCAAATTACCAGCAGCTGCAATACGAATCCATTAACGGAGAAAGTCAATGTCTTTTCCGACCCCTTAAACAGCAATATAGTGCTTGACTTATGTAAGTACAAAGGAAAAGTGTGTACCTAAATGCAACTGTGCAAAATGAAACCATATTCTGTTCGACTATTACTATCACTAGTAACGCAGCTTCTTTAGCATAGAAACCACCATGTGGAACTCACTATCAGTGTGGCATATTTTTGTGATGTGGTGTCTTTGTCTCAATTTTTTCTAAGTTAGGGCCTGTGTTGTAAACGGTTCATGGCCAGAAGCATTTTTCTGGGCTTCCACCTGTGATTATCCGATAACATTTCTGCACAGGAGAGGCCATCAATATTTTACCCTGTTTGCTGATTTTATTTTTAAGGACCATCAACTCGATAGTAGCGTCTGCAGGTTACCTCGATGACTTACTGGAGGTTGCTGCCTGGAGGGCCGCGTACGAATATGCACAGCACGGGCAGCTGGCCGAGGCGGCAAAAGCGAATGCCGACAGGTTCCAGAAGATGCTGCTTGAGTAAAATATGCAGGCACATGCCGCTCACGCAAGCTGACATTTTCCAAACAGGGATTAGTGTCTACGTTATTGTAAGTTACAAACAGATTATTCATGACCGCCATCTGGATGCATCGATCTCAAGTGCTCATTGGCTTATATACGTCGATTATCTCTTCTGAGATGTTCTTTGCGCTGCTTTCACAAGCCATCAGTTCGCAATACACAAAACATTTGCATGGTTAGATGTACTACCACAACCTGACCGTATATTGTGCATCAATTTAACTGATTAACAAAATAGACTTCTTAGCGGCAGAGGCGGCTTGGTAACATTTGCTACCTTTTAATATATGTGTAACGCGACAGATCGTATACAACTTGCACTATCATTTCTGCCGTCACCTGCATATGTTCCCACTGCCCTCAAGAGTAGCATTGCTAAAACTATAACCTTTGGAAACATTGACAACAAATATTTACACTGCATATCCCGCAGCGGCAATAAGTGAATTTGCTTCGCAGCTTCACCAGCATCTGCGGAGGATATGAGGGCCTCCTGCGTGGCGCAACAGCAGCTGGCAGAAAAGATGCGGGGCTGGTGGGAGGCGGCTGTACTCATCACAAGTACCATACGACAGCTCCTGGCTGCCCTTGCGCATGCCCATTACGAGCTGCCTCAGCAGTGATAAACATGACAGTTTTTTTTTTCATAATAAATTTTATTGTGGCCACATTACAAGTGTAGCTTATCTTTCGGTTCCAATTGACGCTGCGTTAATGATATGGCTACTCACAAGCTGCTGTGACAAGTGCAAGCGAACCTTGTGAAATCATATCTAGGTCATGCATGACCGTGGCAGTGAAAACTTAGAGTGCCGTGATGTCGCTTGAAGCACGAATGTCCATAGCACAGAAATATGACGGTTTGCTGCACTGCAGGGATGCATTGGCTACAGCACATATTTACAGGGCCTGCAGCGAGGTAAAAAAGGCTTAAAAAGGCTTTGCTTTTTCTGTTTACGCGATGTTCCGGTAGGTACTGTATTTCACAGAAAATATACAATACACTATGTGATCATTTTTATTTTAACCACAACAGTGTTTCTCATACATCCGTTGTAGATGTATTTAACCCGCGTGGTGTGACAACTGGTAATGAAATAACTTGTTAGAAATTTCATGCTATACGCATGTTTCGCTTGCAAGTTGAAATCATTTTGGCCTACGGAAGACACAAGTGACCATATTAGATTTTAACCGCAGTTGTCTGGTAATTTTTATACTTACTCTGACATTTACGGTTCCCTAATGCTGATATCAACAAAATATAGTGCCCATGTGGTTGATCACAGTTTGAAATTTACTGCCACATTCACTGCCAGGCTGCTCTTGAAGCCATTTTTGTCACATAAAAGACCATCGAAGTACTAAGTATTTTCTCACTTGTTGGTTTTTAAGAGTATGTGGCTGCTGTCATTTACTTGTGGTTTTATTACAGCAATAGAAATGGAAAATACATAAATTGAAATATGTGCTACAATCATGTTGAATGCATAACAGGCAAGATTCACGAGGCCTTTGTGCTGTGAAGTTCCTTGGTGAACCTGAACGCTTGTGCATGAGCTTAAAGAACATGACTAATCTTATGTCAGATATTTCTGTGCTTTATTATGTCCCGAATTCCCATGTAAAGCGTACTCGATCCCATTTAGTGGATACAATACTGTGCATTCTTCAGCATGAAATCTTGCCCTGTTTACTTACTGCGGCGCATCGCATTTACTGCCCTATACTTTGATTATGTAAAACGCTGAAGATGTGTTGCGTGGTTTTCCATATGCTGGGGAGATGAATAAATTATTTAAGCAATGATACTGGCACTTTAAATGAATATTTATCAGTAAATGTACAATTTCACAACTATTTACAAATCAACGGTCTTCCAAGGGAGGACTTGTGCTTGACATGCCAAGCGATCGTTTTTGGTAGACTTGGCCAGGACTGTGTTGTGGCTGTGTGCGAAAACTACGCAGGGCTTACAGGGTGCGTTTGTGCAGTACGTATTGGGTAGCCAAAGGAAGCGAAGAGATGAATACCAATATCCTGCCATGCACAGTGCAGAGGGCGGTCATAGTGTCAGTGATGCGAGTAGCCGAAAGGGCGGGGGAGGAGGGGTATCTGAATGATAATAGTAACAGACGCAAGAGCAAATCAAATGGCAAACTCCTGTTGGCCAGAAAAATGGCTACGACATTCTGTCGATAAGCATAAGGTGTTCTACCCGCAGCAACTAAATGCTAGATTCTAAATGAGTGTCACTGTGAAAGGATACAGTCGCTTGCAGGTACTGACAGCTCACTGGTACTGGTTACGTAAAACACTGGTGGTAATTTAGGAGATGCGGTAAAAAACGGCAGGATATTTACTATTCGGCGACCTTACTTCACAGTGGTAACACACACACACACACACACACACATATATATATATATATATATATATATATATATGCGCCTGCCTGCTGCAGCCATATTTATTTATTTATTAATTTATTTATTTATTTTCAATACTGCTGCTCTCCTTCGAGAGCGTGGCAGTTGGGCAGTACAATAATTCAGCTGTTCAATGCAAGGAAAAAGTATAGATTACACAAAAAGTACAAAAAACGACATAAGCAGTGCAAGTTATACATAGTACTATACAAGTAAACCATCTTAAGATTAAACGGAATAGTAAATAATAAAAAAAAAATGAAATGTAATAGAGCAAGATGCTTTATAACAATAGCACAGATATTACTAAGGGCAAGTAATAAAACAGCAATAACTACAATAAACTACGAGTGTTAGGGAATCATCAGGGCAAACGAATAAGCTGTCGAAAATTAGAGTGCTTATTAAAATTTCCTAACGAATGAACCAATCTGTGCCGGTGTCCCTGCTTGCATAATAGGTACTGTTATTGACACACAGTTTTTTCTAATTGTAAGATAAATTCTATTTGTAAGATATAAAGATATATTACTGCTTCCTGCAGTGTTCACGGGAGGACGGCCAGGGATCGGCCTCAGGAGCCACGATTTCAATGGGTTGCCGTTGTCGCTGGCATAGCCCTAGAAATCGCATGTAAAATGCTAGTATTTATCTGCATAAGGTTGAGTGAGTGAAACATGGTTTACGTTATATACGCCTACTGCAATTATGCTGTATTGAAAGAAGACACATGCTGAGCAACTGATTCTGCTGCGATCAGAGCAGATAATAATAGCTGGCTCACAGTATATTCCTTATTTGTAGCTTCTTGCACGGCGGCTGTTTTGGCGAATTGGGCGGTCTGCATTCTTGAATGTATACTAGTGTAAAAAGAATGTGACAGGACACATTCAGTGTACCTCAAACTTTACATACGTATTAAAACTACTTGGAAGTACAGCACAAGTGTGTTGTTACTTTGGTGCAGATACTCAATGAAAAAAAATATCTCACTGCCCTTCCACTCTGTGAAGAAGGATGACCAGCGAAGCTGTGTACGTGGGACCATTAATGGCGTACTGCGCCTCCGCCGTGGGTAGGCCCAGCACTGTACTATCTCCGCGATCGGTCAACGTATGGGGAGTGCTTAACGCCTACTTCACCTCCATCACGGGTCGGCACTGTATTGCACAATCTCCAGGATCGGCCCACGTATGCGAGTGCTAAACGCCTGCTTCACCTCCGCCGCGGGTCGGTTCGGCATCACACTGCCTATCGACAGAACGACAATAATATTTCCTTGGACGGTAGAGGTATACATCTTCGCTTTAAAATTTTAACTTCCCTTCAAGCACTACATCGCCGACATACTTAACGAGCTGATATACCACAAATTTCTCGGGCTGCCACATTCTCTTGCGATGGAGCACACTTTAGTGAATGGCGTGCTAAATCAATGACGACGATTAACACAATAAACATGACCATGTCCTTGCTCGAAAGAAGGCTCTAGATGACAGTCATTCGCATCGGCTAATCAATCTCACAGGGGCCAAGCGCAGGCCGCGCTTGATCTAAGCCATGCACCCACTTTGCTCCCTAGGTCTATCCCCGGGCAGCAGCCACTTTCGTCACCCTCCTCAACGTGGGTGCAGCAAACGAGGCCTCCTCTTTATTGGCGGAATGGTATTTAAAAAAGTTTCGGTCGGGGTGTCGGGATTTTAAGCGTGCTTGGTGATTACGGAGAACCACCTGGCTCTGGGCTTATGGGTCTGTTCGGTGACTGAGGGAGCGGGTTCTCAACCAAGGCGCGTTTGACACGATCGATAAATATGGTGTCCTCTCCGCCATTTGTGTCCGCAGGGAAATGTTTGTCAACACGATCAATGACATGGTATGGACCGTCGTAAGGGCGTTATAGGGGCTTCCGCACGGGTGAAAACATAAGTGGACGTGGCCAACTCTTTGGGAATATGCGATGTGGTATGGTGCTAGCACAGTGGTTGAGGAGCATGGTGTGTTCGCAATGAAGTTCGAAGCCTGTTGATGCAGCCGGTGGGGTCAGGACACGGTGATGAAACGGTACATTTGAAGAACTCCCCTGGAAGGCGTAGTGACGTTCCAAACCATAATGCGTTGGTGGGCTAATTGGTGTGAGTCCATGAATACTTTGTTTAGCGCAAAACAACAGACACAAGAAAGACGACAGGACAAGGCGCTTGTCCTGTCGTCTTTCTTGTGTCTGTTTTTTGGCACTAAACAAAGTATTTATTGACGTTC
Source organism: Dermacentor andersoni (assembly GCF_023375885.2). NCBI lineage: Eukaryota > Metazoa > Arthropoda > Arachnida > Ixodida > Ixodidae > Dermacentor > Dermacentor andersoni. The sequence continues at coordinate 96,930,856 of NC_092820.1, forward strand.
CAAAAGCCGTCTCGGTAGGCGTAGAGCGCAGATGCTACTTCAGTACAGCCAAAGGAGTCTCGCCAAAGTAGTCTCATCTAACAGCGGAAGGTACTGTTGCAGAATCGACTGCTTGCGCCGGAAGCCGCGACAGTTCCACTGCCAGATTTGATTTTCATTTGCGCGCCTGGCCATTTTGCAGTTGCGTGGCGATCTGCTCCATATCCTGTTGCCACCCTTTCATGGCGACCATCTCATTCCTTAGCCTTTGGCATTCCTCGGCCTGTTTCTGAACTGCCTCGAAGACAGCTTGAATTTGGTTGTTGATATGGTTCATAAATTCATTCATCTTGGCCTCTAACCTTTCCAAATTTTCGACCCTTTTCTCTATAGCCTGAATAGGGTCGGCGTCTTGAATTTTGGGTTTCGTTGGTGGCGGGAGGGACGCCTCTGTGACCATCTTATCCTCTCCTTGCGGCTGTTGACGTGCCGCTGGGGGGTCATCTGTTTAATGGGTTGTTGCGGAGGAGGGGTTGCCTCCCTCTGTGATTTCCTTAGGTTTTGGATTTCGGACCGTTGCGAATCGACTACCCTCGTTAATTTTTCGACCATTTTCTTTAATTTCTCAATTTCCTCGTCCCGTGTATCCCTCTGATTACTTTCCTGGGAGACCTTGCCCGCAAAATTCACACCCTTACGCTCCTTGCTCCTACCTCGTCTCCATGGGTTGGCAGGGTCCCTTGAGCTCGAGCGCCCCCTGGACTGGCTCCTGGCACGGGAACCGAAGCGTCCTTTGGGCGGCAGCGATGGTGTGCTCTGATTTGCTTCCAGTTTTCGGAAAGATTCCTCGCGGAACTTGAAGTCTTTTCCCCCTTTGGGTTCGCGTTGTCGACTATGACGTCCCCCACCAGTCGGCGTTGCCTGTTCCATCTTCTCCCACTGTCGCTTCCGAACTTCGTAGGGAGTGCGGAAGAGTTCTCGACACTTGGGGTCTCCTAGGGCATGGCCTTTGCCGCACAGGTGGCATTTCAGCTCACACCTGTGGTCACTTGCCGGGTTCTCCAGGCCGCAGCCACGGCACTTGACGTTCGTCGGGTTCAGGCACACGTCAGCGCGATGCCCGAGTCGGCCACAGGCGACACACACTTCGTATTTTTTACGGTACAGCTGGCATCTGTGTGGTGCCCCGTTGAGGTAAATCCATCTTGGCACTTCTCGGTGAGAGCAGAATGTGCGGAGAAGTCTAAGCCGAGGGTGATGTCGTGGGGACAGTGGGCGATGACTGTGAATAGCACGATAGTGGAGCGATCGGCGTAGTAGACGCGGGCGGCACACATAAGAATAACGGGGGCTATTCCGCCATCGGCGACACGGACAACAGGCGTCGTGGCGGGCGTGCTTATTTTCTTCAGGTGGTTACGAAGGTCAGCGCTCATTACCGACAAATGCGCCCGAGTGTCTATAAGAGCAGATACAGAAACACCGTCTACTTGCACGTCAAGAAGGTTCAGATGAGTGGGCAATGTCAGTAGAGGATTTGACGGCGAAGGGAGCAATGCAGCGTCACCTCTAGGCGCTGCATCGTCTAGTTTTCCAGCTGGGAGCGGCGTCCGAAGGGAGTCGGCGAAAAGGAACGACGGGGCTGGGGACAGCGTGATTGGCGTCGTTGGGGCGAAGGCGAACAAGAATAGGGGCGGTTCGGCGCAGGAGAATCAGTGGCGGCATTATCGGGGTGTGCGGCATAGGGACGAGAAGGGCCACCTGAGGGGCGAGAGTAGGCAGTATAAGTAGACCGGGTCGTAGAACTCCAGCGACTGCGACAGTGCCGAGAAATGTGCCCGATTCGACGGCAGAGAAAACAAATGGGCTCGCCGCCAGCAGTGCGCCATTCAGATGGGTCGGGGAAACGTGATGGGTAATAAGATGCGGGATGGGGCGGAGTCGAAGAAGCCGGATGGGCAGCTGCGTCGCTCTTCGAAGTACCTCCTGAACCAGCACGGCCGGGCTTATGTTAGGCACCACTCTACGAGTCCCTGGTGATTTATTCGACGACTTACCCACTGTGCCTACTGATGTATCCAGCTATATCTGCTGACTACGCAGCGCTATGCGTACTATCGTGCTCCCCGATAACGACGTTCTTTCCGGCTTTTGTATGCCAACCCTGGCCTTGAGAACTCACCTCACCTTTTTACGTCACCCCTGGCCACGATGATGTGTGTCCTCACTTACACGGCCCCTTACGATGGTCCGTTCAAAGTACTCAAGCGTTCAGATGAAAAGTTCTCATCAACGGTCAGGAAGATACGGTATTCGTCGACCGTCTGAAGCCTGCTTACTCGAACTCTGACGCTTTATCCACTTCTGCTGTAACATTCTCTCCCGCCCAGGCCAGTCCAACCGGCCTTGTGCGTTTCCCACCACGGCCATCCGCGCTGCACCATTCGTCCAGCTCGCGGCTTCCTCGCTACAAGGCGAGCCCTGTAAAGCAATACGACGTGCCACAATATTCCCGTCCCGAAAGACGACAATGACACGCCCAGCGCGCTGACGGTGAGTGAGCTGTTGAATCGGCTGAATCATTCAGCATGCTCTGTAAAAGTATAATTCGTGGACACCACGCACCAGCGCCTGTCTGGTCTTTTTTAGATTTAATACAAGCTGCGACACGAGATTGACATTTATGTCCCCAATACAAAACGTTATTTAGGACTAGACGCAAGTATCTCCAATGAATTTGCATCCAAAATTAAAAAAAAAAAAACACTGGAGGATGTTTAAGCTTCGCCTTTAAAAGAGGAACACGATAGCATTCAACGATTACTGGCTGCTTCTCACGCTTCCCGGTAAGTGGAGCGTACGTAACCGTAATGTTTACCGGGAAACACCGCTGCCAACGCTATGCAGGAAGCTGCGCTTTGTGGTAGAAACGTAGACTAAGCATGGAATGCGATGCGGCGGAGGCGAGTGCCAGCTGGAAGTATTGAAAGGAACCGGGCGCTCCGTTCCGTGGTGCTCGAGACCATCTCGGGCCGGTGGATGCAAAAAAAACTGGCCGCAGTGGGGAAGTTTATTGACCGCTTGCCCTTACCGAAAAAAATCAAATATTCATGAAGCCTGCTGTAGAAAGGATGTTCCGCCTCCGCCGTTACGGATTGTGAATGGTGGCGCTGGCTAACACTCCATGGGATAGATTTAGTACCAACACATACACTCTAAAACAGTTGCATCCTTTGGGCTCTATATTTGCCACACTAAAATTATCGTCATCTGTTTTGCTTGCGTTTTCTTCTTGGAAAACGCTGCGCTTGTTACTTTCCTGTCGAGAAGGCTCTGTCATGCTGATAACGCGCATGCCGTTCGTGATTTGAAAATACCGGGCTTGCAGCGTTAAAGAAAGAAACGCGGGCGAGTAGATTATTATTGTTTTGTGGCAAATATACACCCCCAGAGTTGCCACTGTTTTTAGTGTGTAAATAGACCGGAAAGTGGATCGGAAAATGGCGCCGCGGTAGCTCAATTCATAGAGCGGCGCACGCGCAATGCAAAAACGGGGTGTCGTTCTCCAGCTGCGGCAAGTTGTTTTTTGCATGCACTTTCAATTCCGTTAATTTAAGATCTCTTTATTTAAATTAGGAAGTACAAGTTATTTCCTCTGTGTTGTTCTTGGTGTCTTTGTTTGCTGGCTTCTTATGATAACACTGCAGTGTATTTCAATTGCAGCCAGAACGCGCAAGAGATCTTCTAAACGACTGGAAATATGCTTTGAACCCACGCATTTCTCTTGAGTGCGCGTAAAATGTAGTCAGCGTGCATCTAGCATGGTCTGGGCGAGAGCATGGGCTGTGGCCACCTCTGTTTATGTATTGTACTTTGCGACGGCTGTGGCCAAGTTGCCTGTGGATTTGCGCTCTTTAAGTGCAGGAAGTAATGCCCACGAATGGGGAAATGCTTGGAAATCAGATGTTTTGTTCATAATTTATAGTACGGATTGGGATGAGTCGTGTATTTTTGACGCCATTTATGTAAAACCGAATTGCTTTTGTTTCTAATGTCGTCCATTTACCACATTTTCATGTTTCCCCTCTACGCGTAGTATCCCTATAAGGTCTAAATACCAAAATGACGCATGCTTGTAATTTATTTTTTCATGCCGATGCCGTTCGGTGGTGCTTCGTACGGGAACTACAGCTGCTTACGCGAAGCAGCAACGTTGGATGAACGCATGAAAAAGCCGGAACGAGCATTTATATAGAGCAAAATAACCTTTTCCTCATTTACAAGACGTTTTGCGTCAACTTGATCAAATTGATCGTGGTACAGATTCGATGGAGGCTTGTAAATATCGTTCAGAATTATTTTACTTAAACAAACGATTCCGTAAGACCACACGCAATCGAAGAGCAGAAGCAAAAAAAAAGAAAAAAAATATGCACCGAGCAGTGCAGTTGGTGCAGCGCGTGCGAGCTACCGTTCGCAACGCACGCGCCCAAAACCGAAACCAGAAGCAAGTAATCCCATCCCATTTGTGCGCTACAGTCAATTCAGCTGCTGCGCTCTATGAGAGTGTCTGCTCTTGAGGAATTGCATTCTCTATGCAGCAGCCGTTAATCCCTCGCCTAGTCACGTGGTACCTCAGGGGGGGAGGCTCCGAGTAGAGGTGGGCGCTTTGTCGGTTTCGACAGGCGGCGGCGTCTAGTCGCCGGCGATGATGTCATCGGCGCAGCTCCCGTTTATTAATCGTCGGCGGTGCAACGTAATTTTGTTTCGGCGGCAGTGGCGCAGGCGACGCGGAAACCGAAACCACAAGTGCAAAATGCCGTTTGCTACATCCTTCTTTGCTAAACTGGTTGAAATTTTGGCCTTTTCATACTAAGGGCTGAGAGGAGGATGGAGTACAGAGGTATTCAGACAAATACAAAACGTTTTGCAAGTCTTCTGCTCTTCAGCCAACATATTAAAATAAAAAATCTTGGGCACAAATCTAAAAGCGGCTTTGTCGAGTGTGTTTTCATAATCCTTACTCCACAAATACGCAAAGCCTCCGTGTAGCGCCGTAGTCTCAATTGTATTTTTTTTTTGCTATGCCTCGGTTTATATGATATATTTCTCCATAGAGCAAAGAGTCAGTGAATTCGTCTAGAATTTCTAAGCCAGCACAGATGCCCGCGGCCCTCTCTGCATATGCTAACCTTGCCTCGAATTGTTCTGAATGACATTGTGGTTATAGGGTATGCTTTATGTAAAAAAAAGGAGACCCCTTCTATGACAAACTTTAGCTGTGTTCAGCGCTTAATCTGTCAACCAATCGGGAGATGTTATAGCCACCTTAGCGACTGGGCTATAAGTGAAATCAATGGTTCTGAGTATTATTCTCCCTTTGCGTATGTAGCTTTTGTTATGGCGTCCTTTTTCACGGAATAAAAAAGAATCAAAATACTTTTTTTGCAGCAGGTGAACACTTTTCTTTCAGCTGAGACATGTTACAAAGCGGTAGAAAACAAATTAGCTCAATTTGTTAACTTGTCATCACCAGGTTGCATGAACGAAGTGTGAATTAGTAGACATGCAGGCATTGCTTGGATGCACAATAATTTTAGAAAAAAAAAACAGTTTTTTTAACCTGCACGTCGGAAGTATTTTATAGTTCTTCGCAGCTGGCCGGTGTCAGTTGCATTCAATTTTTCTATATGAAAGCCAAAGAGAAGCAGCACCATGCAGTAGACGTCTAAAAATACCTTTTTACTCGTTAAAATGTAGGAAATGTTCTTGAAATACAACGGCCGGAGTAATCCGATAACTTCCAACCGGCATATTTTAGCACATCGGGGCCAGCAATTTCTATCTTGCCACAACTTGCATCTCTCTCACTCATGCTGCTATTAGACATATCGCCTATTCTACCTGCAACTACAGTGTCCGCGACCCTCAAGCCGTGATTCCGACTTTCCGAGGCCGGTGTTTTTTCTAGTTGTTCCACCTGGCGCTTTTCAAGAAGTTTCGGAATCCCACGTTGCGCTGACTGGTGACGACACGCATGCGCAAAGGCGTCGAGAGCAGGGTTGCTTTTGTTTGTATTGAGTTATTTCCTTGCTCCTCTACTTGATTTGATTCTGTGCCTGAGACGTGCACAAGAATTAAACAAGACAACACAAAATCTCAAACGAAGCTCGCTTGACTTAAGAAAGAAATATTTAATCTATTTAAATGGCGTGCCGATCTCGCCGAGAAGAAACATCAGCGGCGGCGCCCCAACGCCTCGGCGCAAAGGTCTAGCTCCGAGTGAGACGAGACGTTCATTTGAAGGATGTCCAGCCGTTTGTACACAGGCGCCAATTCGAGCGGGTTTGAGACAGAAAATCTGGGCTCTTTTGCTCCTTGAATATATGACTCTCCCTACGCTCTACGGAAGAGGTTTCTGAGCGCGTGTTGTAGGCGTTTGTCCCTAAGCATACCAGCCTGATGGAGTGGGGCGCCGGCGCGTTAAATAGGGGAAGCAGTAGCGAGAAAAGTAGAGGCCGGGCGACATATATAGAAAATGTAGAAGGCAGAGAGCCTTAGCAACCGCGGTTGAATGCAAGTGGCAGAAAGGCTGCCGATCACAATGACTGACTCAGCACCAGCGACGCAAGCGCGAGAAAGTCTGTTCGACGTACCTTCAGAGTTCAAGTTCTGACTGGTGTTGTAGAAGTCGCCGTCCGCGGTACTGCTGAACTGAGCCTCGCCAGTCGGCGACTGGAGGTAATATTATTGATGAAAACGTTACTTATCTACTAATTGTAACAACGCATCATTATTTCGCATTATTGACTATGCTCCCAGGACACAGCAGCGGCAACGGGGACACCAACGCTAGAACCCGGACCGGTCCGCAGGTTGGGGCTCATAGAGGCCTGCGCTTGCTAGGGGTATATAAGATCGGACGTCCGCTATGACGGACAGCCATTTTTTTTATGTGAACACCCCCTGGCACACTTCAGCCTCCACGGCCACAACCCTAGGGCCGTCCTGCTTCCAGCTTTGATCCCCCAGCTACCCCTTGCGTACCCTGAAAATCCGGCGGCACCTGCTTTATTATTGCCTCAGGTGCAGTCTTGAGGCCTCCGTTTGTCGGTTATATGTGCCCTGCTGGAGCAGTGCTTGTAAACAGCCAATTTATTGTCGCGATGAAAAAAGCGAACCGCGACATATACAACACCAGTCAGCACATTGCTCCTTCAGACACAGCGATCACCAAATGGGGCGTTCTCAACCGCGGGCTGCCAGCGGCGGTGCCTAAGCAAACTCGACCGCACTCCGCAATGCCGGCATGTCTAGGGGACAAATGCATACACAACGCGCTAACACCCCTCCTCTGTAGTGCCTAGGCAGAGCCACATATTCAAGGAGCAAACGCTCCCAGAATTTCTCGCTCGCGCCCACTCTTACTCGCGCCTGCGCACGAACAGCTGCCGATCCCTCAAAGGAACGCGCCGTCCCATTGAGCGCAGCTGCGACGCCTTTTAGCAGCGGATCAAGTGGCATGACGTAACGCCTGCCGCACTTGCGCTCCGGTGACTCATAGTCATTGCGACATGATGAATGACCTTGCGAAACGTGGCGCAATGGAGCTTTCGCATTAAAATTCGGCAGAGACACTTAAGACTGCTTCCGTGTGGGAATGCGACAGTGGTACAGTTCCATTGGTGAAATCTTTTTTTCGCGTGTTCCTTAGTCACGCAAGCTCTCGCGTGTCATCTAAATTCGCCTCTCTAAGACCAAATCAAAATGCGCCAAGCGTCTCAAGGTGCTCGCTCTGAACTCGAAGGACTGATCAGCAGCATTCAGTTGGAAGGCCATGTTTCTTTATCCTGTACGCTCATTTTACATGCTTATGATGTGGCGCCACATCTTTGCCATTGGCTGAGCCGTCACGTTCCCAATGATACAGGTACTAGGCCACACCTTTACTCAGCCAGACAGCTGCGACGTGATGCGTGCCATGACGTACGCACTGGGCCCACATTTTGCAAACCTCAACCTTAGGGCTGTGACGTCAGGGAAGCGTGCTCGTCTCCTACCCAAGAAGTCAGGGTTCAAACGCCATCTCGGTCGCAATCAATTGAATTCTCTTTTCAAGACCATTGATTAACTTTGTTTACAAAAACCTTCCTGATAAATTGTAGCATTCTTTCCACGTCGTCATTCCTAGGGCCTTCAGCTGGTATCATCGCTCGATATGGACGCCGCCGGATTTCTGCTTAATCGGACGTATGAGCATTTCTCAATAAAATGAAACCATTATCGATAAGGTTCGCATGGTAACTGCGAAGTTCTGGTTGGCCAAGATGTTCCTTTATTTAGTAATTCAGTCATGCAGCACACGAAAATCTGATAAAGTGGGAAATATTGAAAAGCATATCTGCATACTGCATTTCATAAGCATGCGAGCGAGAGTTAGTCAATGCGGTCTCAAGGAAAACGTTTGTGTTTTCTGTTAACAATACAGCAACTTTGAGACTGTTCCTTAATTTCAATAAACCCTATTTTGACTTGCTGAATATTTTTGGGCATTGTCCATTGTAATACATCGTGATGACGTTTCCAACTGGTATGTAGAAAGTGTATTCTCGAAGACAATCTTTATAGGCGCTCACAGCAGAAGAGTTCCAGAGACGGAGTTCGTAGAAGTGCTCTAAACGGGAAAAGAAAATAATCCATTATAGCTATCTGGTTTCAAAAATAGTTACATATGGCACATCAGCTGCAAGCTTATTTCTTGAAACAGCAATACAAGGTCATCATCAGTTCTGCATGAGAAGTTCCTAAACTGATACTACAATCCAAATGAAATCAATATTCTGAAGAAGCTGGTAATTGGAGAAACCTGAAAAATCTGGAGTTTGACTAAATTTCAAGGTTCTTTTCTGGGTTAAAAATCAAATAATCCCTCATAAAAATTTTTTTCACACGCAAAAATTTAAATAAGCTTCTTAACAGCTTTTCTCTCTCCCGAGGCAGAATCATCCAGCTACAAGGCCAAAATGATGAGAATTGTAACTTTTACACTTCTGGGCGCATCGGCTTTAATATGTTATGGTGGTTTAAATATTGTCTGCCAAATATTTTTTCTGCAGCTATAAATATTCAGTAGATCGTGTCCCATAGCTACGTCACCGGTCCCTGTGCATCTGCAACAATAATGCCCTTCTGCGCATATGGAGTAAAAGATATACCTAATCACCTCTGAGAGACTACTCTCGAGGTGTGCACGTTTTCAAATGCTCTGAAACGAAAACACCTTGATTTTTTTTGTCGAAATAGACAACACAGCTTTTAACAGTCGCTAGGAATAGAAACAAATCATGGCAGTTTAGTGCGTGATAAGAGGGTATTGCCATCAATTTACTAGAAATAAATATCCAACGCATTCCCTGGTATGTTTTGGGATGACAACTGAAAGATTCGTTTTGAGAGCCTTCCAGAGAGCAATGTTCAAAACCATACAAAATATTCCTTTTTATTTCACATCTATCAAAGTGTTTTCAATTTCAGAAATTTCCTGAAGTTTTTAGCAGGCCAGGAAGAAAACATAAATATTATTAAGCCTGTGGTAATCTTTATGTACAGTCGTGAATCTCCGCAAGTTACGAAGGTGTAACATCTTTCCTGCGACATATAATATGCAAACGGACGCGAAGAAATTATTGAGGCAATACAAAATGCTGTATGTGGCAGTAAGGCACTCATCGCTAAGAACCGAAATGCTTATGTTTGTTTTAGCTGTACCTCACGGTAGCTGCTTGTTGGTTCAAAGGTCATTAAGTGCGATAAGAGGTGGCCTGCAGAACACACACCCAATGTCATGGACAATTATTGTACTCTTAAAGATACCTCGAGCTTACCCATTAAACTATCTGTAACTCATTCGACCACGTTCTTCGATTATTTCCCTTCCGCTATCGCACATACAGAAACAGTATTTCGTTGCTATCGTCATACTTACGATGTCCACTTTTCACATGGAACACACCACAGCTAGAATCAAGACTCTGGTACAGCAGGTACTCATAGAACGGAATTTCGCCTTTAAGGAAAAGATGAAAAAACACACTGAAAGAGTTTTGCTGCAGTGTATGACCTAAAGAGACTCGTTCCCGTTTGAAACGAGGCTGGGAAGGAATACATTTTATACCGAGCTCTCATTTACGCAATAACATATATGATTTGTTAAAGCGCTCAAATTGGAAGGTGAGCCTAAGCTATGGCATTGTTAGACGTGCTACCAGAAAAAAAGATTTTCTGAGTAAATTCTTGTACCACTTCCATTTTATAATACCTGAAGTATTTTCAATATGAGTGTCATTGATGTCTTGTGCTTACTGCAGGCACTGCACAATTGACGCGAATGGCATACAATCTATTATTAATTCTGTTCTTCATTAGCTGTCGATAAAGTACTCTCAAAGTTTGTCGCTGCACTCAGTCAAGTTTTTGCATGGTTACTGAATATTCACAAGAAAGTCGAATGTCGTTATGCTCTCAGCAAAGCTACCCGCCATGACTAGACATTTGCATAGATACTATCAATATACATTAAGCGTATAAATCCCTATTTGCTTAAGCATATAGAATAAAACCTTGATACATTTTTAAAGATAAAGAAACAAAGAGGTAACATACGACCCGATGTCACTAGAAAATTTGCCAGGCTCAGCTGTTGTCATCTGCGTTATGGGTAGTGATACGGGAATTGTTGCAGCACGAAATGAAGGCGCAAGCTGAGCTCGAGAGCTTCGTGTAGCCTTAGACGTAAGTTGTAGTTATCGTGGCTCCGCCAAGCTAGGTTTGTGCTTCTTGACTTCGGTCTAGAGCAGCGGCTTCTTCGCGTAAAAAATTTTGGCTGGAAGTTGTTATGTGTCCCCTCAGTGATAATTGTTGTAGCACTAGACGGTGATGCGCGTCATGATCAGGACCCAGGTGGTCCTACAAGGGCTTGGTTCATTTCCTATTGCTTAGTGATTTAGGACGAAAAATGCAAGCAAATAAAAATTGAGGTGCTGCGTGACGCCAGAATTGGATGCCGCCACAGCTGCCTCGTATTCCAAGTGAGCCTCTTTTTTCGTGAGAGCGAATCAGTACGCTTACTTCGCGTCGCTTGCATCAGCGTATGGCGGTACGTTTCGGTTATCACCAAATTAAAACGCAGTTTACGCTTTCCAAGGCACTACGCCGCGTATGCTGTGAAACAGATAGGTGGACTCGCCAAAGAAAAACTTTACTAAAGTGAGCATCCTTAACGCAGTAGTGTAGGTGGAGACATCTGTGAACGGGACGTACGACATCATACGAGGCGATTTGCATGCGCTGTGAGAGAAAATTGATTGTGTGCCAGCATTTTCACATGACAACGGCGGGTTATTACAGCAGAGAAGCTGCCCTGGTGGGCTCCTGCTGCCTTTGATCACTCGTGCCTCGCCTCTTTTATTGCTCAAACGAGAACAAGCGGCCGGAAAACGCATCATACGATGGCAGTTTGGCGATGTAATGATCGTAGGTACCACAAAAAATGTTTCTCAGACGTATTTATAGGTAAAACGAAGAGCAACTGTCCTCGTTCAATTTCCGGTTTTGAATCGCCAACCTTAGGTCTCGGAAATCGATTGAAGCAGCATCAAATAGAAAGGTTTCAATTACTTGGATATTTTCTTTTTCTGCATGGTAGTGCACATACCAAGCCGTAGAAAACCATCAAACTTCGCAGCGCGCAGGTTTGCCGATGATTGCATGGCAAGTAGTGAAGTAATATTGGCAGTATGATTAATAAGCGCTACTTTGCCTTCTGTCTGAGCGTTGGTTCAATTTTCTCACACATTGATACCTCATATTTCACCAAATCTTGGTCACAGCAACGGCCAATCAGGACAATGAGCAGGAGTTATACGCTAAAACAGAGCACTGGAGGCACGGTCGCATGTGACATTCGCTTGAGAAAGCGGCCAGGAAATAATGCTAATGACTGGAAGATACTAGTTTTAGACTTACCTTCACTATAAGTAGTAGTATATGGAGAGACACGAGAACATGTATCACAAGTAAGCAAGTAATGATTGAATATTGTACAGCGCAGATATGAGCCATCGTGCTAACCTCAGGTAAGCAGGTGAAACCTAGGCAGATGTGAACAATTAGGGCAACCATATGTTGGGGAAATTGCGCAGATAATATTCACATGAATGGCGCATTGACGTTCTGAAGACAGAACAACTTCAGAACGTTTGGTTTGAGTGATGGTGCACCTTTACTTATTGGGTGGCAGTGCATGAGTGCGACCAGCTGCGAACGTATCAGTGTGGGTAGTGGGTGGTCTTGGGTGGCGTAATCTGCGCATAGGCTGGTGCACTGCGCAGTGGTGCAATTGAGGACAATACGACGTGGTCATTCCAATGAAGCTGGCACCTACGAACATTGTGCTCTGTTTTGCATGTTGGATATTGACAGTTGACTGAAAGTAGGTGCTGCAAGTTCCTCGAGCTGAGTGTGTCCACGAGTTGAATAATAAAAGAGCTGTTGTATTTTTGATTCTGCACTGATGCAACTTGAGGTTACAACTCTACCCGCTTTCGCTGCAAATCGGGTTGGCAAAGCCACATTTGCAATGTTAGAAGCAGAATGGAAGTCAATGATGGCGGATAGGAGCGACGAGTTCGAGAGATAGTTGCGCTTGACCCTGTCAGTCGACAACAACTCTTGGCGTTCGTTGACGAAGAGCGAGTGAAAGAGATTGATTGGCAGAGAAGAAGAAGGAGTGCTGATGGTACCATGGCTGTCGGGATTGAGGCTGACGCCTCAGCGTGGGTTAGCAGTGTAGGGAATCAGGGGAAGGGACGGACAGATGACCGAGGTGACAAGTAAAGCAATGCTCAGAGCCGGTAGCTAATCTGCTGTGCGAGCTGTAAACGCGATTTTCAATAACGTGAACAGCGACAAATTCCGCTGTGCCCACGACATTGCAGGTGCGAACCCCACTCCCACCTTTACGTTAGCATCTCCTTGAGGAGGCTATAATGCTATCTTTCTTTCGTTGACTGCAGGGCCTTGAAGGAGCTGTAATGCAGGAGCATAACAGTTACTCTGATGCTGTTAAGACTGATGAAGTCATCGTTCCCTGTAACAAGGTCTTAACTGACAAGAACATCACCCGATAAGTGTATCCTGGTAGAAGCAGCACACAGACGGGCAACACGAAGCGAAGTTTCGGGACACAGCTGTCAGTATCTGTCCTGAAGAAATGATATTGAGCGAAAAATTTGCCCGGCAACCATAGCGATGTGCCATGGACTGGCTCTTAAGCTGTAAAGGCAAGGTTCTCCTTCAAGAAGCAGCACACGCCTAGCAGTACAAGAGGAAGGTCGTAGGTACAAGATGAGTGAGCATGGCAGGATACTAGGGTGGCTTTCAGTTGATGACGAATGCGTTCACCGATTCCATTGGACCATGAGAGCGAAGAGATTCTAAGGCCGTGATGAACACGAAGCCGGCACGTCAGTACGGGGAAAAGCTCCCATTCCAAGTGGCCACACTTGGCCATCCGAATCATACGTTGAGTCACTGAAGAAAGCAAAATGTCACGTTCGGTTAAGAGCGGCGGCTAATTAACATAAGCGAAAGAATGGGGCGCATTCCTGCATCAGCGCCATTGTGTGTCACGTCTGCGTCCGTTTCTATGTGCGTTGCCCACGACGAATGCTGGAGTGTATGCGAGCGCGTATACGCACGTTTTTTGCGTGTGTGCGTACGTCTATTTTGGTAAGTATGAATGAAAGTTCGCCTGTGAAAACGTAGCAATGTGTTAAATATACGTGTGCGTGCTGGCAAGCGCGTGCTTTTATCACATGAGCCCTTGCACGAACTTGCTTTATGAGGTTTACGAGCGCTCCGTACGCCGGTAGCAAAACCACTCGACCCTCAAGATTGCAAATAATTTTGACGCGAGGTAGAGGGGTCGACACTAGTAAATTAGGGTGAAAAACAAATACCGCATCTTCTCCTGGTGGCTGGCGGTTTGCCGAGTTTGGTGCAAACAGCCCTCAATGGAATGCTGCGTGGCTATGCACACATTAAATACAAGGACAATCCCTCGACACTGTCACATCAGTTAGGCGGTATAGTTGCATAAAAGTATTGTGTGTATGAACTAGGCTACACCAAATGTTCGAAAGCCTCTTGCAGCTTTTCCTGTCGATGTTTCTAGTAAGCATAAGGAATGGGTGACGATAGAATCTAGTGCTGAGTTCTTCCTGCACAACGAGCAAATCTCTTTCAGAAGGTTGAGAGGCTGCCGCTATGTAATATGACACACTCTTTATAAGGCGTCCTTTTCGTCCTCCCTTTTTTTAAGGCGAAAGCCTTAAGTGTCCAGTTGCAATGGCTCATATCGGAAAAAAGCGGTGCCTATCCTAGTGACGCAGCGATATGATGCAAAAAATATCTTAATCAGCAATGGCGGACAATTCGTAAGCAAGCAAAGATGCAAACGCTGAATTTTAATAAAGAAGCGAAAGAAAGAAAGAAACAAAGAACGAATGAAAGAACAAAGAAAGAAAGAACGAAAAACAAAGAAAGACGGAAAAAAAGAGACAACAAAAGAAAAAGCGGAATAACCATTAAGTAGTGCACTAGGTGCTCGCATGTGTCGTTGGGAAGTATACCTACACCGCAATACGTTGACTTCGCATTGCAGCTCGTTATATTTTGCGAGAAATTTGACCCCTGTAAAGCTTAATGCATTGCCACATGTGAAAAAGCTTTCGCCTAGAAGTATCAAAGGAGTGTAACAGCCTGCATATTCGTTTTAATTCAGGTTATTTTGATTAATGTGGAACTCAGAAACTCGGAATACGAGAGAAGGAACGTGGCTTTAGAATGAAGAAAGTTTGGCGGCTGCTAAAGTTCCAGGCATGAGTTCGTGTGGGAAGACATACCTGAGGGAGATTTGTGAGTAGGAAGGAGCAATAAAGACTGTGAAATAAATGTTTTATTCTGTACTGAAATATGGAAAAATGATCCCCTGAGCTGGCTGCGCTTAACATTGTAACCTAATGAAGTCCACGGCAAACTTTATCACTACGTGTGCAGCCGGTTAATTCCGTGCGGGTCAACTCAGCGAATACGCATACTTCGAATTTTTGTAACGTAATTATACTGCAAGTTAGATACCTTACTTTATTGCGTAATGCTCGAGAGTTTATTTACCAATACTTGCCATTAGTATTTCTAGTTTTTCTCCCCCAATGGTATGCTTTTCTGAGCTTTGCCTATCAGGGGATACCGTAAACTTTAAGGATGATGATATACGTCTCATACAGGTACACAAACAATGGCAGTTTTAAATATTTACGTCAGCGAAAATAAATATTGATACGTTGTACTCGAAAAAAAAAACTTTACACCCTTTGATGTACTGTTGTCCCACAAAAGTCCCTACTATCTTATTACGAATGCTATTTCGTACTGATAACCCAACTACCATTTGTGACCACGAAGCATCGGGCGCCTAGCTTTTAGTTTTATTTCAGAATTTATTTAGTGGTAAAAATACGCAAACTTATATGTGCGCAGGATACATATGGATGTCCCATAGTGGAAGACTGTATCGGGATCTCCTTTAACAATGGAAAGGCTCCCTAAGATCCCAGACGATTATGTTGTTGAACAAAGATACGCTCCAAGCGGTGTAAACACTTTTTAAATCACACCAGCAAAATATTCCTTGTTCTAGCGACCGTGCAAGTGGAAATACCGGTTTTCTATTTTGCTCAGTTGTCGCTTCGGTTAATGTCTATTTAAAAGATCGGCTACCCGACTACATAAGAGAAACTCGAAAAGTAATTCAGTCTTGCTACGCTCATTTACTAGTGAACTGTTTTCGAGTGCATTATTATGCATGCCATATATATTTTATTAAAACATAATAACGGTGTGCTAAATTTGAATTACGGCAATATAGAAGTTGTTACCCGTAAAGTACGTTTCGTCGTCTGTACTTGATCAGTGTCTCGAAGCTGCTCAAAGAAAAGCATAATTACTGTAGTAAAATCTTTAAAAATCTCGTCCGGAATGAAATGACATTTATTTCACCTAAAATAACCTAAACCACTCGTACCAAATGAGTGAACAAATAGTCGCGTTCGAACACTCGTAAATGTCTTAAAAAGGATGTGCACATTAACACTAAAAGCGAAAAAAATCTTGTAAGAATTGAAGTATTATGCAGTTCAATCTAAATTCCCCTAAAGGCTCTTGTATGACACGGAATTGACAAAGTTCAGTTTAGATGGAATATAGCCTATTCTAATTCAGGAATGTGCTAGACGAGGACGAGCTTGCTCCTATCAGGGCCTATTTGTTTAGTGACGAGGTAGATTGCAAACGCGTAGTTTCGGAATTGCTTACATTGAGAACGCAGCGTGCGCGTCCGCGTCGGCGTACTTAGGCGTAAACGAGCGTAGGAGCACAGCGAAGGATGAAATACTTAACTCGGAGAGCAGCGAGGCATGAAAGACGCTGATGGCGAAGACAGCGCGAACAGGAAAGCAGATGAGGAGGGTTGAGCGGAAGCATCAAATGGAAAGCGGTGGAGCAGAGCATGGCAAAATGGTGAGGATGGTGTGAGGAGGCATCGCGACGACCACGTTTAGCCATACCACATATGGAAACAAAGGTCTGGAGCGAGCTTCGGAGACACTGTGCTTGTGATCTCCGCCTGCACCGCGACCGCCAGAGAATGCGATCCGCGCTTGTCACGCGCTCCCGTGTTAACCCTTTAAGCGAGAAGATATGAAACGCTTGGTCTATAACATGTTTATTGCTTTCTTTCTTCATTATCTTGCTCAAATACACACCGGCTGAAATATTTAAGTGTTTGTTAAAAATCTAAGTGAGATACAGGAAGTCAAAAATATTGTTGACCTGCCGGTTGAAGGCCAATGTACGGTCAAAAAGTGCTTTTTGACAGATGTTTTGGGAAGGCTAATGCGTGTTCTTAACATGAACGTTTATGGGGACAAAAAAAGCAGGTCGCGTAAAAAAAATAATAAAATTGCATTGGCTTGAATGAGACTGCTATATGCGCTAAGAAGTGAATGATGAAATTCTCCAGTTTTTTCATCAAAACATCTGATGCTGCTGATGATTAAAACTTTTGTGAATGCCACTGTTGAGCAATAGCATAAACAGATGTAAATTGAGAGGTACCGACTGATATTTAGATTTTTCTAGTTTTTGCAGATGTTTTGTGAGGTCAACAATATTGTTGAGCTACCAGGTAAACTGTTAATGCTTTCTTTCTGGACAATGTGCGACACAACTGAAGTAAATGTTTGATCTGCCACTGCTGCTAAACGAGCTGCCCAGGCAGAAGCTCAGCGCCGCCGCTGAGAGGGCCCTTTTGTACAGAATCAAATTATTTGCCACAATATATGCCTAATTCAAAACACGTAAACAACTGCGCTGAGAATTCTCATTAGGTACTGTCGTAATTGTCGGTGAAGTTTTACGTCGCAACAAGAAGACTCCAGGAAGTGTTATCAAATTACGCGTTGTGCGCACTGATGATAAAATAAAAATACAGAAAACAGAACCATGAAAATAATATCAAGATGGAAGATTGTTCTAGCCACCGGAAAGAAAGTGGACATCACTAGAGATCGGAGGCCAGAAATTGATAATGATGAGAAAGGGAACAGAAGTTCTACGGTGACCTTTACCAAAACGCAGTTTACATCGGTGGCTATGGGCACTCCCATAAAATGCAACCGTTATGTCGCGATACAGCTGCTAAAGTGTACAACAATGTGTGGGGTATTCTCGTTTTCGTTCTTTGTTGAATTTACAGAACTGACTCATTTAGAACGTATGCCTTAAAATCAATATTCCCCATTTTTATAACTACCTAAGCTAATTAGACCAGAAAGCACTCTTCAAAACTATTCTGAATCTCGAAGAAGGCTATCAATTACATGTTGCTCGTGTCATTGGCTGATGATGAATGCATAGTGTAAAGTTAAGATTTATGTTATGGTAATCAAGGAGTTTGTGAATGTATCGGGCGTTTCCAAATATTATATGAAAGCATGTTAGTGCAGTATGTTTACGTGGTAATTAATCGTGGTAGAATGCACAGCCGAATTGTCTACGCTTAAGCAGCTGTTTACATTAAATTTTATCTCCCAAAAACTAACGGTATGGTGAATTATATAAATATCGACAAATGAAATTTAGGAACAACTTACCACGTGTGGCTACTTTCATAAAATACTTGTACTTCATCAGTTCCTTTAATACGGGATGTGGAGAGGGGTCAAGCTCTCCTTTCAACTGCATCTCCTTTCTGTTTCAAGATGTATAAATGCAATCTGGTAAACACCTCCAAAATACCATGTTAAAGTCTTACCTGACGCCATCCTTGTAAAATATTCTTGCAAAGTAAACAACAGAATTTTCTACTTTTGTTACATCGTACACCTTACAAGTGGTACCGTTTTGCGGCGTGCCTGTTGCTGTCATGAGAATCCATAATCTTCCGAGTTGTTGGTAGAACTGCAACGAGTAGTAGAAGGACCTAGAGGACGATATCTTTGTGGTATATTCTAAAAGAATGGTCGGTAAATTAGCACGTGTTCTTGTGGAGTATAACGTGTTCTTATTATGAATATTACAATATATATATTTCAATGCAGGAATCTAGCCGATGTTTTCCATCTGTAGGCTTAATGCCCAACGTAAATGCTATAAATATGTAAAGAGAGATATAGAAATTTTCAAACTGATTAGAACACAAATATTTCTAGAAACATACTTCTTAATGTGGGACCGAATATGAGACATTTTTCAATCCTAAAATAGCATAAATGCATAAAGTTTACGTGTAATCCATTTGGTAAAAAAAGAAAGAGCGATTAAGATTATGAACGGGCTGATATGTTTTTTGTTTTATGGAGTTTCTGAAAATCGCGTTTTACACAGGTGGACATTAGTAGCACGAACGAAAACATATTATCAACTAATTAAGAAAAAATCACTAATTATCTTCATAACTAGCTACATTATCGAACAAATAGGAGTTTACGAAATGTGGCCGGTGAGCTTGCGAGGCGTATCCATCTGAAAAAAAAATTCCAGAACAGCAGCAGCTTGAAGTTATGCATCATCAAACTCACATGGAAATTGCACTCTTGTTCTACGTAACTATCAAAATGATCTTTCATGCATTGAAGGGCAAAAGTAAACGTAACATGCATTTATATCGCTCACTCTTTGGAAAATGTTTTAAATTGGCAGCAGCGGCGGTGGAACGCAGACGCCTTCCAACACTTTCTTCTAGAATTTTGCAGTTGCGCAAACCTGACCTGGTGTAATCCTGCTGCGCAAAGAATCATCGGACTCCATCGCGACACGTGCAATGACCTGACCACCTAATCACTGCTGCATGCGATCATGATGGCTGCCACGTGTTGCGTCATCGTTCAACAGCTACAAGGGCGCCACCGACATCTATAAAAGAAGAAACCACTGCCGACCCCCTCTTCAATTGGCAGCAGCGGCGGTGGAACGCAGACGCCTTCCAACACTTTCTTCTGGAATTTTGCAGTTGCGCAAACCTGACCTGGTGTAATCCTGCTGCGCAAGGAATCATCGGACTCCATCGCGACACGTGCAAAGACCTGACCACCTAATCACCGCTGCATGCGATCATGATGGCTGCCACGTGTTGCGTCATCGTTCAACAGCTACAAGGGCGCCACCGACATCTATAAAAGAAGAAACCACTGCCGACCCCCTCTTCAATTGGCAGCAGCGGCGGTGGAACGCAGACGCCTTCCAACACTTTCTTCTGGAATTTTGCAGTTGCGCAAACCTGACCTGGTGTAATCCTGCTGCGCAAAGAATCATCGGACTCCATCGCGACACGTGCAATGACCTGACCACCTAATCACTGCTGCATGCGATCATGATGGCTGCCACGTGTTGCGTCATCGTTCAACAGCTACAAGGGCGCCACCGACATCTATAAAAGAAGAAACCACTGCCGACCCCCTCTTCAATTGGCAGCAGCGGCGGTGGAACGCAGACGCCTTCCAACACTTTCTTCTGGAATTTTGCAGTTGCGCAAACCTGACCTGGTGTAATCCTGCTGCGCAAGGAATCATCGGACTCCATCGCGACACGTGCAAAGACCTGACCACCTAATCACTGCTGCATGCGATCATGATGGCTGCCACGTGTTGCGTCATCGTTCAACAGCTACAAGGGCGCCACCGACATCTATAAAAGAAGAAACCACTGCCGACCCCCTCTTCAATTGGCAGCAGCGGCGGTGGAACGCAGACGCCTTCCAACACTTTCTTCTAGAATTTTGCAGTTGCGCAAACCTGACCTGGTGTAATCCTGCTGCGCAAAGAATCATCGGACTCCATCGCGACACGTGCAATGACCTGACCACCTAATCACTGCTGCATGCGATCATGATGGCTGCCACGTGTTGCGTCATCGTTCAACAGCTACAAGGGCGCCACCGACATCTATAAAAGAAGAAACCACTGCCGACCCCCTCTTCAATTGGCAGCAGCGGCGGTGGAACGCAGACGCCTTCCAACACTTTCTTCTGGAATTTTGCAGTTGCGCAAACCTGACCTGGTGTAATCCTGCTGCGCAAGGAATCATCGGACTCCATCGCGACACGTGCAAAGACCTGACCACCTAATCACTGCTGCATGCGATCATGATGGCTGCCACGTGTTGCGTCATCGTTCAACAGCTACAAGGGCGCCACCGACAGCTATAAAAGAGGAAACCACTGCCGACCCCCTCTTCAATTGGCAGCAGCGGCGGTGGAACGCAGACACCTTCCAACACTTTCTTCTGGAATTTTGCAGGTTGGTTATCGCCACCTCCCTGTCATCTACGTATTGATAGACATGTCTTTCGCCGCAGCTGTTGCCAATCTTGCTGCTTTTCAACTAATGCTTTGTTGTAATTCGTGATACTTTTTTTGTTCCTTCTTGGTTCCTGTTCTTGCTTTTTTTTGTCGGATAAGCACTACGTTTGCTTTGGTTGGCGTTCGAGTACCGGTGGACCTAATCTGCCATGAGTGATGTAAGTGTTACCGATTGTGCAAAGTGTGAAAAGGCTATTGAAGCTGACTGTCGATCATTAATACGCAGTGACTGTTCGGGACAGTATCACCTAGGTTCCTGTTCTGGCGTGTCAGAATCTAGGTATAAATCTAATGGGGACGACTATAAACAGTCTTGGAAATGTACGACGTGCCGTAAAACCAAGACCACTGCGTCCAGCTCTAGGGAACCCGATGACAGCACTGTCACGGCGCTTCTGCTCGACATAAAGGGGAAATTAGATGAGCTGCTTCCTCTCAAGAACACTGTAAATGATATGGAGGCTTTAATAAAGCACATGTCCGCCCAGTATGACAGCGTCCTCGCCTCCGTCGCAGAACACTCTGGCGAAATTAAGCAACTAAGGAACAGAGTCTCGAAACTTGAAGAAGTTAAAACAGACGTTGAACTCAGGAGAGTGTCTGCGGCTGTAAATGACCTTGAATACCACAGTCGAAAGCTAAACCTTGAAATTCATGGGCTGGCTTACCATGAGAATGAATGTCTTATAACCAGAATAAACTCCCTTGCTGCCAAACTGGAACTTGATCCTCTTAACGAGCAGACCGTCTCCGCCATTCACCGTCTTCATTCACAAAAAGATAAGACACCAGCCGTGCTCGTTCGCTTCACGCGACAGTCGACAAGGGAAAAATGGTTTGAAAAAAGGAAAATTATATCAAGGGTAGAACATGATACCTATATGTCCGAAAGCCTAACCGGGTATAATAGATCGCTGCTCAAAGTTGCAAAGGAATGGGCACACGTAAACAATTTCAAATTTGTGTGGCATCGCAATGGAAGAATATTAGTCCGGAAAGCAGAACATGCCCATGTACATGTAATCAGGACCGCAACCGATCTCGAAAAGCTCAAAGTATGATCCTGAAGTGTTGTCCCTACGTTTTCCTGTTTCAACATGGCTTCTGTTGACTCGTTAACCCCGTCTGATTTTTTGCATTTTGTTGGACCAGACCATAAAAAATCCACACGATGCTTCCATCTCAACTGGCAGTCAGTGAGAAACAAGCATGACATGCTCGACCTTTTTTTCAGCAGCTTGAACTTTCAGTTTGATATCATTATGTTGTCTGAAACGTGGTATGACCAGCACTCGGTCGTATGGCAACTGCCTAAATATTAGTGCTTTACTAAAAACAGAGAAACGTCGCGAGGCGGTGGTGTCAGTGTGCTTGTCCGTGATAACATTGATGCAAAGTGCAGCAATGAATTTTGCTGTATTACTGATGACTATGAAGTCCTAACAGTCGTGAGTGCTCGAACTGTCTACTCAGTTTTCTACCGTCCACCAAGCGGTAATTTAGACAATTTTTTTCAGTTTATTGAGAAGTTCTTCCTTTACGTCGGTGAATTGCAATTTAAACTCGTGTTGGGTGGTGATTTCAATGTCAATATGATGCTCGACAACTCCATGAAGCGAAATTTTGAGGCAGTTATATACGCACATGGCTGTTTCAATGTCATATCATCACCTACCACAACTACTCATAATACATCTACGTGTATCGACCTATTTATTACAAACATTGCTTTGAGTAAGATTAAATCGGGAGTGTTTTCCTGTGGCCTTAGTGACCATATGCCTATATTTCTGAGCCTGAATCATGCATGTCAACGATCAACTGCTACCGATACCTTCGTACAAGTGATTACGCAGAATGCGTTAGAAAATTTCCATGCCGAATTAGGAAGCATCGACTGGACAGATGTTTATGCCACGCAAATACCGGATGTTGCATATGAAAGTTTCCTCAGGCTATTTTCCTCGTGCTATCGCAAATATTTCCCCTTTACTATTATGAAAAAGAAACCTTCCAGGATACGCAAGCCGTGGGTCACAAACAATCTTCTCCATCAAATAAAGAAAAAAAAATTGCCTTTATGATAAGTTTATCAAGTCACGAGATCCGAACGACTGGACGGAGTTTAAACGTTTTCGCAATCGTCTCACGAACGAGCTTCGCAACGCGATAAACCGTTATCATACTGACTTGTTTAACTCTTGTGAACGGGACAGCCAGAGGATATGGACACAGCTAAATCTGCGCAACCATACACCTATTTCCCAGTCACGTATTAACATTGTCAGTAACGGTGTTCAACTAACCGATGAGTCACTACCTGATGCATTCAATGATTTTCTAGTCGGTAATAATAATATTCCTGTATGCATGAGTGCCTGCGATTTCATAAGGACAATTGTTGCAGACACGATATTCCTGCACCCGACCAATGAATCGGAGTTAATACGCCTTTTTTCTGAGCTGAGCAACAGCCGCAGTCTGGATGTAGATAATCTGCAGATAAAGCCAATTAAGTATGCCCTAGATATTGTTGCCCCATTGCTAGTATACATATACAATTTATGCCTCGATACCGGAGTCTTCCCGCATAAAATGCAAGTCGCTAAAGTAATCCCGTTATTCAAGCGTGGGGACAGGACTCTTATGACAAATTACAGGCCCATATCCATTTTGCCAGTCTTCTCAAAAGGCCTGGAAAAGGTTATATTTAAACGTCTTTCTACATTTCTGGAAAATAAAAACCCCTTAACTGACTGTCAGTACGCCTTCCGTAAAAACCGGTAAACACAACTTGCCTTGTTGGATCAAAAAGAATTTATTCTCAAAAACATCGAAGAGTGCTTGCTCACACTTGCAGTGTTAATAGATTTTACAAAAGCTTTCGAATGCATTAATCATGAACTTCTACTCAATAAATTGTTTAACTATGGAATTCGCGGCGTCGCCCTTGACTTAATTAGATCATATCTAAGCTCCAGAGTTCAGTTTACACACGTAAATAACCTGTCATCTCAGTTAAGGAACACATGGATAGGAGTGCCGCAAGGGAGCCTACTTGGCCCTCTACTTTTCAATATCTATGTTAATGATATTGTCAATATTGACAATGACACCAAATACATCATCTATGCTGATGACACTACACTATTGTTTTCGTCTCACCATACCTAAGACTTGTTAAGGACTGCGAATGCAGTACTAGACAAACTACATGTGTGGTCCGTTAAAAATGGTCTCATAATTAACACTACTAAAACTAAAGCCATATTATTCCAAGCCAAGAACAAAAACGCTACGCTGCCTGCTGACATTACACTAAATTCGGAGAAAATTGAACTAGTGAGCTCAGTTAAGAGCCTAGGGATCATTTTCGACCACGATATGTCGTGGAATAGCCATATATTATCACTTGTCACTAAACTTTCACAGATAGTTGGACTGGTTTTCTCCCTTAGGTACCTTCCACGACATGTAAAAATGCTAACATATAACGCCCTTTTCATCAGTCTTCTGAATTATTGCTCCCTTGTCTGGGGTACCACATCTGTCACAAATATAGGTAGACTATTCATAATTCAGAAAAAAATTCTCCGTGTGATATGTGATGTGCCATGGGACTCCCCAAGTGAACCTCTTTTCCAAGAACTGAAAATACACAAAGCGCATGATTTGTACACTTACAGGCTGGTCCGTGCATACGTTAGAGAGTGTAAATCGAATAATTGCTGTATCCGTTCCATAGCTAACCTTAAACAGAACATACGCCATTATCAAACACGATCTCCAGAATATTGGCACGTAATGCACCCGCGCACTAATTATGGAAAGCAAATGATTGCTTATACGCTGCCTGTCCTGCTTAACACACTGATCGCCGTTGATATCGATGTTTTACAGTCTTCGTTAACTAGTCTGTATAATTATTATTGCTGCTAGAGCTGGTTTTATGCCTAATACTTTGTACTTGTAGATCACAATATTACTTTTGCAACACTATCTGCTGTTAGTATGTGTGACTGATCTGAGTGTCGTTTTTTTTTTCATACTGCTGATTTCTTAATATGCTGCAAGCTAAGTAACTTGTTTTGGTTTATCAATGTTTGTGTTGATCAATTTGTGTTTGTTTCTTTTGCGTTAATTTATTCGCCCTTTTCTGCTTAATTGTGATCATTTCCATATGCACTGTTTTCCCCCCTGCTGCTGCCATAAAATGGGTTTTAGGACTTAGTCAAGCTGCTGACGCAGCTTTTTTCCTCACGACCTGTCCATATTCAAATGTATGTTGTATATGGGAATAAAGCACTTACTTACTTACTAAACCAGTGCAATCCTGCAGACTCTGCTAAATTAGAAACGTCTTGCAAACTCGCCGGCTGCAAATCGTAAAGCGCAATATGTGCCGTGAAGCAAACATTTAAGAAGTTGATTAGTGAACTTTCGTAATTAGTTGAAAACGTGATTTGACATCTTTTGCTATTAATGTCCGCCTCTTCGAATCAAGCAGCTCAAGGACAAGGATTACGTGTTTGGCGAAAATCCCCCCAAACTGAAAACGATCACGCTGAATGCATCAATGGAAGCATCTAATAATATTCACAATGTGGCACCCGCAAAACTGAGGAGCTTGCACATTTTAATGTACTGCTTTCGTATACCTAGGGCACCCCTGCATAGACGGCCGTAAAACAGGGGAACGGCATATTTATTCGTTTGTTTTTCTTTAGGCTTCAATTACGTTAACCTTTGCGCGGCACAATGCTTGGCATTATTGCTTGCGGATAAACACGATGAGATAAGCCATTAGCCGTTAACTAGATCCTCTCGGTACTTGTTGCACCAAAAATAAAATTATAGGGTTTTAAGTGCCAAAACCACTTTCTGATTATGAGGCACGCTGTAGTGGAGGACTACGGAAATTTCGACCACCTGGGGATCTTTAACGTGCAACTAAATCGAAGTACACGGGTGTTTTCGCCCCCATAGAAATGCGGCCGCCATGGGCGGGATTCGAACCCGCGACCTCGTGCTCAGCAGCCCGACACTATAGCCACTGATCAACCACGGCGGGTTTGTTGCACTAGTCTATGGTTCTTTGGTAAAAATGAATACTTAAAATGATTGGCCCTGTACACGTGACACCTGATCCTAAATTGGTTGTACATATGTGAAGACACGCAGTGCAATGGTTCGAGAAAATTTGAACCATTATTTCTTGTTACTTTTTCATAAGATGAACAAAACAATTTTGGTAGAACATTCTTCTTTCTTCACTTGCACAGCCAGCGCCATTTAATGTGTTGCTTCGTGTCAAGGTGAAAGTGGTCATGCTACAACAGAAGAAATCTTGCTGCAGGAGACCCAATACGTCCACATGCATAAATTGTACCCTATACAACGGCTTCCGCACTGGGCAGGCATATTTAAGTATTTCCCTCCACGTGCTAGGCATAAAGCCTTCTTATCATCTCTAGTCCGTTTTGTGTTTGCGCTGGAAGAAGCCGAGAGCGTTTCCTCCCTGTTCAAGACACAGTTTACCAGTGCGGCCTATGTCCCATCTTCGGAAACAATAATCCCCAAATGCTACAAAGCGTGTTTTAATCTACTAAAGTTAATATTTTGTGTTGTCAGAGGCTACATATCGGACCCTTTCAGTGACGCGAGGAGGCGCCTGTAATTTATAAACGATGGTATTATTTTCACACAATATTCTACGCTACAGAGGCCGTCCTGAACCTTTATACAGCGGACGTTATCTTGAAAAGTAGCATGCAGAACACGTTCATTAGCAAACGCTCTGATGTAACCTGCATTCACATTTACATTACCATTTATAGAAACTGGAAAATCAGCGGTCCCAATAGACACCCTTGCGCCCTAGTATAAACAGAAACTAAACATGGATAAGATGCATTTAAAACAACCTTCTGCGTTGCTTTTGGGAGAAAATCTGCAACCTACTTGATAACTGTTTTGATGATGTAAAAATTTTGTCCTTGCGTAATAAAACTGAGTGAACGACTGTATTTAACGCTTTTCCAAAATCTAACACAAAGCAAATCAATGCAATGGAAGACTTGTATATGTTACCTGGATGACATAAATGTTTTCTAATAGGATTTTCCGACACCATCTTGAGCGTCTACATGCCACCTTAACCCCTCTCACTACAGCTGGCCTACAGCAGAACCTGAAGAAGTGGCGTTTCGCGGCCAGATATTTCACTATCATGGGTAACATTGTCTCAAAATGTAACATCGTCCCCAATCCCGACAAACTCTGCCCAGTCTCCCAATATCTAAAGTGCGCATCTGTCAAAGCCCTGTGAAATAATATAAGCCTGTGCTCTTATTTTCATCGCTTCGTCCGAAACTTCGTCTGTATCATCGCAACAAAGGCATCTCCGTCTGGAGATCACATTGCAATGAAGCCTCTGAAAAATACGCAGGTATCTCACTTCACCACTGATTGTTCGCCATTACGACCCAATTGCACCGACAGACGAAAAATCACTCAAAAGACGAAAAAAAAAAACACCGACGCCAGTGGTGTCAGTGTTTGTGCGGTGATGGCACAAAGTAATGCTACGAGTCAAGAATACATCATGGCTTAAGCCAGCCGTACCCCTAAGAAAGCTGAGTTGAATTAACCAGTCAAAGAGAGGCCCTTAGCCATAATTTGGACATTGTGCGAGTTTCGACCTTACCTCTACGGTTGTCCTTTCAGCATCATCACTGACCATCACACCCTTTGTTGGCTCTCTTCCTTGAAAAAGCCGTCGGGCCACCTCGGCCGTTGGGCGCTTCGCTTGTAGGAGTATGTCATTCGCGTCGTGTACCGCTCCGGTCAAAATCATTCCGAGGCTGACGCCCTCTACTGCGTGCCAATAACACCTGATGTGCTTTTCTTTCTGTTCCCTTTATGACCCTAGACCCAACACTACTGGACGCCATTGATGTGCCCTCGGAGCAATGCACTGAGCCATTGCTTGCCTTGCTGCTTGACTGCCTTGCCGCTACATCGGGCAATCCTGCAAGACGGGCGCTATGACGTCAAGCAACCCATTTTACCGTGTGGGACGACACCCTCTACCACCAACAATATATCCCCGACGGTCGGAAAAGGTTTCTGGCTATGCCTCATCACATGCGCTCCAATATCTGCGCGTACTCCCGTGCTGAACCTTAAGCCGTCGCTCCGGCTTCCTAAACACCTTCACGAGGCTGTGTAAATAATTTCGCTATCGTGTAGTGTACCGCTTTGACCATCACTACGTCTGATCATGCACCACTTCGCAACGAACCAGGATCCCTTCACTACGTATCCAAGCGCACTAAAGCTGCTGCCGTGTCCTGCTCGACCGTTTCGGCCGCATCGGCTTCGACCGCTATGTCGCGTTTTCATGCAGTGCATGCGCAAAACGCTGGAACATTGATGGCGTCGATCACCTGACGCTCTACGCCGAGACCGCAGCCCTTCCGACTGTGACCGCGCGCAACGTTGCGATGTCCATCCCTCGTAACTTCCTCCTTCGCTACGGTGCTCCTCGAGAATTACTCAGCGATGGGAGTCGCGTCTTCTTGTCAGTAGTAATATCATCCCTCTTTCGCGAGCGCAAGATCATTCACTGGAAATTACCCATGTTTCACCCGCAAACAAGCGGTCTCACGGAGCGGTCCAACCGAATACTCGGCGACATGTTGAGGATATAGTCTGACCATACTAAATAAGGCGCCATACTGCCGTTCGTTACGTTCTCATACAATTGCGACGTAAACGACAAGTTTTGAAAGTTGTTTTTTTTTCTTTTATGGACTTGAGCCTTTGTGTCCACTGGATACTATCCTGGCCTACCCACCTAACGCCTTTGAGTGCACTACAACTTCGGAAGTCGCTTGATACGATCAAGATTGCCGCCAGTTGGCTCGTTCGCTAAGCAGCAATAATCAGAGGGCGTCAGAAAACATGACGTGGCAGTCAACAGGTCACGTCCACTATCACTGCCTGTTCCCTTGTTTGGTTATGAACACTGCCTCACACACCAGGCATTTCTTCCAAACTACTAGCGCAGTACAATGGTCTGTACCGTATGAACGAAGGCAGTTCACCTGTTAAATATATCATTGAGAAAGTCACACGATCGCCGGACACTCGTTGTCGGGTCGGGATACAGTGCATGTTGGCCACCTGAAGCCACATATTACGACTCCTAATCTACTCTGTTCCCTGAGTCGCCAGGGTCGGTCCGTTTCCCACCCGAGGCCAACCTAATGAAGCAGACGCGCCTCGCGCCTCAGACGCCAACCCGTGCTTGGATTGCAACACAGTTCGTGATGTTTGCAGCAGCTAGGCGGCTGCCACACCGATTACCCCTTGTGTAATAAATCTCAGTACACGTTTAGTCTTTGTTTTTCTTTGGCTTTCATGCTTTTTCGAGTTGAGCAACGTGGTTTGCCGCCGCTTGAAGATACTCAAAAATATTTTTGTCGCATACCGCGTAATCGTCTTAGTCTTTACTAAATATAAACTTCTCCGGTATTAATTAAATGAAAATGGTAAATAAGAGAATTGTGCAGCAGCATAAAAAATACCATACATAGCTTTATTTTGCTCAATACGTGCTACAAATGAGCGTGTTTCCGAACGTGTACGAAGCACGCGAGAACACGTTAAGTGGCTCGAGCGGCCAGTGGTAGGGTAGATTTACCATTCACCACTGGAAGGGGTTGGAGAACATCGGGGCTGATGCATTTTCACAAACATCACTGCCTGCTATTCCAGACGGAGAGAGCACGCCTTCGGTTACGTTGTGGAGGCCGGATTCCGTAGTGAAACCCTCGTCAGCCGGCACGAGCTCAAGACGACACAACACGAAGACGAACTGTGTCAACTTGTCACTGAGGTTAGTGAAGCTAGTGTAGCTTGGAGTAGTTGGAGGTGACTTAGACTTTGATTCCTACGTTCTCGCTTAGGGGGGTCACTTGATTAGATACCTATACGTCAGGAAGACGAAGACAATTAAGTAAGTACTCAGCTGTTTCGTGTTTTTGGTGCGTCGCTGGATCACCAAAAAAAATTTTCTATGACTTCCATCACACTGTATTAGCTAGACACAGCTGCCAGTGATACATATGACAAGTTATGACCAACAGTTACTGGGTCAGAAATGAGGCAAGACGTGCTTAAATACGTTAGAAGTTATGATATATGTGACAAAGCGAAACCTCCCGCTAGATTCCCACCATTACAGTGGAGGAAAAGTTACACTCCTTGGTAAATGCTAGCGTGTTACGTATTTGGACCACACCCCCGAAGACCGCACGAAAAGTAGCTGACTGTTGGTCGTCAAACACCGCTTTACGAACTGCATCGAGCTATTTCCGATGCATCGGGTGTTTACACACCACATCTGGAAGTGCCTGTTGGAGTTACTTGCAGCATTCGGCTTTCCGTCTCAGTTGAAGACAATGCTATATAGCTTACGAGAAATCTGGTTGAAGAAATCTGTCTTGCCTTTGGTGTGAAGCATAAGTGTAGAGCAAATTATCATCAGAAATCAGAAATCAGTCCGAAAGCAATGGTTGTTGCACATGAACAGGGGAACAGAAACAAGGATGCCAGGATGACCGAGATCGCATTTTCTACGAGAACGAGAGGTAATCTTTCCAGTGGCTCATTCCCGAAATTGTTAATTTTGGACATGACTTGCCTTTTCTCGGTATAACGCAATTGTTATGCAAGTGTGGTTCTTCTAGCCGCAGACCTAACTTCGCACATGCGTCGTCATCCTTTAAGTATGCTTTAGGAATTACACTCGAACACTAAGATGTCGCGCATATGACAACAGGCTGAACAGTACCATCAACGTCACTGGGTCCACGAGTTTCAGGTAAGTGATATTGATCTACGTCATACGCACAGCCTCAGTGAGGCACTGGAAGCATTCAGTGGCTTACTAGCTAGTTCGTAGAACGTGCATTACACGGTAACATAGAAAATGCACGCGCTATCTTAAAGCTACGTCAATATAAGAGGATTATTGAAGCGAGCCCAGTACGTATGGCGTATTTGGAAGCTCGTTCCCATGTGCCTCACATGTGGCTATCATGAGCCTCACGCTTTGCAGAAAATTTCCTCCACACTTCTTTGAAGTGCCCAGGCAGATATGGAAGACTGGAACAAGCCGCTCAGAGGTTCTGTCGCGTATGTCTACGAGCCTGGCCTACGTATCGTCGACTAATTTCGACGAGTAGAATTATGGGGTGCCTCTCACCATCCTTTGAGAGAACAACTGGCCGTGGTGTGCTGCATAGTCTGATCTCTCGGGGGCGTGCTCGGAACGCCAAGTCGTCAGAGCTGGTTTGGCTTGGTTTATCAATAAGATCACTAAACATTGCATGTTGAGGTCTCCCTTTTTTTAATTGACATGGCGGAGACAGAGAGCCAACGTTCCAGCAAGTTTATTATTAAGTCATGCTGAAAGTTATCAGGCAACCTATCAACCGAAGGTCAGCGCACTGACAGGGGCTAAATGTTTAAACAATTGATGTTGCATAATAATATGTATAGATTGGTTACCTTTTCAATGTCCAAGTAGGGCGGCCGTCTTGTAGGCTTTGGGGCACACATTGCGTTCGTGAGAACAGAAGCGCAAATAAGAGCAACGAAAATATTTTTCGACCTCATACCACAGGTTCTGTCTGAGGTTTGCGTACAGGAATCTGAAGTTTGAAAGTACGGCAATAAACGCAATGATCGTTGTAATATTATGCTCTTATTTCGAAATACATATTTGCCTTTAGTTTAGTCTCAAATCTGCACATACAATTGTAGTCGTATACATGTAAAACTAAGTGTCAAAATTATGACTCAATGTTGCCTTTGTAATAGCAACCGTAACCAGGCATATCCAAAACAGTGCACTCTGTGCCGAAAGCGAATCGTAAAAGCAAAAAAAAGCTAGACGATAACCCAAACTGTAAACAAAGTTCAATGGGCCAAATACTGCGGTCACAAGCACCACAAAAATTTGTTCGACCTCGTGTACAGCTTAGAGGTCGAATTCATCTACATTGTAAAGAATGATCTTTGTCAATTTTGAAGTAACTGTCCCCGCGGAAGTGCGCTCATGTTATTTTCACTTGCGTTATGTTGTTTTTCTTCAATTCTCAAGGAAGAAATTGTAAACATGTGAACACTGGCAGAAGCGTAGCTCTACGCTAGGATCTCAATAAACATAATAGCCTGGAACAGACAAGATCATTGTGCCTTATTTTTATCGCAATTCAGGGCCAGCCGGTAGAATTCGCACTGCTTGAAAAAAAGTGCTCTTTAGTGCCTTATAGAAGTATTGCCCTGAATGACCGTGGAAGAGCCAAATAAGCATATCATTCGGGATTGGCCGTACACGGGTGCCGCACTGAGTAAGACGAGATGTTATTATTCATACTGGAATGCTTCATATGTTGAGAGTTCGATATTATTGGTGCCCTACGCCTCACCTTTTTCAACAGTGGCTACAGCCATACATGTTTAAAGGTTGAGAAAATGAAATGGCGCTATTTAGGCTGCTTATATAAATAAAAAAATAAACAATCGATTATTGTAGCTTCCACAAGAGCTAAAGCGCGAGAACTAAAAGAATTACATGAAGAATGTAAAAAAAGTTACCTAAGCAAAATTCCTATTTGGGGAAATTTCTAGACACAGTAATATAGTTTCAGTCTTATTCGGTTAAATCAGCTTTTGATCAAACACTCCCGCAATTATATTTACATCTGTTCAAAAACTGCTCCATACCATTTCCTGTTCACCATTGCCAAGTACTACCTCACTATTGCCTGTTTATTTAAAGAACCTTGATTTTAGCTGCGTGACGGTACTACCACATACTAGTCACTACCACGCCGTTATGTTAACACGAAAGTCGTGTTTTGGAAATAAAACTCGCCGGGAGTCAATTTCACTGCTATAGCAGTAAGGTGCTTGACACTTAGTTAGCTTTTTTTCCCGTCCTGTTCGTTCATCCAATCTGTTACGCAAATGACGACGGTTGTCTTCACAGGTGACATACCATGCTTTATTTTCGTTGTCAGCCCACCTGGTCATCCGCAGCTACGCCACAACGTGATTAAAAATGAAACTTCTCCCTCAACTCGGATTCGAGCGCGAGGCCATCGAAGTAGGTCGTAATTGCAAGTCGAGTGTGTTAAGCATTGAGCTATCACAGGCAGCATAGAAGCTGTCAAGCTGTCAGATACAGGTACGACGGGCATGCCAGTACGACGCTTATCTGCGTCTTCGCGCATTGTTGACGTCGACTGTCAGTTGTGATGTAAATGGTGCTCTGGTGAGACCATCAGTTCGTGTGTTCTGTTCCTTTCGTGTTAGTTTACTTACTCTTGGTGGCTTCCAGACTTTCTGAGTATGGCTCGTTTTCTGTCTTGCAACCGTTGGAGTACAATATTTTTGTTTTCAATACTCTGTTGGCGCCTGATGAAGTTATACTTGTCCACGTGTTTCGCAAGCAGCCTTGTGTCCTTATATGTGCCTGATTAAATTATTTGGTGAACTAATTATTTCAGTGATACCCAGTTCTGCGGATCATGCACAGAGCAGGGCCCATTTCTAACACATTGTAAAGAACCTTAACCCGCCTGGAAGGCTTCGCGTAGAGTGACGGCAATGCCTTCCTAACTTTCGATACTTCGCGTAGAGGGATGGCAAGGTCCTCCTAATTTTTCTTCGTCCTCTATAAATCATAAAAATTCCGTGCTGGTAAGTATGGTGAATTGCGAAGAAATTAGACAAGCAGAGGAGCCATAGACCGCAGTCCACTCGAAGCATACTTGCTTTCGTAGAAAACGCATTAGTGTGTAATCTACATCAACCACGGGGTACATAAAGTGGCGAAAGGGACACTAAAGTCGCAAGATTATGCGGAGCCCATTGATTAACCGTGGAATCTGCTACCTCGCTTAAAAACACCAATAACTGAGAACTCTTCGAGGTCTACGGTATTTCGATGTATCAGTAGAAATACCAGGGCGAAGCAAGAAAAATTAATCGCAGCGCACGAAAAAGAGGGAAGGCGCGTGCGTTTGTTGGATATAACATAGTTGTGCACGGCACATGGCATCGAAAGCGCGGAAGACACAACTGTTACTTCCTTGGCGACATTCGTCAATTTGTCCAACTACACGTGTCCGAAGCAGCGGCGAGAAAAAGAAAGCACCTAAATCATTTTGGCAGTGAGGACAGGATGTTATCGTACCTATACGACAAATTACGTACGATGTCATGGTGGCTCAATCAAATCCTAGTCACTTGGATGCATAGAAACTGGCTAGTAAGAATTTCCGCCTAACTTTGCTGCATAAATGCAGTGTGCATTCCGACAAATAGTTGGATTGTTGCTTCAGAAATGTTATTTTTATCACGGATCATAACCGTTCATGAAGTATATTCAGTACCCAAAACTTTGAAGACACTTACTGAGTGCGCGGGGTAGCGACAACGCAGAACGTTCACACTGTGGTGTTGAACAATTTAGCTTCGCGGGAAAGTGAACGGCACGACAGTAGCTGCCATATTTAAGGTACAGTGCTAGAGGCTACTTGTTCCTCGTGGGCATGTAATTATTTCTACGCGCAATCATTGTGGCTCAAACGAAGCAATCAAGAAACAAAAAGTTGATGGAACGAAACTGCATTACATGTCCGTAAAAAAAGGCTGAAGTGCATTAACTTGGAAATACACGGCGCCTTTTTGTCATTTTATACCCATTCATATTTCTTGGAAGATGAAGTATATGTATCCCTGAAAGTTATTCGTGCTGTAGGTCTAAATGCTCCTGAGCCTACCACCCCGCTTTTTGTTCAAGCACACAGAAAAGCAAAATGTGGCTGGCTTGTACGACCTTGCGCAATCGTTTGAATTTTCAGCCAAGAAGCGGTTTTCAAATGGTTTCAGGTTCTTCAATAAAATAGAATGAATGCAGCCCAACAGCGGGCGGAGAACTGGAACAAGTAATGAACAATCATTCATTCTTTCTGTTCTCCGTCCAACGTAGCGCTGTATTCAATATGGACTACGAACTAGCGCGGTCCCACACATTGATCAATAAAGACGAAAAGAGGTGCTCTCACATTTTTATTATTGTAAATTATTATTCGCCCCTTTTATCCCATTTTTGTGTCTCTATGGAAGTAAAATTCTCTAGACTCACTTTTTTACTGTTTATAGGTAACAAGAACCTAACGATGTTTTGATACCTGCATCAAAATCACCTGCACTGCATTTCTACACCTGATTCGATATCGTGCTTCCCGAGAAAGTAAATTCTTCTTATAACCATTCCAGAAAGCCCCACAACATTCGACCTATCGATTTTACAATTCAGATGTAGCACTCTCGGACATGCGCGTGTACCTCAAGGCAAAAAAGGAAAATTGCTTTTTCATTTCATTTCATTTATTATCACCTTCAAGGCCCGAAGGCATTACACAAGGGAGGGGGGCAATACAAACACGCGTAAGAGTGGTTACGTACAAAAAAGAAACATTGCTGATTTTGTATGACTTTAAACAATCAAAGAAAAATCTCGAATTTAAAGAAGTAACACGGCAATACATTCACAAAACAAAACTGGAGGACGCTTAAGCTTCGCCTTCAAGAATGGAACGCGATAGCCGTATCGCACCCCGTTCGCACTGCCTACTTAAACGATCTACGCGAGCCAGACGTCGCGATCGGCACGAACAGCCGGGTCGCGACGCGCCATAAAGGCGGACGCGATCGTGGGGCGAGTGGTGCGCCACGTGTCGGGGCAGCGCCCTACATTGCGAGGAGGGGGTCTTCTGTGTTTGCCGCAAGATGGCTCGGCCTGTGCGCAGAGCGCAGAAAAAATGTAGCGGAAACGTACTTCGTTACTCGTGAGACTGCGACTTCTGTAATTTACATGGTCATAATTACCGATATACACCGCAGTATAACTTTCTACGGCACGTTTCTAAGGCAACACCGCATTCACTAGAGGCGATCGACGTCGTGGCTTAGTGGTAGCGTCTCCGTGCCACACACCGAAGACCCTGGTTCGATTCCCACCAGCCCATCTTGCAAGATTTTTTTTGTTTATGAAGTGCCTTCTGGGATTTATCGCTCACGGCCAACGCCGCTTGCGCGGACACCGACGACACCGGCTTTTCTGCGAGACGAGCTCCTTAACGCTGTCGCGTTAAAAAACTAGGTTGAAGGTTTGACAAGGGTAGACTATTCTGAGTGGTTTATGATTGATTCATGAACGATGTATACTAGAATCAGAAAGTTATTCAAAGTGATTTGTTAGGTATTTACGACATTTTTGCTACACCTTATTAACAAGATCTTGCTTTAACAGGGTGTAAAAAAATTTACGCGATACGCAGGTAGCTGTCAAAAGGTGGTTTGACTCACGTTAGCTAGGTACGGTAGAAAAGATAGGACGCAGGCATTTCAGTTTTTCGGATAATAGGGAAGAAAATAAGAGTGCCGATGAATTGTTTTGGAAATAAAGATCTCAGACCGTTAATCTCAGGCTTAATCGGTCAAGCCTAATATATTTCATTCGGATATCTGAACAACAAATTGTGCATTTGTAGTATTAAAGTTTCTTACAAACTATCATTCGTTGTCAAATACGGTTTTGGCAGGGCAATCTCTAAAAAGAGGATTGCATTGCAAATACATAATCTAAGAATTATAAAATAAAAAGAAAATGAGACATCGGCCCAAATGTAGCTAAGTGCTACAATGGAAACCCATAAGGATTCTTCGAAAGAAAAAGCCTCGCAGTTGAAAAAAATTCGTCCTGGTCCTGGCATGAACCCAGCACCACCGCCTTTCCAGGGCTGCCGCTCTACCACATGAGCAAACCAGCTGGCAGATGGCAGAGCGAAATCGAATTTATCAGCAACTCCAAGCAAAGGCAAGATTTTGACATAATAGTTCTGCGAAAACCCACAAGGTGCAGTGAAGTACTTCTCTCTAGCAGCCTGTGGGTTTCCACAGAGCTGTTATGTCTAACAATTAGATGTGGGCAACATTTTCTTAGACCAATACGAAAAGTGAGTATCAAACATTGAATCAAGTATTGAATAGTCAAAAGAAGACGAATTTATTTAGGGCATGAATGCTCATTTTAGTAGATTTAGATAGAACGCTTGTATGACCAGTGCAAGAAGCGAGCTAGATATCAGCGACAATCGACCAGTTTAAAAGGCATCATCGGCAGTCCTCATAAGTACGCTGTAGGAATATTCCCGCAATATAGTTAAACATCGCCTGCAAACTAGCTTTTCGCTAATAATAGGCTTCTGATAGACTGGCTTTTAAAAACAATAAATAAAGGGTTGCTGAATGAAAGATCCCTACTCCTAAGGAGTACGTATGATGTGTTGCCAATCCATTTTGAAGTCGAAACGAAACTGCTGCGAACGCACCCGGCTACCACGAAATGCAACGATGCCATCACTGGCGCAGCTAACCAAACACCATCTATATTGCACAAGGCCTTGTCACTCTGATGCATGACGTCATTTTACCTGGCCCGACTGCCATAGAACCTAACAGGGATGCTCCCGAGTAGACAATGGTGATTCAGACGTCACCGCTTTCCTCATGCGAGCCTTGTCAATTGACATTTCGGTATAGATAGCGTGACGTCATCGATCGGAGTAAAGAGGCATTGTACTATGTAGGTGGTGTTCGCTATAGCGTGCCTCTTTTTCGCTACTGCCTTTTCACACATGCGCAGGCGGTTGCACCGGAAAGTTTTTCGGCGTACAGGCAACGGACGGACGGACGGACGGACGAATCGGCTGGCCATATACAGCTTCGCTGTCGAAAAAAACTGTTCAAGAATTGTCTACATACATAGCTGTAAAGCCAACCGTGGCGAAAAAGGCATGCACGGTTGTAGCGTAACAGATAACTACAGCAGTACAGTTATAAAAACATAGGCGACATACTAGAACAAAAAGTTGCGTTTTCATGTAGGATCCCGCCGTAAAATTAAAATAAAACCTTGCATTACCCATCGCTTTAAAAGTTTTGCTGTTCTTTCGCTTCTGAGGACTCGCGATACCTTGTTTGGCAGGCCCAAGAGATTACGATGAATTTGATAAGAGGTTGTTGGATAATATTTGGTTAGTTCCGGGTATCCGAAAATGCCGAAAACTTTCGTCGAATACGATTGCTTCGTTTTAAAACTTGGATTCGTGTTGGAATCGGCGACCCTTGGGAACAATTATAAACCGTTCATACCGCATACAATTATAAACCATTCATATCGTTATCTTCGGGTTTTTGAATAATCAAGAACCCGAAGATAAACAGACAGTCAAGAAAAATTAGCACGAGAACAGATAACGACCATAGAGTACTTAGGAAGGAAGAATGCGAATTTTCTCAAACAGTCTATACTTGAATTGGGGGCTTAACGACTCAATGTTCACAGTGAAGACGTCTCCCTATCTGCAAGGCCGTAAAAACAGAAAGAATGGTTAAGAATTTGTCTACCGTGCTTCCGATCTTTAAACTCCCGTCTTGCCAACGCGAGTCAGCTGAGAGAGAGTCGCAATGCAAAGATTTTGAATAATGTGCAATTTTGACTACTCGAGTGAGGTACTACTAATCTATACAGTGGAATTTTTGCGCACAAATGGGGTTACGTGCATGAAGAAACCTACATAGGCACCAACCTCTAGCTGAATATATTTAGTGTGTTCGGTGAAACGTATCTACAGAAGTGATAGGGCGTACAGATTAGGTTAGGGTTACCGTGAAACTACAAAAAAGTTCATGGGCCATTGCACTCTGTGAAGGTTGGTGAGCAGCGAGCATTGTTCAAAACCAACGCTACAACTGCTGAGGGCCATATGCAGTGATTTACGGCTTTAAAGTAATGGTAGTAGTGCTATGGTAGGGTAATGCTAGAAATGGGAGTAATCATAGCTTTGACAGCCTTCCGCCACCCATGGCGGTGCTGCAGCAACATTGAAATCAGTAGCTAGGCTGGCTATGTTATATACGAAAAGATAAGGACGCCACACCCTAAGTCGAAAGGTGACGTCGTTGCGGGAGCTTGCGCAACGGTAGTCTTTACCGAGAAACGTATGCGGGGAGCGCGATGCCCTTCGCATTGCTATCACGAGGCGCTTGTCATCACTTAGGTGTTTTGTATGCCTGCTGTGAGCTTATGCTTCATTCTAGCGTATGGGCTCCTGTAGGTTCTATGAGTGATTCCAATGAAAATAAGCAGCGTTCGATTCACTTCGCTGAGTGCTTGTAGCCTCTGTCTTGCAGTGCTATAAGCCATTACATTTTTGGTTTGCCAAGTGGTATAAGCCGTTGATGATGATAGTGTAAACTGACGGAAAACAAGAATACACGGAACCCTAGCCACATACGGCTTCCTGT
This sequence comes from Dermacentor andersoni, assembly GCF_023375885.2. NCBI lineage: Eukaryota > Metazoa > Arthropoda > Arachnida > Ixodida > Ixodidae > Dermacentor > Dermacentor andersoni. The sequence goes on from NC_092820.1 coordinate 96,970,268, forward strand.
AAAACTGAAACAAGCAACTCAGCGCACGCGGCGCTAAATGTTGCGGCACACAGCTAGAAATACAAAAGGGCCTAACATGACTTGAGAGATGCCACCTACAACACAGTTTCCCGCACGACGATCAGCACGATGTGTTTTTCTTTGCATTGTGATACATTCGTAATACTTGTACTATTGAAACTCATCGCTATTTTGTAGCGAAATAGAACGGTAGGGGTGATCACAGGCGGCGACTACCGAAATGTGATTGCGGGTCAAGCGCGTCGACTTTTGTGCATGAGGCATGAAAGGTTCCAGAGTAATCGCTGGTGCCTGCGTGTCTTCCAGAAAGTGCTAGACAACTGGCGTCGCACATATGCAATCAGATTGCACAACGTTCGGTAACAAGAGACAAAGAATAGTACTATCGATTGCATACGAGAAACTTCAGATACATGCAGCACATCCTGCGCTGGCCGATAACGCTTAAGCTTTGTTAGCCGGCCGAGAGCCGTCACGCGAGAGAGACAAACAAGTACACGTGTAAATGCCCCCCTCTGGAAGAGCATCGTCCCGATAGTACAAAAAATTCGGTGGCGAAAAGGGAAAGCACGTGCTTAGCAGTCGTATTTTATATACACTAAGCAACCACGACGGTTCAAGAAAATGTGGAGCTCTGCCAATTTTTATTGTACCATAGGTCATCAATCGTTTGCATTAAAGACGAACTGTAATTCGGGCCATAACCAAATTCCGTCTATGGCCACCCATTTGACGTGATAACTGATCCCCATTCGCTGTGGTGACTGTCGTCCTTAAAAGAACCATCCGGTCGTCTTGCTCGAATCGTCCTTCGACTGCGCGAGTACGACATTCGCGTGCTGTACCGTTCTGGCCGAAAACACTCGGATGCGGATGCCTTGTCTCGTTCGCCACTAACAGAGGAGGTTAGCTCCCCGAAGGCCTCATTGTAAGAGTCTTCCCTTGCTGCCACGGATATTCTTCTGGAGCAGAAGAAAGACCCATGTATTGTGTCCATTCTGAGTTTCTTGTCCACCCCATCGACACCCACTACTAATCGCGCATTACGTCGCCAAGCACATCACTTCTCTATTCGCGACGGGCTCTTGTGCCGTCATAAAAACCTCCCGTACGGCCGCAAATGGTTGCTTGTCATCCCTCGGGATCGGCGTTCGGATATTTGTGCAACGTTCCACGACGATCGCCAGTGCCGGCGTGCAGGTGTACCGAAGACATACGCGCGTCTGCACCTTCGTTACTACTGGCGGGGGATGCATCGATTCATCCGTCATGTCTGCTCCTGTCTCGTTTGCAACGCAGCAAAGATCTACCTTGTCCTTCAACCGCCCCATTGGCGCCTTTGCCTTGCCCAGCACGTGCTTTCGATCGAGTAGGCATCGACATTTATGGATCTCTTCCCAGTACATCAGACTGAAATCGCTGGGTAATCGTGGTCATCGACCATCTTACGCGCTATGCGGAAACGTACCCTTTGGCCAGCGCTTCTGCAAGTGACGTCGCCTGGCTTCTCATGCGCCACATAATCCTTTGCCATGGAGCTCCCAGGGAACTACTCAGTGACAGAGTCCTCGTTTTCTTCTGCGACGTCATCGAGGCTCTCCTCAAAGAATGCCGCATCATTAATCGCACCACTACTGCGCATCATTCGCAGACTAATGACATGACTGTGCGCTTTAATCGCACTCTTGGTTACATGCTGGCCATGCGCATTGCATCCTACCAAACCAAATGGGACCATGTCCTACCTTTTCTGACCCACGCTTACAATACCGCCATGCAGACAACCACGGGATTTTAGCCCTTCTTTCTCCTGTACGGACGCGAACCTTTTTCCACGATGCATACTATCCTTCCGTACCGCCCTGAGCCCACGGAAACCACTACCTATACGAAGCTGCTGCGCAAGCAGAAGAGTGTCGCAAGCTTTCCCGTATATCCCCTTCAGTCACGGGGTACACGCTTGTGGACGCGTCTTATTTTTGCGATTGCTGTGCCGTGGGTGCAAGGAATAGATAACGAACATTAAGCATTGAGTAAATTGAAAATTCTGCTTTCCTAAAGTACACCCAACTTCACTTCTGTGAGAAATTTATCGCCTTATATGACTGCTTTGGTGAAGGTGCTACCATGTTTGATGGAACGTTTGAAGTGGGGCGCTCCAGTAGTAATTTCGAAAGATGTTTTTTCCTTATTGCAATGCTTGTGCCAAATAATTACCCTCTGCATGTAATTCGAGCGGACGATTCAATATTTTTAATGAAGAGATGTAGTATTACTGACTGTACAAAAAATGAATATATAATTACCATGTAATTATTGTAGCTCTCTGTATAATGCACAATCATTCCCGTCCCACCTTGACTTGCTTTCTATGGATCCTCCAGCACCATGGCATAAAATTATGTAAATTTTGCACATTTATCGACCGTCGAACATAATTCGTGACTGAAGGGGATATTTACGTCAAAGACCAGCAACGCCAGAAGCACCATCGAAAAACTTCCCATGCTTCTTTATCCATGCTCCTGGCTCGCTAGTGTGGCTTTGGGCTCCAACCCTTCCCTTGGACTGTCACCGAAACTCGCGCCGAAGTACCAGGGCCCACAACGCGTGATCAACCAAACCTCTCCAGTCAACTATATCGTGGAACCCCTCGAGTTACCTTTGGATCATCGCCGTCGAGGACGCGAAATTCTGCATGTCCAGCGTCTCAAGCCCTACTATGATCCGCCTGTGTTGTCCTACCGAGAGGTCGCTGGAACGGCTTCCTTTTCTGCGGGGAGATAACTGCACTGTAAAATAAGGAGCAGTGGGGCTGTGGCTATGACAGAGACACCGACGATGAGATAGAAAAAAGTTCTTTCGGTGCTCGATCTCGGCTGTACTAGGCCTCGCTGCTCTATCGGTCTAGTCGCGAGCGCGTGCTGCCCGAACAGCTTCGCTACAATACATATATATATATATATATATATATATATATATATATATATATATATATATATATATATAGTCGCAAGGAGGAGCGCAAGAGCGGCCAGTTGATTGATGAACTCAGCGCCGTCCTCTTCCTCTTTTCCCGCTCGGGACCGCAAGCACGTTCACCGTCTGCGTGTTCCTCACGCGTAAGAATATATATATATATATATATATATATACACATATATACATTGTTACGCAGTAGGAAGACGAAGACCGGTGAACATGCTTGCGGTCCCGAGCGGGAACAGAGGAAGAGGACGGCGCTGAGTTCATCAATCAACTGGCCGCTCTAGCGCTCACCTTCGCGACCAAAAATAAACGGCCCCCTCCATCCTTAAGGGTGATAAACGGTCTCCTTCGGGCGTAACAAAGTGGTGGATGTGCGGGGTAGCGCTCACAACAACGGAACCGTCACAGCTGCAGCTTCGTCGAAGCCGTCGACTTTCCGGCCTCCCGCCGTCAGCCGTGACCGGGTTCGACATGCCAGAAGAAGGAGCCGCTCCGATGGCAGCGCCTAGCAGTGCACCGCGATACTACCGAGTTCCACACACCTTCGGAGGCAAAGCGGGGGAAAATGCCGACGAATGGCTCGTCCACTACAAACGAGTGAGCAAGTCCAACGGGTGGGATGCAACAGCTCAGCTCACCAATGTGGTGTTCTCCCTGACCAATACCGCATTCGTGTCGTACGAGAACCACGAGGACGCGCTTACGACGTGGGAACTTTTTGTTGATGAGTTAAAGGCTCATTTTGGGGACTCAGTCGCCAAAAATAAGCGTGCGGAGCAGACACTGTCGCAACGGGCGCAGCTACCGCTTGAGGCATGCACCACATATATCGAAGAAGTGTTAAAGTTGTGCAAGGTGGCCAGTGCTCGCATGTCGGAAGAAGATAAAGTTGGACATTTGCTTAAAGTAGGGGCTGAGGATGTGCATAATTTTCTAATTGAAAAGGAAAGCCTCAGTTCTGCGTCCAACGTCATTCGGCATTGCAGAACTTTCGAAACGCTCAAGTTGCGTCGGATTACGCCAAAGCTTGGTCGGTTGGCTAACGTTATGATGTTTGCCAGTGTAGACACGAGCCCTTGCTTCGACCTTCCTTCCATTATCCGACAAATTGTCCACGAGGAACTTTCATGCCGCGAAGAAATGTTGCATTCAACTGCTGATCACCATAGCGTGTACACGCCACGTGAGGCTATGACTGCGCCATGTTCGGCACTTGGCAACCGGCGGTTAGCGCAGCGGCCATAGGGTACAGCGCAGCCGCACAGTTGAGGATGACAACATGCCCTTCTACTCCACGCTATGACCAACGCACTCAGCGCATGCCTTCTCGACGCCCGATGTATCGTCGTGCGACACGCCACGAACCAATCCACAAGAGGAACGAAAATTATAATACCCGGTTCATCGACGAACAACCAAGGTTTCGACCTCTCCCGGTGTGTTATTCTTGCGGAGTCCCAGGTAAAATATCGCGGTTTCGCAACTAGCGTATGACCACGTGTCATGGCAAGCCCTCAGAGTTTTCACGGCCCTCCGAACGAGTCCATTGAGCCCCGTGGCAAGCAGATGTATCATCTGGCCACACGATTATTGGCCGAGCAGCTCACGGAATCTCTCTCCGGCATCTGACAGGAGTTTGACACCCCCACCGAAATGTCGTGCTCCCCGTTCTCCCTCACCGCTGCGTCGCACCACGTCCCCTTCGTCACTGGAAAACTAGCTAGCAAGGCCGATGGAGGTTAGGTTGTGCTACTAGCAGAAATGCCTCCTTTGTTGGTGCTCATAATTAAAGTGCGTGTTCTTGTAGATAATGTGTCTGTGCTGTGATGGCTCTGGTGCACAGATGCCACAATTTCAGTCATGAGTGTCTCTTTTAAAGACGTGTTAGGGCGAAAGGTTTTGTTTAAATGGGACAAAGATTCAAAGATCTGTGGAGTGAATGGCGAGCCATTCCGAGCTATTGGTTTGTATAGTGTTGACGTCTTTTTGGGAGGCCATGTTATTACGACAGAGTTTGTAAGTATTCCTCGGTCGACCCATGATATTATTCTCGGCATGGACCTCTTGCAGGAGTGTGGTGCTACTGTAGACTGCCGCACAGGGAACGTATTCATAAGTGGTATGATTCCGTGAGGACTCCTGGAGAACCCTGGAGATCGTGAAACTAGACTGTGCGTTTGTGGTGACACGATCACACCTGCATCATCTACCATTTGTGTTCCCGTTGTCTGTTGCGGCGCCGATTCCGACAGCTTGAATGCTACCGTAGAACCGATACACATTAACTGCGTCAAGAAGAATGTGTTGGTGCCACATTGTGTGGTGTCGATCAAAGGCAGACACTACTGGTTTAAGGACCGTAAATTGTTCTGAAGAGCCCATTATATTACCAGACGGCTTGAAATGAGCCTTCGCCAAGGAACACGCGCCCTTATCAGTGGCTGAACTTACAACTGTTCCGGAAGAACCTGATGGCCTCAGTTCGGAAACGGCACTTTTAACAATGGTAAACATATAGCTCATCACGGGTGCACGCTGAATGTTAATGGTTGTGCTTTCGAAGCACGTTTTGGTATTCGAATTTGCTCAGAAGGAAAAAATACCTGCAAACACCACGTTTCGAACACGCCATACCATCAACACGGGTTCGGCAAATCCTATTAGACAAAAGCCATATCGCGTTTCACCATGAGAGCGCCAGATTATAACGAAGAAGTGCACGAAATGATGAAAAAGGGAGTCATACAAGATTCAGCGAGTCCGTGGGCAGCTCCAGTGATTATTGTTAAAAAGAAAGATGGATCTTGGAGATTTCGCGTCGACTATCGCCATTTGAATGCTGTATAGAAAGGACGTGTACTCACCCCCACGAATTGATGACGCAATAGGCTGCCTTCATTCCGCCTCTTACTTTTCCTCAGTAGATTTACGATCCGGCTATTGGCAAATTCCGATGCATCCTTACGACAAGGAGAAGACTGCCTTTGTAACCCCTGACGGGCTCTTCGAATTCAATGTGATGCCATTTGGATGGTGCAACGCTCCGGCAACTTTCGGGAGAATTTTGGACACTGTTTTCCCTAGCTTGAAGTGGAACATCTGCATGTGCTACCCCGACGACGTCGTCATCTGTGGCCGCACCTTCAGCGAACACAACTCGCGTCTGGATATTGTCCTGAACTGCATCAGAAATGGTGGTCTAGTTTTAAACTCTAAGAAATGCTACTTCGGAGACAGCCAAACCCTTGTGCTTGGGCACCTTGTCGACAAGGATGGCATCCTCCCTGATCCCCAGAAAACAGCAGCCGTCGAAGCGTTCAGTGCATAGCGCTCGGTCAAGGAGCTCCGTAGTTTTCTGGGGCTTTGTTCATGTTTCCGCCGCTTTATTCCTAAATTCGCCGATGTCGCTTACCTGCTGACAGGCCTGCTACGAAAGGACAACCCCTTTGAGTGGAGTTCGGAGTGCGACTCTTCTTTTCTTCAGTTGAAGTTTCTGCTGACGTCACTACCGGTTCTTCAACAATTCAGTCCTTCAGCTCCGACGGAACTCCATACAGTTCCAGAAGCAGAGGTATTGGTGCCGTCTTAGTTCAACGCTACGGTGACCGCGAACACGTGATCGCATATGCATGTTGCTCATTAAGTAGGCCCGAGCAGAATTACACTGTCATGTAACAAGAATGCCTCGCGGTAATATTTGCTGTTCGATGCTTTCGTTCTTACCTGTATGGGCACCCTTTTGCGGTTGTCATCGACCACGACTCATTGTGTTGGCTTGTGAATCTTCGTGGCCCATGTGGCCACCTTGCGCGCTGGGCGCTCCGACTGCAAGAATACAGCTTCACCGTCTTCTATAAGAGCGGTCGACGACACGCTGATGCGGCCTGCCTCTGGCCTATGCAACTTACCACTACGGGCTGACGCTGACGACTTCGATCACCTCGTGGCTTCTGTGTCGCCGCGTTTTCCAGACTTCGACTGTTTCAAACCTGAACAGCGAAAAGACGGTAAATCAACATCGATCTTCACCGCTACAACCGCCTCAACGACAGTAAACCGTTTCTATGTGCGTGATAGGCTTCTGTTCAAAGTTCTAAGAAGAACGTTTGCAGCACTGGCGCTAGTTTTCTCCTAGTGGTACCGGAGAGCTTTCCCACAGCGATTCTGAGTACTAAGTACGACGACCCGACGTCTGGCCATTTAGGTACGGCGAGGACGCTCCACCGGATTCAGGAACGCTTGGGTTGGCTTGGAATGCGACAGTCTGTTGAGGCCTATGTGGGCAGCTGCATGCAGGGCCAGCGCCACAAACAGCCATCTGCTGCTCCCGCTGATCTCCTGCAGCCGATCTCGCCTACAAGGACGCCTTCCCAACAGGTGGGCATTGAGTTCGTGGGCCCTTTTCCAAAATCAGCCAAGGGAAATCGTGGGATAGTTGTTTGCGTCGACTACCTCACACGCTACTGCGAGACCGTGGCCGGGCCCTCCGCAACTGCCGCTGACGTTTCAACATTCCTGCTGCAATATGTCATCCTGCGACATGGTCCGCCACGCGTGACCATCAGCGACCGTGGACGACAATTTACAGCGGATGTTGCAGAGGAGCTGCTTCATTGTTGTGAGCCCCACTTGCGTCACTCGACACCATACCATCCATAAACGAATGGGCTTACGGAGCGCCCCAACCGAACAATTGTAAACATACTATCCATGTATGTTTCATCCAACCACAAGAACTCGGATGACGTACTGCCTTTTATCCTGTACACGTTCAATACAGCCAAGCAAGATACTACCGGCTATAGTCCTTTCTTCCTGCTGTACGCACAGCCACTCCGGTACACAATCCACACTTTTGTCCCTTTCTGTAGCCACGAAAGTCACACTGTTGCCAAGACTCTGTGCCCTGCCGAAGAAGGTCATCGTATTGCTCGTTTACGAACTTTAGCATTGCAGGACAAATCAAAAGCACGCTACGACATTCGCCACCATCAGGTAACCTATCGCCCTAGTGATTCAGTCTGGCTGTGCACTCCAGTACGGAAACGCGGGTGACGCCAAAAGCTTTTGGCCACCTACGATGGACTGTTTGTTATTATTAACAGACTCACGGAAGTCACCTATAACATAGCTCGCCTCAGGGCAAGAGGTAGAAGAGCTGCAAATACCCAAGTGGTCTATGTCGCCCGCTCGAAATTCTTCACTTGAAGACAAATGGATTGTCTCGCCCGGCGGGCTTCGTCTGCGACGAGAGTAATGTTCCACGTGACGAAAACGAAAACCGGTGAACGTGCTTCCGGTCCCGAGCGGGAAAAGATGAAGAGGACGACGCGGAGTTCATCAACCAGCTGGCCGCTCTTGCGCTCACCTACGAGACCTAAAGTAAACCTTTTACTTTAGCTCTCGAAGCTTGTTGTATCGTTTTTTGTTGTGGAAGGTTGTTGTTGGGTTGTTGTATTGGGGTTGTTGAATTGGCCACGATCTTCTTGGTCGTCTCAAGTAGAAGTCTTTTCTCCGGGGGCAGGTTTCGTAGCCTGGCCAAGTTTCTGCCCCCTACTGAGTACTGGTAATACACAGCTCTTATACACTTTTCTCTTGAGAGATAATGGCAAGCTGCTGTTAATGATCTGAGAATGCCTCCCAAACGCACACCATCCCATTCTTATTTTGATTATTTCACTCTCATGATCCCGATCCGCGTTCACTACCTGCCCTAAGTAGCTGTATTCCCTTACAACTTCCAGTGCCTCGCAACCTATCTTAAATTGATGTTCTCTTCCGCGACTGTTAAACATTACTTTAGTTTTCTGCAGATAAATTTTTAGACCCACCCTTCTGCTTCGCCTATCCAAGTCAGTCATCGTGCATTGCAATTGTTCTCCTGAGTTACTAAGCCAGACAATATCACCAGCGAATCGTAAGTTACTAAGGTATTCTCCATTAACTCTTATCCCCAATTCTTCCCAATCCAGGTCTCTGAATACCTCCTGTAAACACGCCGTGAACAGCATTGGAGAGATCGTATCTCCCTGCCTGACGCCCTTCTTTATTCAGATTTTGTTGTTTTATTTAAGGAAGACTACGGTGACTGTGGAGCTGCTATAGATATGTTTCAGTATTTTTACATATGGCTTGTCTACACCCCCTTATTCCGTACTGCTTTGGCTTTAAATTTCGTTAACTAAAGAAAGGCAACGAGGAACCGTGATCCTTGTTCACAGCGGACGTTATGGGCTCGCCACCAGAGCTCTGCTGATGGCTGTTGATGACCGAATAAATTCACTATGATCTTTCATAATTTGTTCTTCGAACCCGCATACCACCGGTCGAATATTTTCGGACGCAGTGACTCATCAGTTTCATGCTCCACCCACTTTATCTGCGTCGCGCATTGCCATGCGCAGTAGCAATCGAATGCATCAACCATTATTTATTATACTTATAAAAATGACAGCCAAAGTAGATTCAACTCATGATTCCAACTAGCACTTTAGTTACCACCAATGTCTCTAAAGCTATATATCAGTGTTTCAGTCTGTTGAATTATGCATCAAATTTCCGTTTTGTGTCGGGTTTGTGGTTTGAGAGATACCCGGGACATTTGTCTCCCTGTAAGCTGTCTTCTCATAGGTAATTTTTATCAAACTAAACTAAAGTGCACAGTTATAAAAATACTCAGAATCTCCAAACCTTTTTCTTCAACAATTTTAAATATGCTTAGTAAACCAATCTACCTGTAATGTGCTTGTTTTCTATGTCGAGTAAACAAACACAAGAAAAGGGCCCTCCAACTGGCTTGAGCTATAAAAATGGAATAGGCGATGTGAAATTAATTTCCTGTCTAAAACTAATCTGTGCCAGAACCCTGGTTAGATCTTACTTGCACAATGTCACAGTTTGGGGCTAGCTGGTTTATTTTGAATATGTTCTATTGTATCTTTGGGACTGCTTACATATACGAAATTGATTAGCACAACTTTCTTTCTGAACACTACCCAAACCTGTTTCTAACAAAATAATGTCGTACACTCAAATTCGATTTTATCCTTTTCATGAATTACCGAAGTGTTACAGAAATGCCCTTCAATGACATTATGTACGAAGAGCACGTACAAACTAGGACAAAAAAGGGAAACCGAGGCCCCTCGTTCGAGATACCGAGCGTTTGCCTCTGCCGGTCGTTATTGTCCTCCATGCTTTCTGTTCTACTCATGTTATGCGTTCAACCGCCACACTTGTGAGTTTGAATAGACTGCATGGGAATGTACCCTTTTGTGCGAATCCGCCGTCCAGTTTGAACTACGGAGTCGGCGACGTACGTATTGTCCCAGCTGACCTTCAAGCGAGTAGGACGCTTTTTTTTTGCATGTTCAATGCTCAATAGAGTGAAAGTCGCTGCATGCATTTCAGCAACGACGAAACTCGTTAAACATCTGTACCAAGCATGCAAAAGGCAATATCACGGGATCGTTTTTAATATTCTGCATCCTGATAAGTAGCGCAGAGTTATGACAATAGGGTAAATAAAGAAAGGTAGAACCTCTACTGCAGCGTGTAAACACTGGTAAATAAGAATTCTGCCAAAATATAGTTGCCTCTGTTATTATTCGTATTGATTTCTGTGGAAACGCCAGCAAGTATGTCCACAAAATTAAACAAACTTCTGGAGATTAAACGGTGTTGCTAAATACTCCTTCGAACACTGATAGAGCTTAAAGATAATGGCGCATTGCACGTTGATGTAACTATGGTGTGCATTGCATATCATGCGCATTCTGGAAATGTGGAGTACAATTTGACTGTTCCAAATGATGCAATACATTTGCTATTATTTCCAAACCACAGATACTTATTCATTCTTGATATCTTTTACTTAGTGAACCGAGCAAGTCCTTTTCCTTTGAGATTACTCGAGTGACACGCCGACACTAAACCTGTTATACATCTAACAGCCTCCGTCTATTTGCAACAGCTCAATCTTAACCCAAATAAATGATATCCTATGATCCAAAATATCGGCAGAACTACACTTTTTATTTCCTTCTAGTAGAACGAGAATGTCAACAACCCCTATATTTCCTATAATTAATTGTATATTTGTGGGTTTAAGATATAGCTCACACTTTTCACTTTAGCTCTAGCCGCCTACTTGATAGCGACCTTCATCAAAAGGAAACACTGGCAGTAAGTACCCACCGCTTTTCTTATTTTCCTCCCGCTCAACAATGTGTCAAACCATACACTGCATGAGGCAGAGCATTTTCCTACATAATGCATCTTCTTTCTTTATGAATTGTGAAGTTGTAAATATCATTACGTAAAGTTAACTCACAAAGCTGTATCTTCTACTCTTTTGTTATATTGGTGATATTTTGTGCCACTGGTCGGAGGCTGCGTTTACTACCTGGCCATGGCCTTCTTGGAAATATATTCTTCACTCCAAGACTAACATACTTTAATGCGGTCTTATCCATCAACCACGTGTAATTCATCTAATTCATCTTCATCTAACACCTGCACAAACTAAAAATGGATGGTTGAATTCACTCAGAAGAACAAATACAACACAGTGTGTCAACTGGATCATGGATGAAAAAAACTTTATTTTAAAACCGGCAAGGTTTAACAACCCGGGCTCAGGTATCCCATCAGGGGACTTCGATGCCTTGCCTCTTGGCCGCCTCTTGAGCTTGCTGGACTGCCCACTCTTGTGTCTTGAGTTTGGAGCTGCGCAGAGCGGCGGCTCACTTCGACGCAAAAGACTCCGAAGCTACTGCCATTTTAGATGCTATAACAGGACACTCCCACAACATGTGTGAGAGCTTCGCTCTAGTTTCCTGACATAACCTGCAAAAAGCACTCGGGTATTGCGCAGGGAAAAGGAGCTGCAATCGCTCCGGACTGGGGAAGGCTTCTGTCTGCAGTTGTCGCCAGACGCCTGCACCTGGATGATGATTTATTTCCAAGCCGCTTCAGCTAATCATGTCACTCATGGGCCTCCCTTTTCTTTGTGCAAGGTGATACACGTTTGGCTCTCACACGAGATAAAACATTTGCATATATTCTATGTTTGTACAAGGTCGCGGTTTATTTCTTTTAAATTTCAAGATGGAACATTCGTGTGTTCAAGCAGGGCTAACCAACGGCAGTGGTTAAGATGCAAGGCCAGGTTTCAGTGTACGTAATTCTAAATCACGTGTGCCCCTCGTTCATGTTTATATCTCTATAAAATCTCCCAGTGCCATAATCATTTACGTGAAACAGAGCAGCCGTGTTGTATTGTCTGTCTTTCGTCCATGTCACGCCGTTTTATGTCGAAGCTGTTGATCTGCCAGCTCATCCATCATGCTGTTTGATGGATGGTTCGTCACGTTGAAGCACTTTATTTATTTATTTATTTATTTATTTATGTATTTATTTATTTATTTATTCATTTATTTCAAATACCCTCTAAGCCAGATGGCGTTAGAGAGAGGAGTGGAACAGAAAAAGATACATATGTAATTCGTTCGAAAAAAAGCACTGCAAGCAGAACATTTGATCAAGGCAGAAAACTGGGCTAGTTGGTGTGTCATCATTATTGTATCATTATACCGTGTCTGTGTCCCTGTTATATTGCGCTAGTCTTTTGAATAATGAGAATATTTGGATTTGTCAAAGTATGGGATACGAGCCATGGTGGCAGGAACGTGGGTCCAGAGAGAGCTTGTACTCTGGAAGAATGACTCAATCAACATATTCGTACGGGAGGCCGGAACTTCATTTTCTATTTTTGATCTAACTTGGATGAAATATAGGCGGATGCAGAAAAGTTGATTATTTCAAAGCAGTGTTATATTTGTAAACCTTATGGAAGAGGCAAAGACGGGAACACTTACGACATACCAAAATGCCTGGAAGGTTTAAACCGATGTTCATCGTTGTTACACTTCCGTGACGCGGACAATTAAGACGAATCAAACGAGCGGCTATTTTCCTGTTGATTTCAACTGTGCATACGAATAGCAATATATTGACCCAACTTCTAATGATAAATTTTGATGCTGATCCTGCGTTAATAAGAGTGAGCTTACCGGGGTGTCAAATAGCAGAGGCGTATTCCAGTTTCAGTCTAGCAAGTGTTCTATAAACAGAGAACCTAGGAGAACATGGAGAAGAGTGAAAATTCTGAAAGATAGTCGAGGTTGTGGTTAGCGTTATTTGATGTAGTCTACGTGGGTGCCCCATCATAGATAGTTAGCAATTGGAACTTCAAGGTATTTTCAGCATGTGATTGCTGGCAAGAAATAACCGTTGAAAATATTCTTTCGCGCAGGAATGGTGTAAGGGCGGTGAGTCACATGCATGACTTTTCATTTTGCGGTATTTAATGTAATGCGCCATTTAGCACATCACTGTGACATATTATTAGGATGGTGTTGGAGTTTGCTAATGTCAGAGGAGTCTCCAAATTTATGATTAGCCCGTCATAACCCCTTTATTATCACCACCAAACATGTTAGTACACTAAAAACTGAGGCAATTAGGAAGATCCTAATATACTGCAGAAACATTAGTGGTCCAAGAATATAACCTTGGCAACGCCTGAAAATAAAAAGATAAGACTATAAGAGAAGCTATTTGCAAGCACATATTGGGTTTTATTTGAAACAAACTCTTGATGGCCGAGAATAGTTCGCATTGCCATGGTTTACATTTTACCATCCTTTGTAAATGATCTTACATTTTACGATCAGCATTTGCAAGATATTTTAGCGTAATTCAATGCACATCAGGAAGTAGCACTTTGTAACAAAAAGCTTGCGACATGCGTATTAGGGTGTGGAATGGCTACCCGCCTACTGCCAACAGGATCGCATGCCCAGTTATCGCGATTACCATTGGTTAACCTCACGATGAAGACCCAGCACCCGCCGAAGACATTCTTTGCAGCACTAACCTGCGAAATGATGTCGAAAAGTATGGCGAAGTGAACTTGTATAGCACCGTGTTGCTAGTTTTCTCTACAAAAATTACAAAAGATTGATTACCTGTACCTGGCGGTCGATCATCCGATAGTGCAAGAATCCCCCCCGTAAAGATAATCAGGATAACCATGCACAAAAGGAGGCCCTAAAACCCACGGCACCTTTCCTTCCACAACACCAACGGTAATGAAAGGGATGGCAAGCGCACCGTTGCAGGCACTCGCCTAGGTTATCTTCCGTTCCCTCTCCTTCATCGCTTGAGAAGCACTGTTTCTCGAAAAGCACCTTTCACTTCTGGATCAAATATTCCATGCCAGCTGCTCTTGACAAGGATACCACAGAGACTGTGCCAATTCAAAACCTATTTTGCATGTCACCATTTGAATTAAGCTCAGCATAGGTTAACGTTTTTTAGCGTGATACTCTGATTTGGAAAAGCTTGTCCCTGCCATTCGAAAATTCATAATACACTTCCAAATTTATAAGAATATATCTAAGGGAAATTGCACTCTAGAAACCACACAATGCCGCGTGACATGTAAGTGCTACAATATTTGCTGAACATGGGTTCGTTTCAATCTTTGAGAGATACCACCATTCCTTCCCCACATAGGAAGCAGACTACGGTGGACACATTTGAGGCCTACCAAAAAAAAGGAATATGCTTTTCAAGCGTGCCTTGGTTAAGTTTAAATGACAGTGAATTTGCATTTTTAAACTGCTTTGTCTAATAGCATTTGATTACATGGTTTTGCTGTTTTTCTTAGCACTCATGATGACGCCATCGATGGCAGAGCACCTTTGTGTAGGTAGTAATATTTAAGTAATTTGCATGCTTTCTAATAGCATTTGTTGCGGGTTAGAAATATTCGATAGGAGTGTTTCATATCTCTCCCTGTGAAGTTATTTGTCGCGTACATCTGTGCGCCCAAAGCTGTCAAATTGATTACATATTTTTCAGCCATAATGTTTCGTCCTTGCATATCTAGCTAGAGCTCCGTTGTCGGCCTCTATAAATTTTAAGGGTGTTATGGTATGGGTGTAACTAGGGGAAGAAGAAAACATACATGAGGACGTAAACATGTTTACAGTATGGGATGCTTGCTATTGTCAATTCCTTGCAAACAACAGTCTCAATGAAGCAGGCAGTTGGCCGACAATCCCCAGACAGGTCGTAGAAAGAGGCTGACGGGGAAGCCTCTCCGATTTCGCAACGCACAATGCTCTTAAGGCTATCAGCTGTACAAACTGTACAAAGCCACACAAACTGTTTGGTGATTCGATGGCTTTTCGCATCTTCTATGCAACGGTACTCTAATAATTCTATAAATCTTCGAACACAACCTCGTTAAGGACATCATGTGCCATGCCTTTCGGTACATGGCTTTCTTTTTCAGCGTCGGGTATATCAGCATCCGAGCAGCGGTAAAGAGCTAAAACACCAAGGGTATACGTGACCTACAATTCGGTAGGTGTTTGAGTCTGATAGGAAAGTTCTCGCGAAGCGATTCACAGCTGACAGCGACCTGACCGAAGATATGGCGTAGCTGTAGCTTGAATAGGTGCCAGCTGGTCAGTTCGTATGCATGACTATTATACCAGACCCGAGTTGCCTTACTGGGTTCGAAAAACACATTTGCGAGCATCACTGTCCGATCCCACCGGTTGTACACAGCGACGCGTTCGTACGAGACAAGCCATTCGTCGACGTCGATGGTGTCGGTGCCAGCAAATGTCCCAAGGTCGCACGGCTGGGACAAGAGGAACAAAGGCTGCGGCAACAGCGGCGTGGTGAAAACATTGGCCGCGTCTGTCGGCATGCTAGAATGGTAGCGGACAATTCGACTGCGGTGTTCAGTTATGCAGCGAAGAGCCTCGTCGACATGTGTTACGCATAGAGATACAGAATAGTGAAAATGTGTTTGCTTTTTAGAAGTTAGCTCAGGCACAGCCACTCTGACCGATAGTCTAGCCTAGCAGGACTACGTCGTCTTGCCGTTGTTGTTGGGAGATTGGCTATGCCATCTTCTTCGTCCCATTGATCATGGATTTCATCGGTCGTCCTGCTCGTAGCCACGTGACAATAGAAAATTATCTTGCGTAACCTTGCTGACAACTTCCCACATAATGCTTCACATAAAAAGTGTGCCTTGAAATACCGGTCCTGACCAACGCCATGCACCGCCTCACGTCTGCAGCCTGATGTATATTGACACGTGTACTTGTCTTTATCGGGCGACACGTTTCACCACCTAACAAATCTTGTCGCACAGCGCAGGACGCGCCTGCATGTATCGGAAGCTTCTGGAATGTTATCGACGGTTCAACCCGCCGTCTGTCGCCGAGCCTTGTGTAATCTGATTGCATGTACGCGCGATGCGAATAGTGTAGAACTTTGTAGAAGACACGCGGGAAGCAGCGATTACTCTGGAACATTCGGCGACTGATGTATAAAAGCCGACGCGCTTGACCCGCTGATCAGATTTTCGTCGATCGCCGAGTGTACTCACCGCTATCGTTCTTTAAATGAAGCCTGCTTTTGAGGGCACAAGTTCCCCCAATAAAAATTACTTTTGTCTTTCACAGTATCGCTACAGTGTTCTTCAACATCACCACCACATGACATCTGGTGGAGGAGCTTTTCGTTCATGTACCGGTTGCCCCCACAAGCCGTGATCCACGCCCGTACAGCAAAGAGAACATCAACGTAGTCCCGAACCATCGAGCAAGCCACCGTCTTTAACAGTTGCCCCCGGAGCACGGACTTCTATCTGAGAAGACCACGAAGATTGCGGCCAAGGCAAGTCCGATGGCAGCCCCAGCATCCCCCATTGTCCTGCAGCAGCCCAGGGGGCCTCCGACGTTCCGCGGCTCAACATTCGAGGACCCGGAAACCTGGCTTGAGACGTATGAGAGGGTCGCTGCGTTTAACAGCTGGAACATCGACGACAAACTGGGACATGTGTTCTTCGCATTGGAAGACGCTGCCAGGACATGGTTCGAGAACCGAGAAGCCACCTTAACGACCTGGGACCTTTTCCGAAGCGGCTTCCTGCAGACATTCACAAGCATCGCACGCCGAGAACGAGCCCAAGCACTACTAGAAACCCGATTGCAGCTGAGTAATGAGACAGACCACCGCGATTTTTAGAGAAGAAATGAGCCGCCTATTCTGCGCCACGCCAAACCCAAAATGTCCGAGGAAAAGAAAGTCCGCCTACTGATGCGTGGTGTAAAGGAGGAACTTTTCGCCGGAATAGTACGGAGCCACCGAAGACCGTCGAGAAGTTTCTTCGCGAGGCCACCAGCATCGAGAGGACACTGGAAATGCGGAACGGCCAATTCAACCGCTGCACTAACTCGACAAACTACGCCGGCGTTCACTCACTGGCCACCGACGACTTGCGCGAGGCTATCCGAGTGGTCGTGCGGGAGCAGCTACAAAAGTTGTTCCCATCATCAAAGCCTCAAGTGGCTTCAATTGCCGGCACCGTCCGTGAGGAGCTCCGACAACTCGGAGTAGTCCCTGAGTCGCCGCAGCCCCAGCCGCAAGCGATGACATATGCCGCTGTAGCTCGCCGTCACGCACCCCCTCCGCGCTCACGGCTGGACCCGGTGAAGACAGAGTTCCGCTATCCGCCACCACCACCGCCGCCAGCACGCCAACACGTCACCCCACGCAGAATTTCAAGGAAGATTGACGTTTGTCGCGCCCCCGACCACCGTCGCCTTTGCTATCACTGCGGAGAAGCCAGGCATATCTACCATCGATGGGCATACCGGGAGGTGGCACACCGAGGGTTCGCCGTTAATGCACCGAGACCACAAATTGGCGAATGACCTCGCGATATCGCTGACTACCTCGCCGCCACTCAGTGGAACCCTCGACAACCGTCCCATTCGCCATCACCAGGCCACTACCTGTCACCGCAGCGCCCACCATAGACTGGCCCAGCCCACGGCCGCTCTGTGAGCCCATACCGGGAAAACTAAAAGCAGCAACCGACGGAGCTGCGGTTGCTGTTCGTCGAACTGACGAAGATCCTCCGCCGCTGACGAAGACGCTGAAGAGACTACCTCGACGACCTAACAACGACACGCCGCCGTCCGGACGAAGTTCGGAAGCAAAGAATACGCCGACGAAAGGCAACCTGACGATTGCACGTACCAGGCACAGGTCAACGCGACGCAGCTGTGATCCGACGCCAAGACGTAACTGCAATGACAGACAGAGAACCAGTGACCTCGACGTGCTTCTCGATGGCAACGCAGCTACCGCCTTAGTGGACAATGGGGCCGATTACTCCGTAATGAGTGGACACATCGCCGCCCAGTTGAAGAAAGT
This sequence comes from Dermacentor andersoni, assembly GCF_023375885.2. Classification (NCBI taxonomy): domain Eukaryota; kingdom Metazoa; phylum Arthropoda; class Arachnida; order Ixodida; family Ixodidae; genus Dermacentor; species Dermacentor andersoni. The sequence goes on from NC_092820.1 coordinate 96,988,589, forward strand.
TAAACTGCATGGGAAGGCCCTCAAATTCGAACCGCTGGAGGGCACCTCATTACGCCGACTGGAAGCTCTACGGCAAGAATTACCTTTCATGACAGGACTTACCCCGTCACCTTCGTTATATTCCAACAGTGTTCACGAGACGTTATTCTCGGCAGGGACTTCCTGAACCAACACGGCGCAATCATAGTCCAGAAGTCGAAGGCGATAACGCTGTCGGAAGATCGAGCGATACCGCCGGAAAGCTCTCGTAGTCACCATGCCTTAAGCGTGCTCGAAAGTCAAGTCAGCATCCCGCCTCGCTCCAGCATTGTTGTTTCCGTCGGCACCGAAACACCCGGTGACGTAGAAGGCTTCATCGAGGGCGACCAGCATCTACTGCTTGACCATGAAATTTGCGTCGCAAGAGGGATCGCTCGACTCCACGGAGGGAAAGCGGAAGTCATGCTACCCAACTTCAGCGAAAAGTTCAAGCACATCAACAAGGGCATGACAATCGCGTACATCGAGGAAATTGGGGAAACCAGCAATGCCTTTGTCCTTTCGGATTCTGCGGCATCTACCCCGATGAGCATAGTCCATGAACCAGACTTCGACGTAAATCCATGTCTTCCTGTGAGTAAGCAGCACGAGATAAGACGACTTCTTCGACGATACCAAGACTGCTTTTCGACGTCGTCGAGGATTCGACAAACACCAGTTGCAAAGCATCGCAAATTAACCGAAGAGTGCGCTCGACCACTCCGCCAGAGACCTTACCGAGATTCGACGCGAGAACGTGAAGCTACTAGGCAACAATTCGACGAAATGTTTTGCGACGATATCATCCCGCCGTTGAAAAGCCTGTCGACATCTCCTGTAGTCCTGGTGAAGGAAAAGGACGGAACCGCACGCTTGTGCGTCGATTATCGTCGACTGAACAAGATCACGAAGAAGTACGTGTACGCCCTTCCACGCATAGACGACGCATTGGATCGGCTCTGCAACGCTAAATACTTATCGTCAATGGACCGAAAGTCTGGCTACTGGCAAATATAAGTCGACGAGAGAGATCGCGAAAAGACCGCCTTCATCACGCCAGAAGGCCTCTACGAGTTCAAAGTCATGCCATTCGGACTGTGCTCGGCGCCTGCAACGTTTCAGCGCGTTATGGACATGGTGTTAGCAGGATTGAAGTGGCAGACGTGTCTTGTTTATTTGGATGACGTCGTTGTCTTCACCGGAAATTTCGACGATCACCTTAGGCGGCTTGCGACAGTATTAGAGGCTATCATGTCATCAAGGCTCACTCTGAAGCCGGAAAAGTGCCGCTTCGCTTACGATGAGCTTCTATTCCTAGGCCACGTCATCAGCAAATCTGGAGTACGCCGCGACCCGCAGAAGACAGGTGCCATCGCAAAGTTCCCGAAGCCAATCGACAAGAAGGGAGTGGGCATATTCCGTGGCATGTGTGCCTACTATAGGCGCTTTGTCAAGGACCTTTCACGCATCCCTGAACCGCTTACACAGCTAACTAATTTTGACGTCGAGTCAAAGTGGGAAACGCCGTAGGCCGACGAATTTCAAGAACTCAAACGACGCATGGAGTCGCCGCCGGTACTTGCACACTTCCACGAGGACGCCGATACCGAAATCCACACTGAAGCCAGTAGGCTAGGCCTCGGTGCCGCCCTAGCCCAGAGGAAATACGGACTTGAACGGGTTATATCTAATGCTAGCCGGTCGCTGTCAAAAGCGGAAGGCAATTATTCTACAACTGAAAAGGAATGCCTTGCCATCATTTGGGCTACAATAAAATTCCGTCCTTACCTCTGTGGCAGACTATTCAAAGTCGTGAGCGACCATCACGCCTTGTGTTGGCTAGCGAATTTAAAGGACCCTTCAGGACGGCTGGCGTGGTGGAGCTTGAGACTGCAAGAATATGACGTCACCGTAATATACAAGTCCGGAAGAAAGCACTCTGACGCCGACTGCTTATCACGCGCCCCCATCAATCCCCCGCCGCAAGTCGACGAGGATGACGACGCCTTCCTTGGGATATTAAGCGCGGAAGACTTCGCTGAACAGCAACGAGCAGACCCGGAGCTGAAAAACCTTGTCGAGTAATTGGAAGAGCACACCGACGTTGTGGCTGGTCCTTTGAGCGCCGATTGTCTTCATTCACTATTTAAAACAACCTACTCGTGAAGAACTTCTCAGCAGTCCGCGCCAACTACCTTCTTGTTGTTCCGTCGGCGCTGCGTCCAGAAGTACTGCACGCCCGACATGACGATCCGACCGCTGGGCACCTCGGATTTTCCCGGACGCTATCGAGCATACAGGAAAGGTATTACTTGCCGCACCTCACCGCCGACGCCGCCCGTTATGTCAAGACATGCGCAGATTCTCAGCGACGCAAGACACCGCTGACAAGGCCAGTGGGATTGCTACAGCCGATCAAGACTCATTGGCGACCTTTTCAGCAGATCGGGATGGACGTGTTCGGAACCTTTCCGACGTCAACAACCGCAAATAAGGATCGTCGTGGCGACGAACAATCTCACCCGCTTCGCTGAAACTAAAGCTCTACCAAAAGGCAGCGCAGCCGAAGTGGCGAAATTTTTCGTCGAGAACATCCTGCTGCGACATGGTGCCCCAGAAGTCCTCATCACCGACAAGGCAACGGCTTTTACTGCAGAGCTCACCCAAGCCATTCTGCAATACAGCCAGACAAGCCACAGCAGGACAACGCCTTACCATCCGCAAACGAATGGTCTCATGGAGCGCCTGAACAAGACCCTCGCCGACATGCTAGCAACGTACGTCCACGCCGAGCCCAAGACGTGGGACGCGGTCCTGCCGTATGTAACCTTCGCTTACAACACGGCGGTGCAAGAAACAACACAAATCACGCCGTTCAACATGGTTTACGGCAGGAACCCGGCGACGACGCTCGACGCCATGCTGCCGCACGTCACTGACGAGGAGAATCTTGACGTCGCTACCTATCTCCAGCTCCGTGAAGAAGCCCGACAGCTCTCCCGCCTACAGATCAAGAACCAGCAGCATACCGACAGCCGACATCACAACCTGCGACTGCGCTTCGTCGAGTATCAGCCCAGCGACCGTGTTTGTGTATCAAACCCGATATGCCGACGAGGACTGAGTGAGAAACTATGGCGACGCTATTTCGGACCCTACAAGGTCATCCCACGTATTGGCGCACTGGACTACGAGGTCGTGCGAGACGCCATTTCGCATTCACAGCGGCACCGCGCACGATCTGAAGTGGTCCACGTGGTGCGTCTTAAACCCTTTTGTGGACGCTAACAAACATTTCTTATGTTTTGTTTGCTTTGCTACGAGTGCCTCTTTATTACTTTCGTTTGTTTGCAGCATCGGTTAGATGCTTTTTTAAGAGGGGATATTGACACGCGTGCTCGTCGTTATTGGACGACACGTTTCACCGCCTAACAAATGTTGTCGCACAGCGCAGGACGCGCATGCATGTATGGGAAGTTTCTGGAATGTTATCGACAGTTCCACCCGCTGTCTGTCGCCCAACCTTGTGTAATCTGATTGAATGTATGCGCGAAACGAATAGTGTAGAACTTTGTAGAAGACACGCGGGTCCCAGCGATTACTCTGGAACATTCGGCGACTGATGTATAAATGCCGACGCGCTTGACGCGCTGATCAGCTTTTTGACGATCGCCGAGTGTATTCGCCGCACGACCTCATAGTCCAGTGCGCCAATACGTGGGATGACCTTGTAGGGTCCGAAATAGCGTCGCCATAGTTTCTCACACAGTCCTCGTCGGCATATCGGGGTTGATACCCAAACACGGTCGCCGGGCTGGTACTCGACGAAGCGTCGTTGAAGGTTGTGATGTCGGCTGTCGGTATGCTGCTGGTTCTTGATACGTAGGCGGGCGAGCTGTCGGGCTTCTTCACCGAGCTGGAGATAGGTAGCGACGTCAAGATTCTCCTCGTCAGTGACGTGCGGCAGCATGGCGTCGAGCGTCGTCGTCGGGTTCCTGTCGTAAACCATGTTGAACGGCGTGATTTGTGTTGTTTCTTGCACCGCCGTGTTGTAAGCGAAGGTTACATACGGCAGGACCGCGTCCCACGTCTTGTGCTCGGCGTGGACGTACGTTGCTAGCATGTCGGCGAGGGTCTTGTTCAGGCGTTCCATGAGACCATTCGTTTGCGGATGGTAAGCAGTTGTCCTCCTGTGGCTTGTCTGGCTGTATTGCAGAATGGCTTGGGTGTGCTATGCTGTAAAAGCCGTTCCTTTGTCGGCGATGAGGACTTCTGGGGCACCATGTCGCAGCAGGATGTTCTCGACGAAAAATTTCGCCACTTCGGCTGCGCTGCCTTTTGGTAGAGCTTTAGTTTCAGCGAAGTGGGTGAGATTGTCCGCCGCCACGACGATCCTTATTTGCGGTTGTTGACGTCGGAAAGTTTCCGAACAAGTCCATCCCGATCTGCTGAAAAGGTCGCCAATGAGTCTTGGTCGGCTGTAGTAATCCCACTAGCCTTGTCAGCGGTGTCTTGCGTCGCTGAGAGTCTGGGCATGTCTTGACATAACGGGCGGCGTCGGCGGTGAGGTGTGGCCAGTAATACCTTTCCGGTATGCTCGATAGCGTCCGAGAAAATCCGAGGTGCCCAGCGGTCAGATCGTCATGTCGGGCGTGCAGTACTTCCTGACGCAGCACCGACGGAACAACAGGAAGGTAGTTGGCGTGGACTGCTTAGAAGTTCTTCACGGGTAGGTTGTTTTGAATAGTGAATGAAGACAATCCGCGCTCAAAGGATCAGTGACAATGTCGGTGTGCCCTTCCAATTACTCGACAAGGTTTTTCAGCTCCGAGTCTGCTCGTTGCTGCTCAGCGAAGTCTTCCGCGCTTAATACCCCAAGGAAGGCGTCGTCATCCTCGTCGACTTGCGGTGGGGGATCGATGGGGGCGCATGATAAGCAGTCGACGTCACAGTGCTTTCTTCCGGGCTTGTATATTACGGTGACGGCATATTCTTGCAGTCTCAAGCTCCACCATGCCAGCCGTCCTGAAGGGTCCTTTAATTTCGCTAGCCAACACAAGGCGTGATGGTCGCTCACGACATTGAATGGCCTGCCACAGAAGTAAGGACGGAATTTTGTTGTAGCCCAAATGATGGCAAGGCATTCCTTTTCAGTCGTAGAATAATTGCCTTCCGCTTTTGACAGCGACCGGCTAGCATTAGATATAACCCGTTCAAGTCCGTCTTTCCTCTGGGCTAGGACGGCACCGAGGCCTAGCCTACTGGCTTCCGTGTGGATTTCGGTATCGGCGTCCTCGTCGAAGTGTGCAAGTACCGGCGGCGACTCCATGCGTCGTTTGAGTTCTTGAAATTCGTCGGCCTGCAGCGTTTCCCACTTTGACTCGACGTCACATTTAGTTAGCTGTGTCAGCGGCTCAGGGATGCGTGAAAGGCCCTTGACAAAGCGCCTATAGTAGGCACACATGCCACGGAATCTGCCCAGTCCCTTCTTGTCGATTGGCTGCGGGAACTTTGCGATGGCAGCTGTATTCTGCGGGTCGCGGCGTACTCCAGATTTGCTGATGACGTGGCCTAGGAATAGAAGCTCATCGTAAGCGAAGTGGCACTTTTCCGGCTTCAGAGTGAGCCTTGATGACATGATGGCCTCTAATACTGTCGCATGCCGCCTAAGGTGATCGTCGAAATTTCCGGTGAAGACAACGACGTCATCCAAATAAACAAGACACGTCTGCCACTTCAATCCTGCTAACACCGTGTCCATAACGTGCTGAAGCGTTGGCGGCGCCGAGCACAGTCCGAATGGCATGACCTTGAACTCGTAGAGGCCTTCTGGCGTGATGAAGGCGGTCTTTTCGCGATCTCTCTCGTCGACTTGTATTTGCCAGTAGGCAGACTTTCGGTCCATTGACGATAAGTATTTTGCGTTGCAGAGCCGATCCAATGCGTCGTCTATGCGTGGAAGGGCGTACACCTACTTCTTCGTGATCTTGTTCAGTCGACGATAATCGACGCAGAAGTGTACGGTTCCGTCCTTTTCCTTCACCAGGACTACAGGAGATGTCGACAGGCTTTTCAACGGCTGGATGATATCGTCGCAAAACATTTTGTCGAATTGTTGCCTAGTAGCTTCACGTTCTCGCGTCGAATCTCGGTAAGGTCTCTGGCGGAGTGGTCGAGCGCACTCTTCGGTTAATTTGCGATGCTTTGCAACTGGTGTTTGTCGAATCCTCGACAACGTCGAAAAGCAGTCTTGGTATCGTCGAAGAAGTCGTCTTATCTCGTGCTGCTTACTCACAGGAAGACATGGATTTACGTCGAAGTCTGGTTCATGGACTATGCTCATCGGGGTAGATGCCGCAGAATCCGAAAGGACAAAGGCATTGCTGGTTTCCACAATTTCCTCGATGTACGCGATTGTAGTGCCCTTGTTGATGTGCTTGAACTCTTCGCTGAAGTTGGTTAGCATAACTTCCGCTGTCCCTCCGCGGAGTCGAGCGATCGCTCTTGCGGCGCAAATTTCATGGTCGAGCAGTAGATGCTGGTCGCCCTCGATGACGCCTTCTACGTCACCGTGTGTTTCGGTGCCGAGGGAAATAACAATGCTGGAAGGAGGCGCAATGCTGACTTGACTTTCGAGCACACTTAAGGCATGGTGACTACGAGAGCTTTCCGGCGGTATCGCTCGATCTTCCGACAGCGTTATCGACTTCGACTTCTGGACTATGATTGCGCCGTGTTGGTTCAGGAAGTCCCTGCCGAGAATGACGTCTCGTGAACACTGTTGGAGGATAACGAAGGTGGCAGGGTAAGTCCTGTCATGAAAGGTAATTCTTGCCGTGCAGATTCCAGTCGGCGTAATGAGGTGTCCGCCAGCGGTTGGAATTTGAGGGCCTTCCCATGCAGTTTAACTTTCTTCAACTGGGCGGCGATGTGTCCACTCATTACGGAGTAATCGGCCCCTGTGTCCACTAAGGCGGTAGCAGCGTGGCCGTCGAGAAGCACGTCGAGGTGGCTGGTTTTTTGTCTGTCATTGCAGTTATGTCTTGGCGTCGGATCACGGCTGCGTCGCGTTGACCTGTGGCTGGTACGTGCAATCGTCAGGTTGCCTTTCGTCGGCGTATTCTTAGCTTCCGAACTTCGTCCGGACGGCGGCGTGTCGTTGTTAGGTCGTCGAGGTAGTCTCTTCGGCGTCTTCGTCGGCGGCGGAGGATCTTCGTCAGTTCGACGAACAGCAACCGCCGCTCCATCGGTTGCTGCTTTTAGTTGTCCTGGTATGGGCTCGCAGAGCGGCCCTGGGCTGGGCCAGTCTATGGTCGGCGCTGCGCCGACAGGTAGCGGCCTGGTGATGGCGAATGGGACGGCTGTCGAGGGTTCCACTGAGTGGCGGTGAGGTAGTCGGCGATATCCCGAGGTCATTCGCCAATTTGTGGTCTCGGTGCATTAACGGCGAACCCTCGGTGTGCCACCTCCCGGTATGCCCATCGATGGTAGTTATGCCCGGCTTCTCCGTAGTGATAGCAAAGCGGACGGTGGTCGGGGTCGCGCCAAACGTCAATCATCCTCGGAATGCTGCTTGGGGTGACGTGTTGGCCTGCTGGCGGCGGGGGCGGTGGTGGTTGGCGGAACTGTGCCTTCACTGGGTCCAGCCGTGAGCGCGGAGGAGGTGTGCGATGGCGGGCTACAGCGGCATATGTCATCGCTTGCGGCTGAGGCTGCGGCGATTCAGGGGCTACTCCGAGTTGTTGGAGCTCCTCACGGACGGCACCGGCAATTGAAGCCACTTGAGGCTGTGTAGCTGTGTAGGCTTTTGTAGCTCCTCCCGCACGATCGCTCGGATAGTAATGCGCAGGTCATCGGTGGCCAGTGACTCAACGCCGGCGTAGTTTGTCGAGTTAGTGCGGCGGCCGTTCCGCATTTCCAGTGTCCTCTCGATGCTGGTGGCCTCGCGAAGAAACTTGTCGACGGTCTTCGGTGGGCTCCGTACTATTCCGGCCAAAAGTTCCTCCTTTACACCACGCATCAGTAGGCGGACTTCCTTTTCCTCGGATATTTCCGGGCTGGCGTGGCGGAATAGGCGGCTCATTTCTTCTGTAAAAATTGCGGTGGTCTCATTTGTCAGCTGCACTCGGGTTTCCAGTAGTGCTTGGGCTCGTTCTCGGCGTACGACGCTTGTGAATGCCTGCAGGATGCCGCTTCGGAAAAGGTCCCAGGTCGTTAAGGTGGCTTCTCGGTTGTCGAACCACGTCTTGGCAGCGTCTTCCAATGCGAAGAGCACATGTCGCAGCTGTTAATGGCAGCGACCCTCTCATGCGTCTCAAGCCAGGTTTCCGGGTCCTCGAATGTTGAACCGCGGAACGTCGGAGGCTCCCTGGGCTGCTGCAGGACAATGGGGGATGCTGGGGCTGCCATCGCACTTGCCTTGGCCACAATCTTCTTGGTCATCTCAGACAGAAGTCCGTGCTCCGGGGGCAGCTGTTAAAGACGGTGGCTTGCTCGATGGTTCGGGACTGCGTTGATGTTTTCTTTGCGGTCCGGGCGTGGATCACGGCTTGTGGGGGCTTCCGCCACATGAACGACAAGCGCCTCCACCAGATGTCATGTAGTGGTGACGTTCAAGAACACAGTAGCGATACTGTGAAAGACAAAACTAACATTTAAAATTAAATTTGGGGTTTTACGTGCCAAAACCACTTTCTGATTATGAGGCACGCCGTAGTGGGGGACTCCGGAAATTTCGACCACCTGGGGTTCTTTAACGTGCACCTAAATCTAAGTACACGGGTGTTTTCGCATTTAGCCCCCATCGAAATGCGGCCGCCGTGGCCGGGATTCGATCCCGCGACCTCGTGCTCAGCAGCCTAACACCATAGCCACTGAGCAACCACAGCGGGTCAAAACTAACATTTATTAGGGGTACTTGTGCCCTCAAAAGCAGGCACACTGAAAGAACGATAGCGGCGAGTACACTCGGTGATCGACGAAAATCTTATCAGCGGGTCAAGCGCGTTGGCTTTTATACATCAGTCGCCGAATGTTCCAGAGTAATCGCTGGGTCCCGCGTGTCTTCTACAAAGATCTACACTATTCTCATTGCGCGTACATGTAATCAGATTACACAAGGTTCGGCGACAGACAGCGGGTGGAACCGTCGATAACATTCCAGAAACTTCAGATACATGCAGGCGCGTGCTGCGCTGTGCGACAAAATTTGTTAGGCGGCAAAACATGTCGCTCGATAAAGACAAGTACACGTGTCAATGTACACCAGGCTGCGGACGTGAGGCGGTGCATAGCGTTGGTCAGGACCGGTATTTCAAGGCACACTTTTTATGTGAAGCATTATGTAGGAAGCTCTCAGCAAGGTTACGCAAGATAATTTTCTATTGTCACGTGGCTACGAGCAGAACGACCGATGAAAGCCATGATCAATGGGACGAAGAAGACGGCATGGCCAATCTCCCCTGCGGGTACTTGCTATATTTTGAGGCAACAACAACAGCAAGACGACGTAGTCCTGCTAGGCTAAACTATCGGTCAGAGTGGCTGTGCCTGAGCTAACTTCTAAAAAGCAAACACATTGCCACTATTCTATATCTCTACGCGTAACACATGTCGACGAGGTGCTTCGCTGCACAACTGAACACCGCAGTCGAATTCTCCCCTACCATTCTAGCATGCCGACAGACGCGGCCAATGTTTTCACCATGCCGCTGTTGCCGCAGCATTTGTTCCTCTTGTCCCAGCCGTGCGACCTTGGGACATTTGCTGGCACCGACACCATCGACGTCGACGAATGGCTTGTCTCGTACGAACGCGTCGCTGTGTACAACCGGTGGGATCGGACAGTGATGCTCGCAAATGTGTTTTTCGAACCCAGTAAGGCAACTCGGGTCTGGTATAATAGTCATGCATATGAACTGACCAGCTGGCACCTATTCAAGCTACAGCTACGCCATATCTTCGGTTAGGTCGCTGTCAGCTGTGAATCGCTTTGCGAGAACTCTCCTATCAGACTCAAACACCTACCGAATCATAGGTCACGTATACCCTTGGTGTTTTAGCTCTTTACCGCTGCTCGGATGTTGATATACGCGACGCTGAAAAAGAAAGCCATGTACTGAAAGGCATGGCACATGATGTCTTTATCTAGGTTGTGTTCGAAGATTTATAGAATTATTACAGTACCGATGTATAGAAGAAGCGAAAAGCCATCGAATCACCAAACAGTTTGTGTGGCTTTGTACAGTTTGTACAGCTGATAGCCTTAAGCGCATTGTGCGTTGCGAAATCGGGGAGTCTTCCCCGTCTGCCTCTTTGTACGACCTGTCTGGGGATTGTCGGCCAACTGCCTGCTTCATTGAGATTGTTGTTTGCAAGGAATTGACAATAGCAAGCATCCCATACTGTAAACATGTTTACATCCTCATGGATGTTTTCTTCTTCCCCTACTTACACCCATACCATAACACCCTTAAAGATCTATAGAGGCCGACAACGGAGCTCTAGCTAGATATGCAAGGACGAAACACTATGGCTGAAAATTATGTAATCAATTTGACAGCTTTGGGCGCACAGATGTGCGCGACAAAGAACTTCACAGTGAGAGATATGAAACACTCCTATCGAATATTTCTAACCTGCAACAACTGTTATTAGAAAGCATGCAAATTACTTAAATATTACCACCTACACAAAGGTGCTCTGCCATCGATAGCGTCATTATGAGTGCTAAGAAAAACAGCAAAACCATGTAATCTAATGCTATTGGACAAAGCAGTGTAAAAATGCGAATTCACTGTTATTTAAACTTAACCAAGGCACGCTTGAAAAGCATATTCCTTTTTTTTTGGTTGGCCTCAAATGTGTCCCCGGTGGCCTGCTTCCTATGTGGGGAAGGAATGGTGGTATCTCTCAAAGATTGAAGCTAACCCATGCTCAGCAAAAATTGTAGCACTCACATGTCACGCGGCATTGTGTGGTTTCTAGAGTGCAATTTCCCTTAGAAACTATTCTCATGAATTTGGAAGTGTATTATGAATTTTCAAATGGCAGGGACAGGCTTTTCCAAATCAGAGTATTACGCTAAAGAACGTTAACCTATGCTGAGCTTAATTCAAATGGTGACATGCAAAATAGGTTTTGAATTGGCACAGTCTCTGTGGTATCCTTGTCAAAAGCAGCTGGTATGGAATATTTGATCCAGAAGTGAAAGGTGCTTTTCGAGAAACAGTGCTTCTCAAGCGATGAAGGAGAGGGAATGAAAGAAAACCTAGGCGAGTGCCTACAACGGTGCGCTTGCCATCCCTTTCATCACCGTTGGTGTTGTGGAAGGAACGGTGCCGTGGGTTTTAGGGCCTCATTTTGTGCATGGTTATCCTGATTATCTTTACGGGGGGGATTCTTGCTCTATCGGATGGTCGACCGCCAGGTACAGGTAATCAATATTTTGTAAGTAATTTTTGTAGAAAAAACTAGCAACACGGTGCTATACAAGTTCACTTCGCCATACTTTTCGACACTATTTCACTTTTCATTTTTCATTTTCATTTTTTTTTTCATTTTTCACCATGGCGATGCGAGCTATACTCGGCCATCAAGAGTTTGTTTCAAATAGAACCAAATATGTGATTGCTAATAGCTTCTCTTATAGTCTTATCATTTATCTTCAGGCGTTGCCAAGGTTATGTTCTTGGACCACTCCTGTTTCTGCAGTATATTTGGATCTTCCTAATTGCCTCAGTTTTTAGTGTACTAACATGTTTGCTGGTGATAATAAAGGGGTTATTACGGGCTAATCATAACTTTGCAGACTCCTCTGACATTAGCAAACTCCAACACCATCCTAATAATGTGTCACAGTGATGTGCTAAATGGCGCATGACATTAAATACCGCAAAATGAAAAGCCATGCATGTGACTCGCCGCCCTAACACCATTCCTGCTCGCAAGTATACTTTCAACGGCTATTTCTTGTCAGCAATCACATGCTCAAAATACCTTGAAGTTCCAATTGCTAATTATCTATGATGGGGCACCCACGTAGACTACATCAAACAACGCTAAACACACTCGCGACTATCTTTCAGAATTTTCACTCTTCTCCATGTTCTCCTAGGCTCTCTGTTTATAGAACACTTGCTAGACTGAAACTGGAATACGCCTCTGCTATCTGAGAACCCGGTCAGCTCACTCTTATTAACGCAGGATCAGCATCAAAATTTATCATTAGAAGTTGGGTCAATATATTGGTATTCGTATGCACAGTTGAAGTCAACAGGAAAATAGCCGCTCGTTTGATTCTTCTTGATTGTCCGCGTCACGGAAGTGTAACAACGATGAACATCGGGTTAAACCTTCCAGGTATTTTGGTATGTCGTAAGTGTTCCCGTCTTTGCCTCTTCCATAAGGTTTACAAATATAACACTGCTTTGAAATAATCAACTTTTCTGCATCCACCTAAATTTCATCCAAGTTAGACCAAAAATAGAAAATGAAGTTCCGGCCTCCCGTACGAATATGTTGATTGAGTCCTTCTTCCACAGTACAAGCTCTCTCTGGACCCACGTTCCTGCCACCATGGCTCGTATCCCATGCTTTGACAAATTCAAATGTTCTGCTTGCATTCCATTTTCTCGAACGAATTACATATGTATTTTTTTCGGTTCCACTCCTCTCTCTAACGGCATCTGGCTTAGAGGGTATTTGAAATGAATGAATAAATAAATAAAGTGCTTCAACGTGGCCAACCATCCATCAAACAGCATGATGGGTGAGTTCGAAGGTCAACAGCTTGGACATAAAACGACGTGACATGGACGAAAGACAGACAATACAACACGGCTGCTCTGTGTCGCGTAAATGTTTATGGCACTGGGAGATTTTATTGAGACATAAACATGCACGAGAGGCACACGTGATTACAACTACGTATACTGAAACCTGGCCTTGCATCTTAACCACTGCCGTTAGTTAGCCCTGCTTGCACACACGAATGTTCCGTCTTGAAATTAAAAAGAAATAAACCGCGACCTTGTACAAACACAGAATATATGTAAATATTTTATGTCGTGTGAGAGCCGAACGTGTATCACTTTGCACAAAGAAAAGGGAGGCACATGAGTGACATGATTAGCTGAAGCGGCTTGGAAACAAGACATCATCCAGGTGCAGGCGTCTGGCGACAACTGCAGACAGAAGCCTTCCCCAGTCCGGCGCGATTGCAGCTCCTTTTCCCAGTGCAATACCCGAGTGCTTTTTGCACGTTATGTCAGGAAACTAGAGCGACGCTCTCACACATGTTGTGGGAGTGTCCTGTTATAGCAGCTAAAGCGGCAGTAGCTCCGGAGGCTCCTGCGTCGATGTGAGCCGCCGCTCTGCGCAGCTCCAACCTCAAGACACAAGAGTGGGCAGTCCAGCAAGCTGAAGAGGCGGTCAAGAGGCAAGGCATCGAAGTCCCCTGATGGGATACCTGAACTCGGGTCGTTAAACTTTGCCGGTTTTAAAACAAAGTTGTTTCCATTCATAATCCAGTTGACACACTTAGTTGTATTTGTTCTTGTGAGTGAATTTAACCATCCATTTTAGTTTGTACAGGTATTCTAGACTTCCAAGATGAATTAGATGAATTACACATGGTTGATGGATAAGACCGCATTAAAGTATGTTAGTCTTGGAGTGAAGAATATATTGTCACGTGGTGGTGACGTTGAATAACACAGTAGCAATACTGTGAACGACAAAACTAACTTTTATTGGGCGAACCTGTGCCCACAAAACAGGCTACACTTATAGCACAACGATAGCGGCGAACACGCTCGGCGATCATCGAAAATCTGATCAGCGGGTCAAGCGCGTCGGCTTTTATAGAGCAGTCGTCGAATGTCCCAGACTAATCGTTCGGACCCGCGTGCCTTCCACAAAGTTCTACACCATTCGCGTCACGCGATGAAATCAGATAACATAAGGTTCGGCGACAACAGACAGCGGATAGAAGCATCGATAACTTTCCAGAAACTTCGGATACATGCAGACGCGTCCCGCGCTGTGCGATAACATTTGTTAGGCGGCGAAACGTGGTTGCCCGTTAAATATAAGTACACGTGTCAATACCCCCCTCTTAAAAAAGCATCGACCCGATGCTACATACAAATGAAAGCAATAAAGAAAAACACCCGTAGCAAAGAAAACAAAAATAAGGAAGTTCGTCAGCGTCCGTAAAAGCGTTTAAGACGCACCACGTGGACCACTTCAGATCGTGTGCGGCGCCGCTGTGAATGCGAAATTCCGTCTGGCACGACCTCATAGTCCAGTGCGCCAATACGTCGGATGATCTTGTACGGTCCGAAATAGCGACGCAAAAGCTTCTCGCTCAGTCCTCGTCGGCGTATAGGGGTCCAAACCCAAACACGGTCACCGGGCTGGTACTCGACGAAGCGTCGTCGGAGGTTGTAGTGTCGGTTGTCGGTCCTCTGCTGGTTCTTGATTCGCAGGCGGGCGAGCTGTCGGGCTTCTTCGGCGCGCTGGAGATAGGTAGCGACGTCAACATTCTCTTCGTCAGTTACGTGCGGCAGCATGGCGTCAAGCGTCGTCGTCGGGTTCCTGCCGTAAACCAGCTTAAACGGCGTGATCTGTGTTGTTTCTTGCACCGCCGTGTTGTACGCAAAGGTTACGTACGGCAGGACCGCGTCCCACGTCTTGTGTTCGACGTCGACGTACATTGCTAGCATGTCGGCGAGGGTCTTGTTCATGCGCTCCGTGAGACCGTTCGTCTGCGGATGGTAGGCAGTTGTCCTCCTGTGGCTTGCCTGGCTGTACTGCAGAATGGCTTGGTTGAGCTCTGCTGTAAAAGCCGTTCCTCTATCGGTGATGAGGACTTCTGGGGCACCATGTCGCAGCAGGAGGAGGAGGAGGAGGAGGAAAAACTTTATTTGCTCTAATTGGTTAGAAATTTGCGGAGGCAGATGCGGTCGGCCGTCTTCACGGTCTTCTTCCCCATCTGCGCAGGGTCGACGCCCCTATTCCAGGGCACCACTGAGGGTGGCTACTCGGCGAGCGTGCCTTACTAGTCCATGCTGGACTTTCGGGTCGCTGCTGGAGAGCACCCTCTCCCACTGCTCCGCACTCGGGTCTTTTATTTGAAGGAATTGTTGATTCTGAACGCATTCCCATGTAATGTGATACAAGGTGGGCTTGGCGCCGCACCAGGGGCAAATGTCTGTATACTGGGTGGGAAACATCTTGCTTAGTGTGTTTAGGTTTGGATATGTTCCTGTTTGCAGCCTCCTCCAAGAGGTTGCTTCATGCTGATTTAGGCTGTTGTGGGGTGGAGGGTATTTGATGCGGACCCCCTTATAGTAATTCAAAATGTCTGAGTAGCCTGGGTTGACTGGTATGGGTTCCTCAGGGTCGGTGCATGTGGCCGCTCGCTTTGTGTTCTCTCGAGCTGCCTTGTCCGCCCTTAGGTTCCCTTCTATTCCAGCGTGTCCCGGTACCCAGAAAATTGTATGCCTGACTTTGTTGTTAGCCCTGCAGGAGCTGAGGATGTGAAGCGCTCTGCGTCCTATTCTGCCGTTCATGTAATTCCGACACGTAGTTTGCGAGTCGGTGAGTATTGTTAAAGACCTTTCGGATCGGTAGCCCTCCACTGCCGCTAGAGCTACGGCTATTTCCTCAGCTTCCGTTACCGAGCAGTCCTTCATTGACGCGCTGCTGATCTCTTTGTAGTCCTGGCTTATTACTATCGCAGCTGTCTTTACTATGTTTGTGCCTCTTTGCTTGGCGTATACTGCAGCATCTGTGTATACTGTTGTGTTTTTTGTGGCCAGGTACTTTTCGACGTATTTCGCCCTTGCGTCCCTTCGCGCCGTGTGGAGGTTTGGGTCCATGTTTTTGGGTAGGGGGCTAACAGTGTATGTTTTCCGATATTCATCAGGAATCCCCTCCGTTCTTTGGGTTTCTTTGATTGATTCCGCGAAGCCTAGCCTTATTAGCAGTTCGCTTTCCGTTTTGCATAGAACGCATAGAACAGCTAGAAAGACGGTTGGAGGAACTAATTAAAGCCCTGCAGGATCAAAGGACAGGTAGCCCCCTTAGACTGCAGACTCCACCACAACAACCACAGCAACCAGAATCTTTCGAAGACCAAATGAGAAAATTTATGACGTTTATACACGAGAAAACAAATGCAATAGAACAGAAAATGGCAATAATGGATCAGGAGATCCGGAACCAACGCAAACAACAAATCTCACAACAAGCTAAAGACAAATTCAACCTAAGAAGACAGGGCCTCGAAAACTACAACGCGTCGAACACCGAGGACTAATCATGGCCAGATACGAAACAATAGAAATTTGGCAATGGAATTGCAGGCGCTATCGCAAAAAACAAGGGCAACTCCTACAGTACATAAACACACAACTCACACCACCAGATATCATAGCACTACCGGAGAAAGGGAAAACCACACCAACGCTAAAAGGCTACACGTGCTATGAAAAAGAACGCACAGCAATACTAATCAGTAAATCCCTCACCGCCATAGCACACGACAGCATAGCCGACACAGACATAGACCACGGTATTGTCGAAATCATTCCAAAAAAGAAAAGAAAAGACAGCAGTGTCTTTGTCATAAATCTCTATAGTCCTCCGAGTCAAAAAGAGGCCGACTTCCGCAAACTTTTTGCAGGAGCGAGCAAATTAGCCAAAACAAACGCCCTAGTGATTGTAGGAGATTTCAACGCCAAAGATCTGACCTGGGGTTACAAAAAACCAGACAAGAAAGGCATGCAAGTTAAGGAAGCAGCAGATATGTACGGCTGCACCCTCATAAGAGACGACAGTACGCCAACCAGACTAGGTAACAGCGTAAGCTCCGACACATGCCCCGACCTGACATACATCCGGGGAACAGACAAGGTGGTATGGGAAAACCTGCTGGAGAATCTGGGCAGCGATCACTACATCCTAAAAACGCAATTGGCAACCGGAAGAATAAAACGCAAAATTCGCACCACCAAGGTGACAGATTGGAATGCCTTCAGGAAGGAATGCAAAACTATAGAGGGAAACATCGAGTCGCTAGAAGGCTGGGGAAACAAGCTCAGGGAGGTGCTCGACAAGTACACCAAAGAAATAGAACGAACAGAGGAAACACCTGAGGTGGACTCGCGACTACTCAAGCTATGGGAGGCAAGACGCGGGCTCACTAAAAGATGGAAAAAACAAAGGCTAAACAGGAAGCTCAAAAAGAAAATCGCAGAGATAACCAAGGAGGCGGAGGAGTATGCGGCTCAGCTAACTAGGCAAAACTGGCAACAGTTTAGCGAGTCCCTAAACGGAACGCTTAGCACGGCAAAAACATGGCACATACTCAAGGCACTCCTGGACCCAACAAAAACAAAATCTGAAAACAATAAGGCCATACACCGCCTGGTACTCCAATTCGAGGGACCGGACTCTGAACTGCTAGAGCAGGTCAGAGTCAAATGTTTCGGACATGACCACCCGGCGGCCTACACACAACAATACACAGGGAAAGAAAACGAGCTGCTGGACAGGCCAATCACAAAAGAAGAGGTGTACGCGGCCATAAGAAGCGTAAAAAAGAATACAGCAGCGGGCGCGGACAAAATCAGAAATTCACTTATTCGAAACCTAGGAGACGAACAGGTGGAACAACTCACCGCCTTCCTCAACCAACACTGGGCTGCGGAAACGGTTCCAGAGGAATGGAAACACGCCGAGATTGTAATGATTCCCAAACCAGGTAAAAAGCTACAGGTAACAAACTTACGACCAATCTCCCTCACATCGTGCTTAGGCAAATTATATGAGAGGATAGTAACAAAAAGACTACAACATTGCATGGAGGAAAACGAGCTATACCCCCATAGTATGTTCGGTTTCCGATCCAAGCTTTCGACACAGGATGTCCTTCTCCAAATTAAACATGAGGTTCTCAGCAACATACCATACAACGGAGAACACATTTTAATGGCACTAGACATAAAAGGAGCTTTTGACAATGTCAGCCATGCGGCAATGCTAGAAGGCCTTAACAGCGTAGACTGCGGGAAGAAAGTGCACGGATACGTCAAAGCCTTCCTCTCCAATAGAACAGCAACAATAGGTTTGGGAGAGATTCGATCGCAAAAATTCCCCACACCAAACAACGGGACACCCCAAGGTTCAGTAATTTCCCCGATACTCTTTAACATCGCAATGATTGGCCTAGGGCATAAACTAAGCAAAATCGAAGGCATAAAACACGCCATTTATGCAGATGACATCACCATCTGGGCCACTAAAGGCTCGCTGTGCCAAAAAGAAAGCTATCTGCAAGAAGCAGCCACTTGCGTGGAAGAATACGTCGGGGAAAGAGGCCTTGAGTGCTCCAGGGAGAAATCCGAGCTTCTGAGAATTACACGGGGCAAGAAAAGCAAAGAAAGCCTTAACATATGGCTAAAGGGGCAGCCGATACCCGAAAGCCAACAAATCAGGATCCTTGGAATGTGGGTGCAATCCAACCAGCGCTGCACCCACACGCTGAAAACACTCAAGCAGTCAACATCCCAAATAGCACGCGGGTGTCACAGAAGAGATGTGGGATGAAAGAAGGAGACACACTTAAGCTGGTTGGCAACCTAGTGGTCAGCAGGGTCGCATACTCGCAGCAGGATGTTCTCGACGAAAAATTTCGCCACTTCGGCTGTGCTGCCTTTTGGTAGAGCTTTAGTTTCAGCAAAGCGGGTGAGATAGTCCGTCGCCACGACGATCCACTTATTCCCGGATGTTGACATCGGAAACGGCCCCAACAAATCCATCCCAATCTGCTGGAATGGTCGGCGAGGAGTTTTGATCGGCTGTAGTAATCCTGCTGGCCTTGTCGGTGGTATCTTGCGTCGTTGACAGTCTCGGCATGTCTTGACGTAACGGGCGACGTCGGCGGTCAGACGCGGCCAGTAATACCTTTCCTGTATTTTCGACAGCGTCCGGAAGAATCCGAGGTGCCCAGCGGTTGGATCGTCGTGTAGGGCGTGCAGTATTTCTGGACGCAGCGCTGACGGTAGTACAAGAAGGTAGCTGGCGCGGACTGGTGAGAAGTTCTTCACGAGCAGGTTGTTTTGTAGCGTGAACGACGACAACCCGCGCCTAAATGCCCTAAGGACAACGTCGGTGTTCCCTTCCAAATACTCGACGAGGCCTTTTAGCTCCGGGTCTGCTCGTTGCTGTTTAGTGAAGTCTTCCGCGCTTATTATCCCAAGGAAGGCGTCGTCGTCCTCGTCGTCTTGCGGCGGGGGATCGATGGGGCGCGCGATAAGCAGTCGGCGTCGGAGTGTTTTCTTCCGGACTTGTATATTACCGTGACGTCATATTCTTCTAGTCTGAGGCTCCACCGCGCCAGCCGTCCTGAAGGGTCCTTTAAGTTAGCTAGGCAACACAATGCGTGATGGTCACTGACGACTTTGAATGGCCTGCCATAGAGGTAAGGGCGGAATTTTAGCTATAGCCCAAATGATGGCGAGGCATTCCTTTTCAGTCGAAGAATAGTTGCTTTCCGCTTTTGACAGCGACCGGCTAGCATACAATATCACCCTTTCAAGTCCTTCTTTCCTCTGGACTAGGAAGGCACCGAGGCCTAGGCTACTAGCGTCAGTGTGGATTTCGGTATCGGCGTCCTCGTCGAAGCGTGCAAGTACCGGCGGCGACTGCATGCGTCGTTTGAGTTCTTGAAATGCCTTGGCCTGCGGCGTTTCCCACTTGAACGCGACATCACATTTGGTTAGATGTGTTAGCGGCTCCGCGATGCGTGAGAAGTCCTTGACGAAGCGCCTACAGTAGGCACACAAGCCAAGGAATCTGCGCACTGCCTTCTTGTCGGTTGGATGCGGGAACTTTGCGATGGCAGCTGTCTTCTGTGGGTCGGGGCGTACTCCTGATTTGCTGATCACGTGGCCTAGGAACAAAAGCTCATCGTAAGCGAAGCGGCACTTTTCCGGCTTCAGAGTGAGCCCTGATGACTTGATGGCTTCTAACACTGACGCAAGCCGCCTAAGCTGATCGTCGAAATTTCCGGCGAAGACAACGACGTCATCCAGGTAAACAAGGCACGTCTGCCACTTCAGTCCGGCTAACACCGTGTCCATGACGCGCTGAAACGCTGCAGGCGCCGAGCACAGTCCGAATGACATAACCTTGAACTCGTAGAGGCCGTCTGGGGTGATGAAGGCCGTCTTTTCGCGATCTCTTTCATCGACTTCTATTTGCCAGTAGCCAGACTTGAGGTCCATCGACGAGAAGTATTTAGCGTTGCAGAGCCGATCCAATGCGTCGTCTATCCGTGGAAGGGGGTATACGTCCTTCTTCGTGATCTTGTTCAGACGACGATAATCGACGCAGAAACGTTGGGTTCCGTCCTTTTTCTTTACCAGGACAACAGGGAAGGCCCACGGGCTTTTCGACGGCTGGATGATGTCGTTGTGCAGCATTTCGTCGACTTGTTCTCTTATAGCTGCACGTTCTCGCGGCGAAACTCGGTAAGGGCTCTGGCGGAGTGGTCGAGCGCACTCCTCGGTGATTATGCGATGCTTGGCGACTGGTGTTTGTCGAATCCTCGATGACGTTGAAAAGCAGCCTTTGTATCGTCGGAGCAGACTTCTGAGCTGCTGTTGCTTAATCACGGGGAGACTTGGATTAATGTCGTAGT
Source organism: Dermacentor andersoni (assembly GCF_023375885.2). Taxonomy (NCBI): domain Eukaryota; kingdom Metazoa; phylum Arthropoda; class Arachnida; order Ixodida; family Ixodidae; genus Dermacentor; species Dermacentor andersoni. Next base: position 97,009,317 of record NC_092820.1, read on the forward strand.
CTGGTTCGGGAACCATCGTCGTCGGGGTAGATGTGGCGGAATCCGAGAGGACAAACGCATTACTGGTTTCCAGAATTTCCTCGATGTACGCGATCGTCGTGCCCTTGTTGATGTGCTTGAACTCCTGGCTGAAGTATGTCAGCAACACTTCAGTTTTCCCTCCATGCAGTCGAGCGATCCCTCTTGCGACGCAAATTTCACGGTCTAGCAGTAGACGTTGGTCGCCTTCGATGACGCCTTCTACGTCAGCGGGTATTTCGGTGCCTACCGAAATAACAATGCTGGAGCGAGGCGGGATGCTCACTTGGTCTTCGAGCACACTCAAGGCGTGGTGAATACGACAGCTCTCCGGCGGTATCGCTTGATCTTGTGACAGCGTTATCGATTTCGACTTCAGGTCGATGACTGCGCCATGTTGATTCAGGAAGTCCATGCCGAGAATGACGTCTCGTGAACACTGTTGGAGGACAACGAAGGTGGCAGGGTAAGTCCGGTCATGAACGGTAATTCTTGCCGTGCAGATCCCAGTCGGCGTAATCAGGTGTCCTCCAGCGGTGCGAATTTGAGGGCCTTCCCATGCAGTCTTAACTTTCCTCAACTGGGCGGCGATGGGTTCACTCATGACGGAGTAATCGGCTCCTGTGTCTACTAAGGCGGTGACTGCGTGGCCGTCGAGAAGCACGTCGAGGTCGGTGGTTCTTTGTCTTGTGTTACAGTTAGGTCTCGGAGTCGGATCGCAGCTGCGTCGTGTTGAACTGAAGCTGGGACGTCGCGTCGTCAAGTCGTCTTTCGTCGGTGTAGTCTTGACTTCCTGACTTCGTCGGGACGGCGGCGTGTCGTCATTAGGTCGTCGAGATGGTTTCTTCGTCGTCTTCGTCGGCGGCGGAGGATCTTCGTCAGTTCGACGAACAGCAACCGCACCTCCATCGGTTGCTGCTTTTAGTTTTCCGGATATGGGCTCGCTGACCGGCCCCGGGCTGGGCCAGTGTATGGTCGGCGCTGCGGCGACAGGTAGCGGCCTGGTGACGGCGAACGGGACGGTCGTCGGGGGCTCCACTGAGTAGCGGCGAGGTAGTCGGCGATGTCACGAGGGCGTTCACCTTCCCGAGGGCGCGGTGCATCGATGGCGAACCCTCGCAATCCTAGGTTGCGGTATGGGCATCGTCGGTAGACGTGGCCGGCTTCGCCGCAGTGATAGCAGAGCGGGCGGTGGTCGGCGGTGCGCCAAATGTTCGTCTTCCTCGTCTAGGTGCGCTGGGCGACGGGTGGTCGTGCTGGCGGTGGCGCCGGCGGACGACGGAACTGCGGCGTGACAGGGCCCTGGCGCGGTCGCGGCGGGGGACCTTGACGGCGTGCGACGGCGGCGTAGGTCATCGCTTCTGGCTGGGGCTGCGGTAATTGAGCTTGCACCTCAGGAGCTCCCAGCGATCGCTGAACCTCATCTTTCACGATGTCAGCGATCGAGGCTACTTGAGGTTGCTACGAATTCAAGACCTTGCGGAGTTCTTCGCGCACAATAGCCCTTATGGTCTCTTGGAGATCAACGGAGCCCAGCGCTTGGATGGCGCACTGAGACGTGAGCACTTGGCGGTTATATTGCCTAGTGCGCATTTCTCGTGGTAGCCTCTGTCAGGAACTCAGCTACGGTCTTCGGTGGGTTTCGGATTAGTCCTGCGAAAAGTTCTTGCTTTACGCCTCGCATCAAGAAACGCACTTTTTTCTCTTCGGACATTTCCGGGTCGGCGTGCCGGAAAAGACGGGTCATCTCTTCTGTGAAGATAGCGATGGTCTCATAGGGTAGTTGGCCTCGGGTTTCCAGCAGAACTTCGGCCCTTTCTTTTCGGACAACGCTCGTGAACATCCTCAGGAAGTTACTGCGGAACAGGTCCCATGTTGCTTGGGTGGACTCCCGGTTCTCGAACCAAGTCCTCGCGGCATCTTCCAAGGAGAAGTACACGTGTCGTAGCTTATCTTCGGAGGTCCAGTCATTGAAGGTCGAGATCCTTTCGAAGGTTTCGAGCCAGGTTTCGGGATCCTCCGATGTAGCTCCACGGAAGGTAGGGGGCTCTCTGGGTTGTTGAAGTACGATGGGTGAGACTGGGGCAGCCATTGTGGTTGTCTTGGCCACAATCTTCTTGGTCTTCTCAGGTAGAAGTCCGTGCTCCGGGGGCAGCTGTTGTAGACGACGGCTTACTCGATGGTCCGTGACTACGTTGGTGCTTTCTTTGCGGTCCGGGCTTGGATCACGGCTTGTCGGGGGCGTTCGGTACATGGACCAAAAAGCACATCCAGTTGATGTCACGTGGTGGTGACGTTGAATAACACAGTAGCAATACTGTGAACGACAAAACTAACTTTTATTGGGCGAACCTGTGCCCACAAAACAGGCTACACTTATAGCACAAAGATAGCGGCGAACACGCTCGGCGATCGTCGAAAATCTGATCAGCGGGTCAAGCGCGTCGGCTTTTATAGAGCAGTCGTCGAATGTTCCAGACTAATCGTTCGGACCCGCGTGCCTTCCACAAAGTTCTACACCATTCGCGTCACGCGATGAAATCAGATAACATAAGGTTCGGCGACAACAGACAGCGGATAGAAGCATCGATAACTTTCCAGAAACTTCGGATACATGCAGACGCGTCCCGCGCTGTGCGATAACATTTGTTAGGCGGCGAAACGTGGTTGCCCGTTAAATAGAAGTACACGTGTCAATATTTCCAAGAAGCCCATGGCCAGGTATTAAACGCTGCCTCCAACCAGTGGTACAATATATCACCAATATAACAAAAGAGTAGAAGATACAGCTTTGTGAGTTAACTTTACGTAATGATATTTATAACTTCACAATTCATAAAGAAAACAGATGCATTATGTAGTAAAATGCTCTGCCTCATGCAGTGCATAGTTTGTCACGTTGTTGAGCGGGAGGAAATAAGAAAAGCGGTGGGTACTTACAGCCAGTGTTTCCATTTGATAAAGATCGCTATCAAGTAGGCGGCTAGAGCTAAAGTGAAAAGTGTGAGCTATATCTTAAACCCACAAAGATACAATAATTACACGATATATAGGGGTTGTGGTCATTCTCGTTCTACTAGAAGGAAATAAAAAGATTAGTTCTGCCGATATATATTGGACCATAGGATATCATTTATTTGATTAAGATTGAGCTGTTGCAAATAGAAGGAGGCTGTTAGATGTATAACAGGTTTAGTGTCGGCGTGTCACTCGATTAATCTAAAAGGAAAAGGACTGGCTCGGTTCACTAGGTAAAAGATATCAAGAAAAAATAAGTATCCGTGGTTCTAAAATATTAGCAAATATATTGCATCGTTTGGAACAGTCATATTGTACTCCACATTTATAGAATGCGCATGATATGCAATGCACACCATAGTTACATCAACGTGCAATTCGCCATTATCTTTAAGCTCTATCAGTGTTCGAAGGAGTATTTAGTGACACCGTTTAATCTCTGCAAGTTTGTTTAATTTGGTGAACATACTTGCTGGCGTTTCCACAGAAATCAATACGAATAATAACATAGGCAACTATATTTTGACAGGATTCTTATGTACCAGTGTTTACACGTTGCATTAGATGTTCTACCTTTATTTATTTACCCTATTGTCATAACTCTGCGCTACCTATTAGGATCCAGAATATTAAAAACGATACCATGATATTGCCTCTAACATGGTTGGTACAGATGTTGAACGAGTTTCGTCGTTGCCTTGCTTTAGTTAACCGTACTTAAGACTATATAATATACATCGTGCACTCTACAATACCTAGATGACGAAGTAATGCGCACCTTAAGAAAAACCACAAGGTTCCCTTCTCTTACGCTAGTGGCCTAAAGATCAGTGGAAATTGACGGCCACAGGTAAGTAAAATTCACCAACGATAACGATACTCCATACTGCGGAATTTTGAGCGCAGCTCTAGACGTGTCTTAATTTCGAGATGTAAATCTGGCGCAGACAAGCTGTCTCGTGCTACGCATCGCAAACGGAGCGAAGTGTCACGTGACTGCGTCCCTAATCGGCAGATCTCGAGAGGCAGCGCGTGGCTGACGCGTGGTAACGATTCACTGCTGCGGCCACAGATAGACCTCCACTTACGCAGCGCTTTCTTTACATATCAGCTGTCGGTGGGTGCGCTCGCCGCATGCCGACGGTCGACAGACAAAAACCCGCTACTCTGGCGCCATATCGTAGCGGTCGTCGCCGCAGAGCCCGTGTTGCGCGGTACTACGCATATAATATCACGCTTTCGCCATACCCTCGTCCTCTGTTTTTCGCCTCATGGTTCGCTAAAAATGTTTAGAATTTGCGCCCATGGGTACCAATAAATCTATTTTTGGAAGGCAAGATATCGCTTATAAGCAATATATATCTATAATTCCCCCTTTACCACTGCAGGCCTCCAAATGTGTCATTTAGAGAGGAGTACTCGTCCTTTGACCCGGTTCATCTGCCATATAAACATATTATGCCGGGTTTGTACCAACCGGCTGTTCCTTGATTAGAAAGTTCTATATCAATTGCGGAAATCTCTGGAGACGTTCATATATTTATTCATGCAGTGATGCGTAGATTCAAATGGAAAATATGCGTGTACTGATACACCGTGACTGATGACTGCAAGAAAACCTTTGAGCATAACCTACGACTCTAGGTGCTTTTGGCAAGAAGATTGTAGTTATGCTGAGATTTCTGTAGTAGGACCGTGCGCGTTTAGGTTGCATTAGGCTGATACACTGGAATGCTGATTGCGCGCTATACGCGTAGAGGAGCGGTTTCATTCATTCCTGAAATGTTGCAGTGACGCCTATTTCAGCAGCCCGGCTGAACAAACGAAAAAGGGAGGTAAATTCAAGGAAAATATTTATTTGCAACCGTCCCTTTCCGTGTACTATGCAAAGGAGAATAATGGACGAAATTCTCGGCCTGTGTCAAAACTTTTATGGCATTAACCTACAATTAAATATTATACAGGTACTATGACTATACAAAGTATTTCAGAAAATCGTTAAAAATGCATAAAGTTAAATACTCGGCGATACTGACAGCACAGAAGCCTGATTTACCGCCAGATGGCCGGGAATAAACATTGTACGCTTTTATTAGCGTCTCCTAGAGAGCGAAATTTGCTCTGTTTATGGGCTTAGTTTCCATATGGTGAAATAAATCTTGTGCAATTTATTACGCTGCGGAAATGTGAATTTTAAGCTTTAAGTGGTAAACCATACGGGGTGTAAAGTACAAAAGCGGCACAGCAAGTCATGGTAGACCATGTTAGCTGTAGAAGTTCCAGTGCAATTTTGATGTCATAAGTTTCTGTATCAAGCACCTAAGATCTATGGTCATCATCGTTTTTGCGGGTCGTGCCACATCGGAAATGCAAAATTTCCTGATACAAGGGAGTTTCGACACGCTTATTTCAAACATTTCTCTTCCTGGTGGGTCTGCGTGAAGCTGCAATGCGATATTACCACATATTGCCTGCATCCAAAAGTATTCTGAATATTCTAAGCTGGAATGCACGCAGCGACTTTCACTCTATTGAGCATTGAACTTGCGAAAAAAAAACCGACCTACTCGCTTGAAGGTCAGCTGGGACAATACGTACGTCGCCGACTCCGTAGTTCAAAATGGACGGTGGATTCTCTAAAAAGGGTACATTTCCATGCAGTCTATTCAAACGCACAAGTGTGGCGGTTGAACCCAAAACATGAGTAGAACAGAAAGTATGGAGGACAATAACGACCGGCAGAGGCTAACGCTCGGTGTCTCGAACGAGGGGTCTCGGTTTCTCTTTTTTGTCCTAGTTTGTCCGTGCTCTTCGTATATAATGTCATTGAAGGGCATTTCTGTAACACTTTTGTAATTCATGAAAAGGACAAAATCGAGTTTGAGTGTACGACTTTTTTGAGTTAGAAACAGGTTTGGGTAGTGTTCAGAAAGAACGTTGTGCTAATCAATTTCGTATATGTAAGCAGTCCCAAAGATACAATAGAACATATTCAGAATAAACCAGCTAGCCCCCAAACTGTGACATTGCGCAAGTAAGCTCTAACCAGGGTTCTGGCACAGAATAGTTTTAGACAGGAAATTAATTTCCCATTGCCTACTCCATTTTTATAGCGGAAGCCAGGTGGAGGACCCTTTTCTTGTTTTTACTCGACATAGAAAACAAGGACATTACAGGTAGATTGGTTTACTTAGCATATTTAAAATTGTTGAAGAAAAAGGTTTGGAGATTCCGAGTATTTTTATAACTGTGCACTTTAGTTTGAGAGAAATTACCGATGAGAAGACAGCTTACAGGAAGACAAATGTCCCGGGTATCTCTCAAACCACAAACCTGACACAAAACGTAAATTTGATGCATAATTCAACAGACTGAAACACTGATATATAACTTTACAGATATTAGTGGTAACTAAAGCGCTAGTTGGAATCATGAGTTGAATCTACCTTGGCTGTCATTTTTACAAGTATAATAAATAATGGTTGATGCATTCGATTGCTACTGCGCATGGCAATGCGCGACGCAGATAAAGCGAGTGGAGCATGAAACTGATGAGTCATTGCGCGCGAGAATATTGGACCGGAGGTATGCGGGTTCGAAGAACAAATTATGAAAGATCCTAGTGAATTTATTCGGTCATCAACAGACATCAGCAGAGCTGTGGTGGCGAGCCCATAACGTAGGCTGTGAACAAGGATAACGGTTCCTCGTTGCCTTTCTTTAGTTAACGAAATTTAAAGCCAAAGCAGTACGGAATAAGGGTGTGGACGAGCCGTATGTAAAAATACTGAAAGATATCTATTGCGGCTCCACAGCCACCGCAGTCCTCCATGAAGAAAGCAACAAAATCTCAATAAAGAAGGGCGTCAGGCAGGGAGATACGATCTCTCCAATGCTGTTCACGGCGTGTTTACAGGAGGTATTCAGAGACCTGGATTGGGAAGAATTGGGGATAAGAGTTAATGGAGAATACCTTAGTAACTTACGATTCGCTGATGATATTGTCTGGCTTAGTAACTCAGGAGACTAATTGCAATGCACGATGACTGACTTGGATAGGCGAAGCAGAAACGTGGGTCTAAAGATTAATCTAGAAAAAACTAAAGTAATGTTTAACAGTCGCGGAAGAGAACATCAATTTACGATAGGTAGCGAGGCACTGGAAGTTGTATGGGAATATAGCTACTTAGGGCAGGTAGTGAACGCGGATCGGGATCATGAGAGTGAAATAATCAAAATAACAATGGGATAGTGTTCGTTTGGGAGGCATGCTCAGATCATTAACAGCAGCTTGCCATTATCTCTCAAGAGAAAAGTGTATAACAGCTGTGTATTACCAGTACTCACCTAGGGGGCAAAAACCTGGGCAGGCTGCGATACCTGGCCCCGGAGCAAAGACTGCTATCTGAGACGACCAGGAAGATCGTGGCCAATACAACCCCATTACAACAACCCAATATATATATCTATATATATATATATATATATATATGTAGTATTGGTGTCGCATTAGCCGTATTAGTGACGTATTAGTTGCGCTGGGAGACGGGTGGGCGAGCTGACTGTGCCGGCGGTGGCAGATGACAGAACTGCAGCGTAACGGGGCCCATTCATGAGAGCGGAGGGGTACCCTGATGGCGTTGCGCATTATCGCCATTACGTATGAAGGGGGTCGTTCACTTTAGGTCTCGAAGGTGAGCGCAAGAGCGGCCAGTTGGTTGATGAACTCAGCGTCGTCATCTTCCTCTTTTCCCGCTCGGGACCGGAGGCCCGTTCACCGGTCTTCGTTTTCGTCACGCGGAACATTCCTTTCGTCGCAGACGAAGCCCGGCGGGCGAGTCGGTCCATTTGTCTTCAAGTGGAGAATTTCAAGCGGGCGACATAGACAACTTCGGTCTTTGCAGCTCTTCTACCTCTTGCCCTGAGGCGAGCTATGTTATAGGTGACTTCCGTGAGTCTGTTAATAATAACAAACGGTGCATCGTAGGTGGCCAAAAGCTTTTGGCGTCACCCGCGTTTCCGTACTGGAGTCCACAGCCAGGCTGAATCACTAGAGCGATAGGTTACAGGATGGTGGTGAATGGCGTAGCGTGCTTTTTATCTGTCCTGCAATGTCAAAGTGCGTAAACGACCAATACGACGACCTTCTTCGGCAGGACACAGAGTCTTGGCAGCAGTGTGACTTTCGTGGCTACAGAAAGGGACAAAAGTGTCGATTGCGTACCGGAGTGGCTGTGCGTACAGCAGAAATAAAGGACTATAGACGGTAGTCTCTTGCTTGGTGGTATTGAACGCGTACGGGATAAAAGGCAGTACGTCATCCGAGTTCTTGTGGCTGGATGAATCGTACATGGATAGGATGTTTACATTTGTTCGGTTGGGGCGCTCCGTAAGCCCATTCGCTTGTGGATGGTATGGTGTCGAGTGACGCAAGTGGGATTCACACCAATGAAGCAGCTCCTCTGCAACATCCGCTGTAAATTGTCGTCCACGGTCGCTGATGATCACGCGTGTCGAACCATGTCGCCGGAGGACATATTGCAGCAGCAATGTTGAAACGTCAGTGGCAGTTGCGGAAGGCCCGGCCACGGTCTCGCAGTAGCGTGTGAGGTAATCGACGCAAACAACTATCCCACGGTTTCCCTTGGCTGATTTTGGAAAAGGGCCCACGTACTCAATCCCCACCTGTTGGAAAGGCGTCCTTGTAGGCGAGATCGGCTGCAGGAGACCAGCGGGAGCAGCAGATGGCTGTTTGTGGCGCTGGCACTGCATGCAGCTGCCCACATAGGCCTCAACAGACTGTCGCATTCCAAGCCAACACAAGCGTTCCTGAATCCGGTAGAGCGTCCTCGCCGTACCTAAATGGCCAGACGTCGGGTCGTCGTACTTAGTACTCAGAATCGCTGTGGGAAGGCTCTCCGGTACCACTAGGAGAAAATGGGCGCCAGTGCTGGAAACGTTCTTAGAACTTAGAACAGGAGCCCATCACGCACATAGAAACGGTTTACTGTCGTCGAGGCGGTTGTAGCGGTGAAGATCGGTGTTGATTTACCGTCTTTTCGCTGTTCGGCTTTGAAACAGTCGAAGTCTGGAAAACGCGGCGACACAGAAGCCACGAGGTGATCGCAGTCGTCAGCGTCAGCAAGTAGTGGTAAGTTGCATAGGCGAGAGGCAGGCTGCATCAGCGTGTCGTCGACCGCTCTTATAAAAGACGATGAAGCTGTATTCTTGCAGTCGGGGCGCCCAGCGCGCAAGGTGGCCACATGGGCCATAAAGGTTCACAAGTCAACACAATGTGTCGTGGTCGCTGACAATCGCAAAAGCGTGTCCATACAGGTAAGAACGAAAGCATTGAACCGCAAATATTACCACGAGGCATTCTTGTTACATCATCATCATCATCATCATCATCATCATCATCATCATCATCATCAGCCTGGTTACGCCCACTGCAGGGCAAAGGCCTCTCACATACTTCTCCAACAACCCCGGTCATGTACTAATTGTGGCCATGTCGTCCCTGCAAACTTCTAAATCTCATCCGCCCACCTAACATTCTGCCGCCCCCTGCCATGCTTCCCTTCCCTTGGAATCCAGTCCGTAACCCTTAGTGACCATCGGTTATCGTCCCTCCTCATTACATGTCCTGCCCATGCCCGTTTCTTTTTCTAGATTTCAACTAAGATGTCATTAACTCGCGCTTGTTCCCTCACCAAATCTGCTCTTTTCTTATCCCTTAACTTTACATCCATCATTCTGCTTTCCATAGCTCGTTGCGTCGTCCTCAATTTGAGTAGAACCCTTTTCGTAAGCCTCCAGGTTTCTGCCCCGTAGGTTAGTACTGGTAAGACACAGCTATTAAACACTTTTTTCTTGAGGGATAATGGCAACCTGGTGTTCATGATCTGAGAATGCCTGCCAAACGCACCCCAGCCCACTCTTATTCTTCTGATTATTTCCGTCTCATGATCCGGGTCCGCCGACACAACCTGCCCAGTTTGCTGAGCGTTTCGCTGTATGCGTCACTTGTAACTCTGGACCCACTCTCCATGGAATCAACCAGAACACCCTTTTCGTCCCAGAAAATGGTAGCCATCACTGTGAGACTCAAGTAAGGAGATTGCTTGTATTTTTTCGTCTTTGGTGAAAACTGGCACCACTGCATTGATTCTTGCTTCCTTTCTGCAGTAGCCTAAGATATACACGTCTCGTCACCCGTAACGATGAGCGAAAACAACTCACTTCTGTCCTGTCGGTAACGCTCGCAAAACGCTCGTCCACTTGACACTCTTTGCTGTTTGAATTGGTCGGGACAACCATTTTTGGTACCCACCTTGTACACACTGTCTGATATCCTAGAATTTCAATTGCAATCGTTTATATTGCAGTGCGTCCAGCAAAAGGACCAGGCTAGTAGCTGTCAGTTGTCGATATAATCGCAATTCCCAGTGCACTAGAGGTATATTTTCATTGGTATGAATGCTGATTCTGGGACTCAGCTAGTCACCGTGCGCATTTGTGCGGCCATTTTTAAGGTCGCGAACGCATTTTCTGACCTTTCTTTTACTCATCATTGTAGGTCCATAAACTCAGCTCAATTCGCCACGAACTTTATATGCTGGTGATCCCTTTGCCTAGAAATAACGAATTACAGCGCGCACTTCACCACAGGCGGCTGCAACGATCTTCGCGGACACTGTCGTCTGCATTCCCGGAGCAGCAGTCCACTACTGCCCCAAAACAATCATTTCAGTTCCTTCGCGAAGAATTACGAGATGGTGCTGCGCAAAAAAAAAAAAAACTTCATTGTGACGTAAAAATAATTAAATGTAATCAAACGTCCCTCACTTCTTGAGCAACACTCGTGTTTTCGTGCAGTACGTAATGACGGTGTCTCAGTACGCGAATATTTTCCATTCGGATCTGCGCATCAGTCCATGCATGAATATACCAATGTCGCTAGAGTGCCTCACAGTTCATAGAGAAGAAATTTCCATTCACGAGGCAGTCGGTTGGTATAACCCGGCATAATATGCTTATATGGCAGCACCTGTGACGCAGCAGAGGGTGCTAAATATCTCTGGGCCCGGATGGCCACCATTAGAATCTGAACATAGCAAGGTTTAACGCAACAACGTTATCTAGTGAGGCGAGTCTAGCAGTGCTATTAGAGCAATTAGCGGGCAGTAAATGGGATATAATAGGGCAAAGTGAGGTTAGGAGAACAAAAGAAACATATACAGCGCTAAAAACCGGGCACGTCCTGTGCTACCAGGTCTCTGTGGAGAGACGAGAACTAGGAGTCGGATTCCTGAATAATAAGAATATAGCTGGTAACATACAAGAATTCTATAGCATTAACGAGAGGGTGGCAGGTCTTGTGAAACTTAATAAGATGTACAAATTGAAGGTCGTACAGGTCTGCGCCCCTATACCCAGCCATGATTACCAATAAGTCGAAAGCTTCTATGAAGATGTGGAATCGGCGACGGATAAAGTCAAAACAAATTACACAATACTGATGGGTGACTTCAATGCCAGGGTAGGCAGGAAGCAGGCTGTAGGCAAGTCAGTGGGGGAATATGGCATAGGATCTAGGAATAGCAGGGAGAGAACGGCGAGACTAGAAATGAAATAGACCTTACACTCTGTGCTAACCCTGGCATCCTACAAGATGTGGACGTGCTCGGCAAGGTGCGATGCAGTGACCATAGCATAGTAAGAACTCGAATTAGCCTAGATTTGATGAGGGAACGTAAGGAACTGGTACATAAGAAGACGATCAATGAGTTAGCGGTAAGAGGGAAAATAGAGGAATACTGGATGAAGCTAAAGAACAGGTATACGGTTTTAACTCAGGAAGCGGACTTTAGTGTTCAAGCAATGAACGACAATCTTATGGGCATCATTAACGAGTGTGCAATAGAAGTCGGTGGTAACTTCGTTAGACAGGATACCAGTAAGCAATCGCAGGAGACGAAAGATCTGATCAACAAACGCCAATGTATGAAAGCCTCAAACCCTACAGCTAGAATAGAACTGGCCAACTTTCCAAGTTACTCAAGAAGCGTAAAACAGCTGACATAAGGCAGTATAATATGGATAGAATTGAACATGCTCTCAGGAACAGAGGAAGCCTAAAAGCAGAGAAGAAGAAACTAGGAATAGGTAATAAACGAGAAGAAAGGGGGTTAACCGAGGGACCCGATATTGATTAGTTGGATTCTCATTATAGGAATAGGTAAGAATCAGATGTATGCGTTAAGAGACAAAGCTGGCAATATCATTACTAATATACATTAGATAGTTCAAGTGGTTGAGGAGTTCTATAGAGATTTATACATTATCAGGGGCACCCACGAAAATAATGGAAGAGAGAATACTGTAGAGGAATTTTACATCCCACAAGTAACGCCGGAAGAAGTAAAGAAAGCATTGGGAGCCATGGAAACGGGAAGGCAGCTGTGGAGGAACAGGGTACAGCAGATTTGTTGAAGGATGGTGGGCAGATTGTTCTAGAGAAACTGGCCACCCTGTATACGCAATGCCTCATGATCTTGAGCGTAACGGAATCTTGGAAGAACGCCAAGACAATCTTACTGCATAAGAAAGGGGGTGCCAAAGACTTGAAAACTTAGACCGATCAGCTTACTGTCCGTTGCCTACAAAGCATTTACTAAGTTTATCGCAAATAGAATTAGGAACACCTTAGACTTCTGTCAACGAAAGGACCAGGCAGCATTCCGTAAAGGCTACTCAACAATAGACCATATTCACACTATCAATCAGGTGATAGAGCAATGTTCGGAATATAACCAACCCTTATGTATAGCTTTCATTGATTACGAGAAAGCGTTTGATTCAGTGGAAAACTCAGCAGTCATGCAGGCAGAACGGAATCAGGTTGCAGACGAGCCGTATGTAAAAATACTGAAATATATCTATAGCGGCTCCACAGCCACCGTAGTCCTCCATAAAGAAATCAACAAAATCTCCATAAAGAAAGGCGTCAGGCGGCTGAAGAAGAAGATGATGATGATTATGACGATGATGATGGCAGATTCACTAGGTCCCATAGGAGGAGCGCTGCCCTATGCATGGGACGAAATGCTTAGGCCTGCACTGGTAATGACAGTATCGGAAATATTGCTTGTAAGCCACATGTGACATTGCATCAATGGCCAAATTGGTACTCATGAGGGAGAATTCACGAATTTTTTTCATTGCGAATTGTTATTTGCCATTGGCTGGTTGCTTTCCCGAATAGTATGTCTATCATAGGAATTGGCGGGCTCTTCCTCTCACGAACTATTCTTACTTATCAAAGGTATTGTAAATGCTGGGAATTATTTCTGAATGCTTCAAGGGCACTTAATTGTGTTTCTGGCAAATACCACCTTGCAGCTCAACTTACCTAAAGGTTTCATATACGTTATGTTGCGTGAGCTAAGCTGCAAAACTCTACAAAAATTTATCTCCGATCTCAAAATGTTAATGCGATACTTCAACCACAAAACACAAAAAAGGGCCAGGCTGTCAAATTTCTGACTTCTTTGGCTACAGCTCGTTCTACTGCGGAGGCAGCGTTCGACCGCGTCGTACCACTCTGGAAAGTGATTTGTGGTACGGACAGCCTGCTCCGAGTGCTTATAGATTCATGTGCGCTGTGTTCTCGCCATGTAATTTCGGTTAAAGCAAGAGACAGCACGAACATTAATTCCATCTCCATTTCTGCCGAAAGTTGTCACACCAGCCTTTTAACAGAGACTATGCACCGTCATAGAGTCAGATGTCTTTATGTTTTATTGTGCGCGCCTGACAACATAATTGTTCATTCAGTTGGTGATCGCATGTTTCGAGATGTAATCTGCCGGTAGAACTACAACCGTTAGCCGCCATGGTTGCTCAGTGGCTATGGTGTTGGGCTGCTGAGCGCGAGGTCGCGGAATCTAATACCGGCCACGGCGGCCGCATTTCGATGGGGCCGAATTGTGAAAACACCCATGTATTTAGATTTACGTACACGTTGAAGAACTCGACGTGGTCAAAATTATTCCGCAATCCCCCTCAACGGCGTGCCTCATAATCACAACGTGGTTTCGGCACGTAAAGCCCCACAATTTCAACCTATGACCGTTCCTTTGCATAGCTGTCTAGTAATTGGCTATCGTAGTCGGTGCTTCGCCTGTCGGGCGAAACTGCGATTTTCACTGAATGATCTGAAAGCACTTGAGATCAGTTGCGTCACTGGAGCTTCAAATAAATGCGCAAGATTGTACCAGGCTTACATATTTTCCTTTCTGCGTGCTTGAAGCTGACTTGTCGGCTCACGAGCATTTAGATCTACAACATAGGTAATTTTTTGGTTGTTATCTTTTGCCATTGTCCTAGAAGCAACCATAATATACAATCACCAAAAGCATCGGCTATTTCGCAATTCATGAATTTCATTCTTTTTTACAAACATATGCTTCTCTAAAGTAGTTTCAGTTTTTTTATTACTTTCTTTGCGTAACAACGCATATGCCTAGGATTAACGACGTGCAAGAGAAACACGCAGCCTGTTGGACTCCACGGTAAATAAAGCGGCCATTGCCGTAGCATTCATTTCTCCGCACTGCTGGCTCGATCAACACAACAGTGTGAACTTTCTGTGTTATCGCTAACCTGCACACTCTGTAAGTTTCTTCATGGTTTTGGCTATTAAATATACTTATTAAATGGTTATGGTTAGCGATGAAAAGAACAATTGTGAAGGAGCGATGCAAATATTTGGGGAAATTGACACTGAATTCATGCAGCAGCGTTAGGTGGGAATAGCTACTAGCGAATTTCTATGTACTCCTGTGACTACCGCACGTTCACTTGATCGAACGACTGAATGTTGTTCTTGGTGTCAGTGTTTGTTGGCTTCTTGTGATATGACTAATAAAAATCGAGCCGCTCGGTTAACCCCCTTTCTTCTCGTTAATTACATAACGAGGGTCTCGAATCCGGCAACATTGATGCCTTCAGGTAGCATGTGTGGGTGTATTGACCAGTTGCCTTCACCGAAAAAGATCACGCTCTCGTGACGCCTGCGGCAGAAAAGGACGTTGCACGGTTGTCGCCGCGGTCTGTGAGTGGCGGCGCTTGCTAACACTCCCAGGGTTCTACTAGGACACATAAATACCCATGAAAGTGGATGGGGAAACGGCTCCGCGGTAGCTCAATTGGTAGAGCGTCGCACGCGAAATGCGAAGGTGTCGGGTTCGGTTCCCACCACCGGCAAGTTGTTTTTTCATCCGTTTTAATTTCCATTAATTTACCCTTTCTTAATTTCAGTTATTGAGCACAAGTGATTCCTCCTATGTTGCCCTTCGTGTCAGTGTTTGTTGGCTTCCTATGATAAGAATAATAAAAATCGGGCCACTCGGTTAACCCCCTTTATTCTCGTTTATTATAAAACCAAGGTTAATTTACGATATCCTTAGTGATGAAATCATGTGCTCGTTGCCGAAGTGAGTAAGATGTCTTGTTTTTCTTACGGCTGTTGCGGACGTGCGTTGTGCGACAAAGTGACGAATCTCGTACGACGAAGTCACACTAGTGTCATCCGCGCGTTCGATGCCGTGTATCGTGCACGCCTAGGTAACATCAAACTAGTAGCAGCTCCTGTCCACTTTTCTGTGCTCGGCGATGTCACGCTGGTATTTCGCCTAGCAGTTCAAAATTGCGTAGCCCACGAATAGCAACCAGTTACTGTTATTTTTAAGCGAAGTAGAGGACCCCACGGATGGTGAATGAGCTCGCCGCTTTACGCACCACATTGCGGGTGTCGATTACACAATAAAGCCTTTTCTGCGATAGCATGTATCATTCGATTTGACTGCAGAGTGTGACTCCAGTGTTGGCGAATTTAATTTCTTTGGGAATTCAGTACTATGTCCCGTACGTAATTTTTTTGAGGGGCATGGAGTAGACAGAAAAATCAGGGAGGGCTAGCCATCACTCCACGCTAAGACTCCTAGGAGAGGAACGGTTGTGTACATTTCTTTCCAAATGTGCCCTGTTCTGTGCACGATCCGCGGAGGCGGGCGTCACGGTGATAAAAGGGTTCGCCAAATAATTCACTTAGACAGATCCGAGGTGCTGCCTCGGCAAGAAGGATTCAGGGCTGGCCTCAAAACGCCTGCACATGGATAACCTGGTCAGTTGTAAAGGCACTATTTACACACAAACATTTATACACTAATAGTTGCCCGTCAAGTGCTGAAGACACCAAGAGTCACTAAACTAACAACCAAGGAACATAACACACGAACTGACGCCACGGCCAAGTAGAGCGGCAGCCTTCATTTGTACTGGGTGTGAGTCGATTGGTGCGATATGAGCATAGTTCCGCTGATTGCAGGGGACATCCGCGTAGTTGCAAGCCAACGCACGAGCGTCCTTGTTACTTAGACCACTAGCCTGTCCCGCGACAGTGTCTACTTTCCCCTTAACGCCTTCAGCCAGCAATTCCACACAAAAGCTCTTAATTCCTAGGTAAAATATGGCCTCACAAGGTACTTTCGTTGGCCAAATGACAGCTTCTGTGGTGCCTGTGATATCTCAATGCTTAAAGTGCTCGACTTCCAATAACAAACTACTTCGCTGGCATGGCGTCAAATCACAGTACAATGAGAAGCTTTGTTTTATTCAAACAACGCTGCTGCTGCATATGAGGAGGTGGTCTGACAACGAAATTAGGTCATCACTGTACGCCATTAATGAAGACGGCCGTCGTCATCCACGTAATAGATCGTATGGACGGACAGGATGGACAGAAAGACAAAGACAGCTTCAAGCACGTAACTGATATCGCACCGAATTTGATGGCCAGCGCATTTTATTTCAAGAACACAACTTTCGGGTTGAGATTTCTGTGTGGCACTAACTTCTTTGTGGCAGTACCTATGTGCAGCTAAAATTAAGGTTCTTTCAATGCAAACAGGTAAAGCTGTAGCCACTCTTGTAGAAAGTGAGAGGTAATTAATGCTCCTGAGAATGGTGAACATTCAATAATAAAGCATTGTGGTATCAATATTGACGCTGTAACTCTATACGGCACCTGTTTTGAAAAAAAAAGTGAGTCATGTAGTTGAAAGCATAAGAAAAAGGATATATTACCGCAGAACACTAGACGAAACGACTATTGGTAAGAAATGCGAAGTGCTAGCACTATTTCAAATGAATGTGCTTTTCAATTATAGCGTTGCCTCGAAACACTTACTTTCTCATGACAACAGGATCGGGCTAATAAGAGTTTTATGCACAGAAACTTTGAAGGATGTTTTAGGCAATGTTTCTTCCTCAACCCTCGTAAAAACACCCTGGCTCAGGCCATATATTTATGACTGTCGACGTTATACGATTAGCATGGCACCAATTTGGCCACAAAACCTTCAATTTTCTGCCATGGACATCTACAGCTCCTGTAGCTGAATGCTCCTCTATCAATGTACCCTCTGGTATAATTTTGAACAGTTCACTCATTTCTGCACACCCGGCTGCTTCGCTGACCCGGTTGAACATGCCCGTTGGTCGAAGTCATTGATTCGGGCTAATACGCAGTTGCAGATGGCCAGCTTCACTTACCCATTGGCCCAAGTTCTCTATTATTGTGCTCATACAATGGAACATGCCCAGTTGCTTATACGCAGTTATATATAACCACTGGCCTATGAACAAACGGCGTGAAAAATATTAGAAACCGACATCATACTGAACCATGCGTGAAGTTTCGAAAGAATGTCTAGCGCAACAAAACTCGCAAATACCATGCAAAAGATATCATGGACCTCACCACTGACCTAATTAACACAAGCACGAAACTAAAATTGATGAAAAATATAAGGAAATGGCATGTAGGGTAAGGCAGTTATCAATGCACAGTGCTTTCGAATTGTCCACTAGCTTGCTTTACTATAAAATTCGGATGTGTTGTCGAAGCGTTATGATACGCTACACGATATCAAGTACTGTTTTCTTATCTTAAGAAGCCTAACAAGGCCACAGCAATATCCATTTCGAGTATGGAATCAAGATTTTCCGTCACTGCTTGTTCACGTAGCAAAGATTGAGCGTCTGAATTAAGCAGAAACTTTATGACATCAAAATCAAATAAAGCTTATTGTATTGTATTGTTTTGTCGACGAACGCGAATAAAGCTTCCATTTCGTAGCACTTCAACATTAGTATTCGATCCTTTCAACATTTTTTGAAGTTGCGTCTTCTTTAGTTCACAAGTAACTTTTGGCATAGCGTGCATTGTTTTTAAGTCTCTGAGTAGGTTGAGTCTTACAAAGGTATGTGCGAGTTATAATGTCGAAATTTATTTCGCTTTCATACGACTACAATTTCATGTGCAGATTTGAGACAGAACTAAGGGCTATTTTGCATTTAGAATGTAGAACATAGTAATACCACAAGAAATAATAATATTCTTAAATTTTTGTGTACGTCAAACTTGGCTGCTTTGCGATAAAATACAGTAAGAGAATCGGCTGTGGCTTTGCGAATCACTGTTTTAATGCCATTTTTTATGCTTCATTTTCCGGTACCGAAATGTCAGCGAGAACATACAGTATGAAGGAGAAATATATTTTTGCAGCTCTCGTTTGTGGCGCTGTAATAATGAACACCGTGTGTGACAAAAAGCCTGCCAGGCCCCCTCCGTATTTGGACATTGAAAAGGTAACCTTTCTGTACATATTATTATGCAGCATCAAGTGTTTAAATAATTACCACCTTTCCTTGTGCTGACCTTTGCCTAATGCGTTGGCTGACAACTTTCAGCGCGATTGACTATTTGCCTCAGCCACATCTTTGAAAATAGCGAGACCTCAGCATGTCATGTTTAGTGTCCTTCGATGTGACACATCACGGCCAGTTGTTCTCTTAACAGCCTGCGAGAGGCGCCCCATACTTGTCCCCCTCGCTGTTAGTCGACGTTTTGTGTGAACAAGATTACTCCTTTGTATATTGTGCCCACAGCAGCGCATCCGAGTTTTGGACAACGTGTATATACTAGCTCATTGCACCATAACATCATCACCTGCCACCTACCTTTCCCTGTATCTCTCTATTCCCCGTTCCCCAATGAGGAGTAGCAGGCTAGAGACGCGCTCTCTAGGTGGACATCTCCTCCTTCGTTTAATTAAAATCTTCTCCTCCTCCTCCTGTCCAGGCTCGTAGACATCCTCGGGAGAAACTCTGAGCGGCCCACTTCAGTCTTTCATGTATACCTGGGCACTTCGAATAAACATGGAGTACATTTCCGTGCAAAGCGTGAGGCACATAATCGTCAAGCGGGGAATGAGCTTCCAGGTTCACCATATGTACAGGGATCGCTTCCAATCCTCTCGTATTCACGCAGCTTGTAAGACATGCTATGCATCTTCTAGGTTACGGTGTAATGTACATCCCACTTTGGAGCTAGTGAGTCGGTGAACGCACTCGAACCGTAACTGATTCGGTCCGTAAGGCGTACATCAAAGCCACCTACATGAAATTCCCAGCCCGGCAACGTTGACTGGTATTCTTTAGCCTCTTGTCATACGAGCAACATGTTACTCTTCTCGTGCAATACCTAAAGCATCACGCAGCGGGACGCGACGCATCTGCGAAGCCGCATCTGCTGCTAGAAGAACCACTTGAGTAAAAGCTGAGATATACAACTCATATCCCAAATTAGGCATTTGCGGTATGAAGCCAGTGGAAAGATCACCTGTCCTTCCCGCGGCAAATGCGATATCGGGCATCTTGGCATCCCTGTTTCTGTTGCCCTCTGTATCTGCAATCAGCATTACTGTCAGACTGAATTCGATCCGTTCCGTATCATGTACTTTCGGGAGGTAATGTGCATTCAACTTATCCTCCACACCGAATGCAATACAGGTTTCGTAAAGCATATTTCTTGTAAAATTTATTACATCCTCTTCAACTAGGAAGGAAAGCCGATCATTGCAGGTAACTCCAATAAGCACTTCCAGAAGTAGTATCAATTCACCCTACCCATCTGAAGCAAATACGCGCACTTCATAAAATGATGTGTCGAGACATAGGTAGCGAATTTTCGCGCGGTGTTCGTGGGTGTGGTCACTATATGTAACAGGCTACCACTTGCCAAGGAGTGTAACTTGCCCTCCAGTTTAATATACCTGGTGATAACCAAGCGCCAGGTTTTGCTGCCTCACACACATGATAGCTTATAGCGTATCTAAGCACATCTTGCCTCATTTCTTGCCAAATAACCATATATCATAACTTCTCACAAGTTTCACTGAAAGAGCTCTGTCCAGCCAATGAAGTGTCATGAAAATGTGGATAAATGTTTTGCTGACCCAGTGAGGCACGAACACACGAAACTCATAAGTGCTTACATCATTGTCTTCGTCTTCCTGAGGTAGCTATCAAATAAAGAAACCATGCTCTGCTAGAACCTAGCAATCAAATTGACAGTCACCTCCTGCTCCTCCAAGCAGCACCAGCTTCACAAAATTCAGTAAGACGTCGGCAAAATTCATCCTCGCATGTTGTCTTTTTGAGATCGTACCCGCTCAATAGCATTTTACACCCGAAGCCGGCTTCCACAACTCTAACCAAAGAGGTGCTCTCTCCGACTAGAATATCAGGCAGTGATGTTTGTTATAATGCATCAGCCCCCATGTTCTGCGAACCTCTTCGGTGGTGAATGCGACATCTGCCGCGCTGCCGGCCTATCGATCATGTTTGCGTGTTTTTGCGAGATTCTTTCACACTCTCAAAACACTCTCATGTCAGGCGTATTGAGCGACAGAAAGCTGAATCACGAGTTTTTCATGTTACTGTACAATTTTCTCATTGATAATTTCCGTTTAATTACAATATTTCAGACGTTGAATAATTAAAAATGAAGTAATTAGGCAGATTTCAAAAGAAATGTGAGTATCTTCGATAGAAGGCAAGCAATGTCGCCCAACGAAAAAAAAAGCACAAAGCGCAAGAAAAATATAAAAAAATACACAATAATAGTGTAATGTGATTTTTTTACAGAGAGGATAAGGAGTCTAGAAGTCGCCTAGCAGCTCGGAACAGCACGAGCTATCTTGCAATCACCACACGAGTCGTCGTCTCAAGTGCCATACAAGTGTTCTTGATTACATTGTTCCCCGGTGTAAAACGGAGCAATCTTAGCGACTAAGAACGTTGGGTGGTGGTAATATGCCTTCCCACAGCTACATACACTGTCTCACGACCACCACAACGAAGATTCAGGGATGGGGTTACTTGTTCAACGATACACTTCAGAAGTGAAATGTATTTGTTGATACAGTAGGGACCATGGTACCATGCAAGTAGTTTATAAGAAAGGCCAGTGGTGTGAAGCGGTCCCCATATCCAAGCAAGGAAACCGGCAGGAAAAATGGACGTCACTTGATGACTGTCACCTCGTGTTTTCTGACGCCCCAGATCCTCGGTGGCCAGCGAACGAGCCAGCTATCGGCAATCCTCAGTGTATCGGGAGACTTTTGAAATTGCAGGGCCCTCAGAGGCTACAGGTCGTTACGGCATGATAGTATCGAGTGGGAACGAAGGCTCACGTCCATAAAAGGGAAAAAAAGTTGAAAAACCGCTGGTCGCTTGTGTCGCGGTGTTATATGAGTACATAAGAAATGGGAGTACGGTGTTAAAATTGGTGTGTTTGGACGAGATGCATAAATTGAACATGTCGCCAGGTGTTCGGTTGACCGCTCCGTGAGACCATTCATTTGCGGTTGGTACGCGGTATATTTCCGGCGAATGATTTTGCATTGGGAAAGGAAGGATTGTATCGCTGCATACACGACCATTATCGCTGAGTAAAAATCGAGGGGGACCATGGCAAAGGGCGAATGTTCTCGGCGAATGTCCGCCAAGAAATGCTTGGCATTTAAAAACTGGATGACTATTTAAACATCTCGGATAACTACACGGCGGCGCATCATCTGTATGATGAATGCGCTTGGCGATAACAGTGCAGAATACTATGCCAGAGACATAAGTGGTAAATTTTTTAGCTTAAGAGAAAGATTTTCATATATGGTAGAAACGGCGGCCTCGGTATTGACAAGCCCTTGTGCTGCTGCTCCATTAACATGGACGTCAATGAGATTCTTAGGTGAAAACAGTGGTCTCAGAAAGTTCGATTAGCTTGTAGTTCCTGCCTCTGGAACCGCGCTAATCAGTTTCCCTCAGCAGCAGGTCATCTACAACGCATTGCTGACAGCGATCGGCCAGTCAGCAAAATCTTGGCAACGAATCTCCGTTACATAGCGAAACTGGTCGCAGGCGCCGTAGGTAGCCAACATGTTACGATGGCAGAAGCACACGGGACCAGCGTTTCTACAAGCAAAGCAAATGTGCCTGTTGTCAAGTGGGCAGCACGTGTCGGCTCGAAGAATAAGCTTGGGTGACTGCCCTGGGACGGGAGCAAGGGGCACTTGGGGATTGACTGGGCAACGGAATATGATGGGGGCGCCAACCTTACGATCGCGGCGGAGGTGAGTCTCTTCTCCGCCGGTGGCGTCACAGCAGCTAGTGGGCCGACCTGAGGAAGTGCTTAAGATACCTGGGTACGGATGGCTTCTTGCGCGGCCGGAGTAAGTGTTTGGGCAGGCTCCTGTTTATGAGTGAATAGCGATAACTGGCGGGCCCCTTCTTCTCAATGGAAATCATTTAACTAAAGTAAAAGAGGAGCAACACCGGTATAGGAAGCGGCAACAGCAATGGCCGAGACGGAGCCAGCCAGCAGGACTTTTTTTTTTTTTTTGCCGTGCGATGTTACGTTGGACCGCAATCCGTCGAAACTCTGACATAGGTTGAAGAGAACGGTTGGACTGTTCGCAAGTAGTATACGAAACGGGTCGTCCTCAATAGCTTTCAGAATATGTTTGATCTTCTCATCATCCGTCTTGGTTGGATTAACGCGCTACATTGTCAATGTAGCTGGCAAAGTAAGCTCGCTGGCGTAAACACTGCTCGCCGAGTACTTTGCGGTCTGTGAGGCGGCCAAACACTTCAGTGAAATATTTCTTGAATGCGGACCAACTCAATATTTCAGAATTATGATTCTTAAGCCACAGGCTTCGGATGTTAGCAAAGTAAAATAGGACGCTTGTGAACTTTGTCTGGTCGTCCCGTTTATTGTGAGCGCTTACACGTTCATAGTATGACAGCCAGTCTTCGAGGTCATGTGTACAACTCCCACTAAAGATGACCGGGTCGTGATCACGGAGAACGCTGGCATAAGTGACAGGGGCAGCCATGGGAAAAGTCACGGCGTTAGTTGGTTCAGTCATGATGTTGGTGGGCAACGTACAAATGCGGAGCTTTAGGCTGACTTGAAGGATTCCTACAACCTTCACCTGATGTAATGATATTTACTCACACAGGTGATAACCACTCAAGCTGCAGCCTAGCAGCAGCGAACAGCACGAGCTACCTTGCATTCGCTTCACGGGTCGTCGGCTTCGAACTGCCACCAAAAACACGACGGGCGCCTGCTTCATTACAAATGCATTATAACCTACAAGCAGCCGATAAAGCTTTCGTTGATGCCATGGGGGCGTATAAAGCGGATATTAGCACTACGCCAGTGCCAAGAAAAGGAGGGAGGGTAATGCCTAAGACTGTTCTACTGATATTCCAATGATGATAAACTTTTCTGAAGGTTACGGAAAGATGTACCTGTGCGATGCTGTCGGGCAATCTAATCTGTCGTTGAACAAATAAACAGTGTTTCGGCAACTTCATGGCCTTGTTGCTCGGGTAAAGAATCACTGTTGTACTGATGCGGCTGCTAGAGGAGTGCGCTGGGTCTTACGTAATCATTTGGTCATGAAGTGCATATGTTCCCTTGAAAAAGTCAGCGGCTTGCACGGCACACGTAGCACAGTCGCAGTGTAAGCAGGAGGAACCACTCCATGGGAGCTCCAGCATGTACCACAGGGTTTCTACCTTGCAAGGAGTTTCCTTAACGTGTACCGAACAGTAAACACAGGCATCGAGACAACGCGGTGCACATGTCACATCTCTTGACCAATGGCCCAATACGAGGTTTTTGCTCATGATTATCGTTTATTTGCGTCCCCTTTGAAGCGAGGCGGTGACACATAGTCACCTAGTCTGCTTGAGTTGACCAGGTTCAGCTACATGGAGCATGCAACTGCTACATGCCGGGACGCTTAGTAGGATACAATGAAAGTACAATGCAAAATTTGCATTCATCAACGTACGTGGCCGATATGTCAAATCATGGCAAGTAGCTCATTATGATGCTAGTGATGACGATTATTTATTGGGAATCCTTTTGAAACGCTGCGTTTACAAACAGTTACCTGGTTTGCTTGATTTATTTTGTATGCCATATTCGTTTTTCATTCTAGGATTTTTTTAGAGTTCTTAATCTTCTTTTTCTTCCTCAAGACTTCTCTATCTCCCTTGCACCGCTACCTATGCAACTGCTGAGTGGAGTGCCACCTGGTGTGGCACACCACTGATTATGCAACTCAAATGCAAAGTGTACATGCATAAATACTACGCGACGCGCATCTGACTTTATGTGACAAGCGCCTTGATACGGTGTTAATGATACTGATTACGATGTATATGCAGCTCTTTTGAAACGCTGCGGGGACGAATAGTCTCCCTGCCAGCTTGATAAAATAACCTTTACTGTACATGTTTTTCGTTCAACCATTTTTCTATGTATCTGCTTAAAATTCTATTTCTTCCTCAAACCTTCTATATCTACCTTGTACCCCTACCTAAGCAACTGCTGCGTGCCGTGCCACCTGGTATAATATTATGGAACGACACATCAAGCGTCCCTGTGAACCTCCGCGGAAGGGACACTATTCAGTTCCACGTTTCGATTTCGGTAATACTGCTTAAGGGCGGTAGTTCTACGGTCATTAATCAGAACGGGATTCTTCAGTTCGTTGCATTCAGTTGTGAGCGTGATATCTTGAGCTATTAGCTCGGCATTGTTTTATTTCTAGCCTTGTGCACTGGGCCCACGTTTGTTTAAAATTATTATTGAAAAATTGAATACTCATTTACAACTCACGAATTTCTTTCAGCTGCTCGCTGTCCCTCGAGGACAGCCCGCATATAACGAAATTCTTGTTGTAACTCGGAAGTGGTTTTCCATTTCGGCTGCAGGCCAGGCGAAACACTTCAGCAGCAGTAGCAGACGGAACGAAAATTCAACGAGCAAAGAAACAGCACAGACCTGAAAAGCACTGCATTAGCTTAGACACATATTTGCAACCTTACCTTATCCACAAACGGGGAAGCTTGTGACGACCGCACAGGGCATTAAGCAGAATGCACTCTATTTGAACGCATTGAAATTGCATTCTCTTGCCAAGCCGTATGAAGGGGGCTCGAGGTGAAAAGTAAGAATATCAAAAAAACTGTCTGCCAAATTGGAGTACAGATTTTGTCACAAAAATAACACCGAAGGCTATATTAAATGCACCCTTTCCATGTTTAGTGTCTGTTTCTACTCGGGCTCCCAAAGATCTCTACCTGGAGCTCTCATTTTCTTGCTTCTATAAATGACCTGTAAATTTAGTTATAACTTACAACAGAATGTTTGCCAATCACCGTGTTCTGTATGCTACTATGCAAGGAAAAACGTGTTGTAAAAAGCTTCAGGATAACCTTTGTAGCGTAGACGTATTGTGTGAAAATAACAACATCGTTCTAAACAATAAAAGGCGAGCTGTGGTGTCCCATAAAGGGTCGAATATATAGCCTTTGACTACATCCTAAATATTAGGTTTTTTAGAATAGAACACACATTGAAGCGTTCGCCATTATACTTTCCGAAGGTGGTACCTATGCCACACAGGTAAACGGTGTCGTTAAGACGGCGGAAAAATTGTTCGCGGCTTCTATTGCAAAGCCAAAAGAAACTATTGACGATGTCTTTATACCCAACATATGGATGCACATACACAAATATACTTGCCCAGTAGGAAAACCGTTTCGCATAGTACTATTTGGTGCACATGAGTGTATTCAGTGTCTTACAGTAAGATTTTTTTCTGTGGTCGCATGACCAAATTGACGGTTAAATGAAGCGATACATTAAATGGTGCTCACTGAGCGAACGAAAGAAGAATGTCGGACCTAAACGGTTTCATTGATTTGATGAAGAAGGAACAGGAAATAATGCTTCGATTTATGTCGAGCCATCGCACGGCGTGCCTTCACGCTAGCATAGCAGCTTGGGCTTGTTGGTGTTCTATCCTGGTGTTATCAGCGCAAGACGTAGAGGAGACACGAGACGTCTACGTTTTGCGCTGTTAACACCAGGGTTTCTTCATGTACGCACAACCAATTTAAGATCAAGCGTGAGAGCTACAGGACAATTATTTTTAGCATTCAATTTCCCGAAGTCCATAGATGAGTGTGTAAAGGCGTATATTGGTCACCAGTTGTTAGGTCAGCCGTCAGCGCAAGGCACGGACTCTCAGAACGAGCGGGGTTCCCCGAGAACAGCATCTGGGAGCTTGACCCACTAGAAAGCGCTGGAGAGGATAGCCCAATATAGTGTTCCTCTTCTTCGCTACAGTTACCTCCGGGAACAAAAAGGGAACGGTCCGGCCACCTAACAGCTCCTCACTATGAGTGGATCATAATACGGCTTGAGGCGTTCGACGTTGACAATGTCCCGTCCGCGACGGCACGCTTCGGAACACGGTTCAATGGGTTCAATCACGTAGCTAACGGGGGATACGTGCTTGATGATACGGTGTGGCCCTTCTTACTTAGTAGTTTTGAAGAGAACCGAGGTGCAGCGGAAGAAACAGAAAGCCACACAAGCGCTCCTGGAAGAAAGGTGGGTGCAGAGATGGTGCCACCGTTAGTGCTCTTTTGGTGCTCTTTGTCATTGGAGGTAAAGGCCAGTGCGAGATCGCGGCACTCTTCAGCATGTCTTGCCATGGCGGAAATGGGCGCACATTCAGATGTATCTGGCCTGTGATGAAGCACGGGTTCCTCACTTGTATCCACCGCCACTTCGAGGACTTCCGAGCCTACCCACCCACTGTGGTGAGCTTCCGATCACACCTCTTCTCTCAACACGGTATCCTACAGCTCTACCACCAGATTATCAATGACCGAACTAGCCGCAACTGGGCCATCCTCGGCCCATATCTGGAAACGGCATTCGAGAATGTAGCATATGCAGCAATCCTGAGCCGAACTAACAAGTTCAATATGGGCGAGCAAAGCTACAACTACATCAGTGACTTCCTGTCGCGCCGCATAGTCACCCTCACGGTCCCCAGCATGACATCCGACGACCATGCACTAGGAGGCACCGCTGCTCCTCAAGGTTTGGTCATATCCACGCTCCTTTTCAACCTCGTGATGCTGGGTCTCCCGCCCTCCTTCGACGAGATTCACAGCCTCCATCACGCCTTGTATGCAGACGGCATCACTCTGTGGGTCGACAGGGGCAGTGATGGTTAGATAGAATGCACCTTACAAGCAGCGGTCTCTGCACTAGAAGCCTACCTCCATGACACAGGACTCAGACTATTTCTACTCAAATTTGAGCTATTCCTCTACCGCCCGCACGGCCGGCCCGATCCTTCCGGCGAATCGCGCCAGTGTGAAGAAATACCCCCGTATACGCAAGACGGCTCCTGTATTCCGCTAGTCCCAACGATACGCATCATCGGCATGAGCATAGCAGCCAACGGGTGAAACGCTGAAGCTATCTACAAGATCGAAGACAATTTTATAGTGGCTACGCTTCTGATCAAACGAATAACAAACATGTGCACAGGCTTGAAGAAGGACAGCTTCGCAATCAGTTGCATTACTTATGTGCCTGTCTTCCACAACTGTAATGTCGCCAGAAGGCATAAACTCAACACCCTTACACGCAAGACTTAGCAGATCGCCCTTGGCCTACCCGAGTGCACGAGCACTGCTCGTCTTATACAAGGGGGGGGGGGGGAGCGGTATACAACGCGCCTGAAGAAATTGTGGATTCCCAAAGAGCCTCGCAAATCGAAAGCATTCGCCTGAGGCTGACGGGTTGGTATATCCTGCAGAAACTCAGTTTCAATTACCACATCCAACATGGTCAGAAACAGGGCAATCCACCTAACATGAGCGGCACGTAGGTCGTCGCCCCTATCCCTGAAAAGATGCGCCCTGAACATGACGTGGGCTGACTGCAGGCCCGTTCCAAGGCACTGCTGCGCTCCTTTGGTGGGTAGAGGACTACGTGCTTCGTAGACGCGGAAGAATGCACACAAGAACACCTGTTCATGGTGGTAGTTGCAGACGTTTACTCCGGGTTTACGCACGCGTGTAGTGTAAGCACGGAACACCCAGAAACAGTGGAAGAAGTTGCGATTGCGTTAGCGCATACCGACCCCTTCTGCGAGGTAATTTTTAGCGATTCACAATCCGCGTTTCGCAACTACGCGCGTGGGCGCATTTCCTCCGAAGCTCTCCAGATCCTAAGGAAACCTGGTCGACAGCACTTCAATAGCACCGCGATAATGTGGTTCCCAGGGCACGTCGCCGCCCCCACCGACGAGGGCCGGCCTAATTTGAGCGAGGTAGCACACCACTCTGCGCGAGAACTGACCCGCCCCGTGGAGTGGCACTCTTTAAGAATGACTTCAACTACTTAGGGTAGGAAGACACGTCCGCAATCACTGAGCAGTTCCTCAGGTGGTCCATGACGTAAGTGCCCAGCGGATGTGGTCTCTTTACACAATTTTGATATTTACAATGGGCGCTAAGCCCACAGATACAAAACATGGGCTAGGTTACTTCCTTACAATAATATATAGTATTACTCATAATAAGACCCCCAAAAACACGTGTTATTTACTGGAAATTTTTAGAAGATACCTCATAGACTTTTTCCTCTCAGGCCCTCTGTTATTCGTTGCAGTTCTTCAAACAACTTGGACGATTATGGATTATAGCGACAGCAACAACCAGTACTCAACAAATGACCACTTGTAAGGTGTACGATGTAACAGCAGTATCAAGTTCTAATGTTACATTTAAAAGAATATTTTACAAGAATGGTGAAAGGTAAGACTCTAAAATGTTGTCTAGACGCTCTTTACCTGATTGCATTTATATATGTTAAACAGGGAGGAGATGCTGTTGCATGGAAGGCTCAACCCCTTTGTACATCCCGTTTTATTACAACTGATGAAGTACAAGTTTTTTATGAAGGTAGCCACTCCTGGTAAGTGGTTTCACCACTTCATTTGTATACGTGATATATCATTCATCATATTTTTAGTTTTTTAGGAGATAAATTTTAACGCTAAGGAGCTACTTAGGCGAAAATAGACAATTAGGCTGTTCCTTCTACAATGAACAATTACCACGTAAACATATTGCATTTATACTTTGATCTAATTATTAAAAACGCCCTCTATGTTCACAGGCTTGGTGCTTACCCTAACATAACTATAAAAGATGGATTCATCTTAGGCAAATAAAGTGAGCAACACATAATTGATAGCCTTCTTTGATATTCAGAATAATATTGAAAAGTGCTTATTTTTTATATTATGGGGTTTTACGTGCCAAAACCACTTTCTGATTAAAGGCACGCGTAGTGGAGAACTCTTGTGATTTCGACCATCTGGGGTTCTTTACCATGCACCTAAGTCTAAGTACATGGGTGTCTTGGCATTTCGCCCCCATCGAAATGCGGCCACCATGGCCGCGATTCGATCCCGCGACCTCGTGCTCAGCAGCCCAGCACCATAGCCACTGAGCAACCACAGCGGGTAAAAGTGCTTATTTGGCTATTGAGCTAATGTAGTTGAAGAAACTGGAATATTCATTTTAAGCCATGCATTATAAATAAACCGCTTCTATAAATCCAACATAAGACGAAAACCAGAAAAATCTGCCCGCCGATTTTTCTGATATACCTTTGCAGCCGTATTAGAGTAGAACTGTGGCATTTTGTAGGGGTGCCCATCGCCATCCACGTAAAGTCTTCTTTATATTAAATTTTACCATGGGACTTACTTTCACTTTCTCGCCCTGTCCAATTTCTGGACTGTGATCTCTAGTGGTGTCCACTTTTCTCTGATTGCCAAATCCTTCTTCTTTCTTTTCATTCTTTGCATTGTTTTCTTTTCAGTCTTCTCTAGTCAGCCCTCCCCACACGTAATTTAAGAACGCTTCCTATAGTCTTCTTGTGGTGGCGGTAAAAATTCACGTTGATTGCGATATTACCTAATGCGAATTTTGAGCTCTGGTATTTAGATCTATTTTTTTTTTTTATTCGCGAGGTCCTGTGACAAACATTTTGATCCTGAACGACAGGGTCCTCTCAGTGGTGGCGCTTAACTCTGCCCGAGCAGCTCGTCTATCAGCGGCGCCAGACGACGCATTTCGTCCTCAACCTTGTCTTATACTCTCCTCCTCCGCTTTTCTTCTGAGGCCTCCACTGCTCCCTCCTCCTCTGCATTTCTCCTCGCGCTCCATTCGCTATCGCCGTCTTTCATGCTTCGCAGGGCTCCGCATTCGCTCTTTTAACCAGCGCTGTGCTGGTTTGTTCCCTTAAGCCGAGGGAGGCCGATCCAGTTGCTAAACACAGGAACGGGTGCCTAAGAGCTTCGTTCTAAAGGTAATCGATTCCAAAACTATGAGTTAGGAATCTACCTCGACAATAAACCGAAATAGGCTGAGATGAGAGCAAACATGTCGTCATCTACCACATTCCTGAATGAAAACAGTGCATTATATTCGATCTGAACGGAATTTTCGTTAACTCCCTCTCTCACAAGAGTCCTTAAAGATTTGAGATAAAAGGGAGTAGTACTTCATTTCATGCAATATTTTTCGCACCTAAAGTGAATATCTATTTTTTGAAGACATTTATAGGTGTTCAAATTCCACTGAAAGTTGCTTCATTTATTAATATAGTTTTAGGTCGTTTTAAGTGAAATAAATACTATTTCATTTCTGACGAGAGTTTCCAGGACCTTGCTACAGTAATTATACCTTTCTTCTGCAATGCAACGAAACTCCAGATGTTAGGCAAGCAGCTTCAGGACCATGATCAAGTACAGACGAGGAAGCATACTGTACCGGTAACAGCTTCCATGTGCCGTAATTAAAATACAGAGCTTGGTAACTATATTTTAATAAAAATAATATTCTAGGCATAAAAAAGTTTACAAATAAATGATTGTAGCATCCACAATTATTCCTAGTTGCCATGGTGTCCTTCGGTAGACAACTTTTTCAATATACATTAACCGAAAGGGCAACTGAGCAAAATACAAAGCCCGTGTTTGCGCTTCCATGGTCGCGAGAGCAGATCATCTTTTTGTCGTTATGCTTTAAAAACAGTTTACAATGCTTGCAGCGTATCTTTGTCCCACAAGAATAATCTTCTTGTATCTTGGGGAGCCTTTTCATTGTCAAAGGCTACGTGCCCCCGATAACCCCTCGTGACAAATGGCAGGCGCGTTTTGAGCTTGACATAGCATTCCTGTGAAGAGAGTACTTAGTGTGAAGCTATCAAGAACGGAAACGCAAGTAAGCCCGATGATGATTACTTTTGTGTCACAATGATGATCCAAAGCGTGTAAACTGTTTTTCTTTTTCAAATGTAGCATTTGAATTTGTGTTTTATTTAACGAATATATAAAACTTTCAAGGTTTGCATATATGTGTGAACCATACCTCATCATCCATAGGGTATACGATATCACCTGAGAAGCAAAGCAGAGCAAAGTATCGGGGAGAAAAACTGGAGAATAATAATGGTACTTATTAGCAAAAAAATGTCGCGCATTTTGCAATAATGTAGAGTACGTGACTTACAACATAATTCCTCAAAAATCTGAGGTATCTATTTCTGATAAGTAGACGCCCACAGAATCAACGCGACTCACCCGTACCGATAAAGTGTGCCGCGGAATTCGTTTAACTACATGCAAAAAAGTTGCCAGTGCTAAGGATAATTTTCTAACATAGCTGAGTGCAGAAGAAAACATTTACCTCAAAATTCTTTCCTGCTTCTTCCTACTTATATATATTCGTCAGGTATATCTTCCCACATGAACTTCGCCTTCAACTTTCGCAGCCGTCAAGGTTTCTTCTTTCTATCAGCAACATTTCTCTTCTCGTGTTTTGAGTTTGAAGTTAAGAACTGTCCATATATGTCCACAATTGTTTCTTTCTCCACATCACACAAAAATACCTGAAATAAAAAAAATTGGCAGCATCTTACACTCCCGTAATACGTGAAGGCGAAAGCCTGCCGCAAATGTGGTAGTGGATTAAGTTAGACGACCAAAGGGTCAGACTTTTTGCAAGCCATAACAAGCCGTAGTGTGAAGTGAACATATTGCGCTGTCGGACGACAACCTCAACAATACATTCCAGGAACAAATTCGCTACATAAAATTATTTTGGCCTTTCTTTCATTGTCTATTCATTCCCCTCTTTCTTTCGTTCTTTTCTTTTTAAAGAGAAACTCTCTTTGCCTTTTCGTTCGGCTTTCCCACTGCTGTGACTGCTGCTGTCCGGCACACCGCGCTGGTGGGTTGTTGAGAGCGTGGAAGAGAAGAAAAGATACGCGTGAACTCGTTTGGACCGCACCGCGTCGAATGTGCACAATGCCTTCTGTAGCTCCCGGATCTTCGCCACATTACCCTCTTCACAGCTGTAATTATCTGTTACCCCCGCAAGCGCTTACCTGTGTGGCAACGTGCATGTTCAGAGGGGAGCTAGATAGAATGGAAGAGAGTAGGGAGGAGAGGAGTCCGAGAATGCGTTGAACCGATACAGTCGCGAAACGAGTGAATGTGCGAAACGAGTGAAATGAGCGAAACCAGTGAAACTGCGAGTGAAGAGTGCCTTGGCACTCTTCACTCGCAGTTCCTATACGAATACAAGGGGGGGGGGGGGGGGGGTATACGTGAGAAGGCAAGGAAACACTGAATAAAATTAAGTTCGAGGTAGGTACGGTGTATTTCTGCTATTTCTTAAAACTAAACCAACTTAAATATGTCTATCGAATAACTTACGCAAGGCGTGCAGAGGCAGAGCCGCAATAATTAAAGCTCACCGCAGGATCTCGGCGTCACAACGGAAGTGGTCGCACGTCAAATCACCACTTCTGTGCCCGTGGCGATAGCTTCACGTCTATGACATTGCGTCAGGTCGCGGAATAGACAGAGACAGCCGCATTTCGACGGGGGCGAAATAAAAAAAACGTTAGAGCACTTTTATTCAGGGACACGTTAAAGAACACCACGGTGCCAAAATTAATGCGGAGTGCGCCACTATGGTCTGCCTCGTAATGCGAGTGTGGTTTTGGC
The DNA here is from genome assembly GCF_023375885.2 of Dermacentor andersoni. NCBI lineage: Eukaryota > Metazoa > Arthropoda > Arachnida > Ixodida > Ixodidae > Dermacentor > Dermacentor andersoni. The sequence goes on from NC_092820.1 coordinate 97,042,745, forward strand.
ACGCACAGCCCCGTAATCGAATTCAAGTTTATAGCGTATGACGCCATTCGATGTGCCATGTGAGGCAATGACAGTGCTCAATCCTCTCATAGGATAAGAAATATGGCGCACAACAACGCTTCAAGCAAACACATCTCCCCTTGTCTTTTGTGTACTACGCAGACAAACAGCAGTGGTTCATGCAAGGTAACGTTTAACATCAACTCACTGTACTTGTGTTGGACAAAACGTCGAAGAAATAAACATTCACCGTCGATATCCCGGGTAATTATCGTCAATGAAAGCAAACAGCACAGCAAGCTTCGCTTACATCGATTCCCATAGTGGGTGGGATCTGCATATTTTTCTTTCGTTCATTTATCCTTTCTTTCGGTCTTTCATTCTTTCTTCCGTTCCTTCTTTCGTTCCTTCGTTTTTTCTCTCTTTCGTTTCTTCATTCATGTTCAACCACTGCATCTTTGCTTGCTCAAGTGCTCATTCATTTCCGATTGTTATATTCCAATTTTCTTGTATCACAGGACGAGACGCAACTTCTTTCCGGTATGAGCTATTTATGCAAACGACATTTTTTTCTTTCACTCGTCTACGCTTTTTCTAACTGGACAAGACACCGCTTTTTTCGGGTATGAGCCATTGCAACATCTTACTTAAGGCTTTCGCCTTAAAAAGGCATGCACAAGAAAGAAGCGTTTTAAAAAGGGTGACGCATTACATAGTGACGGTCTCTCAGCCTTGTAAAAGAGACCCATTTGCTGACAAGGAATAAGAGAGCACCAATTCGAACCTTTACCCAGTCCTTATCCTTTCTAGATTTCATGATCACCATCACCATCATCATCATCATGATCAGCCCATTTTATGTCCACTGCAGAACGAAGGACTCCCCCTGCGATCTCTAAGTACCCCTGTCCTGCGCCAACCTATTCCAACTTGCACCCACGAACTTCCTAGTTTCATCGTCCCACCTAGTCTTGTGCCATCCTCTAGTACGCTTCCCTTTTCTTGGTAACCATTGTAACCCTAAAGGTCCAACGAGTGCCTAACCCGTTTTTATGCCCGTTTGCTCTTTTATCTAAACCACTCTCTTTCTCTCTCTTAACGTTATGCCTAGCATCCCTCATTTTATTGCACTTAACTTGTTAAGCTTCTCTGTAAGCCTCCAAGTCTCTGCCCCATATGTGAGCACCAGTAAAATGCACTGATTGTACACCTTCCTTTTCAATGATAATAGTGAGCTTCCAGTCAGGAGCTAACAATGTCCACCGTATGCGATTGAACCAATTTTTATTATTATATTTATTTATTATTATTCTATTATTATTATTTATTATTCCTTCTCATGATCAGAGTTCCCTGTGGTAGAACTTACCTAGATAAGCGTACTCCTTCACAGACGCTACAGGTTGAATGGTGATCCTGAACTCTTCTTCCCTTGCCCGGCTATTTATCCTAGATTTATCCATAGGCGAAGTACCGAGAGGCGCTCGACCATGTGGTGTAGCCTAGTTCATACACACAATATACTTTTGTGCAACTCTACCGCTTAACTGATGTTATAGTGTCGCGGGATTGGGCTTATCGACTGTAATTTATGAACAGCCACGTCGCATTTCGTTGGGGACTGTTTCCATGAAAGTTGGCAAAGCGCTGGTCGTCCAAAGCAGAGGCGGTGATTGTTTTCCCCCGCAATTGTTTCTATTCCTCTGCCTCACGTCACAATTCTTTACGAACATCGAACTGAGTTATTTATTCCTTAAAAGCAAAATGCGTTTTGTTTTTGTACCGGCGTACTGAGCGACGTCACAACCTTTCAAGCAAGTGTGTGAATGTCCATGTGACGAAAGCACACGCTGACAAGCACACACACATGTATATAACTAAACATACATACTGTTAGGTTTTCATGTGCAACCTGTCATCCATGCACACATGCCTAAAAGCATGCGCGTACGCGAGCGCATCAACTCCACCATCTGTCCTAGGCAAAGCACACAGAAATCGACGCAGTGGTGACACAGAAAGGCGCCCACGCAGGGATGCGCCCCATTCTTTCTCTTATATTCATAAGGCGTTGCTGCTATTGAACTTAGCGGCATCCACCGTGGCCTTTGCTTTCTGCAACGACCGGAACTAACGATTGGGATGCCCACGCGTGGCCACAATGGATCGGTGCCGCGAGTGTGAATGCGCGTTTTTCCCCGAACTGATGGGCCTGCTTCCTGTTAATCACGGTCTTGCGATCGCTGCGCACCTATTGGCCGATGTAATCGGCGAACTCCTTCGTCATCAACTGAAAGCTATCCTAGTAGCTGGCTATGCTTACATGTCTTGTATCAACGGTCTTCCTGCTGTACTTCTAGGCGTGTGCTGCTCCTTCAAGGACAAACTCGGATTTACAGCTGTGGAGCTCGTCTACGGCACATCGTTTCGCTTGCTGGACAGAGTGTTCGCGAGGCCTTGTTGCGCCAGGCGAGACACTGACAGCTGTGTCCACCAAGTGCATTTCCTGTTGGCGCGTCTGCGTCCTGCTTCTACAAAGCTCCATTTATTGCGTGATATTTTTTTCTCAGAAAAGCTGCCTACAGCGACCCATGTCTTCATCAGCCGCAATGGCGTCAGACCAATTCTTTTAATAATATAACAATAATACCTTTATGGCCATAATCAATACAGTACATTCAGACAGGCCTGCCAAAGGCTTTGAAGGCTTGAGCGGCAGCGCCTGACAGGCAGCAAAACCATACACGGTACATTAACAGACCAGTTATAAGCAGCGAACTCAAGTATAGAACACCAAAAAAGGTTATTAGAATTTATACAGTGTCTATGAAAATAATTTTCATTGAACATAATGAAACACAGAAGTACAGCAATGCGTGTGAAGAGAAATTATCACGAGATAATGCATAACCATATACCAGACTGACCGTCATGGTGCAAAGGAATCACAGAATCACATGCACGAACCCAAACAATAACGGTAAATAAACGGAACAAGGACGCCTTTACGAGCAGATACGCCTTAGCAGTTTCTTTAACTTATATATCGTTTTTGCACAGAAGGTGCTGTGCGGTAGTTTATTGAAGTAGGTGGGTGCATAATGGGCCCGAGCTCTAGTGCCGTACCTTGTGGAACAACGTGGCCTCCAAAAGGGGTCCCTGGGCCTTTAGCAGCGGGAAGGTGTGTACGGAACTAGGAATTGACTAGACCAGAAGTGTTTTAAAACAACCGTTTGCAATAAAAGATCGTTGAAATTCGGCATCGAAAGTACTTTGAAACGGTCTGTGTCAGCATTCAGGCTCAGATCATAAGATATGTTTTTTAAGAGGGAGTGCAGTATCGCATTTATTCTGTTGTGCCAGCGGACAGCACAGTGCCCGTAAATTGTTATGCCATACCGGAGTAGACTGTAGCCTAAAGTATGTGTTATTGTTTTCCTTACTGATGAGGGCATGTAGTATCTTATATTGTAAAGTAGACATGATATGGCGCGAAGTTTTTTGCAAACGTAAGCAAGGTGGCTGATCCAAGAAAGGTCGCTGTCAAGATATAAACCAAGATACTTTACAACAGATGAGTACAGTAATGGTCTACGAGAACAAGCTGAACAATCTGAAGAATGCAAAACAAGAGGAAAGTCAAGGGCTACCTCCCTTAAATGATTATGGAAGCAGATTGATTGCGTCTTAGATACATTTATAGTAATTATGCCACCGAATGACGGCCTTTTCAAGGTCATGCAGTCGACAGAAAAGTGTTATGGTCTCCGTCGTGGAGTTGATAATGCATGTGTAGTAGCGGGAATCGCATCTGACATGTAGCGGCATGGCAAAGCTGGTCGCTTTCCACGTCACTGGAAAGCACGTTTAGAGCTCGCACAGGAGAACACCCATAAGATCTGAGCACTGCCGCCCTTCCTAACTATGTCATCTGCCAGTCCCAGTGCTCCTTCCCCGCGCTGTTGACCGATGGTGAGGCGTCAGTCGCAAGCTTGACAGTTGTGGTACTGTCAGCAGTCCTTGCTGTTCTCTGCCAATCAACCTCTCTCTCTCTCGCTCTCCATCAACGAACGCGAAGAGCTCGTGTCGAATGACACCGTCAAGTGCGACTACCTGTCGAACTCGCCATTCCTTTCCGCATTAACTGACTTTCCTTCTTCTTCTAATGATGCAATTGTGGTTATGCCCACTCAATTTGCTGCGAAGGCAGGTGGAGATATAGCCCGATTTTATATAATGGCAAAATCAGGAATACACCACCTCATTTATCCTTTAACTTCAGCTCTAGGAACCTTCACCACCTGCTTTCCGTCAAGCGCTAACATCTAACGTGCTTAACACATTGCCCTCTTCATAGGAGCCGACATCATTGGAATGATCACGTCGTATCGTCCTGAACCACACGACAGTGCCGTGTCACAATCCATGCACAGGATATACCATGCAAAAGCTTCTGCAGCGTGATTCACTGAGTGCTACTTGTAGCGTACACTGCGCAACCTCATATGTCCGCAGCTAGGTGCACTCATTCACTGCCATCGAATAAGAAAACGTTCACCGTAGCACTAAGCCAAACGTTTCTCAAGTTGTGCTGCCCTCAGCTCGACCTTGCGCCTTCCATGTGTGCAGTATGAGCGCAATGCCAGCCGGCTATGGTTGCCCTTCGTTGTTCACGTCCGTTGACATTTTGTCTGCCTGCTTCAGCTTAGTTGGATGACGGACATCTGCGCTGTACAGTATGCAAGTGTTCGTTGTTCTCTTGTGATACCCATTCTCGAGTCTCTCTTATATTACTACTTATCGTGAATGTCAGCTTAAAAGTAGGTTGCTAGTGTTACTTCTTGGCTGCATTCTCAGGCGAATGCTAGCTACGACCGTGCCTTCAGTGCTCTGTTTTTGCGGATAACTCCTGCGCATTGTCCTGATTGGCCATTTGTGTGACAGAGATTTTGTGAAATACAATATAATAATGTGAGAAAAAGAGACGAAATTCAGACATCCATGAGGCAATAGGGCAATAGAAGGCGTCATTAATCATACCTAAAATTGTTACGTTTTGCGCCAGGCGTATCGAAAGGATCAGACAAGTTCCGGGTGAACGAAGTTTATTAACCCATGCTTGTGGGTTGAGGCTCGGCAAGAAAAAGAGAGGGCCGCTAGCAAGGGGCACTCTGCTTTTAACACTTAGTGGCGCATGCGCACCTCGCAGAGTGCTCTTATCAAGATGAGCGCCAGCCGACACAACAAAAATGTTACTTTACTACCTGCCATATTCATATTATAATCGGCAGATCTGCGCACTCCGAAGTGTGATGATTTTCTACTGCATGATACGTGCATTTTACGCCATTTCCAAAAATATCTAATTGATACCTTGTTCATACGATCCTGTTTCATGCGACTTCCCGGTTCTAGCGTTCGCGAAGAAAACAAGAAAAATGAGTTAACACAGTCGTGCTTTCTTTTACCTGTTATTATGACCTCAGAAAACACATTTTTCGTGGCACCTCTGTTCATTGCATCACCAACTCCCAACGTAGGATACATTTTCCGGCTGCTAGTTCTTTTTTTGAGTAATAAAAAATGCGAGGCATGAGTGATCAAAGACCATAGGTGACCGCTAGGGCAGCTTCTCCGCGCTATTTTTCCGCCTTTAAGATATGATAATGCTTGCACACACTCAGTTTCCTCTTCTGGTAGATGCATATCGCCTCACAGGATGTCGCGCATCACGTGCACAGGTGTTATTGACTGTTGTTGTTGATGTGACCATTATTATTATGGCCTTATTGTTAGGGTCATTCCTATTGTGGTAAGGGCGTGCACCTTCATTATATGCGTTGTCTGGCGAGTCCACCTATCAGCTGCGCAGCACATGTCGTGTAGTGACTTGGTAAGCGTATTTTACACTTTAATTTGGCTACAACCGAAACCGGCTGCCGTACCCGGATGCAGTTGGCGCGAAGTTAGCCTCATGTTTCACTGTGACGAAATATGAGGCTTACTTGGAATACGAGGCTTCTATAGCGGCATAGCATTGTGGATTCACGCAGCAGCTCATTTCCTTTGTTTATATTGGTTGTCCTGAAGCACTAAGCAAAAGGAAAAAAAAAGCAAAGCCTGTCTAGGAGGCCCCGGTCGTCTAGTGCTTCGGCATCGGCCGTCTAGTGCTACAACAATGCTCCTTGAGTGGGCACGTCAAAACTTCCCACCAAAAATGTCTTACCCGAGAAAGCTGCTGAGCTAGGCCGAATTCTAGGAGGACAAACTTCGCTTGCCGAAGCCACATAAACAACAACGTACGTTTCGGGCCCCTCTATCCTCTCCAGCTTACTGTGCGACTTCATTTTGTGCTGCAACGATTCGCGGAACAGTACGCATAACCAAGAAGTCAACTACCGTTAAGCCTGCCAAATTTTCTAGTGACGTTGGGTAGTACGTTTCTCTCGTGTTTTGTCTTCTTCAAGAACGTATCAAAAGGATTCTGCTGTATGCGTTTAAGCAAATATGTGTTTAAATGCTAAATGTCTATTCAGAGGGAATAGAACGTTGGTAGCTTCGCCGAGAGCATAATCACGTTCTTCTTTCTTCCGAATGTTCATTAACTGTTCAAAGGTTTCACTGACTTGAACGACAGTTGTTGACAGTCCTAGAGAGTATTTTATCGACAGTAATGCCGAACAGGATGAATGCTTGATTCTATACCGTTCTCTTCAGTTGCTGTACGATTGCTGCTATATTGTGCAAGACATGAACGACATTCACACGGGGAGTATTCGAGGTATCTTATAATAGTAGTTTTACAAATATTCATGACAAATATTCTGTCAGAAAGCTTGTTTCCGATAGCACGTGTAAACATGCAATAGCGTATGTTTACCTTCAAAACTGAGCGTTTTAAGACAATATGTATTTTAAAGTGTAAATGAGAGCTCCGATTAAAATTTATATATTGGCAGCCTTGCTTCAAGCGGGAAGGAGTCTCTCTATGTCAAGCACTGTCAGAAATACCGATGAAATTGTTTTTTAATGTTTTCATTAAAGGCGAAACTCCGTTCTTTGAGTACCTGCTGCACGAGACCTCTAATCCTAGCTGCGGTGTGTTCCTTGTTACAAGTGGAAATGGTACGTATGCGGATCGCAATAAATTGGTGTATTTTTCATTTACGTTAGTGGAAGGATAATAGTTTACCACCGTGGTTGAATCAGTTGCCAAAAGTCTATTAGGTAAGCTCAAGAGCTATATTTAGTACTACAATAATTGTGTATGGCATTGGGCTCGCGTTCTCTAGGCCGCTTCCTGCCGCACATAGTGGCCATTGCAGAAACTAGATACCGTTAGGTACTGCTGAACCAAACATAGGTATTTCGGTTCTGTCGTATTGAGCTCTTGGAAGCTTCTTCAGCAATTAGTGTCTTACTGCAGCATGCAGCAGTTTCAATAGGCTGTAGACTTTCTACGCATCCGTTACCTGAATAAATTCGGAGGAAAGCTGTTACACCTGTGCAACCTACTACGCGGCAGAATAGGAGTTATGCTAGCTTACTAGCCTGCAATAAATTGCACGAAATTCCTGGCAATGAAAACCCAATGAATAATGTAAATCCAAAGGGAAAATTTTGTACTGTTCTGAACATCACAGTCTGGAAGACTCACAAAAACGAATCTTTCAGTTATCACCTAAAAAAATAGCAGTGAATGCCTTGCAATTTTGTTATCATTGTGTCATGATTCGTTCTTTTCCTAGGAAGTTATAACAACTGTGCTGTGTATTTTGGCAAAAAAAAAACATCAAGGGGTTTTCGGTTCAGAGCATTTTCAAAAGTGAACACCTTTAGAGCGGTCTCTGCGCGGTAGTTAGGTAATACTTTTTCCCCTTTAATTTGAAGTACATTATGGTTGCAAATGCAGAGGACATGGTGACATCGCTAAGAGACACGATGTATTGAATATTTATAATAACGGACTAAATATTTAGCAGACAGGATTTAAAGTACCATAAAATATTAAAGCCTATGTGCTCAGAAATGCAAAAGCTGCAATTCTGAACATTTGGCCTTGTAGTTAGATGGTATTGCCTCGCGAGAGACACAATTATGTCTTTCGGTTGGTAATTTCGCGATTTACTTGTGAAAAAAATATTTTTCTTCTGATTAGCGATTATGATGTAACTGATTTTTAACCCGGTAGATAACATTTAAGCTTAGTCAAACCCCAGTTCTTTCGAGTTACGATGTCCTTCCGTTCACATAATAGATTTCATTTCGATTGCGCTATCAGTTTCTGAAGGTTTCATGCAGAACTAATGGTGACCTTGTATTGCTAATTCAACAAATAAGCGTGCTTCTGATGCGCCATATGTATGTACTTTTTCAAACTGCACACAATAATGGATGTTCTTTTTTCCCGTTTAGTTAAGTTCTATGAACTCCGTCTTTGGAACTCTTCTGCGGTGAGCGCCTACCAAGAATGCCTTAAACACTACGTTTCCCGCATACCGCACGGAAGCTTCATCACGACATATTACAACGGACAATGCCCAAACATATTCAATGGAACGCAGTAGAATTTAGTGAAATTATGGGACTGTCACAGTGTTGCTGAATGGTTAGCAGAGAACATTAATGGTATTCCATGAAAACGCATTGATGGACTCTCGCTCACATGCGTCTTGGTACTCAATGCAAATAACGGTTGCTCTACTTTCCACTTTAAAATATTTTTGTGTGGTACATGGGTCGATTCCGTAATCAGGGAGCATTTTGGCAAACCAAACGTGCACAATAAACATGTGAACCTTATTGATCAGGGTTTCATTTTGATGCGAAATCATTATATGTCCGGGTTAGCAAATATCCGGTGGCGTCGATATCGAGCGATGGTACCAAAAATGGCTGACGGCACTAAGAGTAATAAGACGTCAAAAATACAAATGAATGTCCTTAAAGGGAGAATTTGATTGATTTAGGTCAGGATAGGATTCCAACCCGGGCTTCTGGGGTGCGAGATGAGCACACTTCCTCGACGCCACTGCAGCTTTACGGTGCTAAATGTGCGCCCAGTATGTGTGATTGCCACGTAACGTCGCATCTGTCTGGCTGACCAAACGTGTGGTCTAGTATGGGCAGCATTGGGCACGTAATGGCTCAGCCAATCGGGAAGAGGTGGCGCCCCATCATGAGTGTGTAAAATGAGTGTATGAAATAAAAAAAAATATTAGCCTCCAATTGAACGCCCCTGCATGGTCATTTGTGTTATGAACTCCTCACGGACAAGCGAGCGTGTTCAGACGCTTGGTGCCTTTTGATTTGGCCTTGCCGTGACACAGTTAGAAGGCAGGCGAAAGCTTGCGTGGACAAGTAACACGCGAAAAAAAAAAAACATTTCAACACTCACTATAACGCTTTGACATTCTCACAAGTAAGCCGCCTTAAGTGTCGCTGCCGTATCTTTTTTGTATGTCACTGCTGTTCGAACTTCGTCTTTCAGTTTTATTTACTGAATCTGATTTGTAGGTAGTCTTACAGCTGTCTCAGCCACTTACTATAGTATTACGTGAGGCGTGAAACTATGTAGCAACATTTAGCTTTGACAGTTGAGTTAAGTTTGTTCAGTTAAATGGTTACACGCTCTAGGTTATGCTTTCACGCCAAATTATCAGTAATAAAGCTCTCCCAAGAGCGAAAAACTCTGGCTATCTGGTAATCGAAAGTAGATGTAAGCATGAAAGCGCTACCGACAAAGCAGTTGGTAGGGGTTTATAAAACCTACGATCTTAATATGGGTGTAGTGCATGTTCGCAACGAGAAGCCCCATCAGAGCGCACCGCACCACGTCATACTGTGCACCAGTCAATATAGACAAAATAGTTTGCTGTCATAGACAGAACCTCATTGAAAGTCTTGCCTATGTCAAACAGCCATCCGCCGTGCGCTGGAAGTTACCGGCTTTGACGCTGCCGACTGCCCGGACGCACTGTGTCCCTCACGGACCACAGGCATTCAAAAGAGCGCAGGCAACTATCTCTGGGCCAGCAGACGACAGTGAAGTGTATAGTGGCCTGTATCTGATTTTTGAACGTCGCTAGTGGAAAAGACAAGTAAAACTTCAGCGCGCTAGAAGTTGCAGCTTGAGGGGTATTTCATCAAACATTTCAAAAAGCTCGGAAGCAATATTCTTTGTAACTTGTCTGAGAAGTAACAAGCGTATGTAATGACGTTTTGAGTCACTACCCGGTATAATTAATTAATCCGCCCAATCGTAGCAATCGCTACAAAGAAAACCTATACGGGTTCCTAGAATGAAAGCCCTCACAGTTGAAGACAAATTCGTCCAGGTCCGGGACACAAACCCGGGACCACCGCCTTCGATCTCGTTTTGTTCACGCAGCCTGCCCGGATCTTTTTTTTCGTGTGCCCGGATAACTGCTCTGGCTTTTGCCTCAAGGTCACTTGAAGGCCAGCACCAACGCCAGCTAAAAGCATTGCATGCTAGAAAACCAGTGTCTTCTAGTGCCCTCTAGTGTGAAACTAGCATGTGTTTTCACACATGATGGCACTGCGGATGCTGGCGCTCGCTGGAAGTCACTGGGACATCGGTGAGGACGCTGCATAAAGCTGTTTTACACTGGAGGAGACGCTGGGGCGAACTGGTCTGTGCTGTACACGCACGGCTTCTCGCTGTAGTTAGCTGGCTCCTACTGTAAACGGCGCGGATTGCGGCTGGGCCGCACTGGTACCAATACTCAAGGAGTATAGGCATTGTTGAATATAAATGCTTGATGCAAATTTATTGGGAGATATTAGTCTCTTGTCTTAACTAAGGCCTTTTCTTGGGGTCATAAATGTATATCTCGTGTCGCAGCTTGGAATAAAAGAAGTAACCTGCTCCGCTTATGCATGCATCTGTGACACTGAAGATCACTTTCGTTTCTGCATTTCCCTTTTCACGGGGCCGATAGCTATATTATTGAACGAAATTACGCAAATGGAGATAACGCGTCGTTTTTTAGTAGTTAGCAACGGCGACAACTCGTAGTCATCGGTTGCGTATTGCCGCAGATTGATATTATTCTATCAATGCACGCAGATTCTAGATTCTAGAACTTCCACTTTCCCTAGTGTAGTACAAAATATTAGATAAAATGTGCTGAGGTTTTAAAACACATTTTAACATAGGCCAGAGAGCCACGCCGATATCGCTCCCTTCCACCGAAGCTTAGGCCTAACGTAGGCGCCGTTTCCTTCCACGCCCTATCGGCCCGTTTGGGCCCAGAAATCAACAAGTGTAACAAGGATAAGTCACTCTTCAGCTTTTGCGTCGATGTTCCTAAATACTGTTACAAAAATCTGTTACATTAACCCCGTGTTCTTTGACATGTGTCATTCCTATGTTCCATAACGTGTCAAATACTACATATTTATTTTTTCATACGCTGTATCGTTTTCATTTCCTTGTGTTGAACTTCAATTATCGTAAGCAACCTTTTGTATTTGTTTATTTTTTCATTAACTTCGCGTTTTCTAATGTCTGTCGCTGCTATGTTGCCAAAATGTATTCATTCATGCAATGTTAAATTACTAATAGGAGGTCCCCCTGACAGTTCTTGTAACTCCGGGACCTCCTTCTGTACTAATGATGAATCACGAAATAAAAAAAAAAAAAAAAAAAAAACCACTTCTTGCGTGTCTGCAATGTCAGCAGAAGAAGCTTATGAGCACCGACGTGAAGTGTTATAACTGGGATGGTCTCGCCTCATGCCCTCCGCATTCTCCAAAGCGCCAAACGTATCTCTCCGCATTCTATCACTTGGTTTCCCGCTCACTTGGGATCGACGGAGGGCTGTCCCTCTAACGCTAAGGAGAGGCGTGCACGAGGCCGCGCGAGGACTCACTGACCGTGCCGCCTCAGCAATCCCCGTGCCCCGCGGGAAACCCTTGCTCACGTTCAATTAGGTTACCAAACACTACTATCTGTCAAAGCGGGTATTCCCCTTCCCGCACCCCGCCTTATGCAGGGCGCGGGCGGTGACCCTTCGACTTTTACAAGCACGTGCCTATTCTAACCTTGCGGTTCTTCATGCTATATACCTGGAAAGGTATCCCAGTGCGGACTGCCCTGCCTGTGGACTAAGGGCAACATTGAATCATGTGTTGCGGGAGTGTGAAGCCATCGGCCCCTCCTTCAGCGAGGATAGGTGGGCTGTGCTCTTGTGCAGCTCTGAATACAACGACGAAACCCTGGCCGTCCAGAAGGCCTGCCTCGTCACGCGGGGTCTCCCCTGCGTCTTCTCCGGACCTAAATAAAGTTCTTTCATTCATTCACTCATCCACTCAGTATCCAGTGCCTCCCAGTATTCCGCGCCTGCCCAAGTGCCCCAGACCCCCATCAAGGCGCGACACTGGGCCCATAACTCGGCTTTACGTTGTACACTGTATAGTGGGATTTGCAATAGGGATTGCAACTAATATCACGGTAATGAATTTTTAATGCTTTTAATGTATAATTTGTGCATAATTCTCTGAATAAAAGAAAGGCTGGAGTTAACGATAACGACCTAACCAGAAATACAAGAAATACAGAGAACAAGTTGTCGATGTATATGCCCTTATAGTGAGCCCATCACTTTTGCACGTTTTAAAAGGGCCTCGACCGCGGTATATGCAGAATAAGCACTGCAGCGAAGCTCGTGCATCTCAAGTAGATTTTTCTTCCGTCAGATAATGAGTAACTAATTGTCCAATCCCGGTGCCTCAATCATTGACGCTCTACATAGTAAATGCTTCCACACACAAAAAAAAAAAAACGTAATCAGGGTGCAGTTGCATTTTTTCGCCCTTGTTTACATCCTTTCAAACCCTTTTGGTATTATGTTGCAGTACTACACCATCTCGGTAGGATACTTATTTCGTTAGCAACCTCATATTATACTCTGAAACAAATATACACCCTTTTGGTCGTGTCTTACGACACAACAATAATAATCATCTGTCTTGCTTGCGCTTCCTTTTTTAAAAACGCTGTGCTCGCTACTTTCCTGTCTAGAATGCTCTGTCATGCTGATAACGCGCATGCCATTCGTGACATGGAAGTACCAGGGTCGCAGCGTTAAAGAAAGCAAATGCGGACAAGACAGACGATGGTTATGCTGTGTTGCAAGATACGACGCAAAGGGTCTAATTTTGTTTAAGAGTGTAGCACCAAGGGTGTTTCTTGATGCCTATTAAGGGTGTAAGTGATATACACAGACATCTGGGTCATCATTTTTAGGTTATATGGAATTTTTTAAAATAGGCTGTTGCGAATTACGTAATCCTTTTACTCCTGCTGGATCATTCTGAGAGGCAGGCATTACTAACACGAGAAATAAAAACGCATATTCAACTAATTAAAAAAAGTGTGATAATTATTTTCGAATAATTATACTACAGTACATATGCAAATTTAGGAATTCTAATCGGTGGGTTTGCAAGACGTATCTACTTGTAAGGAATTTCGAGAATAACGCGAGTTTGGGTATGTACGTCGTCAAAGTTGCCCTAAAAGGCACCGTTACACTTACTTTTATAACAATACCGTTTCTATTCCGCATTGAACTACAAAATGACTTCTGAAACACCCATGTATTTCGTTCCACAATATGAGAAAAAAAAAGTCAAATTTCGTGATATACTGGCACTTAATTTCAAGTGGGTACGTCTTGCAAGCTCACTGGCTACAATTTGTAGATTGCAATATGTGCTGTAGGGTAAATAATTGACAAAAATGAGTATTGAATCTTTGCTAATTATTTGAGTATTTGTTTCGATTTGCCGTTATAGTAGTGTGCGGCTCTTCGGATAATGAAGCTTGAATAATAGAACTTCACATTTTAGGGGGTGCCAATTAATTTTGGGGCTGGGCCAACAGAAGTGTGGGGGAGCGCCAACTTCAAATTTGAGAGTTGGCCAGCTTGAAGTTTGGTGGGGAGGCAACTTCAAATTTAGAGGTGACGGAAATGATATTTGGAGCTAACTTGAAACTTCGTGAAACTTACCTTTGAGGGTATGCTTACCTATACTTAAACAATTGCAGTGGAGTTTCAAGATACTTTTTTTTCTCAAAATCATACAAAAATACTTTTGGTCCTTCTGCTCCTCTGTTCTTTATGAAATTCTGCAGAAAGATGACGTTTCATATTCCCTATCATGTAATGTAATAATCTGTAGAGTTAACTTGTTTTAAAATAAAGCCCCGAAGTTTCCTTATTTATGGGGAAAGCAAACCCCCTACCGAAACGATGCTAGGATAAACTTGTTTCGCGGTCTGTCGGGCTCTTCCAAAAACAGTCGTTCTTTTAGTGTTAATGTTAGCTTTCGCAGCTGACAATAGACGGCGAAACAAGTTGATGCCAGCTTTGGCTTGGCAGCAGCGTTATCCTAAATTTTCTTCTTTAAAAGCTAGGCAAGTAAAGAGTCCAACTTTTATAACGGACAATCCAGAACATCAGACTTCATATTTGCGCAATATTTCGATAAGCGGATAGCACCGTTAGCAGCAAAATTATTTTTTTCTATGATTGTAAGAGAAAAGCGCATGTCCCTGTTTGAACAAGCCAGCATCAGCTAACAGTGCATGCCGCTGAAGAGTAACATGAGAACGAGTGAGTTTGCTTCCTCCAACAACGGCAGCATAGAGCGAGTTTTATATTAGAACAGCAAGCGTTGCATCACCCATGATGCTCGCGGCTGCCGACCACTGGACGTCACCCCCTCCCTCCCCCTCCCACCACCGTGCCCCGCTATGACCACATTGTTGATACGTTAAATTAATTTCTCCTGCTAAGAGACGGATAACGAGTGTCCCTAAATTTGCAGTTTGAAGCAGTGCTCCCACTTGTTACTGTCCTGTACGGGGTTTGAGGGCACGACAGAACGGCACCTTCAGGGCTGGAGTGACCAAAACGTGGTTTGTTGTTGTCTCGGCGTCGTCTGCTCATGCTGTGCGCGCACTGAGATATCGGTGATGGTGACCATTGATTGCGCGATCGCTCAGCTCATTTCAATCCCATTTTGTTTGTGTGCACGACGCACCAAAGCATTGTCATAACGAAGTGGAACATTGGTGGCTCAGCGACCGTGCCAACTTCTTTGTTCAACTTCGTATGCTGCCTCGGTCGCCGGACTGCCGCCTCTGTAAGTGACGTAATGGCTTCATTGCGTTGTATAGTACCCGCACCTGTTCTACAGGTTTTAACGGTCTTACACTATACAAGTCTGTACGCTAGACGCACTGAACTTGGCTATTTCTACGTGCCCCATGATCGTCTAAGGCTTACCTATCGACCTTCCAATTCAAAGCAAGTCCCTGGTCACGTTGTCTTTTTGCTTAGACTATGGCTCACATGTTGCAATAAAGCGTGATTTATAAATGTGGAAGTCATCGCGGGTTGTCCGCTTTTGTCGCTTTGAATGAAGCTTTACATCGGGGGCACTTATCTGGTTAGATGGAAATGGAGGCATCCTTTGCCTTGGCAACCACTGCATCAAATTTAAAGTGTTTTGGTGAATTTGAATGAAAAAATTAAAGCTAGTGACTGTTGGCAGCAAGTTTTCGTTGAATGGCGTCAATATTTTCATAAAAATTGTTGAAAGTTGCAAATTTTCTTGAAATGAAACTATCAAGTTTACAGCCCTGCAATCCAGGAATAAAAAGGGATATCACAGTTATGTAAACTGCATCTAATAGTGCATCTAGAGTGGACAAAATTGATGTACGATACACGGCTCTAAAATGTGCCATTATTATTTTGGTAAGACTTAGGCTAATCCATTGTAAATGTTGCAACAAATTCACGTAAGACATAAATTATTTTACATTTGTCCGCTTTGGATGATGCAGCGAATGCAGTGTACAGAACCAAAGTGTCTGTTCTATGTACATAGCTGCAAATTTATAAACTTCATGCTTATATTTTTTCTAGTTTACCAGTTTTTAAAAGTTATTGCAACAGTAACCAGAATTTAAAAATTTTTCTCAAGTGCAACAAATTTCATGAAAATAATCCCGGTGGTGCTCGCATGAGAGCATTTCTGCGTTTTACATTTAATCGAATAGGAGGCATCGGAGTTGGGCCAGAGCTAAGGCTCGAAGATTTTTGTGCTTATTTCTGCCAATGTTACATTATTGGCGGCATGTGCAGTGATAAACAATTGAAGGACCATACTGGGACAGCACGGTGGTCGGTGCTTTTGTGCCGTCAGAAAGTGCTGGGTGATTGCTTAGGCATCATATTCAGAGTCAATTTGTCACAAAGGTTCTCTTTTAATGCCAAATCACAAAATGTCCCATAGGTCAGAAAAGCCGCCTTTATCTGCAATGAGTGGCAGGAAGAATCACGATCAGTGTCTTGTAAATTTGCATGTTGAGATTAAAGTTAGACCAAATTACACTTTTGTGAATTCACGTAAAAAAGTGGATTAAAGTGCATCAAGCTAGAATGAAGTAGATTAAGGTGCTGTAATTGTGAATAATATAGAATACCATGGATTAATGTAGACTAAGGTTGAACAGGGTCGAATAAAGTGAATGAACATATATTATGCTGGATTACGTCATATTATAATAGAATAATGTCGATTAGGGTAAACCAAAGTGGATTACGGTAGATTAAGGTGAGTTTCGCATTCTAATCATTTAAGGACACTTAGGTGACTGTCATATTTTATCGAATGCTGCAGTGCACCAGCTCAGTGTCCACTCAGTGATAGCATGACGACCGCCGGGAGCCATACGCTCCGGGTATCACATTTAAATCGCTGAGCACTGCGCACAGAGTGACAATATATTACACGCCTGTTTATATATATAATAAAATCACGCCTGTTTTCTTTTGCGGCGGTAAGGTGTAGCTTTTGGCAGAGATCTGCGCTAAGACAGCAGCAGGCAACTTGCTATTGCCTTATGACCTCACTATGTAAATTCATGTAACATTTTAGTTCACTGTTGTGACAACGTCACTTGAATCGAATTTTGAACATTTATTCAGAAGAAATTGGTATTGATATGGGACTATATTGTCAGCCTCTGAATATATTCTAATTGTTTGAAGAATAGGAACAGTGAAAAAATCTTTGTTAGGTGAAAAGATTTTTCATATTCAACAGTATGCAACAACAATTTACTGCAGACAAAATCCGCAATGTTAAGGCCTTGTGCTTTGTAGGTCAGCACACCAATCAGCAGTTGTAATTCGATGGCTAGTGCCTTGAATGTGTCGGGCACTAAGTGCTCTTTGCTTTTATAGGTAAGTATAGCTATAATTCGAATGATCGGAGATAAGTAGCTGGGCATAAAGACAAAGCTGTAGAAATGAAACTGTTGACTCGACCATAATTGGGTGTATCATTTACACAACCTGGACCTCCTCTTTGGTGAACACATTGACCTAGCGCATGCTGGCGACATTCCAGATCAAGTCAGCGTAACAGTGTTGCCCACAGACACCCAACCACTGGAAGTTTAGTCGTGATCCGCAATGGGGATAAGCTGCACGCCATGTTCAACATAAGTAGTTTTCTTGGGGGCTGTAGTTGCTGTGAGCTTTAATCCTACCTGTCTTTGGCTTCTATTTCAACTTGAGCAGTTGTAGTGTTAAGATATGTTGCACGGAGAGGCTGCGTAGCAGTTTTCACATATACTTATTTTAGGTGCTGCACTTTCCATAATCCATAAGAGAACAAGAATATTATTAGGTGTTGCACTTGAACAAGTTTGAAAACGGGTGCATAGAAATTGTTCTCTATTTTGCTTACAAGCGCTATGCAAGATTTAGCTGAGCTCACAACCTCTGTATTATCTTTAAAGATCCGGCAACTTCTGCTCACTTTTACGTCACAATTGCTGATGCTCTATTTCAACACTACAGGTCGGGATCATTTAGTGAGTGCTATCAGAGTCCTTTGACACTTTTACTGGTCACGAAACTTCTCCGTCATGCTATGGCAGAGATTTCAGCAGGTGAGCTGAGTAAGGCAGGTTTCTCCCACTTATCCAAAACATAACAAAAACGCAGATAATACACGCAATCGGCAAATGGTAAAGGAAAACGGGCATCAAAAAGAGCAGCTCTTAGAAGAACGCAAACAACAAACACTAGAGCAACAAATGTCGCAGTTAGAGGCACAATCAAATAACGGTAACGATGACGGCAGCTGCCATGCCAAGATAATGGCGCGAGTATAGAAGCTGCAGGGCAGTGCGAGTGCGTAATGGTGACTAGACGAGCGGGCATGGTCCTTGTCTGGGCTACACAAATAAAGGGACTGCTGATTTCTAAGTATTTTAAGTTTTATTTAAATGAAGACGAACAATTGCACGGCACACCGCGCTGTCATATCTTGATTTCGCCACCCGAGAGGGGAAGCGGAACAGTTATCATCTTTGCCTGCGCCTCCGCCCCGTTGTCAGACTAAACGCCGCACGCAACAGCCGTGTCGCATCAGGAAGGAGCTTTGCGCCGATCCTCAATCTCTTGCATGCGTAACCATGCGATCGACTATTAAAATTTGGGGAGTCCAATATCTCGGAGCACTAGCGGAGTTCTTCCAAGTGATACTGCGCAGAAGCACGACTGCCTCTAACTTTTCAATACAGAACCACCCACTTACAGCAGTCAACAAAAATTTCATTATTTAATTTTAGTGAATTGGACTACTAACAGTGGTAACTGTCGTCTCATTTTTGTCCCCCTGGCCACTTAACTCATTTGCACAGGTGGTCTTCGCATGCCTCCCGATGCCTAATTTTAGGAAACCCCATAAACTTAACTTTGAACACCCGGTATGACACTGGGACTGTACCACTGTTCAAGGAGCCTCTTTGACGACAACTTGGAGCAATGGATATTAGCCTCTGGGTCGGTGTCGTCTTTAATAACTCTGACGCCAACATTGGTCGTTGGGTATGTGCCACTAGGTATATGCTGGTCTTCGATGAACCTCATTGAGGTTAACTTGGGTAAGTGGACTTGCGCCAATTCCTACGTCGCGCACTTCAATGACGACACAAATCCTTTAAGTTCTCACTGGTGCTCGACCGAATCGAACCTGCAGAGCATGTAAACGACGCAGCATGTGCCATGCGAACGGTGTGAGAGGACCTGGCTGCATACACGATTGACAATGCGGCGTGTCTGTATACTGTTTCACTGCTTAACACATTAAATTCAACATTTATGGTCAGATAGGTTCTGCGGGAATTTTTTTTTCTCTCAGACACATTCCATCTTTGACAATATCACTTGGAAAATATCGGCGTGATACGCATGTACAGATTTGCTTTTTTATTAGGCCAGATCGCCCAGTGCACCGTAAACAGAAAAAGAAAGCAGAAAAGCGAAAAAGAAGTTTTGCTGAGAGTGTGAGACTTCATTCGGTGCCTGTCTGAGCAGCGTAAAGCACCTGAGACATAGTATCCGATTACATCTTAATGGACATGATCATTAAAGATGAGCGAGAGCCCCCGTAGCAAACATTACCCACTCCATAATATTCCGAGAAATCTTTAGGGAATGTGGCAATTGAGGTTTGCAAAATGTAGTACCGCTTAATACATAGGCACATTCGTTTGACCTTCCAGCTAATTAAATTCCCAACCGAAGTGATAATGGCGACGCTTCGCGCTGATTGACCGTGCTGTAGGATAGGCCACGCCGCGTTCCATCGGGGAGTTTCCCCGATACCGTTCAAACCGCATGTCGCCGAGATGAGAAGTGACCATTGATTTCCCCCGGCCGCCAATTTTCATTCAACCACTCTGCAACGCGTCACCATCCTTTACGATCATGAAGCCGAGAAGCTTGTTATCGGGAGCCTACTCGTACGCTCACCGATATCCGATTCCTGCAAGCAAATGTGTGGAAGCGTTCACAGGGCGGGAATACGTCCTGGCAAACACATAATCATCATAATCATCATAATCATCAACACCACCACAACCATCATCATTATCATCATCACCAGCCTATATTTATCCGGCCTGGAGGAAGAAGCCGCTCTAAACGATCTCCCGTTATCCATATCTTGCACTAGATAATTCCAACTTGAGCCCGGAAATTTTCTAATTTCATGACCACACTTAGTTTTCTGCGGTTCTTGACAGCGCTTCACGACCTTTTGCACTCATTGCCTGCCGTACAATTTTATATGGCCTGCGCAGCTCCATTTTAAAACCGAAGATTTCTTTGCTTCTACCTTCAACCTTCCCACCGATGCCGCGGTGCTGGTGGCGGCGCGATCTGCGGGATTAGTGGGGTCTGTACGGTCAGTGGGGTATGCTGGAGTGTTTTGCACACCGTAGAAGCAGTGATGCAGAACTGCGCATCAAACTACAGAGTTTCTATCGAATCAAACATGACGGAGCGCGCTTGCGAAGAAACCTGCTCAGCGAAAATGGCAAGTGCAGCTTATGGGTGACGCTACATTACCGGGAAACCTGAAAAACTTGCTTGATTTGGATCCCAAAGACTGTTATGAGCCCACTTGCTGCCGGTTGAAAAGGTGGGACTTGCTAGATCTATAGCAAGAGCCGATGAAAACGTGCAGAGAAGTTTTGTGTAGGAGTGCATTGATGTGTGCACCAGGAGGAAAGGCGGTAAAGCCCAACTGTTGGATAAGACTGTGGACTACCTGATTTAGCAATGGATTAAGTGCGACTGTTTCGGACAGACAAGGTTCTTTTGTGGTGATACTTATGGGGATTTACCAGGAAAAGGCAGGCTTGGCTGTTCTTAAGAACTTTAAAGCGAACAGTAATGTAGCCAACGTGGAAGGAAAAGGCAGTGGCGCTTCTTTATGCTTTAAGCCTAGAAAGCCTTTATAAACGTGTTAAGAAAATGAAAGAGGGGCCGTTAGACTTCTTCTCTATGAAGACCGACAAACTGGAGCTACCGTTTTGGGTCATTGTGGCTAAAAGGAAACTTGGCAAAGCGAAGTTTCCACGTTTTTACAAAGATGCTTTGCCTCGCTTAAACTGGTATATCCCTTGGTCATTTCGAATTCGGATAGCGTTGTTGAATATTTCTCGTCGAATAATCCAGGAAGGTTTGCAGCTTTTAATGCCGTCGTAGGGGATCTTTTTTTCATTTTGTACCTGAGAAAAAATTACTGTGCAGCGTCCAGGCATGTATTACGGAGCAGAATGATGAAAGGCTGTTTGTAAAAAAAATGTGGTGTGACTGTTGAAAATGTGCTTGAACTTTTTCTTGTTACCTCAGGTGAACAATGATTGGATGGAATGCCACGTTTTTTTTAAGCAGAAAGTGCTATCTGCATGGGATGCAGGGTGGCTCCAGTCCTGAGAAGAATTTTTTGGCGCAGGTGGATGCGGTATTAGACCAGCGCCTTTGTGGGATAGGCATGAAGACGTTAGGAAATGTTGATTTTTTGGTTCTAATTGACAGAGACGCCTCCACCAAGAAGGTGGAAGAAATAATGCGTCATTTCAGCGAGCTTGGTCTGGGTTCGAGTTCGTCTAGAAGCAAACCAAAGAGGATGAACCACAATACTTTCACCTTAGACTACGTTTTCTAGATGTCCATATGTGTTTGGAATAGTTCCATCATTCTGCCAAGCCCGTGTTCAACTTTACCTCAGATCATTCCAATGTAGTCACAAATGCTTTTGCATCTCCGGAATTCGGGCCGCCATGATAAAAACATGTGTGCATGCATTGTAGATACCTTTGCACGTCAGGTAGCAAGGCTGGAAGAAACTGTGTACCCGGGTATCTTAATAAGGAGCAGCTGTGAGACGTTTAATGAATGGGTGAAAACTCGAGGAGGCAGGAGGCCGAAGGAGAAAGCAGGTATAAGAATGTGGTAGTTGTACCATATGCACACCGCTTGTCCTATGGCCTCACCATAGTTGCAGGTCATTATGGGGTGCAGGTTGTCTTAACTGCTCCTGGAAAATTAGGCGCTATTAGACCAGCGGTCGAAAAAAGAGCAAGTGGAGCAGAACGTAATTCTAATGGGAGGTGCGAAATGTGCCATGTGAATATATATATATAGGCCGCACTACCAATGTGGGGCACTCTTTCCCACTCAAGTGTGGGCGAGTGTACATAGGGCAAACGGGCCGGTGTATCAATGTAAGACAAAGAAATCATGAATTGTCATGGACAACAGCGCTTGCGCGCATGTGTCTTCCCATTGCGGACCACGAAAGTGTAAGCCTCTGCTGAAGGGGACTAGGCTTTCGTTCAACCATACAGATATGTCCACTAGATGGAGGCAGCCCACATAGAGCGGAAGGGTATGTGGTGCGTTAGCCAGCTTTCAATCGCATTTTCTCAGCAGGAATTAGGATACTTAGATAGATCGGTACGCTAACAGATGTCATTTATCCACGTGTGTTGGTTGTGCTTTCCTCGTTTTGCCATGTGATCGCCTGTGTCGCTCATATTCCTTGGTGAAAACTGTAAACTTAGTTGTGAGTCAGGGATCATCCTGAGCTCTTTCACCTAGTCAATCGCTTTGTCCGCGCTGTTACCATTATGGATGCATAAGAACTCGCCGATATTTTCACTTTAATATTGCTACTACTAGACATGACACCTGATGCGGACAAACTTGAGAACTTCAAGTTCAAGGAAAGTAAGGTAAGTTTGTGCCATTTGAGAAATGAACATCATGCACATTTGTCAAGTTGACAATTGACGCAGAGTATGCGGTTAAAAAGCCGCTGTAAAGCACCATAGCACCCACACCACAAAACGGAAGCGTTCACACGTCAAATCCACACTTCTATTCCCGTCGCTGTAGCTTCGCGGCTATGACATCACTCAAGATCGCGGGTTTGATCCCGATCTTGGAAGCTGCATTTCGACAGGGGAGAAATACAGTAACGCTCACATACTTAGCTTTAGCGTCATGTTAAAAAACCCCACGGGGTCAAAATTAACCTGGATTCTACCACTTACCGTGTCTCAAAATCCTATTGTTGTTTTGAAACGTACACTCATAATGAAATGAAAGTTTAATACTTCCGACGCAATGCTATGCGTCATTTGAGTCAATCATAATGCTAACCTCAGAGCTTACACGGAAAACAACGCATGAAGCAAACACCTCTCGTAGAGCATTCTATGTATGTACTACGCTAACAAACAGCAGTGGTGCACGCAGGGTAACGTTTAACATTATCTCACCAATGTCGCATTGCACTAAACGCTAAATGAAACATTCGCCGTCCTAATCAAAACTAGTTATCGTCAATCGAAACAAACAGCACAGAAAGCTTCGCTTACATCGATCCCCACAGTGCGCCATTCCGCGTAATTTTAGTTTCCTAACATCAGCTAGACTATCGAATATGCTCGGTTGCTATCTGCTAATATTTTCTTGCGACTAAACACACATATAGGTAGGTTACCATGCTTGTAAACTTTCTCGTTTCGCGTGCTGACACCCTTACTAAGAAGCACAGACGTACGCACATATCTGATAAAGCGTGTTTGGAGACGGGCACACGTGCGCATACACTCAACCATTCGTCGTACGCACGCACATCAGAATTACCGCACGTATCACACCCACGTACGACCGCATGCACGCTCTTCCTGTTAAGTCCGTGAGCCATTCGCGCTCACAGCATAAGGGCGTCCATCATGCATCCGTGTTCTTCAGCGGTTTGATCTCGCCATTCGGACTCCTCAGCGCGTTCACAACTGATCGTCATGTCCACTCTTCGGCTAATGGATTGGTCAAACGGCTTCATCGTCAGCTGAAAGCCACCCTCTTTCCCCGCCACGTTCGTTCATCTTGGACCGGGGACCTTCCTGTTGCCCTAGTAGGCCTGTGCTGCTCCTTCAAGGGAGATCTCGTCTGCAAAGCTTTGGATCTCGTGTCTCGTCTATGTAACAACAAGGCGTTCGCACTTGGAATTTTTCGCGCCAACTACTTTCACCTGACTAGCTCTTGACAGCAATATGGAGCAGCTTCCCTACCTATTCACGCGCCTCCATCCCAGTATTAGGAGGCTTCATTGATTCTGTGACGTTTCTGTTTTCTTTTTTTTTCTTTTTGTCAAAATTCTCAACAATGTGCCAGTCTTCAACCGCGTTGGTGTTATACTATCCTCCCTATGCCACGGTATGAAGAAAATACAGTTATAGTATGCTTCAAGTCGTGCCTAACGTATGCGACATAGTGATATTTCTGCACTGAAGGTAGCGGCGTAGAATGAATTCTCCAGTTTCTACTCAGCGGGTTCGAATTCGCAGGGCTGCGCATTTACCAGCTCTTAGGGCTCTCTTTCTTCATTTGTCTCATGATTTTTTGTTTGGTCAAGGAAGTTGGTGTCAAAAGTGTACTTTATTACTTGGCTTTGAACTAGCAGCGAAGCGTTTCTGATGGCTTTAGAGCAGTCGCGCTTTGTGGACTGGCTTTGCCAACTCGAACATAAGCGCGTCAGCATATATGCATTTATCACAAGCCACGCATAGTTCGTCTTATGCGCTCATGCCGCGTCTTCTGCTTGCTTGTGCAGATGAAATGTTTCACATCTTTACGGCTGTATAAATGGTGTTTGCTTGTCATACGGCTAACACCCTCACGCTTAAGAGGCAAGATGGAATCGCCTCTGTCGGCTGATGAATGTAACTTGTTTGCTGAAAAAAAAACATTCAAATATATGACTGCAATATTCTCTTGCCACATATTTTCTTGCGCTCAAGGCTGTCCACATCATTAAACAGTATTTAACTGCGACTTCTCTTACATCCCGTCTAGTTACAGCTCCATTGTCATGTGCTATAAAACTTTTTAAAGTCCTAACGCTAATGGTACAAGCCAACACCCTTACGGGTGTAAAACATTTTGTAGTGTATATAATCTTTTGTATGGCTTCCGAATGAGCGGTCTGGTACACCTGCCACTTCTTCGATTTCTCTTCTTATCACACGGTCTTCTTTATTTCAATTGCATGCCAACTTCCGCTGCAATTAACTTCTAAATCAGACTGCTTGGACACACTCCTGCAATATTTAATAGCCTGTCAAGAGAAGAAAGTTTTGCGATTTGCAGGGAGTCTGCTGTTTGTGTAAATATGCATGTGAATTTCATGAGCACAGAAGTTGCACTCAATGCGCCCTGCTTTCATTGCTTGCTCTTTGACGGCGTTTCTTTCAACAAGCTGTGTCAGTAAGCTGCTTGTAATAGGAATACGAAGGAGAACTCCAACTGACTCCTCCACTACTCAGACAGTGCAGTTTTTGAGGCGTGTGCAAACAACCTAGACACGTGTGTTCAAAGGTTCTGCACACTGGTAGCAAAATCACGCACACAAAAAAATGGAACACACATGTTCTTATTGTTCGAAGCACTAAGGTATCCTTCTGGACGGGGCATTGTTGTTCCTCCTTTTCTGAAGACGAGGTTTGAGAGATTTGTGCTCTGTGGGCGTCTTGGTTCCTAACCCTTTTTGTATTCCAAATTAGATAATCTGAGGCCTTTAGCACTAAAGGCCCGAGAGCATTACATAAGAGGGGGTGTATACACAGCTGCACGTAGTACAACAAAAGAAGCGTGTAAATGACACTTTGGAGCCCAACGCGCTCCACGAGTGCGTAAAGCTGTGTCCGGAGCCTTAATAAAACACCATTGTCCAAAAAATGATCGAAAATAAACCCGGATGTGCTTGTTCATAGTGGCGTAATAATGCGCAATTATAGTAAACAGACAGAAATTAAACCCACATGAACTCTTTCAAACTGAGCGTGCATCAAACCAGAAACAGAAGCTTCGCTTTGCTCACCGAAAAATGTCGGTAAATTTTTGACGTAATGCAGTCTAAAAATATGGACCGGTTCCGGGGATAGAGAGCCCGGAAGGTGTGCCAATCGCGAAAATGGCATAGTCTAAAACGAAGGAAATAAAATAAATAATAGTAGACTTTATGTAAAGGCTCTGAGTAACATGTATGTACAGCATGTACATACATGTACAGCAGAGCCAGGAGGCGTAAACAAGGGCTAATCAAGAGCGGTTGACATTGAAGAAAGGAAGACGAGGTCTACTGGGGGAGCCAGTGTTACCCAGCGTGGAAGAACAAACCACGTGATGCAGTCACCTGCCTTCCTAACTTGGCGCGTGTGTGGTCTTCTTCCCTTCTCTCTCTTAAATAGCTCATGGGACTTCTCTTCGTTGATCCGCGCAGCCGCTTCTAAATCACGCTCACATTTTCACTACACGGTTTGCGAAATTGAGCACTTTGTCCGAAAATCCAGCGCTGTTTGCTGGATCACGTCACCCACTTTTCTATCATCAACTGTAGACAGTGGAGTGGAACAATGCAAACAGGTATTCATTAGCCGCAATGTTTTTTATGATTTTGGCATATGAGTGCATGGTGCATTTGGTAAATAACGCTTCATTTGTTTCATATACATCTTGCTTTTACGTGCACCGACACTTTTACAGTTACGCGCGGAAAGTTTTTTTTTTTCTTTTTTCCTTTTGCAACTACGTTCTTTCGGTAGCAGAAAATGAGCATCCCTTGACGCAAAGGTGCGTTATAGTTAGTGGGCTATCCTGTAGTGCGAAGCCTCAACACGGCTGAACAATTAGGATTACGAGCGCTTTCCCTCGTCGCCGTTTAAAGCCGGGCTTTACCGGCAGCTTCGTGTTTAGCGAGCAATCACCTCTTACATGTGCCACGAAACGGGATTCTTCGCTCCTTATTATTCATTTGCCTCCCATCGTGCTGCAAACTTCTTCGTAGAGTTTATCGGTTGCCGGTATAAGTTTTCCGAAGAGTGTATCGCACACCGCCACCTTCTCTACGTGGAGACGCACACGCAAGACTGGATTGGTAAATGACAAAAAGCGGCCAGCTTTCAAAGGGAGCAGGCCCGATTGAGCACAGGCTGCCCTGCGTGGCGGCTCACGCAAAACGGCATTCCTGATATCCGGTTTCGGGCAAGGGGGACGGCGGACGAAAGCGTCTCTCATAGCGCTCCCGGCAACTACAGCGACATGAAGTGTGCCATCTTCTCTTTAGCCGTACTGCTAGGATGCGGTAAGTGGCGACATTTATGTAGCAGAATACAAGTTGAAAAAAAAAAAAAGATTTGATAAAAATAATTTTAGAAAGCCTGTTAAATTACTACTATGAAACAGGGGGTTAATATGTGCAACCTTACGTCTTCGCAATTTTCACAACTGTACAAGCAATACTGACATGCATAATTATTGTGGCTTCAACCATTATTAATATTTAGCCATGTAACTCACTTACTTTCTATATTCGCGTGTAAATGTATTGTTTGTTTCTCGAACCAAGCGTGTTTGTCCTAGAACGTGATCTTTTTGTCCAGTGTTTTTTCTGTAATATAAGGAACTGTAGGACGCTGTAAAAGATCTAACTATATTTTTGCGTTATATTGTGCAGAATCATGTTTTTAGCTTATATTTTGAAAAATTGTCACTTTGCGTCCATTTTTTGCTCGGCAGTCCCGCGCTGCCATGCCTTGTAACCGTAGGGGGCAGGTTGTTTTCCAAGCAGCAGGCGCAAAATTTTTGTCTGCCTTACCCGACATGTTGCAATAAAAATAAACTTCTAACTGCAAAAATAGGCGATTTCTGGTGCGTATTGGTATGGTATAACGGGAGCTACAGACAAAACAAGCACGACGAGTGCTCAAGGTTTACTTGAAAATAAATAATTGTAAGAGCAATGGCAAGCGCAATTAGTGCAATCTGGTTCACATGGCTATTTACGACTTCATTACAGTGGGCACGTTTTAAGATTTCTACCTAAATGTAATTTTTCAAATAAACCGAAAGTTTTTAGGGAGCGCTCGTCTTCTCTGTTCCTCTTTCTCAGTGTCGTGTAGTCTTTACTGTTGTACCAACTACGGCATTTTTCAGTACGCATAAGCTTTTCTTTAGAAATAATTTATGCACTGGCTGTCGTCCTCGCTATGGTAGCAGCTGAAGGAAAATAGGTAATGAATGGCCTTGACTGTTGTAATTGACGAAGTGTCAAAATGAAATCATATGAAAAGAATTCACTACTGCATAGGAATTCGAAGAGTGCAGACATTGGAAGCCGCCATCTAACAGACGGAGTACAGCTTAAGACATCCTTTTTGTAATGCAGGCCCACAAGAACGAAATAGGACGATAAAATGCATGGCCGGTTTTAGAAACAGGGAAGAGAAACTCGACAACAGCCAACCTGCTACAATATGTAGGACGTGAAATGTGACACTTCAGAGAGAAACGCAGAAGCACATGCAATAAAATAATCAAAGGAATTTCAAGAGCGACGAAAATAAGAAGCCCCATAAGTCCAAAATTATCATTAGATTCTGTTGTACATACCTCCAGTTTTAGTGATTATGAGCATGTAATTTGGTTACAACTAACTAAATGCAATAGGTAGCGTAGCCGTGAAGGCTAGTTCCCACTCGCATCAGACTAGCAAGGCACGTCATCATTTCTTTTAACCATAAATGCTCCGCAAGAAGCTCTTGCGTGATGCACGACCGGTATGGGTATTTCAGCGTTTTCCCCCACATAATTGCGGCCGCCACTACAGAGTTTAGGCCCCGGGCTCTTGTGCTTACAGACATAATGCAAGAGCCACCACACCACCACTATGGGCAATCACGCCTTAGAAAGCTTAGAAGCCCAGCTTATGTGGTAGGTAGGGGGCTTTGCGGTCTAATCTTTAAGTCTTGCTCACTCCCTATTCGTAGGCGGCCCATTTATTTTGCGGAGCGCGTTTGTGCGGTAAACTACACAAATGACTCTACTCCCCCTATCATGTTGGCGCCCGAGAGTAGCATCCACCGCGCAAGCCCACCGCACACTGAAATGTTTGGGGTTCTACCCTTGCCTACATCTTCTGAGTAAGCGCTCTCTAAGAATGCGGTCACGTTCAACCTTGGTCAAAGAAATCGAGTTACCTGATCAGCTTTTAAAAGTCCTTTTAATATGTGTTGCTTGTAAAACTCCCTGTACGAGGTTTCAACGAAGGAACAAGGCTTAGAAGGCGGAGTAAAATCATGTCAAGTGGCTTTTATGCTCCCGCAGGTGGCGACCGCAGTGTAATGACGGAATGCCTTAAAGGAAGCCCGAAACGTTTTACACAATGTTGTACAGACGTACTGACTGGTTAGGCTAGGTGCTACTGGTGAATAAGTGACACATTTTGGTCACCCACGTAAAGCGTGTGCTAGTTCTGAGGTTATAAAAAATGTGCATCGTGACCCATCGCCGCGGTACCATTCTCCTGAGTTTTAAATCGCCAATCACTTGCAAAGTACGGGCGTCCGTGACACCAATTGTGCGAGCTATACGATTGCCTACCAACGGTGCCTCATCGGGATGCCTGAAACATGGCTCTTCATTAAGCCTATTTTAATTAGTATAGGTAGCAATGATAATTTGCGCGCGCCTAAAAATAAGTGCACAACCGCGACAAATCTACTTTCCTTGAAACCAGTGGCCCACTTCCGCCTGGCAACGCGGATCACCTGCTACAGCTGTGGCAATGGGGCTGCTGATAGGATGCGGAGGGGCTCTCCCATAGAGATAGGAGCAGAGATGTCTTTAGCGTGGCAGGAAGTGCACCCGCTCTATGACGCACGTATTGCACTGCACGTGTAGGCAGTGAGTAAACGGCAGTGACTACACAGTGTAGACGCCAGCGCTACACACAAATTCACTGGTCAATGTCAGCACCGAACTTAATGTTCAATCCACTGATCACCGGCAGTATTGAAAAGAAAGGCCCTTTCAGTGGTAACTGCCGGTTCCGCTTTTGTCTAGGCTATAGAAACGGTGCACTGCAAAACCGGTTCACAAGTCGTGACACAATAACTACCACTTCACATTTCAAGTTCATAAGTTGCAACAGCATAGATCTGATATATGTGACCTTGGTACGTGCATTGTTCACTGTGCGTTCTTATGTTGGTACACAGATTGTTCTAGATGTCGCAGTATTTTCATTGAGTACAGGATAAGCTTCATTGTTTAAGGAACCGATTACGTTGCAGCCTCCGCGGAGTTCATCTGTCCGAGCGGAAACGGCTATTTCCCGGACCCGGAGCAATGCGACATGTACTACGAGTGCCGCCGTGGAGTGGCTACGCCAAAGCTGTGTGCTGACGGCATGGCATTCCACGACGGCAATCCGCTGTACGCACGGTGCGACTTCCTCGCAGCAGTGGACTGTTCACGGAGGCCGTACCTGCGTGAGTTCCCGACAAGATTATTAGCAGCTTTTTAACGCGTCGGCAGTACTAGTGCCAAGGTGAAAAAGTGTATGTGATTGAAAAGTGCGAAATGATCACCTGGTACACACATAAACACACACACACACTGAGACACACACGCACGGGACCATTTCTCACTTCTCACGCACATACACTTCTGTCAAACGAAATACATATACATATAGAGTGCGGCTGACAATGGTCTGTTCCGTACCGCATTCAGATGCACTTCGCCCCTCGAAGACGCAGGAGGTGTATCCAGTGAGCTCCTCAATAGGTTGAGGTTCAGCTACCTCAATAGGTTCGACGTAATGATAACGCATTTCAATTTTTTTTAAATGAAGTCTCAAACAATATCCACAATATTACCAAACTGGGCCAAAATATCAGGATATACAGTTCAGGAAGGAGGCATAAGAAAATGTGATAATTTTCATAACTTAGTCCAGACGAATGCAATATTTCAGTATCAATGCATCTCACATCAATGCATTATACATACTCGACAGTCCATTATCACCAACTGCAGGTCTTCCGCAAAAAGCAGTCTCTAGTGAAGCACTGAGGTCATTCCCGAGCCTTGTGGCACTTGCCCATACACTACAAAGACAAAATTAAAACTAGTCTACGGTCTCATAAATAAACTTCAGCACTTGCACAAACATGTATCACATGCACATGTATATCACATGTATCACATGTACCACATGAGAAAGATTCCAAATAGGCTTCTGGCATCCTTATTTCTTTTTTTTTCCGGCAAGGCTTTTGCAAGAACGATATTATAGAAAGCTAGCGCGAATGTTAAACAAACTGAATGCCCTAATCACACCAGAGGTATGCGCTAGCAATCTAGTTTCAAGTTTTCAAGGTATAGCGAATCGATCACGAGAAAGCTCATCCAAAACTTCAACATGTCGCCTGGGCCCCCCGTCGCGAAATAACCTCATTGTGTCGCATGTGGGTGGGTGTCGCATTTACAAATGCCTCTTCATCCCTAACGGGACTGGCCAACAGTGCGGCGCACAATTTGTGTGAATGTATATTAGAGCATTTCCTGGTGCTACTGCCCATGCTTGCATGGCCAACGATGTGCTCTACAAGCTAGACTCCGCCGACTGAATAATATCACAGTGCCCTGGGAAGGTTCTGGTATCATTCCCTGAGGCAGTCTTACATGCAAAATGCGGCAAAAAACTTTCTGTTCTACTCTACTAAATTTAAGAATGAGTCGACTCTACGAGACGTTGTAACAGCGGACGTTACACTGTAAACGTCCTCACGGTGACAGACTTTCGTCGGTGAGGTCTTTAGTCTTTTTCCCCGTATCTTTTCCCTCTTTACCTCTCCCAAAGTTAAGGATAACAAACCGGGTGCGTCCTTTCTAGATACAAGATTTAATGATATGCTTGTACATCCAAGGCAAACCTCTTTACTTTTCCGTCTTCGCACCCCTCTGTCTCATTCCTCCGTGGCTACATTCCGTGTAGCTTTACGTTGCATTGAGCGTACAGTGCTATAATGCTTACCGCGCTGTTTAGCGCACTCGCATGCATTTGTGTAGTCCAAAATGCTAGGTCGAACCCTGCTCAAAGAAACGGGATAATCAACGGGCCGTAGCAGACTTCGGCGGTAATAAGTGCTATGGCGGCGGAGGACTCACTACTACAACGAAATAGGAGTTTAAATTCGCTTTAGGGGCTAAATGCGGTATAGCTAAAATCTTAGAGCCGATTGTATTTAAAGTGCACAAGAATGAGCCTTTTAAACAGGCAAATTGACAACCATATTAAGCTAAAGGTTCGAATATTTTTCCGGCAGCTGTAAAAGCAAAACCGGAAGTGGTGGCGCAGCGGTAGCTTTTCTTTTTGCGGCATTATCGTTCCGGGAGCAGGTGTCCTTTTTTTGTTAATGCGGCAGTATGCGGCCTTTAAAGGTGGAGAAAATTGTATGCGTGTAGAGCTGTTCCCGCGGCAGAGGTATTGGGGGGATGAAAAAGGATAAAAGGAGTGTATATATGCATATTTGAAGGAAGTAGTTCTTGGGATCTGGTGTTTTATAATTTCGATAAACTGCAGGTGCACGTAGAAAATCAATAACAGATATCAAATTTCAACGTTTCGGCCGGTGTCCAGCCCTCATCAAGAGTACAATGAAAGCACGGCGAGCTCAAGTTATAGATTTTCTGGTAAGTATGAAGAAAATTGAAAACAGGAAAGAAGGAATCAAAGAAAGCGTATAGTATCATCAGTAGCCAAGCGTTTGCATTCACTCTATTAAAAAGAAGGGGAAAAGAAAAGTAGACAAAGCGTATGTAGCCTATGAATACCAACACGCGGGCATTCAGGGGCGCCCACAAGGCGTGAAGAATTAAACATGGAAAGAGGCAGCCAGTGGAATGAAGGAGAGAGAGGTAACATATTAGCAGCGATAGGGGTCGCACCTACTAGAAGTGTGCTTTCCTCGCTGTTTGTTTGAAGTTACTAGAACATGTATGAGACCACGAAGACGATCAACCCCCCCCCCCCTCGTTATATGACCCCCTTACTACGATCTCCACTACCCTCTGAATTCCGCTAACTGCATTCTATTGCATTCTTCGCACAGGTGGTATGTTTCGTGATTAAGGCAAAACTGTTTTTGATACAAAGTCTACGCGTGATTGAAAAATAAAATAAAAAGTAATGAAATACTATATCACACAGTCAAGTAATAAACGTAACAAATATCAACATAGCCGAAGGGCGTGAAGGACCTTTAAATAATGATGCGTAAATAAACACATTACTTCCTAAACGCGATATATACAGGGTGTATTTTTTAAGTTTTACGGAATTTTAAGATTGCGCCTGTTGCAGACAACGTAACTGTAGTCATTGAGGCGGACTATTCAGAGAGGCGAGCATTACTTGGACGAGAAATTTATACACTTACCTAACCAATTAACGAAAATTCACTAATTATGTTGTTATTTAGTTGCTTTGTGGTACATATTCTAATTTACGAATCGTAGCCAGCAAATGTGTAAGGCGTGCCCGCTTAGAATGGATTTCCAGAATGGCGCCAGTTTAGAGATTGGCGTCACCAAACTCGCCGTATAACAATGCACTGTTGTTCCACTTACTTTTTAAAAACACTTTGTTTTATACATTGAAGCACATAAGGAGTTGGAAAGCCTAAGTATTTCGCTCCACACTTTGTAAAATAATATATCGGAACTAGTCTCATCATGGCAATTCATTTCAAGTATATACGTATTGCGATCTCAACGGCTATATTTCGTAAAGTGCAATATGTGCCGTAAAGAATTTGCTTAAAAAGTTAGTTAGTGAGTTTTTGTTATTCACTGGAATACGTGTTTCCATTTCTCATGCTAGTAATGTCCGCGTCTTTGAATAAACCAGCTCGAGGGCAAGAAATACGTTTTCTGCAACAGGCGTTTTTAAAAATTCTGCAAAACCAAAAAATTATCCCCCTGTATTATATGCAACATATAATGAACAGTAAATGCATAAACCATACAGCCAAATATTGATTGGTGCATCAAACATGTTGGCAATCTCGGAAACATGTCGCTTGCTAGTTGGCCATGCACATCACCCTACATATCATTTCATTAGCTCCCCTAGAAAGTGTGCTGCATTTGTGTGTTAGAAATGACTCGTGAGCTTCTCGGTCGTAGTGAGTGGAGAATCTTCATTTGTGAATAGAGGCCTTGAATTTTTCAACAGTGTGGCCTAACGTGTTCAAGTGTTTCGAGAAGCGCAGCTGCGGTATAGGTCTTATGTGTGAGTTGTGATTAGTAGAGCTTAGCCGAAAAGGGGTCTCTGTTTGGCCCATGTATATGTACGCCGCAAATGGTGCATTCGAGGAGATGTACAACGTTGCAAGTCATGCAGTTGTAGTCCCCTTGCATTTCGAATGGAAATAAAGATGCGGCGCTCATGGCAACATTCGTGCTACCCGTCACGTGCCAGAGTTTGCACGGAAGGTTTACGCGTGGTGCGCAGCTTTCCAAGTAATCCGTCTATATATAACACGCGGATGTTCAGGAACAATTTGGTGCACTTTCGCCCTCTGTAAGGGCACGGTACATTGTTGCCGGAGAATGAGATTAATGTTAGCCGTTATTCCTGAATATCTGAGGATGCGGTACGTCTATGAACCTGGGGAAGTGGGTTTTCTGCTGCTGAGAGCAACATGATCAAGGTTCTCTGCTTAATTTTTATCATGCCGCTGATAACAGAGGTAGGATAACAATGGCGCTGCAATCGTTACGGAGTTGCTCACAGTTCAAAGAAAAGTGCTCTTGTAGTGCATATCTGCCTGAAACTAATAGCGCGGCATTACGGGATTCCTGTTGCACATTGTTTTACATGGATACTCTGAAAATATGAGTATCAGTGCTTATCGGTTGGTCTTCTGTAATCTGGTGTGCCATGCTTGTTGCTGTGAACACTTACAGTAACACTCGGAAATGTGATTGCGAAAGGCGATCATGTGTGGGGGAATGAGATTGTTGGATGGACTGCACTGAACTGAGAAATGAACTTCACCAACTGTTCCTCGCAGTGG
Organism: Dermacentor andersoni; assembly: GCF_023375885.2. Classification (NCBI taxonomy): domain Eukaryota; kingdom Metazoa; phylum Arthropoda; class Arachnida; order Ixodida; family Ixodidae; genus Dermacentor; species Dermacentor andersoni. The sequence continues at coordinate 97,077,585 of NC_092820.1, forward strand.
GGCCAACCTAGGAATACGTCGTGTATGAACCTTTTGTAAAAGAGTTGTTCAGGGCGCCGCTCTCGAGAAACTCTAATACCAATATTCCCATGTATATATTGCGGTAATTTGGACCTATCTTAGTGCCCATTGATGTGCCTTTGATTTCGACGAAGTGCTTTCGATTAAATGCAAAATTATTTAGCTCTAGTACCAATTTTAATAGGTTCTGAATTATGTGACAATCAATGGGTTTCTCAGCTCCTCACCCCAAGCTCACTAGGCCTCAGGCACTGACATTCAGACTGCTGCAGACAGAAACCTATCCCAACTTGTTCACGTTACATGCGATATATCCGGAGATTTACACTGATGACGCGTGCCCTGCTTGCGGGGATAGATCAACACTTTCGCACATGCTCTGGGGATGTATCTCTATAGCAAGCCCTGACCTCAGCTCAGCTAGGTGGGAGGCGGCCCTCCGCAACCCACTCCTGGCTGAGCAACGTTGGGCTGTCCAGCAGGCCCACGATGCGGCTGGCAGGCTAGGCCTGTCGGTCCCGACGTGGGAGCGGCCCGCGACGTGCTAATACGCGTTCTGCAGGACTGTAAAATAAAAGTTACTCAATCAATCAATCAATGGGTTTCTCAGAGGACGACTATGAAAGCAGATACACAAATGCACAAATGCCATCCACGTGTTCTATAATCGTATACAGGGATACAACATCCTGGGTCACTAAGAGGCTGCCTGTGGGGATACAAAGGTCCATTATTTAGGATAGGATGTGAGTGGTGGGTTTTATGCAAGAAGTGAATGAATGCAAAATTCCTATCATTAGGCCATCTCCGTAACTCGACATTTTGCCAGAGACAATCGTTCAGCCCGGGTTAGTTTCTTTGTGTGCTTTTGGTAGAGGAGAAAGCTGCGTTTGGGTAGGCCCGGGAAGAAGCATGGACTTGATAACGGTATCACAAATTCTGTTTTCTTTTGTAAAGTCGTGGAGAGTCCCCTGAATGACTTCTGCAAATGCTGAAGTGGGGTTTGGGTCTATCAGTTTGTGAAACATCATGTTTTGCAGCTTGTGATCGATATTTCTTATGTAGTCCTTGGTACTAATAATTACAATGGCGCCTCCTTTGTCCGCGGGCTTTATAGCTATGGCTTTCCTACTGCATAAACTTCCTGATGCGTTTTGTTCTTCTTTAGTGAGGTATCTGTGGAAGCGCTTTTGCTTTCTAATGTCCGAGATTACATCCTGCTGAACTGCCTTAATGAGCATGTGAAGGCGTTTGTCACATGGCGGCGGCGGAGTCCAGCGCCTTGCCGACGGCAGTAGCGGGCGTTCGCGTGGTAGCTGATGTGTGTCATGATAAAACTCACAAAGTCTCAGACGACCGGAAAACTTGTCCAAGTCATTGTAGAGCTGGAGTTCATTCGAATATCCACTGGCGGGACAAATATTTAGACCATTGGACATGACATTGCATTCGAAACCCGAAACATTTACATTGCGCAGGTTAATTCTAGTTGACTGTGTCTGCGTCCTATTCACACAAATGCAGCTACCAAACGAGACTTTGTAATTTTGGGTGTAACTGAAGAGAGCAGAGACATATCGCATTAGCTGACGCCCGCTAGCCATTTAAAATAAATTGAATTCTCTCTCACTCTCTCTCACTATATATATATATATATATATATATATATATATATATATATATATATAAACATACGTTATTTTCATTTTTTCAATCGCCTCTCTACAACAGGGACCGGCTTCGCACACTTAATACACCTACAATTATTCGCCATTGGCAGTCGTGAGGATAATGCATAAAAAAAAGAAACAATAAAAACGAAACAAAAGTGAACCTAGGGCCCCAGAACGTAGAACTGTTCCAGTCATTTTTTATTCAAAACTCCTAACGTCAAACGTACATTACCACCGATGCAAGCATCAGGTGGTATCCTTCAGCATTGCCTGGAAAGCTGAATCAACGCGCTTGTCGTTTCGAGGGTGCCACTTCCTTTTGAGTTCATTTCCTTACCTAATTGCGCCGATGACACCACGCTCTGGATGTGTGAAGGGTCGGATGGCACAGTTGAAGAAACGCTCCAACATGCCACCGACATCGTTGTGCAACACGTGAACGCAGCGGGACTAAAGTGCTACCAGCACAAATCGGAGCTCCTCCTGATCTGCCCACCCGACTGAACGATGCACAAGTCACCCTCACCTCACATCACGATAGGCGTAAACCGCCAATCAGTAACTCACGCTGAGCACATGCGACTACTGGGCATGATACTGCAGCAGAACCGACGGAACGGCATCAAGACGACCGGCTCCAGACGACGGCGAACTAGAGCACAAAACTGCTACACAGAGTAAGTGCGCGTAAGCAAGGTATGAAGGCGAAGGAACTGCTCCACTCATCCCAGCCTTTGTCACCAGCTGTCTCACCTGTGCACTTCCATACCTGCCTACAGTTAAAGAAGACAGAACACGTTCACCTCCACTGTATTATACGACACGCATGTAAGGTAGCCCTCGGCTTACAAATCGACCGAGAGAAACTTCTTCAACTGGGAGTTCACAACACCATCGAATAACTTTTTGAAGCACACCGCACATCACAGGTTCACCCTCTCCATGGTAGCAAGACCACCCACCGGATCCTCGCACGAGTAAGCCTCAGAGCGTCCCCGCCGTCATCCCACTACACACAAGAGGCGTGTTCGTCATCAGACCGCTGCCAAAAAACATAGTCACCGGGCACCACGACCTGCAGAAGTAGAGCGGGGGCCCAAAATCTACACAAGACCTACGGGACCAACTCCGCCGTGGCATACGTCGATGCAGCGCAGTATTCTGATCGACCCCACACCGGCGCCGTTTGCGCCTTCCCAGGTCCAGGACTCAAGGCGCAGACAGCTTCGAGCTCACTAAGCGCTGCCACCCCCACCGAAGTAGAAGAAACTGACATTGCACTGGCAGTGGCCTCAACAGACACTTCAATAGGTATGAGCGACTCCAAAACTACCATAGCAAACTGCGTGAGGACTGGTGGCACAGACCACAATAAAGCTCCGGCAGTCACTACACAACAATGAAGAACCGCGATCCGTAGAGTTGATGTTGGTCCCGGCTCACGTGGGCAATCTAGGTAACGAAGCGGCCCACCAACATGCTCGAGCATTCGTCAGCAGATTGGTGGGCCTGCCGGAAACCGGAGACCTTAAACGAAGTCCTGCACTCATATCACGACATTGCCTAACACTACCGTCTTAAACGACACATTAGGCCCGCACCGCACACTAAGCTAAACAAGCGTCAGAAGATCACCTGGCGCAGGTTAGAGACACAGTCATACCTGAACCCCTACGTTTAATCGTACATTTACCCGGACCGGGTAATTCCATACTGACAGTTGTGCAGCTAGCTAGCTACGCCTAGTCACATGTTCTGGGACTGAGAAGGATGCCCTCCCCGATCTTGTGGCTTCTCCCCCACCTGCATCGTGGGAGGAAATACTGCTTAGCTCCAGCCCGGACATGCAACTTGGAGCCATGGAGCAAGCCAAATAGGTCGCCGTCAGGCATCGCATGGCGGCCACGTAGCCTTCCATGACAAGTCGATGAACTAGCTCCCCACTCTGACACATAAAGTTGTCCCTCTCTTTCTTGTCTAACTGTCTGAGAAGAGGCGAGGTCACGATCCCGTGGAGAAAGCTTTCATGGGGCCGAGCTAGCCAAATGAAAGTACGTAACCGGATGAGTATGGTGGGGCCGGCCATGGCGACTGGTCCGCTCCCCCTTCCCTTGCTTAGTTTGCGGTGGCTGGTGGAAAATTGCGGGAGCATTGAAAATGCCCATAAAACGGATCCTCAGCAAAGCACTGTTGGCAGAGTGATGTCGCATACATGCCGAAATGTATAGATAACATTGTACTGTGACGTAAACTCTTTTAATATACGGAAATAAATTCATGCTCGCCGGTAGCTCCCAGTAACCAGTGCCACAGCGATTGGTTGCACTGGCACAGCCATCTTCTATTCCTTTAGAAACGGGGCAGTCTCCGGTTATCCTGAAAACTTTTCAGTTTCCTTCGGCATATTATTGCGCCTTTACCGCGTACACGACAATTCAACGCGGTGAGTTTTCGCATTTTAGTGACGTCGCGTTACAGACGGTCAAAGTGGGCCCAGCAGGAAAAAGTTTTACCAATAGGAATTGGCTAAACGGCGCCTTTTTCGTTAGTGGCAAAAAAAAGCGTGGAATGAGAAATTGTTATTTTCCTTTCGGTTGGTCTATTCATGCATTATCACTGTGCACACATCTGATCCGATGGGTCATTTTCGCGGTTTTCGTGACGCCGCGTGACAGACAGGCTGAGTGGGTGGTTCCTGGAAATATTTTGACCTTTCATGGAGGCATGATTGCAGAATTGTAATCGAAAAGTCTGCAATATCTTCACGTTATAGCACTTCCATAGACGCAAAAATATTAATAGTGTGATTAAGTTAGTGCACTAAGTACACCAAACTGCATGAAGTGGCCTTGGAAACAAATACCGGCCAACTCTGAAAACAAGCATAAGCACATCGGCGAAACCTTGTTTGAGTGTTTGTGCATCCTGTCATTTATGCACCGCCCCATTTGACCGGTATAGAAACGCTTGCGTGAGAGAAGAATATTATAAACCACACAGTCACAACAGTCAACAACAAGCCTCTGCCTGTGGTGCTTTTTTGGAACTTTTTCTTTTGTTCTCGGTCACCCGACTGACTTGTTGGTGCAGGCTACCCAACTTATTTCGGGTAGTGAACAACAACCTAATGCCTGCCATTCTGACAACTTTTTATGAGATTATGCGCGAGCTGCTCCACGTATAGGATAACCGCAACCGTTTGTCGTAAGTGATTCTACGATTGAGCGACGCAAACAAGGTTCAAGAACAAACTGGAAATAGTCAACGTCACTGCAATGCAATGAACGAAACAGCAAGCCGTCTTTTAAAGATGTGACCTACTTGTCAAAATACCACGATGACCATGTACGTCTTATTACTGAAGCCTTTCACATCCACGATAGCGGCGAAGCATGTGTAAGCCTCCTCTCCCTTTCTCGCCTTCCGAAGGAGATAGCCTTCCTGTCTCATTGATTAAAATTCTTTGCCCCTGCGTATGCAAATTTCTGTTGCTATTGGTGCTGCGAGATACTTGTAGAGTGTATATATATGGGGACTGAACGAATAAAGGTACTTTGTTGTTAGTCAGCGCTGTGGTGTATGTGCCTGTCTTCGTCTTGTCGTTTAGTATTATTTTCTGCCCTGTAGACAAAATCATTGATTTACATGCACGAGTCATAAAACCAACATAAAAAATAACTTCCATTAGGTTGTTACACGCAGTTGTCATTTTTCTTTTCGTATATGAATGTGATTCAAGAAAATGCGACCCGTGTATGGTTACGTATATCTACAGCCAACATATCCCGTAAATATACGTAACAAAGCACTAATAAAAAAATGCAACATCTCACTGATAGCCCAAGAAAGTCAGCCGTAACGCACAATAAATTATTGACATTCACGTTTCACCACACATAAATATTGGAGATCCCAGGTGAGAGGATCTGCGTGAGTTGATCGATTGAGATGTGCAGTTACGTCACCGCGCAACCACTTGAAGAAAGACCGCTTACTCTGATAGGAACAAATTAACATGGTGCTAAAATTGTGCGCAGAGAATGCCAAGTCGACTCGAAAGTGCCCCCGCGCCAACGGCTACTTCCCGCACGAAGATTATCCGCGGGTGTGCCAGCATTTCTACACCTGCAGTGCCGGCGTGCCATCCAAGCTCTCCTGCCAGAAGGGACTCGCATTCAGCATAAAGGCGGGTGGCTGTGAATGGGCCGCCAGGGTGCCTGGCTGCGAGCACGAGGCCGCCTCGCAGGTAAGCCGCCGTCTTCTTTGTTAGCGTACACTCTTTCTTACCTTTCTTCATCACCGCCATGTACCATGCGCTTCCTGAATCTTCAGAACCAGTCTGTTGGAATGCTCGCTTCTGAAACAAGGGTAACTTGACATTGAGGGACAACCCCCGCTCAAGCAATAACTACAGAAAACAACGCTCACCATCACAAATGTGAGCCGTGCCAAATCGAAACCCAACCATGCTACATATAATGTAGCGGGGAACTTCATTTAAATAAATAAATAAACAGTAACTACTAGCTAAAGAACGCCTAAATTCTGAAGACGTCTAAAATTCCTAACATTCTACTCGCACAAGTTTGTAATAGGGGAGTAGTACAGCAGTTGCTTGCACAATTTTGTTTAGCACTGCCACTTCTGTCATGCGGACACGGAGTATACGTATGTTCATAGCGCCAACGTGCCCCTGCGGGCTGTCAGAACGCCTACTTAGAAGCTCCAGCGTTTCGCTGGAGCTTTTCACTAATCTCACTGAAACACGGCGGGTCCGCATGCGCACTAAGACCACTCCGTCGGTTCAGATGCAGAAACAATGTGCGGCGCGTGCTGAGTCTGCTGGAGCTCAACGCCGGATGCACCCTGGCGCGGGCCTGCGGGAACACACGGCCGAGAAATGAGAATCCTAACGAAACCTTGCAATTCTAAAGCGCCAGACGGGTGTGCATATCGTGCCTTCTGGGACCATGCAGCACTACGGGAACGCGAGGTCAACGCACCGTGACAACGCTGAGAAAAACACTAATTCGAATCAATGCTGCTCGCGGTCACTGAAATCTCTCTGTTCGCGTGCCTGCCCACGCTATACCACGCCGGTTTCCTTAGTCTGCTTATGCTTACTGGAACGCATACTGCCACTACAGCTATGAGCCATACACTTCAGTTAACATTAGAACATGTTGCTATCCCATTCGTTGCTTCTACCATAAAGGGAGACTGGGATTTGTTTTATTTCACAGAAGCACAATACTGCGCCCATTATGCCATTGACATTTTTTCCGCCACAACGGCATGCCTCAGATACAGATCGTGGTTCTCGCAGGTAAAATCTCGGGCACTCTTTAAAGTATACAGCACGTCATCATACATGGGCTTGAGGATTGATCCTGCAAATACTGAAGTTTGAGGTTTAACCCTATTCCGAGGATATTAAGGCCTAAAAATTCGTGCCGATCCCGAACATAGCGAAACAAAAAAGATTTAGGCGTCCGCACTTGCTAGTCCCCATAAGCGAGCTGTGAGGCGATAGAGCGTAGTGTACCGTGATTGCGGCCCTATCTCACCCCTAACAACCCGGTGAAGAAGACATTGTCTTCCATCGACTTGAAATGGATATTATGTCACTTTCCAACTTTATCATTGTGTAGTTTGAAAAGCGAACACCAAATGTGGTTAATAAGTTGTTCGTTGTCCACCAAAACGTGGGGACGCTATATTGTCTAAACCGAAAAAGCCCAGCTGCCATCCCCATGTTCTCACGAGAGCGTCGACCGACACGACGGCCAGCGCCTTGTGACGGAGCGCAACTAGAAAGCAGCGATGATGGGCGCACAGTTCCCGTCCTCGAGCGTCATGTGCTGGGCTGTTCCAATAACCACCACATAGCAATGGGCTTTATTCGCTTCCAATGCCAACAGAAATACGCACACATGGGCCTGCAAGCACAATAGTTAAAATAATCAGCAGCAGCAGCCATGGCAGCCTATCTTTTAAAGCGAAGCGTTCCCTTCCCTCCATAACTCGGTGCCGCTTCGATTCGTCAGTGGCCGGTCGGGATGTGGCCGAGCAGATTCTTCCTTATGCTTAATATAGTACGGCCTGAACTCCCAAAGGTGAACTGTCGTCGTGCGAAGCGTCATACTGGGTGCCCCACGTACTTTGTGTCAGAATTAAACAAATATGAAGTGACTCGTAGCTGGACAGAAGAAATGCAATTTTGTTTGCCGTCACTTTGAGCAAGATAGACTATTCTTTCTATTTTTACTAGTTACATAAGTAGTGAATACCGATTAATCAACTGATCAAATATTATACCAGGAGCATACCAAAATTCCAAATCTAAATTGGTCTTGCTGAATACGTACTACACAAAAGATTTTATCAAGCCTGAATGAAATCCCCCGAAATATAATAAGTGCAGCATGGTTACCCCACAACGCTAGAATGTACTGCGAGTCAGAAGAAGTACGGCAGAACCCATCTCACGATGAATGTCGACGTTCATTCGACTAGTAGTGAAGTAACGTAGCGACGCACCGTACTGTCCCCACAAAACCTCGTTATGTATAACCCATGCATTGAGCTGGGTTTCTCTCTCGCCCATCCGTCTTGGCACGCTGGGTCATTCAGCGCCACCGCCAATAAGTTCGCGCGTAGGAGCTTGTGGGAATACACATTGAGATAAATTTGTCTGAATATGTATGACGCGGGTTCGATTCCGCAAACACCAGAGAAATTTTGATCATTTATTGTTTGCCATTGAAGACACGCACGTATTGAGTGTCACATGGTTGCCCCCGTTGGCCTAAAAGAGGCGCATTGAAGAGTGGGGTGTAGCCAGTTCTACATACGCAGTGCAAAGTTGGAGCACAAACTGTTAGAGTGAGAGATAGATACAGAGGCAGCCCACGAAAACCGCGTTAATTGAGTGCACTAGAAATGATAATCTTGTTATTATATGCAGCGAATGATTTTTATCCGTACATAAAATTTCCACTGCCGATGACAGTGACACCCGTTATTGTTGTTTGCTGAGTGTTATGCTCCTGGCCGCATTTTCACCCAATAAAGAGTATTTACTATAGCTTTAAGTGCTTAACAATCGCCACAGCGTAACAAGATTACCTTGCATTGAAGCACTTAGGAAATTCTTACAAAAATAGTACACAAAGCTTTAGTCACGAATATGTAGCTATCACAAGACGCAAGATATTCATGCTACTTACAATATATGGCAACCATCTCATTATCACTTGAAAGTTCCACAGGTAAAAAACTGTGGCACCGGATGGACGTCAGCATACATATCTGTCGTCGTCTTCAGTCCCCTAATGTCGTCGATAACAGGTTGCTAACTTGGCCAATCACTGTCCGCTAACTTGACCCAACAGGCAAAAGTAGGGTCCCGGCGCGTTTAGCCAGCAGACAGGATCCCATCTATTCTGTCCACTTGGAGGATGTGACAAAGCAGAGAATGTAGCGGAACCGGACGTGACGTTGCCAACCTTTAGTATGGGACTGCGTAGCCAGAAACGAGCTTCTCAGATAGGTACGCGCGTTGTAACCAAGAAAAGCACGAGGATAGCTTGCTTAAAGCGGGCTTCGCAATGGCGCTCGTCATAATGCCAAGTGGCGTGTCCACGAAGAGTCATCGTTTTGTTGCGCAGTGGCAGGCACGGGGGGGGAAGAAGCTAGTAGGCATTCTTTCTTTTCTAGTATAACTCAGTTAACGATGCACACTTGGCGTCTGTTCCTTGTTTTCTACTAAACTGGTGCGTCACCTGCCCGCCACAGCTTAAAAGAACGATGAAGCAACACCAACCAACCTATGCATCAATGTGTTGCATTAAAGCAACCCATTAAAACATGAAAGAAGAAAAAAGTGTATGTGTGAGGAGTGTGGGAGGTCGGTCACGTGGAGAAAGCTAAACAAACTATATATATATATATATATATATATATATATATATGTATATATATATATATATATATATATATATATATATATATATATATATATATATATATATATATATATATATATATATATATATATATATGCATGTCTATATGTATCAGTGTGTGTGTGTGTAAGTTACAGTGGTCTGCTCTGGAGCACCGGCAGTTGCACTTCGCTCCTCGAAGAAGCCGGATGCGTGTCGAGTAAGCTCCAGAACGACAGTTTTCAAAGTGGTGCTGGTGAGGTAAATTATGTGCCCGGGACATCAAGAAAGGTGCAACGTAAGGATTACGGATGATTCTTGCATTTGCCGCTTATTCGCCAACGAATTTTAAAGCTCTATCCTTACATGCACCACGAAGTGGTCTTCAGTTTTATATTTATAGCGCTTGTTCAAGTTATGGTCACTGCTATGTAAAAAAAAAAAAAAATCTAAGTATCGATGCTTTCTTTTTGCCACAGGAATCAACGGACGCACCCGAGGACCAGGTAGAAGAATGAAAGCGAAGCTCCCGTTTTGAACTTTTTTTCCAGTGGCATTCCCCGTTTCTGTTATGAATAAATCCAATGCACTACACAAATTTTCTTGCATTGTAGGCCCTGCATTAAGATGCGACAATAAAGAATGTTTGTTTGTTTACACGACGCACTTTCTTACGAATTCCATAATCTGCAGGTCCCGGGTTAAAAAAGAATACAGGGCACAGTCCACAAAGCGTGCAGGCTTCGGCTGTTTCATGCGCGAGCTGCAACCTTGACATGCTAGAGAGAAAAAAAAACGTAACGACAAACAACACACGATTGCAAATCTGAAGTCACGATCGCTCATTTAGCGCTTGGGCCGAAATGGTAAACTTCATACACTGCGTGCGCTTGCCCGCACGCGTTAGCACTCAATCGCGCCTGGCCAGGAATAGCGGTTAGCATCAACCAAGGCCACTTGCCGGCGCCCGCACACTCTTGGCTAGGCGAGTTGGCAGATGCCGCTTTATAGTCGCATATCGATGGTGCTTGAAACTAGGCAGTCTAGCTCGACCGGCCATCCGTCCGTGAAGACAGGGTAGGAGAAACCCAAATTGCACCGATAAGCCCGCATTACTCTGTACAGGCAGCGGCAAGCCCAGTGAGCCCTCTCGCTGCAGGGTGTCACCGTAGGCACGGACGCATGTACTCTCGTATGCCCAAGATGCAGGGACCACCACAAGCCGAAAAACCGCGACGGCGCACCTGGGACTTCAATTTTGCGCACTCATCTTGTTCTGCAGATAGGCACGCCCGGAACGTATCTTCATTTTGTTCCCTTTAGCAATGGAAACAAACCTTGGGCAGGCTATTTCATCTAATTCAGTTTGCAGGATTTGTACGACCAGCATATGCTGTTGTCGATTAAATAAATCATTTTTGCTTAACGTGTCAGTGCGTAGATCTTAATGGGAGATCTCAACGGTACAATTCCAGTGACCTGCTCTTCAAGAAGACAGTCATGCCCTTAACGAATAATCAGAAGGCTAAAATGATCCTGGCTCTCGGAGATGGCGCACGGTGACAAGACCAATGCAGCCATGCTATTCCAGAGGTGGCATTGTGGAGGACGCCCTAATCCGTCAATCTTCCGTACAACGAAGTCATTTGCGAGACGGGTAGCTTCACATGAAAGTGTACAGGACTGGGACGGTAGTTCAAGAAGCGGAAACGGATGTTTTGGCATTCTGGGCTGCTAACGCTCATGATACTGTGCGCGTTGCCAGTGCGGAGGCCGGAACCTCAAGGTCACCAGTGTAGAGGATATTAAAGAAAAATCATATGCACCCGTACCATGTACATCTTCATCAAAAACTTGAGGACGTGATTTTGAAAACAGACTTCATTTTGGCAATTGGATTTTCTCGAAGTGCGAAGAAGAACCGGACTTTCTCACTCGCGTGCTTTCCACGAATGAGGCCAATTTCTCCAGAAACGCAGAGGTTAATCTTTACAACGCGCACTACTGGAGTGACAGGAACCCTCACCGGCTCGTATAAACACGACACCACTACCAGTGGTCGTTTAATGCGTGGTGTGGCATTTTTCATGGCCACATCATCAGACTCATCTTTTTTGACGACACACTAACAGCTTAACGCTACCTCAGGGACATCGTCGAGGGCCCATGAACGACGTCTTTTGAAACATTGCACTTGCGCACTTTCCGAACATCTGGTTTCAACACGACGGTGCGTCCTGGGCATAGTAGTAGCCTGTTTTGAGCGTGGCTCGATATGCTTTTTCGTGGACAGTGTATTGGCCGGCATGGACCTGTACCCTGACCTGCAAGGTCGCCGTACACGACACCGCTGGATTTATTCTTGTGGGGCTACGTTAAATGTCACGTGTACAGCAGCTTAACTACCACATTGGAAACCCTAAAGGCAAAAGTAAACAGAGCCTTCCGCGATATTCCTACGTCGTTGGTCAAAGCTGCAACAGTGCAAGTACTAGAGAGAAGCAAGTACTGTGCTGCGTCAGACTGTGACCTGTTTGAGCACGTGTTATTAGTGGTAGTGGAAAATAACCGCTCAAAACTGGAGTAAAACATGAAGCAACTTCATGATGGCACCATATTCTTACATAAAAAGCTTGCAACAAAGATAGAAATAGGTTAAAAACTGCTTTGTTTTGCCTTTTTTTGCGTGTTCAAGAGAGAAAAAGGGCAAATGGCTAAACCAGTTGTACCTTTGTATGTTTCTTTGTGGGCTGTTCAGAAGCCTTGTGGGCTTTTGGTTTTTTTTAATTCAAATAAACACCTAAGTAGCTCTTTTCTGTTCCTCCGAGAGCTGCTTCTTTTTTCTTTTTCGTGCTCTTTCGCGCACTGTTTTTTTTTGCATTGGTTGAACTTCTTTTGTAGCTTTTTTTAAGTTGCGCGAAGGTTAAAGCTATCCCGAGTACCTCATGATCGAGCACAACATTCTTGCGTCCGCTTATACCAACGCTTATTGCACGACGCTAGTTAGGTCGCGAAACCTCTCGAACCATCCTACGTGCACAAGCGTCGATAAACCCATTCAACCGTATATCTTTCGAAGGTTGCTTGGAGGCGTTTGAGTAGTGGTGCGAGATGCACACTTCAGCACGAAATAAATGCTAATTTGGAGGCCCATGTAATGTACCCTACAACTTTCCAATTGACATGTTTGTGATTCAAGCAATAATTAGAGCTCACTAATTAAAAGCAACTAATTCATGCTTCGTGATGAAAAAGATATGGGCTGTAAGTACACACGGCTGCCGCTACTCTGCAGTCGGTGCCATTTCTCTAGAGCTCTTGGGCTTTTTGTAAATCTTAGTCCAAGTGTACTGGGACACTCGGCACACACACACTCACACACACACACACACACACACACACACACACACACACATATATATATATATACACACGGGGTGTTTCAGGGCCACTTTCAAAAATATTTAAGGGATACCTGTGATGGCCCATCTCGGAGAGGCGTACATGCATCAAAAATTGAAATACATGATCGACAAACTAGCCAACACATACTAAATATGTTTTAACTAATCACCATGTGGCTCACATTGAAGTCGACAATTTCTAGCCAGGGAGATCACAGGGCGATCCACTTGGAACGAATTATGTGGATGACACCAGTTTCGAGATATTAATTACCGAACTTTTCGGAGAGATGCATAAGCTTTTAATTTACTTTTGCGCTTCAATTCACAAAACTGTGTTCTTTTTGTGTGCATTTACCCTGACCGCATCTGCGTTGGCCTGTTTGTTTTTTACTAATTTCGCTCTTTCTCTCTTCAAATTAAGAGAAATCCTAGACCTCACTGACCTATGGTTCTTGACCTTTACCTAACAATTCAACGTCCTAAAATTGTGCTAGTCTCGTGTTTTCTCCATTAGGTCCTCTTCCACGTCAACTTTCTATTATAACGCTTCATGAAGAAGGTATTCATTATTCGTAGTCTAATGATTTCCGGGAACTCTACCAACGTCTCTCATCTAGTGTTCCTGGAATTCATGCCGTCCGTAGTTGTCACTTGCTTGTTCACCGGCCTTCTTATTCCCCACTTTTGCATTGAAGTCGTCCATGAATAACCATATGTTGAGTTTGCCCCTTTTTCATTGCTAAGTCAACATCCTTGTAAAATTCTTCCATTTCTTCATCATCGTCAGTGGAGATTGCAGCGTAGGCTTGTAGCACCTTTATTCTATACCTCCTATTAAGCTTCTTTACGACTCCTACCCTCATTAATGTAGAATTCGTCAGTGTTGCTCGCTGTGTACTTATGGATAAGATTAGATAAGGAAAATGTGCATACACCAAAACTTTATTGCAATCATTCGATGTGGTTTTGTGAAATTACTTTCTACGTTAATTGGTTGTGTTGAACGTCTGTGATAGCGTCCAGGAAAAGCGAGAAAACTGTTTAAAAACAAGAATCTAGGTTTTACGGCAAAGTCTCCCTACTCAGGCGGATATTGAATCATATTAATCAAGGTTGGTGGCGTAGATATGTCTGCGCATCTTTAAGGTTGCGAAGTGCCACCATTCTTTACAAAGCGGCCTTAGTTTTGCAGCCCTATCGGTACCCCAAATCCGGTATTTTAACGAATCCGTGTTGCTTTTCTGCATTTTGTATCCGTTTCACTATAGTGCAGAAGCATAAGCCAGTTGGTGTAGCAATGTAAAAAAGAAAATAGCCCAATATTGATTACAGAGACTGTCCATGTTCTTTCAGCTTGTGTTCCTGTACCGTGGTTTGTGTTCACGGTACTTGGTCGTTTTTGCATTTCGGTGGCCGCATATAAATGCGGCCACCGTAGGCGAGATATGATCCGGTGACTTCGTGCCGAATAGTGCGCTCCCGTAGCCACTACGCCACCAAGTTGGGTCGAAATGAGCAGCTTGCCACAAAATTTTACAGCTTAGTTCGTCAGTTGATCTGAACTTATTAAAGGTTGTGCACGGCCACGTGCATTTCGCCAAACATTGATCAAAATTCTAGAGCTTTTAGACATTCAAAACAAGCATCACACTGTGCTGTCATGATAGACTTACATCTAAACACTTGACAAACATGTAAATATGTATCACTGAGTTCAAAGACAAAGAAAGCCTAGCATACTCTCATTGATTTATCCATAATACGTACTGCAGACCATATGAAATTACACAGGTTCACACTTATATCTGCAGAGTTTATGCGATGGAACGTTCATGACCACTCTTACATAGTTTCAGGAGGTAAAAATTCAAATAAATTCCTAATCTGGTTAAAGTCGCTGCTCTGAAACTTTGAAAATGCAATGACAACAATGATATACGAAAGTGGTGTACTAAGAGGTAAACGCCACTGCAGGAGCGACGTGGAAGCTGTAGGTCTTTTCGAAAGAAGCAACCGTTAACAGGCCTCAGCCACTTGTGTTCTTATATTGGTTGAGATAACCGTCAACTGCGTGTCATTTCACATTCACTTGGATAGTGATTCCGGAGGCTCTGTCGTGCCTCACTCGCTGTTCGTTCAGCTGATTCGGTCGACTGAAGTCGACCCGACAATAGCCAAACTCCGCGTTTATACTGGCTCAACAAGGGGCGTAGCAATGGTTCAAGTTGATCACGGCGAATACTCCACATGCAACGTTATATCATGTTATGCTTTGTCCCATTCTCTCACTGCTTGCAATAGTATGTTGTCGTGACAACAAGCCCTGCTACGCTTGATTTTGTAGTACATTTATGTGTCACTTAACACTGGTTCTCAACCATAACAATCAATTGGGAGATTTGGAATGTCCATCATCTACAAAGGATAGACAGTTTCGTTCCTCAAAGAGTTCAATTTATGCTGGATAGTTTCAGGTGAAATTATCACAAGCTGTTTAGATGTGACTTGAGCACCATGATAGGAGAAAGGGCAAATCTTGCCTCCAAACTAGACTATCGGCCATAATTTTTGAACCCAGAACCGTTACATTTGCACCGTAAAGCGATCGTGAGGCGGAGTTGTACAAGAAGCAAAACATTGTGCCGTATCGCCCTGGAACCCCTGTGGTTGCCGTAATGGCCGTAAAAAAGGATGGTCGCATAAGCTTATAATAACAATATCGATAACATTAATATACAAAGATTAGAAGAACGCCTTCTATCCCTGCTTAAACATCCACTCGCACCCCATACCGCATGTTGATGAATTGTTTGCGGCTGTGCCTACAGGAGTTTGTCTTTCCCAAGATGCACCTCAGTTGTGCCTGTTAGCTAGTAGTGGCTCTCGGCTAGTCATTTGAGAGTGCTCCAAACCGCTCTGGCGAGAAGCGTTCTCTTTCCCTAGTCCAGTGAGAGCGCGTACCTTGTGCGAACACTTTTTTTTTAATGTTCTCTTAGCACGTAAGTGTTCCTAGTGGCTCCGAGCCCTCTCATTGAAGCAGTCATTGAAATTTAGAGCAGCTCCCGCCACGTCATCATTATACAGCATTGTAGAATTATTTTCTGTTGGGCCTGTTGGCCAGCTGAATATGCATAAATATGAGGAGAGGGGCTCAAAATTAACACCGACGAATAAGACATCCCATCCGGCCTCTGTCTGGGTGAATGTTGAGCCCCTTTTTATTAACGCAGCCCCGCCTCTCTTGACGACGGTCCACTGCAACGCCGGCCATTGAGTGCTGGCATGTCAACGTACGGTCGTCCCACAGGTGCCTCCGCTGTTTTCCTCGCCTGTGCTTATAAATCGGACGTTTGCTGTGATCACGTTGTTTCGCCTCTGCCGTTCCCTCCTCCAACAGGGAGTCACCGGTTCGGCTTGCGTGATTGCACTCTGCCTGATAGCGCGATGGCTGCCGGACAGTACCAACTCTGACTCGCATAATAGAGTGCATCAGTTGAACCCACCAATAGTGCGTAAACGCACAAAAATAATCACTGCAGTAACAATGCTATAGTTTGAAGCAGCGTTGTGACTACCCACTGCACTGGAAGACAATCAGACGAAATCTCACGTTTCGCTCTTCCTGCTAAGAATCGCAGTCACTAAGATGATAGTATTGAGGCAGCGATTGCAGTAAATGATGAACTTATCGTTTAGGGCGGCCAAGTAGTTATGTTGCCTGGGCATTTAATCAGAGCTGCGTCCCTTAGTACGTTTAGTACGCTTGAAATGGATCTACATGCTCTGCCTTTCTGAAGAGACAGTAGTCTGAAGAGACAGTAGAAGTGTGTTTGTGTATGTGTGCGTTTGTGTTGGTATGTGTATGAGTGTGTGTGTCTTTAAATTATGTTGTAGCTCTGCTTGGTTACACGCAACAGCTCTGTTACTTGTGGCCTCTCTCATTTTTCGATGCGCACTTGTCCTGTTCGCAATTTATATCTTGAGGCGGTGAGCTAGTGAAGCTCGTGATGCTTTCATCCTCTGGTCCTCTCATTGTTGTGACGAAATAAATAAGGCCTGTGTGCCTGGCCTATATGTTACATTCTCACTGACCAAAAAACTGGTGTGCATTAGCGTGTTGTAGCCAAGAAGCTGTCTACATGTAGCTTTGCTTGATATACGTGATTTATGCTCTGTCTACTTTTCAAAGTAGTTTAAACATTGTCCTCGAGCAATGATTTGCACACAGTCGAACTGAAATGGAGTGCTAACATAGCACATTTTTTTTCTTTATTTAGAAAAATGTATATTTTCAGAGTGAGCATGGATGTCTATTTTCATGTCGTTTGAGTGCTTGTGCGCAATGTCAATTGTAAATTTTGCTGCTCGCAGCTCGATAGAGTACGATATAAAATAAACCAAGTGATCTGTTTTTAGGGGAGGTTCGTTTCATTACTTAGTTAATATATCCCTACTAAGTTTTATATCTTTCCTTCTTATTCCAGGTAGCAACCTGAAACCTCTAAGAAAACATCGAAAAGCGTGTTTACAAAGAAGTTGAAATTTTTGTTGATTCATCATGGTATGCCACTACCAGATCCAGCTTCGG
The DNA here is from genome assembly GCF_023375885.2 of Dermacentor andersoni. Classification (NCBI taxonomy): domain Eukaryota; kingdom Metazoa; phylum Arthropoda; class Arachnida; order Ixodida; family Ixodidae; genus Dermacentor; species Dermacentor andersoni. The sequence goes on from NC_092820.1 coordinate 97,095,220, forward strand.
CTATCTTGAGGAATATAAATCATGGAAGGTTTATAGGAATAAGAATATAAATTTATATGTAGGAATATAAATCATGGAAATATAGAACATAATCATGGAAAATCTGCTAAGACAAATCTGACTTCTTAACTACAGTGCAGCTCTGGTTTTCGCCTTGCTGTCAAGTATGCGTTAAGTACTTCAATCTCTCAAAGGCCTTTGATGAAGTGGGCCACCGTTTTTGAAGATAAAGATGAAAATTTATGTTGCCTGCCTGATTGTTGGTAAAGGCCTTTTGAGGTAGCTGTTATTGAAAAAAAAATTAATTGCTTATTCACCGTACTTTATCTTAAACCTTCATTTCATCTCGACGTGGGCCTCAGGGTTACCTTTCCGGGCCACTGCCCTTGTGTTTATAAACGCTGTTATAAATTAGGGTAAATAGGGAACCATAATACTTTGTCCTAATGATCCGAATTTGTTTAGCCATATTTCGGCTTTGATAGACCGCGAAAAAGTTCAAAGTGTTATTCTGAGCATTCTCGATTGGCGCTCGAGAAACCATTTGTCGTCAAACAGAAAAAACATGAAAGTTACTATTTTGTCGCATCAGAAAGTGGCAATACACTTTACGTACAGATTGGAAAGTACTAAGATTTTGAGCCGTGATATTTTCCTTAATTTGGGGGCGCAAATTGACTGCCAGTTTTGCTTTAAAAATGTTGCTTCTATTTATCACACTGATTCTGAACTCCTTGGAATTTTATCCCATCTAACGCTGTATTTTCGGACACCCGCTGAAAGTTTGTCGCATGTCGTTTTCTATCGCTAATTTCATTCGTGTATAAATCGCATCTGATATTTGGAATCAATTGGGAGTGGGATGTATGGAGAAAATTGCGTTATTACAGAGATGTCTTGTTCAAACTGTGTGGGACAAACATTTTCAGTGTAAGACTTACTTTGCCTACCACTGCTTTGTCAATGAACGGAAATTTGGTACGCGCAGCGCCTGAAGGCAGTTTCGCGACACAAATTCCTCCATGAAATGATAAACGGAATTTTTGCGGTGTCTGATCTGCTATGTTGCAATACCTTGCACGTTCCAGTCACGCTGACGCATCATTTTGAGCTCTGCTCACTACATGTAAATGAAATGCTCGCGTTTCCTGTAAATAGAGATAGCGCCCAACACCCAGTTTCTCGCTTCTTTTGATTTCTCTTCGCGATCCGCGGTGTTTCCAAGCTATCTCACAGATTGGCTATGTGCCTAACGCTTACTGTAAGTCCACTTTCTTTAGTATACATATCACACGGCCTCGACATCTGTCTTAATTGACCAGTCGTTGACGTGCCATTTTAGCGCGCAGTATATACTCAGCGCTGTGATGTTTTGTTGAATTTGTTGCTTAGGGATTATATCGAAGCATTAGTCAGCAAACTGTATTCAGGGCATCGGAAATTTTGTTAGTCAGATGACCGGTGTATACGGATGTGCCAATAACCACCAATTTGTGGCGGTGAACCTTCTCTATGAATGTCTGGTTTAATATTTTTTTCAGGCTGCTGCTGTTTTACCAGGAAGGATACATACCCAGCGTTTACCTGTGGAGTGTAAAATCCGAAAATACATTTTTTTATAGATATTGTCGCAACTGATATAGGTTGGAATGTAGGAATTGGTTGGTATGGAATGTATGAAATGCGCACTCGATGAAGTCAACATGCTGAGAGATTCCTTGTATGCTGTAAAGCTACCTGCTGCTCTGCCCTATGGTAAAATACATTGCGTATCACTTCTTCAATGCTTTCTTTCTTGCGCAAAATCAAGGTCCTGAACGCTAAATACTAAATATGGGCAAACATTAGAACTCCAGCAATAACTCGTTATAACATTATTACGGGTAGTTTTGCTTCCATTTCTCAGGAGATGCATGCGCCATGACAAAGGCTGTCATGTGGGTATAGACCATCGTAATTTTCTGGCTCTCGATCAAGCGAGAATATTTTGTGTACTATGCTGATGCAGCAGCACAACGAGTGGCAGTGCAGCAGGTGCCCAAGCGAGCCATAGCGCGTGCGAAAAGGTCACGATATTCTGCTTCAATGTGATGCCTGCGTCATGACACATGCACTTCATGAGAAACGAAGAGAAATGCACTTCGTATAAAAGATGTGCCGAGTTATTGTGGGTCCCCTGAGACCTGTCGTCATTTTTTTCTCTTAGAATATGTTTCTCTCAGCGATTGTTCAGTGTCCGGTTCTTCCGAGGTGTACGCACGCACTTCCCAGCATGTGCATGCTCTTATTGAGCTTAGGAAGGTTTCAATCAATCCTCAGTTGGTGTGACGATTGTTTTTCCTGAACAGCTCCCTTTTTCTTATCTACAATTTTTGCGCAACGCACTTATGATTATTGAACACCACCTGGAACAACAATCTAATGTCCTACACAATCTTTTTCTAGACTTTTCTAGATAGGGGAACTCCTTCTAGCGTAAAACAATGAACAAACAGAAATGTGGAGCGACCGTCTTATGGATGTCAGGAACAAAAAAATAAAGAATGCCCCGCAAACGTCCCACAGACCTCCCGTGTCCGCACACAAACTGCCGCGGACGTTCACCTCACGGTGCAATAACTGTCGCCAATTTTTGGACACACACCGGCCGTACGAATTTCCGGTTTGCACGTCCGCGAGACTCTCTTGGTACCGCCAATTTGCGTACACGGGATGGTCGCGTGGGCATCCGCAGATAATCCGTAGGTCTATAAGAGACGTCCTAAAGACATAGGAACATATCAGCGGCGGATATCCGCATTGCATTGCTAAGATTTACCAGAGCAGGATTGGCCACCCTGGTGCAGTACTTGGCCACAACCTCCTATATGAACACAAGATTTCTGTAGAATATTTTGCAACCTTTACACTTTGAACGGTGTAAACAGGGCGTAAAGGTGTCCAGTAGAAACAAATATGCACCTTCATTGATTTGAAGGGTGTAGACAATTTTACTGTATCTCATGGGTGCTAATGTCAAATTTTATGCTAAATATTCCCGCCGTGTTCATTCATCTCTTTGCACTCAACAGTGTCATTGCATTCCTTTGTTTGGTGTAGACATTGTGATTCTTTCCAGGCACAGAGACAAGAACGTGCTTTTATTTCTTGAGGCACAACCCATTAGGCGGAAGTATGAAAGGTGCGTTAGCACTACGTACGTACATGCGCTTGAGAAAACAACAGTCTTTTTGCAAAGAACAAAATCACTTGTTTACCAGGAGTCGTGCGGTTGGGCATGCCGTGCATACGTAAAAGATTTCCCAAGTATAGACTCTCGAAGTTAAAACACCGCGTGTTTACATCCCCCCTTTTGTTCTTTTGTTCTCATCAGCAGGCACTAAAATCTTATCCACGCTCAGGCCCAGAAGACATGCACATACGCACGCTGAGACAATCCGCAAACTTAACGAAAAAAAAGAACATGGCGCTTCACGTAATATCCAAATGCCAGAACTTGAAAAAGCATCTAATATTTGGGTCAACGGAGGATAAAGTCACCACGTCGCTGCCGCTCACGGACATCAATTTGTACTTTTTATTTATGTTTTGCCTGAGAGAAATAGCTCCGCCGACACAGAAATGGTGTTTACTGGAACACGCCTCCATTTCCTGGTTATGTGAGCTTCCATGAAATATTCCCTAGCACTTTACATATATACACACTAAATATTTTAACACTTTGCTAGTGTCGAAAAGGGGCTTGTTTGATCCACGGCTTATGCCCTCAACTTTAAGGGGTTACACTTATTTGTTAATGTGAGCAAATGTTCTTTTTTAGTCAACTTCGGCGCAACTAAATATTACAGCTGCAACAAAGGACACATGTGCAATAAATAATTTAATAATAGCTATTGCTGGCGAATCCTCATGTCAAGTATTTCTGTGCGTGGCTTAGCCAGGATACGACGCATTCGGTGCATCTAGGCCTTTTCGGTTAGACAAAAATGCAGTCAGTCCTTCCAAGTATGACTGACTTGACATCATTCGAATAAGCGTTGTCCTAGCTGCCCGAAATACGATGATCGTATTCGTTACAACAAATTTGTCAGCTTGCTAGCATAGGTTTATACGCCCGTATAACAGGTTATCTGCTCGACGAAAAAAAGTGCTTTAAGAGTCATGTGTCTCCTTACTCTTCAAGGAATTGTGCGCCATCACATGAAAGAGAAACCCGCAATGGAAACTGTGATTGAAATTTTATGCTTTTGCAGGAAGAATCGATATATGCGCGTATTATCACTGTGGAACCTCGCGATCTTGCCGCTCAGTTTCGCTCTTTAGTAATACAGTCATTCTGCAATTTCTACCCTCAACGAGGAACTCTCGGAACTTCTGAGGTTGGTCGTCGCTGATGTAGCTCCGTTTTGCTTCTTCACGGCTGCCATGTAGACAAATCCCTGCGCAACATTTCGGCCTTCTCCTTGTGTCATCACAGTCGTTTCATCTTTCGATTAGAGGCGGGACGCAAGAAAAGTTTTAAGTGCGAAGAAAGAAAAAGTCGTGTACAATTAAGAGCGGAGCGTTTTGAGCACCGCGGTCCCGTGCAGAACCACGTAATAGCTGTGTAGCTTGGTTTTAAAACGTCGGTATTACCTTTCAAAACCCTTCACAACACAACAGCGTAGGATAGCACCAACTGCAATCGGGAGGGCACACATTGGTTTCTCCCGCCTGGTAGCCGAGAACGCTCCCAAGAAACGAAAGACAGGAACGACGCACCATGCGGTTCTGGTAACATTTTGAAGGAGAAATAATTTAGTGATTGGAAATTAAGTAGGCGCATCTCAACCGGTATTTTCGTAGGCAATGCAACAGGTGTTGGGTACTGTGACGTCCTTTAAATGCAGTGGCGCATTCGACAATTAGGGAACTTGTCTTCTTGAGCATTGTCCTAGTCACGCATCGCAACGTTATCCAGTTCATGACACTAAAATGTCCGCCTACAATGGACACTCTGCTTTCCAGTGCGGTGCTCAATTTCGTACAATTCCATAAAACATATCAAATCGGTGTCGTCGAGGTGGTAGGCAGATATTTTTTTCATCCATGCAGATGCTTTTCCTTCAGAGTCAACTCACTTTCATATGCAGTCATCTTAAAATGTGGATAAAGCTTTTCGAGTTCGGAAAACATGGTGCTGACTTTTACAGGGAAGAATGCGGATTCTCTCGATGTCTCGCCTATAACTTGAACTCGTAGGCCTATAACGCTGAGCGGGTAAAACCGAGTAAAATTTCGGCATAAAGAGCACCTGTAACCGAAGCATTTGATACAATAAAGTTTTTCTCGCTACCTCCTGCCGGAATTGACTGAATTGGCACATACGTGTCATGCTCCCCTCGCGAGGGGACACAGGCGACTGGCTCTTATCAGTGTACAAGACAGATATTGAGGTACACTCCTGAGAGTCTGGGGGAAATAGGGACAAGTTGTGTGTGCACTTCAAACACCCTACCCACTATCTGGCATGTGGGCGGACCAACCCTGCAAATTTTGCTAAGCGGACACTACACACAATGGCCTACTTTGACCACTAGCTAGTAGGCACTCATGGCGTGAGTAAATTGCACTAATAGTCGCTGTTGCAAATAATGTACATATAGTAAATATTTCCTCTTGAGTTCTATCAGCATGCACTTTCTCTTACTTTGGTTCCCTTTTCATTGCGCCCCCAACAACACCTTAACGCCGCCACAATGGTCCGTCACTGCTAGCCGTGGTTGAGGTGCCAGTGCGGCCAGCACAGTGTTCTTCCCTACTTGCGAGTAAAAGCCACAAACGTTAGTCTCTTTTTTTACAATCGCTGGCAACACAATCTGCGCGTAAACTTCCGTGCCTACTCCTTTTGTTTCAGGGGATTAGGGCTCTTCGGCCAGACAGTTCCGGCGGTGGAGGGGTAGGTTGAGCTCAAATCCCGCCAGGCACGTGCTCTCTACGTCACTTCCAGGTGGTAAAAATTATTCGCAAATTAGTTCAGCGGAATTCCTCAAGGCGGAGGAAAGTACAAGAAAGACAAAAATATTCATCCACACTGAGAAACCTTCTAAAAGACGCGTACGGGTTTTCTTTGTAGCTTCGCACTACAACTGAGGTGGATGAAAATTTTTTCCCCTCTCAGTTCACAATAATTGCGCAGTTTTCAACTGCGCTATTTCCGCTCAAATGTAGTTGGAGTTCGCAGTCGGGTGCAATAAAATGTGTAAACTTAAAGGTAAGGGCGTCAGCCGTGGAGCAATAGAACTACCTAAAGGCTGTAAGGGTGTAATATTTTCTAGCGTATACCTTGTAAATTTGTATTTTCATGCTTCGTGAGCACTACGCCAAACGAGCTGATTGTTTTCCGCAGTGAGCTGCATTTCTTGCACTGGGGGGCAATGCGTCGTTTTTGCCCTGTCTTTCCACTAGTATATTGTCAGACGGACACGTACATGGATACAGAGAGGGTGGGAGCTTTAATCTAAGCTCTCGCTATCAGTTAAGCTTGCGTATCTGGTTTAGATAATTCCTTGTCCAAGGATTGAAACACAATAAAAGGCACCTAGAAATATTGTGTTGGAGAAAAATACAAAAATTCATGTCCGTGTTTATGTACACGCATTAAGGATAGCAAATATCACAGACCAAATCACAGATCTAGCGATTACCTTTAGGCGACAACCTTTGTACAGGGAAAATCAGGAGGGACGCTCAGCTTTCTAGTGGCTGAAATTATTATCGTGAAGACAGCTACATTTCCAGGGTTATCGAGTCTCGCAGTTAAAAAAAACAAACCCCGCAACTTCAGTAGGCCTGTAAAATATATCTAGAACCACATCCTCTGCATTTTTTATATGAGCTGTTAACAACTGTCTAGCACGCTGTAAAATAAGCCTATCGATGTGCCATCGGGTGCTTTCTAGCTCGCATTTTTGCTGTTTACAGTATTGCGCCAACTTTGTTTTTTTTATATCTGGTACTGATATACTGCCCTATTGCAGAACACTTACTTTCCGAGCCCCTATGCGATGCTAATAGTGGCTTGTTGGACGAGTTGGTACATTATTGCCTGGTAAAATGCGAGCAAACGGCCAACAAATCTTAATAATGATCACGAGTAAGAAACAAAGTGACAGGATAGAGGCTGGATCCAGCACGTTTACTGCCACTTTGTTTCTTATTTGTGGTTATTTTTGTAGACTTGCTTTCCGTTTGCTGGCATTCTACCATGCTATGTGATCCTATATAATCTGGTTAATAGTGTCGATTTATATAGGAACATACATGCTTTCACGTAGGATTACGGAGGCGGGGCAGTCGTTATTTTCCATTTGGTTGGATATTTATCAAAGCCTTTGTTCCAATGTGGATAAAAAAAGACATCTAACATCAAGAAACGTCGCTACAAACTTGCTGAAAGAGCATATATTTCTGGTATACGGTAGATAAAAGTAGAAATATAACGTGCGGTCAAGTGAAATTTCTGCTGCCCATGCAGCAAAGATGAACGATCAAAAGTCAAGTAGAGTGTAAAATGCTTGAACTCTTGTACAAGTGCTGCTCCGATATCACGAAAAGTGGAGCGGTACGCTTCTGACGCTCTACAAAATGTCCTGAACTGTGGTGCTTTATGTTGCTAAGCCGTAATAGGAACTATTAACGTGATAGCGTCGACTAGGTGACTAATCATAATCAGACGAATACAGCGCTAAGGACACATACAAAGGTGAGGGCATATAGAAACGGCACGTGGCGCGTTCACCCCTACAACGTGAAAAAAGAAGCGAGTTGCCATCTCGGTTCACATTGGGACCAGCGCCTTTCCCGGTATGAATTAGACAGGTGGCAAGCGCTAACGGATAACAGCAACCGTATTACTTGGCAAATGATACAACTCCACAGAAAATTATTGTTGAACGAGGGATGTGTGGCTGCACCATCTGTTTTGGTATTTGACAAGGAGATTAAATATTTCCCCGCTAACCTACGCCCAGGCGCATTGAGTTCGGGAATGCACCATTGTGCATCATTCAGCGACCCCTGCCTCTCTTTTTTTATCATGTTTATTTAGTGCATTCGATGATCTGCTCTAGCGTATTCAAGTGTTTCTCCCTCAAAATAATAAAATTTGTTGTTGTCGACGTTCCTTCACCTTTGTCTGTTCCCGCCTGCATACGTATAGGAGCGCTCACGGCGCAAGACTTCATGTACCTATTAGAACCCTAGGCTAACCAGCGCTACGCTTTGATGAAACTCGACGTTGCCTGCCCCATGGGCAATCCATCGCGGTAGATGCAGGCGACCGAAACGCTCCTGCCCCGAGGTTCTGTGGATTCTAGTGCCATGTGAGGGAGGCGCCCATTTGGGATGTTTCTGGGGCCAGTGCGATCGGTGAACGCTGCGATGTCTGCAGACTTGGAGAAAGCAAAGCAGACCGCGAAACAGGGCGTTAGCAAAGCGACAATGCCGAACACAGTCAGGCAAATGCCCTTGATGGTGTCCACGTAAAAAATGAGCACTATTCCGCCGGACACACTCGCTGCGCCCACGACGAAGAAGCTGCAGATGGCGCCTCGGCCTTCCCCGGCCACCGAGGCGATAGTCACGGCCGGCATGCCTTCCGCAAGGTGCCTGCGAGAGCAGAATAAGGATTTTGTGACGTCATAGAGGTGAATGGGAACTAGGGCGCAGCGATTTCGGATCCATGATTTCGGATGCATGATTTTGAACTCCGTTCACCGCATTGCAAATTGCTGTTCAGGAGCTCACGTGACAACCGTTCTGCCTGATCGAGGAGCGAAGTGCAATGGACGATGGTCCAGAGCAGACCGCCATCAGTGGCACTTCATATAATTGCGTATGTAGTTACACACACATGCACATGCAGGCTCTTCTTAGCTTTACCGTCATCTCTCTACCTCTAGCAAATAACCGACTTCGCCTACTTCACACACATACACCTTTTTTCTACTTTGACACTCGTAATCCGCTGAACTGAGTTCCCGTTCAGTGCGTGTGCTGGTCCTCATCGTTCATGATTGTGTTAACGTGTTCAGGAATGGAAGTGCTGCGCCAATTGCTCCATCTTGCGCCAAACCATCGAGCTGCACCAGCCTGCGCCAAAACACCAATTTCAATCAAGTTACCAAATTTAGCAGGATGTGCGCGTTGAGTGGCAACCACACAGCCATATGCATGCGTTGGCCAGAGCTTAGCCCTGCCGTCCAAGCCTAAGCAATGCGTTTCAGCGTCAGCGTCATTGGAGTGTGATGTGTTTGGTGCCATAATAGTAACTGATGAAAATGAAAATCGTTTTGTGCTATATAAGGCATTACGAATGTTTTATAAAAGTGTTACCGATTGCCGTATATGCAGACCTGCTATAGATGATTTGAACTGGCGCTCATCCCATGGCACAGTAGGGAAGGAAAGCCGCGCCCTATATATAAGGTCAAACAGTCGGCTCAGCGTGTATCTCTCATCAGTTTCGTTATACACTTTAGCACTCGGTTTGGCGCCCTATTGGTATACGCGCATCGATTACTGGGCGAACGCCATGCGTGTGACGTTATAAATCTATTTCGTACGTGCAACACGTCCGGTTACCAGGGCGATAGTGCGCGCGGCACACCGACAAACGACTTCTTTGCTTTCATGAAACTTCTCGGTCAGAAATATCGAATGGCTACCGCAATTGTCATTCAAATGTGCACTCAGGCTACACAAAGTTCTTCCCGGCCATACTGCACAAAATCAGGCTTTTGCCGTCGCAGGAACACAATGCCAGGATGTAAATTTTAATTTTTAGTCAACCTTCGCGACCAAATTACGGTCGTGATTAAGCCTTCGGAGAAACCGCCAACCTCCGAAATTGCGTTTGCGGCAACCATGCTCACGGCACCGTTTGAGCAGATCCAGTACAAAAATTTTAGTTTTCATAAGCCATCGTTCGTCGCCCGGACTATCGGTTGCCGTTTTACACTGGCGTTATCGAGCTTATTGAACATATTGGTCCACGACGCAGAGCGGAAATCCAGTGAACATTATTGTCCCATCATTGTTTTCAAAAAATATTTTCGAGCTTTCTCTCCGCAAGCTATGTGAAGTACTGGTAAATTTCAATAACCAGTACGTCGCTTTACATTTATTATGTGGTCCTCAAGAATTTAAAAAACTGGTGGTTGCCAAGAATTAAAAATTACCTGACGGCACTACGAGCCACTGTGAATATTTCTAATTTATTTTGCACGAATACGTTAAATTACCCATATTTAATAATTAACGCAATCGATGAAAGATCCTTGAAAAAAATTGTGGATGACGTTTAAAAATGGTCGATAACAGCATTTAGAACAACCTAGGATTCGTGAAGAGCTTTCTTAACGAGAATGAAAGCCCGTGAAACAAACAAAAACAAAAACAAGAAAAAAATCACCGTGGTTACGACAACGCTGCTGCGAACCAAAGATTGCATCAATCTTTACGTGAACATCATGAAATAGGGGCACTGCGAACGAGCTGCCGCATTTCTTTCTCGCAGCGTGAGCAGTTTCTGGCGCGCGTCTTTGGTCCCTATGAAACGCGCAGTAGCGCGATGTTTCTGCGCTTGGCTTTCCGAACTGTTACAATACCGTCGCCCAGGTTTGCACCATCGTAATGTACACAATGGACTAATTACGACGTCTTCGTCTGAGACCACTTATATTACTCGTGCCGATATTCGTTGTCACATAGAATAAAGAAGTGCAGGCTGCCTTTTCTTATTTTTTCTTGTGTTATTTTTGCCTGGAAAATGGACCACACAAGACCTAGATCGAAATATACCTTGTTAACTAATAATTTGTTGACGTATTCCAAACCTTTATATTGAAGCCTTATTAAATGGGCTAAGTTATAAATGTTACTTCGTTAAACTAGATATTGCTTGCTTGTTCACAATAAAAAAAAACTCGACTAGCAATAATGCAAGCTTGTCAACATAGAGTTGGCGTTGTTCATGAAAAGCCCTCGGTTATTCTGTTTATTGGCCAGATTTACTTGGCCCATCTAGTAAGTAATTTGATCGTCGTTTCTGTGATACCGGTATGGGATTCCTTTGTAGCTTCATTCTACAGTCAGGCTGGATGACAATTTTTCCCTGTCACGAATTCTGCTTGCCTTAAGGCGTCCGCAGAACTGATCTGCCTTAGCATAATAGTATTCTGCGAAATCAAATAAAAGAACGCCTTTTCATTTTATGCATATATGCCACTCATATGGACCTTTATCAAGTTGCTCAAAAAGGCGTATTTACCACTCTAAAACGGACAATTCATGCTGGAAACTTGCTCCCAAGTGCCAAATTCACTGCTACCAGATGTTCCCCAAAGCTTATTTGGCCGTATACATCCCTGGCGTGTTTCTTTTTGAAGTATATAGACTGCTTTACCAAAATGATCTCAGGATATATGTCGACTTTAACATGGTTAGCATTGATGCAATTAGGAGAAACAGCCTATTACCACTGCCGAAACTGACACATATGAGATGTGTACTGCAAGAGGTCTCCTCTCTTGCGCTTCAATATAGACACGTTGAGATATTAAGCGCCGCTGCTGTCAAGTCGACGTGTGACACAGGTCGAAATATACAATTTTAAATAATGCCCAGCTCCTGAACAAGCAAGTCCCGTATAGATTGTGCACCTTCAAAAAGCGCTAGGATAGAACGCAGATGCAAGGATCAATTTGCGGCAGTCGAGACAAGTAAGACGCCATTACAGTATTGGTGCAAGAAAAGCTGGAAAGAGATTGACAGAATCAGAGTCATTGCAAGTGTAGGTAATGTCCCTTTCAAGTGACTGAGGTTTTAAATACGCGAATCAAGATCGAGATCAGATGTGCATAAGCCTAGAGAGCAATGGATGTTGTAAAACCTCAATAAATCAAGTAGGCTAGGGCAGTACTTGTCTTCGCCCTATTTGAAACGCGATTCCGGAAAAAAAGCACCATCGTCCTTAGTGAAGGAGGTTTGATCTTGCCCAGCACCGGAGAAAAACTCAAAGGATCTTGTTGTTATCTAAACGCTACATATACCCAATGGCATATATAGGCGTCGAAGAGGTTCATTTATTGGCGGCACATTCCCAATGACATTTAGCCATTTACCAAAACTGACGTGACAGGAAAACGAGTATATATAAATAGATATGGATACATACGGAAATGGACACGGATATATACGGATACATACGGAAGTAAATTAGCATAAATATTGCACAAGATCATGAACAAGCGGACATGAAACACCTGCAGGCCACAATCACTTGTGCTGTCTAGATGTTCTGTCTCCAGTTTTAGCTGTATACTTTTTTCGCAAAGTATCCTAAGAAAGCTTATCGCTGTAAAATGTGTTCCTACTAGAAATGCGCTTCGTTCGTTTCCTGGTTATACTCAATTAAAATGTGTGTTTGTCATCCTGGTCAGTCTAAGCTGGTACTTCTCATATGCGCAAGACTACGAAAACAGGCCGGCCAATGCCACTCGCAACATGGCTGTAACTACTGCCAGAGTTGATCCTTGAGGCTTCTCTTAAGTCACATCAGAGCACTTTACTCTTTCAAAACTTAGTCAGAAGAGGAGTAAAATTTACTCTAACGAAGGAGTTAATTTGTAACATTTTATTTCTAACAAAAAATGAAAGGGAGCGTCAGCACAAGATATTAGTCAAATTATATGAAGTGTAAGAAACAGAAATAAGGAAAGAAATATCCGATGGTATGTTGGTAAGCTCTGCATACTTTTTTTGCGTTTGTTTTCATAAAACGTGCTTTGAAAGTGTGTGGAGTCTGCAAGGGCGGACGGAGCTTGGCGTCAATACAGTAAGATTGCTCTTAGGTCCCAGAAAATTCGCATGCTCCTCGGTATTGTTCTTTATTTACTTTAGATTGCTACCAACGCAGTGAATTGTTTGCATTACGATCTCACATCCGTTGTATGGAGGAAATACAAGCGTTTTTGCCAAGTTTTATGTTTACCTGCTGGGCGTTGACAATTTCTTGATAGAATTCTTGTACTGCAGTGTTTTTCATTGTCGCGAATATTTTAATTGTAAGCTTGAGAAGCCTTGTAACGATCAACAGCAAAGGAGCCATAGTAGGTCACGCTAATGATGCAATCGCTTTCAGAGTTCCCGAGTTTGGCGCTCTTTCCGTCACCTCTTATTTCTTCAGTTTATTTTAACCTTGTGCAAGACGTCATGGTTAACAATTAATATATTTGAGGTTCCAGGTCCATGCTTTACACCGATTTCACCACATTCTAAAGTGCTGCTCAGGAGCTAAGTCGATACACGTCCTGCCCCTTCCAGGTGTGTAGTGCTACTGACGGTGATTCGAAGCAGAGCTTGGACTGTTGTAATATATATATATATGCATACATACAGGTTATCCCTGCTAAAAGTAACCAGGACTTGTAAAACGACCGAGTGTGCTAGAGGGCCGAAACGAACTCAGTGGTGTTGCCGATCGCGGGAGGTATTCTGCGGTATATTTTTTGTTTTGCAAAGTCAAATACGCCACTGTGGCTTCTGTGAAGACAGAAAGTCGCCTTTCTATTGCTGGAGCAGACCGTTGAGTTGTTTTTCCCATATCTGGTAAGACTTGGAATAATGTAAAAAAACTGGTTGAGGAACGCCGACCCACGTTGTAGGCTCCGCGGAATGTGAGAGGAAATACACATCGCTGATGGCTATAACTTTTTGCATGTACAGAGTTTTTTGCAACCTGCTTTAATTTTTTTTTATTCCTGGCTAAAGTTCATTATCATTGCTTGCACTTATCCTGAGCGCAATTGAACAATTCCCCTTGCGACACCAATTTCTCGGTCAAGCGGGAAGTGTTGGTAACTCTTCACTTTGATCTTTGATTCCGGTTGCTCCTGCTCTGACGGAAAGTATAATACTGGTGCGAAGAGGCATACTGATTTCATCTCAGAGCGCGCTATTAGCACGATGAATGAAAGTCCCATCCTGTGGCATTCCTTGCTCTGAGGACAGCGTTATCAACTTTGACTGTAGGTCAATGAGTGCTTCATGTTCACTCAGCAAGTCAATGCAGAGGATTGCATCCCTTGCGCACTGTGGTAGGATTACAAAGGTTGCAGGGGAGGTGCGGTGAAGAATGGCAACTGTTGTCATGGAGGGTCGGGTCGGCGTTATCAGATGTCCTCCAACGGTGAGGATTTGAGAGCCGTACTATGGAGTCCTAACTTTTTTTGAGTTTGGTGGCGGAGGTTCTACTGACGACGAAATAGTCTGCTCCCCTTTCTGAAAGAGTGGTGACTGGTGACGTAGTGACCATTGAGAAGCACGTGGAGGTCAGCGGTGCTTTTTCTTCCATCTCAGGTAGGTCTATGCGTTGGGTCACTGTTGAATGAACGTTACCTGATGGTATGTCTCGCCATCAAGGCTACTTTCACGGTGTTTTCTTTGCTCGAGTACTCGTCCGGCTGGCGGGATGCCAGTGCAACGTCGTCGAAGGAAGGTTTTTGGCATTTCGACCAAACGCAACCGCACTTCCATCGTTTGCAGTTTCTAGTTTTCTCGATATTGACTGACGGATCGTCCACGGATAGAGCCAGTGTGCGGTCGGCGCTGTGGTAAGAGGTATCCGCCTTGCGACGGCGAACCGGAAGGTCATTGGTAGCTCTGCTGCGTTGCCGCGAGATATTCGGTGATATTGCTTGCTGGTTCCTCTATTCTGGACATGGTACTTCGACGAGGAAGCACCATGGGCTGGTTTTTCAGTATGCGAATCGCGATATGCGTGGCCTATGTCTTTCTTGGTATCTTGCTCTGGTCGAGAGGCGTGCGAGATGGCAGTGGCGACGATGGCGCCTGAAAACGGGACTTCGGGGTCATCTGGCCCTAGTGGGGGCACAGAGGGGCCCCTCACGGCCACCACAGAGGCCACAGTGACGTAAGTGATCTCTCCTGGTTTGGGTGGTGGAGGTGTGGCCTGCACTTCTGAATCCTCCATTGAGCGCTGAAGTTGCTCCTTGAATATGCAAGTGATCGACGACACCTCAGACAGTTACCTTGAGAACGACCTCCGGGATTCCTCCCGTAGGAATGCTCTGAGGGTCCCGCGCACATTCTGGGAGCCTATCGCTTGAGCTTCGGCGTAGTATGTCGTCGGCGTACCGCGGTGGTATTCTTTGGTAACCATCTCCAGTGTCTTTTCGATGTTCATGGCATCAGCAAAAAAACTTTTGAAATGCCCTAGAAGCTTTGCCGTTATGAGTAAACCGTAACAACTAGCCCAAGATTCAGCCTTGTTTGGTGTTCTTCGGCGAGTTAGGGGGGGAACCATAGAGCTACGCGCGCGGCTGCAATCAGGCAACATACCGCTGTGCAGAGAGCAGGAGAAGCCGCAGCAAAACCTTTCGTTCGAAGAGAGCGTATGGATGTCCTTTGTAGCTCTTAGCTACGTTTGGGTGGATGTATGATTTACCCTTTCCCTCCCTCCCCTTCTCTCTCTCTCTCTCTATATATATATATATATATATATATATATATGTGTGTGTGTGTGTGTGTGTGTGTGTGTGCCTGTGTGCGTGTGTGTCTGAAAGCGGGTACCATTATCTAAATACATTATTATTACTAACCAGGAGCTTGATCTAGTTGCGCAGAAAGTATTATCAGCACAGTAATTCTTGAAGTTCGCTAACTCTCCGCCTCTTTGTTTAGACACACATTTTCAGAGTACCACTATGAAGAGATGGTTACATGGTTTTGGCAGTGGTACATAACCAAGAACACATGTGCCTTTCACGTTCGTCTTGTCGGTACTGAAAAGAGCCTTAAGGCGTTCCCTACTGGCATCTCAGTCTAATTGCAATACTCAACAAGTTGAGAAACGAAAGCAGTAGCTCTTAAATGGGAGTAACAATCCACTGCAGTGCAACCAACCTGGTTGGCAGGAACGTGTGGTACCACCGGTGTAGGCATTGGTCGTAGCGCGGTGGCGCACTCAGTGCCTATGCTGTCCACGTAATGCCCATGGTGCGTGTGGTGGGACCTACAAAGAAACAGTCAGAAAAGCGTTCGGTGAATCTTGGTAATGTATTATGAAAAAACTAACAGCGAAAAAGAAGCGAAGGCATGCGAAGCGTATGTGGCCCTAAACACCTGTAATTCGTTTGCCCCTAGTATTAGTCTTGGTCCCCACACTGCGCTAAAATTTGCTGAAGCACTTATGTATATATTTGATATCGTCATTATGGACTGGGGCCGTCCATTCCATTCCCACTCCATTCCGAAGAGTGAAAACACGCATTCATTCCAACCCTCTTCACTATTCGGAATGGGGGAGTTGAAACGTTGTCATCCCTCGAGCGGCTGAGCAGAACCACTCTATTCCTACAATTCCAGTAAAAGAAACCCTTTCAATATCATTCTTTACTGCATACGCTTGCACGCTTCGTTACTATACTGTATTTATTTAGGTCTTAACTTTACAAGCAACATAGGATACATTCCTTTTGCAGAAGGAACATGCTCGTGGCGCACTACCTCAGGAGCTCATTGTATCCTGTAATCTCTTTAATATCTGCTGTTCTGATGCGAAGCTTTTTTTTTTTTGGCGAGCACTCACGGACTTTCCTAACCATGGCTGGGTGTTGCTGCCTGGATAATAGGTCAAAGTTTAAAGGAGCTAACTGAATAAATGTTGTTCGTCGAGGTTCCATGCCCCAGTGGTGGCATGGAACCACGGTTCTGAAGCGCAGGAGCATGATCTTCGTACCGTTAGGCCACAATCGGCCGTGCGCATCCATTGTGCCAACGCAAAACTAGCTCTTTCGAGGTGATTGCCGCGTTGGTGACACTGCGTAGCACCGGTGCAGGAGAGCAGATGCATACGCTCACTCAAGGGTTCCCGAGGATAGCACCAGCGTTTCTATTTCACATCTTCGTTCGATAAAGAACGCAGGAATGAAATGGTCAAATTTATATCATGCCGTTGCAGTTTTTGAAGCCGTTGCTTCACATACATTAGATTTCAAGATGTGCGTTGTGTGCGAATGAATATTTTAAAAGAAGCGTTTTGGGAATTTTTGTTTGTGGAAAAACATATATGCCTGTGTGCTGTGAAAATGGCCATCAATTGTGAAAACGAGCATTGTGCAGACACTCGGATGGCAGGGCACATGCTTGGTCATTACAGTACACCTACACAAGGAACCTTATTTCGCAGCAAACTCTTACACAAAATGTGTACTCAAGACAATTGCACGCGTAACATGACTTGAGCAAGCGATGCATTAAACATTATTACACAAATTATATTGTCTCGCTTGTCAAACAGCGTTAACAAGAAAACGTTAGCTGCGACGGTTAGAAGTACAAAATATTGGACCTAACTGCAAATTATATTCAGTTCTTGCGGCGAAAATATATCCAAAATATGTCAATTTGTAGAGTAAGCATAAATTGCAATCCCCTCTTCCTAAACCCTCTCTCGTTACATAAAAGCTCCAAGAGAAACAACAAAGCCTCACTCTAAGCTTCTTGAAACCCATAAGTTAAATGTGGCCTGTAATGATCGAACCATCATGCGCCAACAAACAGACACCAAAGACAACGTAGGGGAAATTATTTGTACGTACTAATTGAGGTAAAGAAATTATGGATTAATGGAAAAGAAAGGGGATGAAAGAACAACAGGCAGCAGATTGGTTACGAACTCACGTTTTCGCATTACGCGTGCTATGCTATTACCAACTGAGCTACCGCAGGGCCGTATTCCCATCCACTATTGGGGTGTTTATGTTTTACTACTAGAACTAACCCTGGCAGTATTTGCCAGCACCACCACTCACAAACATTGGCGGCAGATATGGGACATCCTTTCTGCCGCAGGCCTCTCGAGTACGTGATCTGCTTGGGTGAAGGCAACTGGTCAATAATCCCACACATGCTACATGAAGGGATCAGTGTTGCCAGATTCGGGGCCCTCTTAATGTAATGAAAGAGAGGAGAAAGGAACCGAGGGGCCCGTATTTTAATAATCGTGTCATAAGAAGCCAGCCGCGACATTAAGGACATCATTGGGGAAATTACTTGTACTTACTTAGTTAATCAAAGAAATGATAAATTAGTAGCAATATAAGTGGATTAAAAAACTACTTGGCACAGCTTGGAAACGATACCACGTCTTCGCATTACGCGTGCGAAGCTCTAATCAGTTGAGCTGTCATGGCGCCGTTTTCCGAATTTCTTTCATGAGTATTTATATTTTACTACTAGAACTTGGGTCCCGAGCTCGGTTGCCTTTCTTCTCTCATTCTATAATAATCAATGTTTCTATAAGTGAAATTACGCCTATTCATCTTCACGTGGTTTTTCTCCATTGTTTAGAATGAACTTAACCGTGCCACTAATTTGTGACATCAAAGAGCACCAATTTTTCATATGGGTTCCTATTTTACCGACGCCTACTTGTAATCGGGCTTTCGCGTCTGAGTCTGCTATGCAGTTTTCGCTGTATGCGAGTTTGCGAAGTACTGCTCTGCCTGTTTGAGCCAGCTTAAGGCGCTCCAGCTGGCTGGCTCTGTGCGCTTCACTCATTTCTTCCCAGGTGTCATGGTGGCCAAGTTTGAGGAGTGTCGTGGTTGAGGTCGTACTGGAGAGTCCTAGTGCGCTCTTGATGGCTTTTCTGATAATGATGTGGAGGTTTTCAATTTCAGCTTTCTTGAGGAGTAGATACGAGGTGCCATATGTGATCCGGCTTATTAGGAGTGCTTGGATTATGTGGACGGTTTCTTGCTCTTTAAGTCCTCTTCTTTGGGCTGTTATACGCCGAATGAGAGGGGTTACTTATGTTAGGGTCTTCTGAAGCTTCGAAAGTGTAGCTGCGCCGGAACCGTCGTTATGTAATGTGAGGCCAAGGACGCGGAGGGAGCCAACTTGAGGGATATCGATTCGGTTGAGTCTGACGTTGGGACCTGGAGCGACGTACGCTGGTGGTCTTCCCCGGGTCCTTGCCTTGAGTATAAGTAGCTCTAGTTTTTAGGGGGCGCACTGGAGACCGCATTTGGAGAGGTACTGTTCTATCTGATCGATTGCCTCTTGTAGGGTAGTTTGCTTTCGGCCGGTTGTGGATGCTTTTGTCCATAACGTTATATCGTCGGCGTACATTGCATGACTTAAATCTTCAATGTCATCGAGTTGTTGTGGGAGCTAAATCATGGCGAGACTGAACCGCAAAGGTGAAATGACTGACCCTTGTGAAGTTCCTTTGTTGGGCATTTCGAACTTGTCGTTTAGGATGTTGCCGATACCCACCCTAGCTGTGCAATGTTTGAGCCAATATAAAAAAATTGCAGTATAAGACTCCCTACAGGGCACATAACACCTTCCAGCACAAAACAAAAATTTGCCGTGAAGACGGTCTGGTGCGCAGCCCATGAAATGTGGATGCACGAAGTGTCATCAACAACATTAGCTATATGGTAACATTCACACAAATACATCAGCCCAATCTGCTTGCGTCACAGGAACTTGGCTTTGGCATGGCATTGCTAATGCGGATATTTTTTGCGAGCTTATGCAACGTGGAAATTATAGGGCGACGAGGGGAAGAGACGTAGCAATAATAATTAGGAAACCATTCAATTATATGCAGATTGAGAGTGTATCAGTGAAACTAGGTCGTTTCGTTTCGAGATCAGCCTCCTATACAAGTGGTGGCCACATTGGCTTATCTGATATGTTAATTGATCTTTACATTCTCCTCATATGTCATCTTTGTCTGTATTTTTCCTATATATTTCTATGGAATTAAATGGTTTAAAGTTGCCGTGCCTGTTGGTCGTGTTTCGTTCACTCACTTCATCTTTTTACAGAGGTTAACGTCGCACGCGCCCACGATGGCATATTCTAAGCTATTTCTTGGAAATCCAAACAGTAATCGGCGTCAAATGCAGAGGAGGCGATAGAGATACAGGTGAATGCGATCTTTCTGCTAATGTGTTTTGATTTCGAACTGAGCATCGGTAGGTGCTAAATTATTTATCTACAATTTTAAGACAAAAAAAAAAAAAGGAAACGCGCGTGCCTGCGTGGGCGCACTCTTTGATCAACTGATAGTCAGCGCGGCCTGCATTTGAGAGCCCTGAACCTGAATTTCTTTTAAAGCGAAGGCTTTCATTGCCTACATTGCCGGGTTCGGAGTAGCTGCTGGCTGCTACTGGGCCAGTGAGAATAGGGGCCCGTGAATTGTGGACAAATTTAAGATGCTGCTTCGCAGATTTGTTACGCGCCGCTGGCTGTGTGCCAGTCCTCCGCCAGTCCACCAGGACGGGTACGTGTCACTGTGACATAAGAGGTACATAACCCCGAAAAGTTTTTTTTTTATCGACGTCGTACTTTTCTGTGCATACAGCTGTCGTAACCATTGTTCTCTTAACAAACATCCTACATTACGTTCGTCCTCGTGACATCACTACGTAGACCTGCTACACCACGCATTTATCCAGTTCAGAGTTTTCATTGCGGCATTGCTTGTGAGCTATACAATGCATAAACACAAGGAGTGGAGGAAAACTGTGTTTTTTGAACATTATCATTACATGACATTAAACCTTGCGTACGCTTAAAGTAACCAAAACTTTACTGTTCACCGTTAGCTATACAGCATTTATTGCTTTACAATGGCTCATGCATTTGATTTTTTTCACATGTATATAAGAGTACTGTGTTAGACAATTGCCTGGTGCCAGCCGTATTGCAAACGCGGCTCCGCATCTAGGGCGATCAGAGACTAGGTGGCCCGTGGTGACAGGTGATATAAGTGAGCACCGACGCGAGCTCCAACGGCAGCGCATCGTCGTCTTCCTGCTATCGTAGTCCTGTAATCATTTCGTCCCCTTCATTTCGTTGTTATCATTGCTTTGTTGATTTTACTCTCGTCGTTGGTGCGTTGTCATTTCGTCGTCAACACGTCGCCTTCAGTCTGCCACCATCCGTATTCCTTTCCCCTTTATCACGCAGCGGTAATCATCCTATCGTCTTGCAATCATGCTATCGTTTAATGATCATGTAGAACACGTCGACATTGCCCCATGGTCAAAAAGTCATTCCTCATGCATTCGTAGCCATGCCAACGCCGCGATGCCGTCGTGATCGTTCCATTATCGGCACCCCAGCTTCTTCGTCCGATTGTCGCCCTGCCTTCGTCGTCATACACTCATTCCCATGCTATCGTAGTTGTGCCATCGTAATCACGCTGTTGCCGTCATATGGTCGCCATGAATTCAGAACTGCAACTCCGTAGTCATCATGCCATAGCCGTCATTTCGCCTTCGTTTTTCCACTGTCGTCATTGCGTCATTGTTATAGTGTCGTCATAATTCATTCCTAATATATGGTCGTTGTGATGGCTTTTTCTTTGTTTCATCATCGTCATTGCCGCTTCTTCATCTGATTTGAACGCACAGTCGGTACGCAGGAAAGGCGGTGACTATTGTGCATGTCCTTTTAGCTTCAACTTTGCTTTTGATATAGTTATGGTAAACGAAACATAACGTGACACAACGAAGGGCAGGGCGCGTTTAAATCATCAGCGTACACGTCTTCCGTTAGGAACCGGCAGATTAGAAGGGGACGAGCTATTTTGCTTCTAAAAAGAAAGACATGACTTGTGAAATTATTCATAAATTCGCTTTTATTTTTGAAAGTTGCGAAATGATTTTGTCACAATGAATTTAATTTGTATTCGTTGTTATGTATCGCCCGCCTAATGGTGAAATACCCACGGTGTTGACGTATAGGGGCACCCGCCGTGGTTGCTCAGTGGCTATGGTGTTGGGCTGCTGAGCACGAATCCCGGCCACGGCGGCCGCATTTCGATGGGGGCAAAATGCGAAAACACCCGTGTACTTAGATTTAGGTGCACATTAAAGAACCCCAGGTGGTCGAAATTTCCGGAGTCCTCCACTACGGCGTGCCTCATAATAAGAAAATGGTTTTGGCACGTAAAACCCCATAATTTAATTTTTTTTACGTATAGGGGCTATGCTGTTACACTGCCAAGCCTGAGGGTGCGGGATCAAATTCTGTGCTCGGCGGCCGCATTTCGTTTGGATCGAAATAGAACAAAAGGCCTTCTACCAAGCATTGAGTGCGCGATAAAAAATTTCAAGTGGTTAAAATTAATCCGTAATCCTCCAATACGGCGCTGCTCATAATTACATCACGGGTTTCGCGCGTAAAGCCCCAAAACATAAAGTGTTGCTGGTATGATTTCAAACTTCCACTCAATTTGCAACAAACAAATGAGCTGGATCAACACTGCCAAATATACTTTGATACTTGGAGGTGTTTTGAACATAGACATCTTAGGCCCGTCTTGTGCAGCTACTACCCTATCTACTAGAGACAAACGACGTCCAATGTGTCATACACCTGCCAACTAAAGTGACAGTTATTGTCACTTACGCGTTTGTTTGCAAGTGCAAATGAAGAACTTCACATTGCTGGTGTTATAGCAGCTTATCTTAGCCACCATATACATATACAGTAAACGGTAAATAATAACGAGGTACTTTAGAATAAAAAAAATAAATCTGTTTTGTCGGGTATACGAAATGTAATCAAAGTGAGGCTGCAGAATTTTAAGCATCTTCTGTTCCAGGCAACATGGTAAGGTGTATATTGAAGTGAGACGCAGATGTTGCTTATAGCGAATTTATCGCTATAGATAAAAAAGTGTACAAGTAAGGATTCCTGACAAGGCAAGCATAAAAAACTCCAAAGTCTTGGATAACAAAGTATTGCCTGAAGGCGATACAGTATAATAACATAATGTGTGAACGTTTTTTCTAAATATAGGAATATAGTGGACCTGATTTTATTTAGAGAAAATCAAAACAAGGTGAACAGAATGAGAAGAAACATCAATAGACATAAACAAAGACATGAATTAGTGCAGCAATATCGCTTTTTAACCAGTTATGAATGCATAAAGGCTTGATAATGTTTTTGGCACTCAATACACAAATCATTGACCTAATTACTTATGACCAAGTACTTGTGAAAATATATATCTTGCTCCCGCAATAGCTGAAGAAACTTTAAAACGTTATTCACTCGTGGAGTAGTAGGAGTAAATTGAGCGGTATTGGTCGCCTTGAATTTCAATCTGCAATACTGTCGCCAGTGTTATTGCACCCGGTTCAATACAATATAAGCCTTGCTTGTTTTTGTCGGAATCTTTTCTAACAACCTTCAAGGGGCGTAAGTTTCTGTTATATTCAAGGACAGAGATAGGAATAATTATCCAACTACGCACCAATGTATGCTTTGTTCTTTAAAATTGGATTGACAAGATGCTACACGATCGCATGATAAATTTTGTAAATAAGCACAACATTATAACAACCTCTCAGTTTGGCTTCGTCAAAGAAAAATTACACAAATTGATCTTCCAATGGAGAAATAAATGCCTTTAGGTTGGAATAGCAGGTGAGCAATACGGGGATTCTTGTAGGTTTCTCGAAAACCTTCGATCGCCTATACCACAATTTTTTCGAGAACTAGACCACATGGGTTTTGTGGTCAAAACCTTAGAACTATAGTCGGGTACAACTTTAGAAAAAAGGGGAGGCCCCGCCCAGATGACTGAAGCGGGACAGCCGATTGCATTCGCGACTAAAATAATCCCACTCAAGAAATCGTGCTTCTGAAACGCCCAACTCTCGGTGCAAATAAAGATATTTGTATTTTTATGACCAGTTTAGTAGAGCTCTCATGTGCTACAGCACATGCCGGATTGCGACAGAAATATAACTCCGTGCGTGACACAAAGCTGCCCGCCATCTGCTCTTTAGCTTCATTGCGCAACTGACAATAGTAGAAAGAGCAACCCTGCATGGCTTTCGCGCTTGTTTACGTGTACACGGCACACTTACTACTCCTTTTTCGAGCTTAAAATGAATCAGTTGCTATTGAACAAGTCCTTATATAAAACAACGGATTTATCGCACCCATTACAAACATGGGGCGTGAATACTTGAGGCAGGAAAGGTGCAAAAATGCTTCATTCAGCGTTTTAAATAAGTACACTAGGTGTTAAATAGCGTAAAATTTATAATCTTTGGTTTTGTGTTCTAACAATTGTTTTCATTCTCACTTTTTTTTGCAAGCCTTCAATCTTGTCAGTTCGCGCAAGGCATTCCGTGCGAGTTTTCCGACATGAAGCCCAGCGAGGTGACATCGGAATGCGATCCTTTGTTGCCGTAATGTTGGCACCTTGCATGCAAAAGCACATTCATGTGGTGGCATTGTTTGTTTTGGTTAACTGGCCTAGGCAAGTAATGAGAATAAGAGAACAATTATCAAACCTCATTATCTTAGTGAGGTCCAGAAAACTCATTAATAGGCAGTAGTCGAGGGCACGCTTGAAAGGCACCGTTTGCAGCATGCACATCAAATCACAGTCATGCCGCAACCATTGTTATATTTGTTTATCTGACCGGGTCAAGTAACAAGAATGTGAGCACAATTTTTCACCCTGAATACCTCTGCTAGCATTGTTTGTACTGAAAAATGCTGAGTAAGGTTTAATGTGTTTTATTGAGGCAATTATTTAATTCACAAGCCATCGGCATAGCGATCGACGGCCAGGTTGAGACAATGACAATGGTGATGTAATGAATAGTGAAAGTTGCAAAAGCTCTCAGTGCACTGCTTTGCTGGGCTCCATTCACTGAAATATGTCTTTGTAACAATGAAAGCGTCAGGCAGGAAATGACATCCCACTTCACAATTTTATTCATGTTGACAATTTTTATCATTATATGTGATGGGCAGCAAAATCGTCTGTTCATGAAGACTGGAAGCATAAAAAATGCAACAGCATAGCGAGGTGTTGTTTCACAATATGCAGCCTTTCATGTGCACTTCTGGCGAGCTGCCACATGCGCTGATGCATAAACATAAGATGCATAAACATAAGCTAAGCGGCAAAATTACTGTCCAACCCACATGACGCTTTTAAGAAAATGTATCTGTCAACCTCTCTGCTTTCCTAGGCGATCAAAATTTCTTTTGAGCAAGTTGGTGAATCACAATGTGGCAACAACGTAAGAAGCAAGGACAGAAAACACAGCAAGTAGGCAGATTCAGAAGACGAGGTTGTAATGAGATGGAAAAGGCCAGCCCTGCTGCCTACAGGAGTTAGTGCCTTGAATGACATTGGTAAATGAAAATGTGTAAAAGACTTTGCTAAAAGAAAACTAGCAAAAACAAATGCTAATATAAAATAAAGGGGCAGAAAAAAGAGTAAGCACAAACACCCATGGAAGCAGGCACGTATTCGCACACAAACGCGAAAACTAAGAAAATCTTAAATATAAAGCAATGTGGGAAATATAAAAAAAAATTTGACCAATGCAAGAAAACATACACACATTTACAAACAGACGCGGGTAGAGGTATTGTAGGAGCGGGTTCACAAGCTGCCGTGGTTACCTTCTCGTATGTTTTTTTTTACCGTTCTCTTAACACTATCTTGGGAATTTTTAATTGCAGCTTATCACGACAATCAAAAAGCAGCGGGAAGCTGTGTTGTGGGAAACCATATCGAGCCCTCGCAACACAACTTATGCGTGACTGTGCCATGCATAGCACGCATTCTGCAGTTTGCGCGCGCCGTGAGCACTGGTGGGTAGCAATCAGTAAACGGTGCTACACAACGCTCAAACACCACCGTTAGACGCTCGGCTATCTCACTGCTTACAACGATCATTCACGCTAAGTTGGCGCGACAAATTTTTGCGTTAGAGGCTTCTTTTGCACATATTTTCTGTTGAGACACTCGTAGGTTTGTTTCATGCGAGCACGCTTTTCTCATTTCTCCTGAGAATGGTATTGGTCCATCACTTCAGTCCGTCCGACGGGAAATGCAGCGACAGAGTACAGGAACGCACCCGCCGCTGACAGCAGGCACCAGACTTTGGT
This sequence comes from Dermacentor andersoni, assembly GCF_023375885.2. Lineage (NCBI taxonomy): Eukaryota > Metazoa > Arthropoda > Arachnida > Ixodida > Ixodidae > Dermacentor > Dermacentor andersoni. The sequence goes on from NC_092820.1 coordinate 97,121,236, forward strand.
AAACTTTTCTCGTCGTAATTTCACTCGGAAGCGGCATAAAAAAACATGGAACAAACACGCAGGATGTGTGTTTGCAGCGGTCGCCGCGGGATCCTGTTTTCAGGCAAAGCGTAGCGCAGCGTCAGCGATACTCGCTGCAATGTTTCTTCGCCGGATCACGGCTTAGGATAAACACACGCAACACAAATGCCGCATCGTAAGTTCGCAGTAGTATTTCCGGCATGATAGACATTCACAAGCACTTTCGGAATTCACTGTGACGAGGGGTTGACGCGCACAGCTGACCCACTTGGCCAAGTTCAAAGCCCGGGCGGCCATCTTCTCCGACGGCGGGCTCACCGGCCGTCCGGCTCATGACATCGGTTCAGATTGGGTGCCCATTGGTGGATGCTCGTGTGCATACGCCTCGGAGGTGTAAACGCCCCCTTTTTTCTAAAGTTTTACCCGACTATAATTAGGATGAATCAAAAGAATCAACACTTCGAAGGACACTTTAAACGTTTCAGCAAAACAGCGCGAGACCGGCCCAGGTGGCTGCTACAGGCACAATTATTCTGTTAAAATAAGTAAAGGCAAGGCGCAAAAGACCAGGACTGAAGAAGGACACAAACGACAGAACCGGTGCCGGTCTCGCCGTTTGTGTCCTTCTTCAGTACTCGTCTTTTGCCCCTTGCCTTTACTCATTCAAGCATGAACCAACCAGCCCAAGCAAGAGTTTTACTTATTCTGTTAAGCAAGAGCAGGCTGTAACGCTGCATGAGCACAAACTTTTACCAAGTGAACGGTCCCCCTCAGAGCGTGCGCATGGATACAGTTCATGAAAGAATTAGAGAATACGTAGTTATGTCCCCTCCCCCCATCTCTTAACAACAGCCTAGCTTTTTTTTCACTGGTGTCGCATCCCCACATGTGTGCCTACCTATGTTCGCTAAGGGCAGGCGTTAAATCCCCTGTTACAGAGGTATCTGCCTCGTGGTTGGCAAGGGATATTGTACCGAACATGGCATCTACGCAGCCCTCCGCAGCAAGGTGTGGTGGCTTTCTCGCAGGGAGCTGATTAAGGGTGAAAGTTTTCATAGAGCTAAGCAGTGATGTGGCAGTGTTAGCCAAGCGTGAAGATCACAGGTGGTCCTGAGCCGATTGTTACAATTTCGCTGATGAAGATAGACTGCGCAGTTGTAGTTTTTGCCAACTGTGCGTTTCAGGGGTACACATGATCTAAAATACAACTTCACCCATGACGTCGGAATGGCGACAATTATGCGCAGTGTATGGCTGAAGCTGCAGAATTTTGGGAATCGCTGGCCTTTCCCCGTAGGCGTTGTTTGTTGTTACAGACTGACTTAAACTGGCAGTACGACCGCAGAAGCCCGTCTTGCATTGTACCGGGCAACGCGGTGTGCTTGCACCTATAACCACGCGAACCCCTTTCGGTACGCTGACGAGCAAGTGAATGTTGCCGGGCTTGACGGCCTCACAATGTCACATATTGTAAACCGCCAGTTCTACAATCTAAAGCTCATTCGGAGAAGAGTCTTGTAAATCTGCCTCAATCTGTTCCATTTGTGTAGCTATCCCAACAGCGCTAGTAAAGGTGAGGAACGAGCCTTCGAGAAGATGGCATTCGGGAACGGCAGGTGACGTTACTTCTTGCACAAATTTGTTCAGAGGATCTTCAAAGGATGCAAAGTAACTTACATCAGCAAACTCTCGCAAGGCCACAACGCAGTCATAATTTGACTACTTAAATGGTTACTTTAGGCCACCACGTTGCTTGCTACCTCAGTGAACTGCTGCAGCAGAGCTGTGACCGTGATTACATTCGATGTCGCATTTGTGCTGACTTTTACCTGAGCGGAAGGCTTATCTTATGCTGAGAAATCATCAGGTGGACCATCGTTGTCGTCCGAAAGTGGTAGTGTGAAGACGTTGCCCCGCAATGCCAGGGGGGTACAAAAGCGCGGCAAATGTGTTTTGCTGGGCTGTCGTGAAGCTGTATATTCATATTACCTGCAAGTCCACTCAGTCGGCATTTGCAGCATTTAGTATGGAAAGCGATTCAGCGAAACGTCAGCCGTACGAGTGTGAAAATCGCGCCCGCGTACAGAACATCCTTTCCTTGTAGCTCAAAGAGAGCTTTGGCCGCTTGGTGCTTGCCGCATCGTCAGGCGCAAAGAGCGTTAGCCATTGCAGGCTCCCGGAACAAGCTAACGTACACAAATTTTTGGCAGTAGTGACTGATTACGTTACTACCTCCAACAATGATGAAACCAACCTCGCCTACACTATGTCACCAGACTTCAGACAAGCGTTTACAATATAAACAACATATCAGGTGAGGAGGGCATCAATAGCAGGTGAATTTTACGAGCCTACCTTTCTGCCTACTTCAAGAGCTGCATTGTTTCGCAGTTCATATGAGCGTAGTCCCCCCTCCCTGTTTAGCTGCCGCTGAAAGAGAGTTTATTGGTATTGATAACTAAAAGAGAATAATATTTTCTTTAGTATTCGTGGATATATAACACTGATTAGAAAATTAATTTTTGTTGAAAGAAAACAAATAGTGGTTTCTGTTTACAGAAAAAAGTTTTATTTTTCTCAATGTTGGTATCCTTAACACAAAATCGTGCTTCAATGACTGATCCCTTAACCACCTTTGCTAATGTTGGCAACAGTTGCTTCTGAACTGCTTTTCACCTTAAGCTCTGCAGTCAATTTGGATTGACCTTGGCCATTATTCAGGACACCTAATATTATATAGAAGACAAGGACACAAGGTTGGCAACTGACGATCTGCAATAAGCCAGAGTGGTACATAATTCTATTCCGCGTAACGCTTGCATAGGTATGTTATTTGCTCTTATCGGTTCAATTGGACAGTCTAGCCTTTCTAGCCGGTAATGGTAATTACCATGATTCCGGTGGCCATTCGCAATTGAATTTCTATCAAGCAAGAATGAAGAGCTAGTGATATCTCTAGAAATCGAGCAGGAAAGTCCGCTAGAGACAGTTGCGGAATGTCAGGCCCGGCGAAAGCCGAATGTCGCAGCAACTACAGTACAGCGATGTTACGAGATGCAGCCGAGATCGTGTACGAGAGTGTACCCAAAAGAAACAGAAACAATTTTGAGGTGGACTCAGCTTTTGTAGTACCGCGTTTTGCCGCTAGGAGCGCACTGAGCGAACATTACTGAGTTCGTAAGGCGAGTACCTTCGCTGAAGAAGAGCAGGACTAGTTGCGGCAGTTGAGTTTATAGTGACAATTGTTTTGAGTGATCGGTGTTTTTCGCAATGGCTAATTTTCGTGAACAGCGTGCGGTGGGGGAGTTTTGCTTTTTGCTCGAAATAAATGCAACATAATCTCTTGCTATGTAAAGAACGGCTTACATGGACCATGCGGTGGGGAAAACAAATATGTGAGTGGTTTTCCCAGTTCAAAAAGAGCGACATGTCAATTGATGACAAAGCTCTTTCTAGCCGTTCTTCTACGGCCTTAACACATAAAAATGTTAAAACAATTCCTGCAATCATCAACGAAGATCGACGATGGACAATTGAAGAAATTGTGGATCTGTCGGGAGTGACATAGAGTTCAGTGCAGCGAATTTTGACAGAAGGTTGGGGGATAAAAAGGGCGGCGACCAAATTCATTCCACGACTCCTGAGTACTGAACAAAAACAAGGTTGCGTGGAAGCTTGCTGTTCTTGGCAAGAAGAGTGCAGAAATGATCCAAACTTTTTAAAAAATTATCGCAGGTGACGAAAGTTGGTGCTGTGCTTACGATCCTGAATCTTAACAACAATCAAGCCAGTAGAGGACTTCATATTCGGCTCATCTCAAGAAAGCACGTCAGGTGAAATCAAACAAAACAATGCTGATTTGTAGTTTTTTTATATAAGAGGTGTCGTCAATTTGGAGTTTGTTCAGCAGGGTCCGACAGTTAACAAGGCTTTGTACTTGGAGGTGTTAAAAAGATTGCGCAACAGTGTGCGGAAGAACTGGCCCGATTTATTGCAGTCGGGTAAACTGGTTCTTCCATCATGACAATGTGCCTGCTCACGCAGCCTTCTCTGCAGGACAATTCTTGACCAAAAATGGTATGACCGCTGTTCCTCACCTCGCATGCTCAACCGACTTTGCACCATGGGACAATTTTTTTTCTTAGAATGAAAAGAGACAAGAAATAGAAGCGTCTTGCAGATGTCCCTGAGGTGAAGAAGAAAATGATGGAGGCGTTGTGAAGCATTAGAAAAATCATTTAAACAATGTTTTAAAAGCTGTAAAAATACACTAGACAAGTGTATTTGTGCAAGTGGAGAGTACTCTGAGATTGAAGGTTTGTTCTGAAAATGTTAAACAATCAGTTAAAAAATAGTTCGTCTTTATTTGGGGGGGGGGGTTACCACCTACTTTTACAGGGACCCCAGGTTTGTTCCAATTCTCGTAAGCATTGGATAAGCATTGGATACAATATGCGTCGAGAGTTTTGAGCCAATGGCGCCACACAGTGCAGACAAGAGGACGACAAGAAGCAAACACGGGTGCAATATTAGTTCAGTCGTCGGAAATATTTGCCGGCTATGTCAATATTGAATCCCCAAATGAGCAGTCTTGTAAGAAACTAATCTGGAAGTCTATGGATGGATGGATGGATGGATGTTATGAGCGTCCCCTTTAGCATGGGGCGGTGAGCTACACCACTGAGATCTTGCTATTATACGTGAAGGAAAAAAAGAAAAAAAAAACTACTATGAACTCCCACAACCAAATTTTCTGACCCCCTGTCGTCTGTGCGACGGGATGCCTCCTCACGTCGGCAAAAATAAGCTAAGATACGCCCAATATACTGCTGGTTTCAAGGTTTGTCTCTCTGAATACATGAAAAGCCCAACGCAGCTTAGATTATACTAGCCTTGCCTTCTTCCGACAGAATCTTGTGAATACAGGTTGGTCTGATTTTGATTTGATTACAGACACAAGCAGAACATACGATAAATTTGTTGCTAAATACAGAAAAGTTTATTGCAACCACTTTCTTTATAAGGCATACTCAGAGCAAAACTCCTAAGGATTCTATTGTAGTTTGCTGCATATCATACACCACCAAACATTTATTAATGCATGTGAGTCCCTGTTACTTCTGACATACACATGTTATAGAAAAAAAATTATCAAGACAGCTAATACTGGCAAGAGATTTGTATTATAATAGCACATCTCAATCTCATCATGACACAGAAATTCTGAAGGAGAGTGACTACTAGAACGTGAAGACCGCAGCAAAGTGGCACTCCAGATGTGGTCAGTGTTAATGGCAAAAATCTATCTCGAACAGCCTCAGCAGAATCTTTATATTGACATTTTCTGACCAGAAGAATTGTAAGGACTAACAAGCTGGTTAATATTCTGCGCACTTTTAGCAATCTCGACTCAATTTTCATGAACCTAGTAGCGCAATCCGGGAATTTAACGGTGTTTGTGAACCTAAAGAAGGCGCATGAGCTCTGATGCGGACAATTGCAGATTAGACCAATATAGTAGGTATTAGACATAATTACTTCAATAATCGCATACATTTATAATGTTGGCTTGAGTCAGGAGCATTCTCTCACCGTATGCAAATAGCTGGAGTTTCTTCGTTGTACAAAAAAAGACGATAAGAACGTTTATCATATTTCAGACAAGTTTCGGTAATAGGTGTATTTAATGGTCTATAAAAAGTTAATTTCGCGAAACCCATTGTATGATTACCGAAGCAGTTTGGTTTTACAAGAAGTGTTCAAACAGAAGTCATTTCAAGATGACTGTAGGCGGCAAAGCGATTAGAATTTGATCAATATAGCGAGCGAATGTATTCCTGAAGTCATGTTTATTTGCCATTTGTAGAAACTAATCTCGGACATGCGTTGATTCGGATATATGCGCGATACTCCGCTACCATCCAACTTTGCTATGGTGACACTCGCTTGCCAAGGTTGCCTTTGAGCGTGGCGGCATGGCGTAGACTGCATAACGACGACTTAGTCACGACCATGGAATGACAAAGAAGTAATGACACAGGCTTTATGATGACGGTGGCATGATTACTATAAAATCGCGATTCGGAAATGGCGACGACGATCATATGTGGACAATGAGATGACAACAAGTGCATGAAGGCGATGGCGGGACAATAATGATATCAGGACAGCCTGAGGACGAAGCTTGAATGGCGATAATGGCAACACCATGACAGCATCTCGAAGATGTTATGACCACAGATTTTTTCATAGCGACTGCGTGACGAAGCGAAAATTACGACAATCGCATGTACGCGGCTACTTAATCTCGACTGAATAAATATAGCCGATTGCGACAGAGTACGAAGGTCTTATGAACACGACGATGTGGTGACAATGATATGACGTTACTAAAGTGATGAACATGCTAGAATGGCAGCGTGATGATGACAGCATATGGCAATAGTATGGAAACGACTGTGTGGCGACGATGGCTGACGACAACGGCATGACGAAAGTCGGATAAAAAAGTTGCAACGAGGACCACGGAATGATGCGATGGCATCGGGTGGGCGTTTTGACACCGAATACATGACCGCTTCAGAATGGCATGAGGACAATGGAATGACGAAGGCAGTAGATGACGATGGCATGACCACACTGACATGACGACTACTCTTTGAGGATGATAGGTTGAAGACGATGGCTGAACGGAATGGATGACAAAGCTGAAATGACGAAAATGCAACGACCATGACGATATCACAACCACAAGCACATACCTAGTGGCCGAAGCTATTAGAAACTCGGGCCACTTAGTGACGGTAGAAGGAGCGACGACGAAGGCATCACGGCAGTCAGGTCACGATGCTGGAATGACGATGATGAATCGACTACATCATGACCACAAGCACGTGTGTAGGGACCACTGGATGACAACCTGGATCTTCTGCGTTAAAAGACTATATTGCATGATGTTTTGAGGACAGGAAAGCTGTACTAAGTATACTGGTGTATTTATCCTAAGCTATTGTTTATATCAATAATAATCGGCTTTTGTCAAAATTTGACACATAACTTTTCTGTTGTATAGTGCTTTCATTTTTTCGTCATAGCTTGAATAGCCCCTTTGTATGCCATCAAAAACGCCAGCAATTTGTACGCTAAGCGCACAACTGCTCGTGTGCCGTAGGGAAATATTTTTGGTCCTCCCCTTTTAGCTTCCCATCAATGTTATTTATTTAATTTTTATTTATTTATTTATTTATTTATTTATTTATACATACTGCACCCTCAATGAGACTCTTGCAGGATAGGATGAACAACAAACGTGCAAACATTTATAAGCAAGTTTGCGTGAATTGTTTCAGTGGTAGTAAACGGATGTTGCTCGGTAATGAATCCCGAACTTCAATTGTTGATGGAAAAAAATTCTATGTAAAGGAGTCAGTGCGGGCGAAAAAGGTTGAGATATTTAGAGCACGATGGCTCCTCGTACATAAGGGTTTGGAAAAAGTCAAATAGCTATCTAGAGACGAGAGGCGAGGATAATTGATTAACGTGCTAAGGAATTTTAGGCATACAAGTTTGCGACGCTCTGCAAGAGAAGTGAGACCAAATAGGGGAAGAGAAGTAGACAGCGAAAATTCCGTGTTATATCTCCTACAAACAAAACATGCCTTTTTTGCACTGATTCTAGTTTTACCGACGTTACAGTGTTTGTATGGATTCCATACAACGCAGCCATATTCGAGGATGGGGCGAATGAGGGTTTTATATGTAAGAAGTTTAGTTTCTTAAGGCGCAAGACGCAGCGTACGATGTAAGTAACCTATAGCCTTTGAAGGGCCTTGTTACTGGTGACATCAATGCATTTTGGCCATGACAAATCGTGTGTTAGTAGGATACATACATATTTAAATTGAAATAAATTTAATGAATTGGAATTTAAAGTAAGAGTGTTAAAGGCATAGGCAAAGGAGGAAGGGCATGGGGGTCGTGTAGAGGACATGGAGAGAGTTTCGGAAATGTTGATATTCATTTGCTATGCTTTGGACCAGTTGCAGAAGTCAGCAAAAGAATTTTTAAGGACAACATGATCAGTAGGAGGTTTAATTTTATGATATAAAACGCAAGCATCTGCAAAAAAAAAAGGGCGCATTTTAACTGGGATGCATAGGGGCAGATCAATAATATAAAGCAGGAATAAAAGGGGACCAAATACTGAGCCTTGGGGAAACCCTGATGAAACAGGCATCAAGAGTGAGCTACTAGAGTTGAAACGCACGTATTACGAACGCTGGGAAAAAAGTCCGATATCCAGCGAATAAAAGGTGCATTTCTTTAGTATAACGAACAGCTTGTGCATAAGTTTAGAACGCGAGACAGTGTCCGAGGCCCTTGCAAACTCTATAAAAACAGCATCACATTTGTCACCTATGTCGAAAGAGCTGCTGATGTGAACAAATTCGGTCAGTTGTGCTATATGCTGAGGTCACGTCTAAAACCATGCTGGAAAGTGCATAAAATTTTGTTAGTTTCAACAAATTGCATAATTTCTTCAAAGATAATGTGTTAGAGTAATTTACATGACTGAGCTGTTCAGGAGAAGAACCTATAGTTAGATAACCATTGAACGTTACCTGATTTAAATAAGGGCAGAATTCAAGCAAATTTCCACGAGGGAGGAAGGGTGGTGGTTGAGAGAGATTTTCTAAAGATAATTGTTAGATATCTGCTGCACCGAAGAAAGTCGGGATAGTGTCAAGACCACACGCATTCTTGGTGTCTAAGTTTAGCATTAAGTTAAGTAGACCCTAAGGAGTCAGTGATATATATTCAGTTGGAGGGTATGGTTCAGAATCAAAAGCAGGAATTACAGAGTTATCAGTCAAAAAGACAAAGTGAAAGTAGGTGTTAAAAGAAGGAGCTCTTGCCTGCGAATCAGAAACTGCAACATTGTTAATTATTGACGTGTCCGAGGATGACCCAGGTGGTAGGATAGTTTTCCAAACTTTACGCGGATTAGCCGGCATTAATTTCGGCAAGGTTACCTTGTACCAAAATTGTTTTGCAGCAACCATTTTAAAGCAAGGTTCCTTTTTAGCGCTATGGAACTGCCTGAGTTTTGTTGAGTCACCAGAGCGTTTCGATCGCCATAATCTGGCCACACGACGCGATATGTGCAAAAGGTCCCTTGTCATTCAAAGAATTTCAGTGTATTTTTTTTCTTTTGAAAGGAAAGAAAAGGTTGATACGCTTACTGAAAAGATTTTCGAGGACACTTGTCAATGTATTAGTATTTACTAGTGGTAGGTATTCGTTCAAATTCGTGAAAAGAATCGCATAGGGCGTCTGTTATTGTGAAATCATCAGCGTTCTTAAAGCGAAGAAATGTACAGTAGATATAGCGTGATTTAGGAACGATGCCTGGTACTAAAATGTACGCAGCATTGTGGTCAGATTTCCTATCAATAACATCACATTCGTAACTGGCGTAAAAAAGAGACGTAGTAAGAAAAACAATATCAAGGACTGAAGTGTGCCGAGTGAAATCCTGAACGATCTGGTGCAGGCCAGATGACAATGAAATGTGGACCAATCACGCCCGATAGCTACTTCGTGTCCGCTTACTTTGATAGAAGACCAATCAACAGCAGGTGCATTAAAATCACCCATGGAGATAACGTTGGATGAAGACGTATAACGTATATGCAAAAATTCATGTAGGTTGTTTATATTCTCAGTAATAAAACCAGGAGGGCGGTCAACGACCCATATAATCAAAGACATATTTTTCAGTTGAACTTTACACCACAGCGACTCAGTATCAGGTGGGGCAGGGAGTACAGAAAAGTGAAGCTGAGATTGAAGAAATAGAGCAACACCACCTCCTCTCCTGAATTTTCTTTCTCGCCCGACCACTTTCAAACCAGGGTTACCTTCCACGTCAGAATCATGCCCACTATCATGTAACCAGGTCTCAGTAATACCGATAATATGTGGCGAGTAAGTCTAGGCGAAGGAAAAAAAATTAGAAATATTGCTGCCAAGGTATTTTGCATTAACGTTTAAAATAGAAAGTTTCTTGTCATTACCATGAAGTCAAGGGGATTTGGTCTTAGCAAGTCTTTCGGCGGGTTTAGTTGAGCCAGCAGATGATCTGACGAGAATATTGGATGTGCTGTCCCAATCGTATTGTACCCTGTCAATAAATACGTGACCAAATCGAAGTTCGACAGATGAGCCACTATCCCTGTGAGAGCAGCACGCTACACAGAGCTTCTTGCGAATATTGCGAACCTGTGGCGAGAAGTATTCTGAAACACGAAAGCTAGTGTTTCGAAGTTTACAGCAATTTATCAGCACCAGCACCTTTTCCTCAAAATCAAGGAGCTTCAAGATAACGGGACGTGACGTGCCTCTGAAATTATTGCCGAGTGTAAGTCATCATTCGATGCGCCGACATGGGATCTTAAGAGTGTCGTGGAACCACTTAGTAATGCTGGAAAAAGTTCCTTGTAATTCTGGTTAGGGCCCTCACTCAGACCATGGGCCCTATAACGTAACACTATTCCAATATATTTTTATGCCTTTCTCCTGACGTCAAATTTGCGTAACCTCCGACGCAAGCATCGCGCAGTCACCTGCAGGGTTGCCTCAATCAAACGCTTTCCTCGTTCATAGGAGGTCACTTTTGTTTACTTGTCTTAACGTTTTAGCGGCTTGTCTTACTTAATTGGCTAACAAGAGACGACGAGCACGCTCAAGCGGACAGGAATTTCATGGGGCCGAGCCACTGTACTAAAAGTCGTTAACTGGATGAAAGAGGTGGTGCCGGCGTCTGCGATTGGTCAGCTTTCCCTTACTTAGCTTGCAGTGGCAGGTCGGAAATCGCGGCGGCATGCAACGGAAGCTTACGAATGACGTTAAAACGGATCCTCAGCAAAGAAGAGTTGGCAGAACGAGGTCGTAAACGGGCCGAAAGTGTTAGAAAAGTTTACGCAACCATGCAAGAAGTTTTGTTATACGCTTATAAACCCATGTTCTCCGGCAAGTGCGAGTAACCAGTGCCTGAGCGATCGGCAGCAGCCATCTTTTATTCCTTTCGGAACGGGGCAGCCTGCGGCTATTCAGAAGAAAATTCAGTTTTGTTCTGCACATAAATGCATCTTTAACGTGTACACGTCAATTCGCGATTTTTCGATGTCGCGTGAATGGCAGGTGAAGTGGGTGCAGCCCTAAAACTTTTGACCAATAGCCGAGGTCTAACGGCGAAAAGGCGTCGAATCTGAAATAACTATTTTTCTTTGGTTCGGTCCAATCATGCATAATCAGTATGTACGTGTCATATCAGATGGGGAGCTGTCGCGGTTTTCGTGATGTCGCGTGACAGACAAGCGAAGGGGGGGTGTTTCCAAAAAGGTTTTTACCAATCGTGGAGGCCTGATTGCAGAATTGGAATAGAAAAGTTTGGAATAGTTTTACGTTATAGCGCCCTATATATAATTTTTTTTATGCGATCTGTTGTCTAAGCTGTCGTTTCAGTAATACAGAGTAGATATAGCGCTTTTAAATTGCTGGATTTGGGTGTGTAGGTTGTCATTGGAATCCTGCGCACCAATAGACTTTGAGGGTGACTCCAGAGAAGACACACGAGCTTCCAAAGTCTCCGACCTCGTGTTGACCAATGATTGAAACATATTGATTTCAGCAATATCTAGAGCCAGTTTCTTTTGGCCATTCAGGAGTTGGGAGAGTATTTGCGCTATTTGGGGTTGTTTATAACATTTGTCTACCGGGTTTGGGAGGCAGGATCGCGCTGACAGCGAGCGTTGGGACCAGGGTTACCTTCCACATCGCCGCTCAATAAAAGCCTGCAGGCAGCACTTAACAGAGCAGAATACAAAGAAATAGACAAATGATATAATGATATAGTTACAACGTCTGCGAGGGCAAATTATAATATATATGCAAATGATGTAAATTCATTATTTTCATGGACATAGCAGGCGACGTTGTTAAAGAAGTAAGTTCTGCACTCAAACGTTTGCAGTGTATCACTTTATTACAGTATATCTGTATCTTGTGCTAGTTAATTAACATTTGATGAAGCCATGTAGCGCAAGTATGACAAAGACAAAGAAAGGAGCACTAGAAACTGCGGCAGTGGTGCATGGCTCCATCTTCGCCTTTGTCTTATATTGCGCTACACTGGCTTCACCTTCATTTGAATATTTCTGCGTTGTCGTGCATGGGGAAGTTTCGTTTCTATTTCGTGAATATCCTGAATAAATTTTGTTTGTGTGTTTTCATCGTGCATATTTTTCGCTGACTGCGGCCGTGCACAGCAGGCTTGGACGGGCTTATCAAGCTCAGGCTACCCTCTGGCCACCCCAAGTGAAAATGGAAAATTAAAGTCAATTTATCTCAGTTCACACAAACAACCTGCGGTCGTACAAGTCCCGCGGAGCTCACTTCATATTTCACGGCAATTGCGAGTTTGGCAGGAGGGAATGTACATACCTCGTTCGAGCAGTGTGAACAGCGCTGCATCTCTTCTACTTGCGTAAGGCATAATAAAGCTCTTTGAAGAGCATGCTGCCTTGTTTACAGGCGGGATAGCACGACTCGGCGAGCACCAAGTAGGACCGGCGGAAACGTTGGATTGCATTCTGGCAGCCTTTAAAACTGAGTGTTCAAAATATATTTTGCGTCTACTAGAGCTGGTATTAGAGTTGTTTTACCTTATTCGAATACGCATTTACTATTGACGCAATGGTCAGTCACGGTAGGTTAAACGGGAGTAGCGAGGTTGGTGGCAAAATCTCATCATAGCGCGGAGTTTCACCAGAGATAGCACAAATTTTATTTGGACAAACACAAGTGCTCTTTATCTGAAAGTGTGAAGCATCAGCAGTGGAGCAAACAACAATGGTTCACTAATTTCGATTGGTACTGTTTCGGCGAGAAAACCCATTTACCACAACAAGAGGTGAGTGAACGGCTGTTGTAATCGAAGAAAGACAAGGTCTTGAAGGGCGCATTAGTTTACCACGTTGTTTGTCTACACTGCGCTACCTTCACAATGGACCAATTTCTTTACTTCCCTATCTCCGGTATCGGCCCATATTTTTCGTTGAGTAAAGCGGCGTTTCCCGTTCTGGAAAACAATTTGAGCGAGAGCATCTCGGTTTAATTTCGGCATTTTGAGCAACTTACGCACTATTACTGCAGCTTGCCTAGCGCCACGCCAACTTGGTGCCCCTTTTTCGTACCAGGCCTTATTTGGTCCTTTTAGTTTTGTCCAATAAATGCAGTAGAATGCCTCAGGTTTATGCCTCCATTTATGAGGCGAAAGGGACCAGAAACACAGATACAGCGAAGCGCAAATCACTCTGACACCGCGAAATAAGTGCTCGCCTTCAAAACTTTTCGCTGTACTTAGAAAAACAGCGTTGTTAGTGCCGTCCACGTTTACCGTCATGATCATGCTTCCGTGAGACTTGACAATTCATGACTCTCTAATGATTTAGAGAGGCGAATGCACGCTCCCTCATCGACTCGTGTGCGATTCCAGGAAGGACGGCGCTGTGTATCGATTATGCATGTCTAAACGCAATAACGGAGCCAGACGCGTGCATTCACGCTGGACATAATTTTTATCATGAATGTCGGGCAGGCTACCTGTATAGCCTTCGTTGACCTCTGCGACAGCTATTGTTAGGTCTGTGGAAACCTCAGCGCTGTTCGCGACGTTTGTGTCCCACCTGCGTTAGTTCCCAAGGACGGTGATGCTATTCGGCCTCACAAACGTTGCCGCTTGCTTTCAGAAGAGCATGAATTAGCCCTGCATGAGCTTGACGACAATGCTGCATTTATCACGCCACAAAGGTGGATATCCGGCCTCATCACGCCATTCCATCGCTTCTAAAATTACTAGAAATCGTAGAAAACTACGATATGTGGTGCTCGGGCAACCAGTTTGCGGACTCTACTAAGCTCGCAGCCATCAGGTGACTGCAGCTTCGGCATGCCGCCAAGAAAAACAAACCTCAGCGTTGTTTTGTGAGTTTTGTGGGATTTCGTGAGAAATCCGTTAGCACTACGTCTCACGTATTGGGGACCCGCATCAATGGCCTGAACAGCATAAAGCTCTTCCATCCGCTTTCTTCGTCTACAAGGTGACCGGCATCCGACACTTCACACACAAGCAATTTTTTTTTCGTCTTTGACACTTCTAATGTTAACGCATTAATAAACATGATACGAGGTGTATATTATCTCGCTTACTAGGCAGGAGGCGTAGCTGCGCAAAGTAGTTTACCGAAGCACGCATCCAATGAAAGCACATCGAGCGCTGGCGTTGTGTGCGTCAGCCACCGCCGTTTCTTCCCACTATAAGACTCCATACCGGCTAGTACAGTGTCACATACAGTGTCGCAGATGAGCGGAAATAGCGCAACATGGCCATATTAGTTCTCGTGTGGTAACGCTGAGCCCAGCTTAATACACCGTACGAAACTCGATACTCTGGCATGGATTCGTTACCTTGATATAAAACTAATTACCGCTTCACTATATTGCAATATATTTCATCTAAATGATTGAATATTAAATTGTATGAGAAATTGTTTTTTTCCTGCCCTCCGAATTAAATTTGCCAGCGAGCTCTCCTACATTCCTTTTGCAACGAACATATCGTGCTCATTGTTTATGTATAAATGTTGTTATCGAAGGCAACACAATGGTGTATTTTCGCACGTTCTATGCTACCCACTTCTTCACTATAACACACCGCATTTAGTGTATCGAGCTTACTGTACTATTCTTTGCCACCTATTGATTTTTTTTATTCCCGCAACTGTCAATGCTGTCGTACGCGTTCGAGAGCTCGGTCAAGCGGTCGTCCGGACTGCTTTTTCCTCTCAACACCGCCGGTTCTGTCTGAAATTCGACAGAAATAATATTCGATTGATTGATCGAGTAATTTATTGATGCTCCGGGGTCCTTAAAAGTTCAAAAAAGCTCACACCATGCTCGCGACAGAGGCAGTGGCGAGAAAAAGGTCCTACTCACTCGTCTCCGGTGGCGTCGTCTTCGTTGACCGCGCTGCGTGAGCACCGAGCCACGGGCCCGGAGCCTTGGTAACGGCCCTGCCCACGGCATTGATCCGGGGTCGGAGTCACGGCAGCACGACTCTGGCCGAGAAACAACTCGCGCCGGTCACACGCGCTTGTGTTTTCTTTAACCTGTTGACTTGAAAATTAGGCGCTCATATTTGCGAAAGAACGCGCTGTTGCGCCACTGCAGATACTAGTGGTAACATATTCTAGGAGCCCGTTTTAATACGGCTAAGGTGAACAAAATGCATGTGTTTGAATGTTGGGAAGCTAGTAACGCAGTCGATATTTATATATACATACGATGGAACTAAAGGGGGTCTGCCGCGGACCGCTGTCAGCAGCACTTCGCTTGTCGCAACGCTCGTCGCAACGCTTGCAACGCTCGCCGAAGCGGTGGCACGTGTGTACAGTTAGCCCCTAAACATCAACACTTTGCAGCGTGGTGAACGCAGTTTATCTTAGGCACCAAGATCTCACATACCTTCGATGTAACTTCAACGTATTTGTTTCGCATGTGTCGCTCAATTGCCAATGAAATAAAAAAAAGGTTTAATGCTGATTCATTTTTTTTTGTTTATTTTATTAGCGAAACTCCTTCATACTGCAGTTTTTCTGTGCGCGTCCTGTGCTACATAATCACTGCGCGTTGTCTTGTCCTTACCATTGAATGTGAAATAAAAATATGTCTTTACTATCAACTTTACTGCCTTATATGCGCAAAACGCGTGCAATACTTTGCCTATTGCTATGTGTTAGCTTTGTGTTACGTTTGGCGTGAAAGTTATATATGTATATTATGTCGGATGCGCAATACGAACACTATTTTGACGGCCCTTTTCAAGGGTGACAGTGTGAACAAACAAACAAACAATCTAGACTTAAAACATAACGCTCGGTTTGAGGCAAGCAGTGCGACTATTGATCCAAGCATTCGATTTTTTTTCGCTGTTCGATGTCGCTAGTTGGCGGGCATATTTTTTTATTGTCCATATATATAATACTGCACACAATATCTACGTCCAAGAAGTGGGCGTCATAGTCAGCGGCCGGAAAAATATTAGATAACGCCAGGTCGACGTCTGTTGCTCAATCCAATAATAACAGTGAATACATGCAGCAGGGTTGCAGAAACTATAGTGCGCCGATAGAGGCGTGCACACAAAGCTCATTCCAGAAATGAAAAGCCTTACACACTTTTAGTTGGGCGTACGCAGCATGTGAGTGTGTATTACACAATACGTGAGGCAAGCTACGAAGTAAAGGCCCACAACTCTTAGTCTTAGGCTTTATTGATGCTATGAACGTCCGCGTTGAAACGAGTCGATGGGTTGCTCCACCAAGCTCCTCCTATTTCAGCGAAAGTCCTACCTACCTATGCTTTTTTTTACACTTCAAGAAGTGCCAACTACAAGCTTGCTAAACCACTATTGCAAACTTTATTTTTGTATGCATCTATTGTTTATGGTATCCCTACTTTTCTACCACCAGACCTCCAACCGCCTTTCAGAGAGAAAGCTGTGCTACTAATGTCTCGCAAGATAATCGCGTCACAATGACCTCGAGCCATGACAGTGTGGCAAGTGTGATGTCACGCTACCTGATCTGCTGCGGAGAGGCATCTCAGCTGCACTCGCTCGGAGCATCGCCGCTACGGTACCACGTGATTAGGCGAGGGCTTAACGGCTGCTTCGCCGGTGCTTGGTCGCACAGTCTCGCCAAGTAGAGAGGATTTTGATGGAACCAAGCGAGCGCACCGGAAATAGCTAACCGAATAAAGAGGGTGATGACGGCGTCTGCGATTGGCCCGCATTTCCTTTCTTAGCTTAAGGTGTCTGGTCGATAATCGCGGCGGCGTGCAAGGGAAGGTTAAGAATACCGCTGAAACGGATGCTCAGCAAGGCAGAGTTGGCAGAGCGAGGTCATAAACGTGCCGAAAGTACTCGAACACGATACAGGCCCACCCACGAAGGTTTATTATACGCAAATAAACCCATTCTCTTGTGCAGTTGAGAGTAGCCAGTGCTAGAACAATCGACAGCAGCTATCTCTTTTTCCTTACGGAACGGGGCAGCCTGCGGCTATTTAGAATTTAGAAGAAAATTCAGTTTTGTTCGGCATATTAATGTACCTTTAACACGTACACGTCACTTCGACGCGATGAATTATTGTGGTTTTGTGACCTCGCATGACAGGCAGGTGAAATGGGTTCAACGGGAAAACATTTGACAGATATCCGAGGGCTAATGGCGAAAAGGCGGCGAATGAGAAATACCTGTTTTTCTTTCTTCAATCTTATCATACATAATCAGTGTGTACACGTCATATCAGATGGGGAGCTATCGCGGTTTTCGGGACGGCGGGTGACAAAGTCGCAATGGGGATGGCCCAAATCTGCGTTTGACCAATCGCGGATGGATGATTGCAGAATTGCAATAGAAAAATTGGAATAGCATTGCGTTATAGCGCCCTAACTTTACAGAAGTTAAACCGCAGCCAATTTTCACTAATCTCTATGCGGCCATGCTTACCCTACCCCAGCGCTTCCTCGATCCAAAGGTTCCTCGATCCATAGCCATTTCATACTTACATCCACTTTTGATTACGGGAGAGACATGGTTTTCCTGCTTGTTGCATGTAAGCACTATTTGTAGGTTTCCGTATGTACTTTACACTTTGCTGCGCACTGCTGCAAAGATTTATTACATTTATATTTTTTACGTCTCTACAACCGCGGTTGGCTGCCAACGATTTATTACCTCAAGAAAACAGGATCATAGAAGCAGAAAGTAGTTCAGGCGTATGAGCCAGCACTAGTGAGTCGTTCGTTCCTGGAATTGTGCTTGTTCCAAAAACGCCAGTACTTTCGCATGCTCACTTCGTCGTTGTCGTCTTCATGCGTCATACAAATTTTATACTTGTATTGTATTGTGTTTGTATTTGCAACGATATCAAAACACTTCGTGAAACATCTGGATGACTTCATAGGTGAAAGCAGACATGAGCTGCTCTCCGTGAAGGTAAGTGTCCCGTTCTGTAGTGACAATTGTGATGAAACTAAGACAATTCATGCGGCATAGAAAGCCTTGAGGCATGAACTGGCTGTCCTGTTGTAATGTAACGAAGCTCTCAAGAAAAAACAAGCAGCTTTCGCAAAGGGTCCACGGGCTGGAGCAATATAGCCGACTGAATAATCTAGAGATTAAGGACAACAACTTAGTCAGCAACACTGCTTGCGCGATAAAAAGAAACGACATCGACGCGCATGGTGAGTGACAGTAACGTTATTGTTCGTTTCGTGCGGTGCGATAACCGACAGGAGTTTCCTGAAAAAGCTAGGAAGCATGTGATTACAAAGGAGATCCTGCGACTTCCAAGATCTGATAGGGTGTATGGTAGCAAGCATCTAACCTTAACTAATAATGAGATGTTAGCCAGGAATGCCCGCAAGCAACAAATGTCTTGGGAATTCATTCGCACGAGCGGAGGCAAGATTTTCGCCCGAAAGGATAAGTCTACTAATGCCATCAGGATTAACGATGATGGCGATTTGTACAAGATATCCCAGTATTTGCTTCATTGCATGCTTCTATGATCATGGCCACGTCCTGTTAGTCAATTTGTTCTTATAAGTCCGAGTCCTTTAACACTAAGTTCTGCACCTGACCACAGCAAATTACTGCCGTTCACGTTAACATTGGAATCATCAAAAGAAACGCGGCCACCCTGATAACTTTTTCTACTTCGTCAATAACACAATTCAAATTATGGGGTTTTATGTGCCAAAACCACTTTATGATTATGGAGCATGCCGTAGTGGAGGATTGGATTGGAAAAACTTTAATAGAAGTCCTGCAGGACGCACGTCAGCGCGCAGTGGGCGTCTCCCACGCAGGGAGGACTCCTGAAATTTTGACCAACTGGGGTTCTTTAAAGTGCGCCTAAATCTAAGTAGGCGAGTGTTTTCACATTTCGGCCCCTTCGAATAGCGGCCGTCGTGGCCGGGATTCGATCCCGCGAACTCGTGCTCAGCAGCCCAACACCATAGCCACTAACCAACCACGGCGCGTAACAATACAATTTGATGCATTATTATTTGTTTAGACTTGGTTGCTCACCAATAACCATGGTCTTCATTTCCATAATTACTCATATAACGGCCTATTCCGGCTCAATGAAACTGGCGGAGGCCTTGCTGCGTATGTTAAAGGCTGCTACCAGCACTGTGTTTGGGACAACTGCTCAATATAGAGTCCTTATGTTTAATGTTTAACTGTGTCACTGCCCAACATTGTCGTCATGAAAATATATAGGCAACAAACTGGAAAAGAGATATTTTATTTCTTGAAAGTTACTTAAAATTTGAACTCCACCTCACTTCTGTTTGTGCTTATGGGAGACATTCATTTAAATGTGCTGTGTGATTACCACAATACTAACTCATTTAGCTGCAGTATTTCAAATTTAGCGCGTTTCAATTGCAATACTCTACCGAATAGGACTACATTTGATACTGCTACCTTCTTACCTGTCTATGTGACAAACATTTTACCATCTGATATTGAATCTAGCTTACTGATTTCTGACATCAGCAGTCACATTCCAATAATTTGCTTCATCCACAGAGTGCAAACACCTAAACGTGCAGCTATGGCATATGTTAATGGCGAAATTACTTATGAAACTTTGAAGAAGTATGAACACCTCTTTTCCAATATAAATTGGCCTAAGGTATACGACATAGGTGAAGCAAATAAGGTACATTCATAATTTATAAGCAAGTGCTTAGACTGGTATAATAACGTTTTCCCGCTAATTAAAGTAAAACTGCACGGAAATAAATTTCGAGAGCTCTAGATATACGATGACCTACACGAGATAATCCGCACAAAGAACAAGAAGTACTACTCTTTCTTCGACAGTCGGGAACCCATTGTGTTACAGGGATATAAAAGGCACTGAAAAAAACTTATTAAATAATTAAAATATGCAAAAACAAATTCTTTTGTGGAGATGGTTTACAATAGTCCAAAACGGCTGTAGTAAATTATGGCAAAAATTTTCGAATACAACTGAAGGAAATGATACCTTGAACGAATTCAGAACGCCGTATGGAAAACTGCCAGGTTTTTATTCAGCCTTTGCTTTTAATACGTACTTTGCAAAGTTGGTAAACCACTATGTGATGTACCTGCAGCTGACACTACATTTGGTAATCTCATAACTTCTGTATCAAAATATGTGTTTCTTTCGCGTAGTTCCTCTCGAAAAATAGCGATTTTAAATAGCAACTTAAGAATGATTAATCAGCCCACCATGATGACATAAAATTTATTCCCCTCAAGCCTGTCGCGCCGTTTATATGTGAAGTTTTATCTTATGTTGGTAACCAGATGTTTACAACTGGCGTGCTTCCCAACCACATACAATTAGCTAAGGCGTGTGCGATATACAGTGTGTTTAAGCCAACTTTACCCAGAGTTTAAAAATATGCCGGTGCTCTCCAAGGTGATGCGACCAAATGCATTTTGCTCACTTTTGTACGCATAATTAGCCAAGGTTAATTAAACAACCTGTTAAGGAACGAAGTTAGGCAAAAAATATTAATTAGAATGTTGTAGATTGCTTTGCAAAAACTCCTATTAAATTGTTTCTAACTTTCTACCTATTAAGTATTCGTGTTCTTCACGTTGCTGCGGATGCCCGCGAAATACAAAAAACACCACGTGACATGCCCGCTTGCGCGTCGTGATTGCACTGCTCCCAAACGTTCCGTGTACACACGACCATAGCATCTATCATGGTGTGCTGCCGCGTAAATTGGCAACAGGGCAGTGAGGAAGGCTCTGTCTGGGCAATTTACGCCGGCGTTGTGCTTCCTTCGCGGCGATTCATTGTGCGATAAGCAGACGCAGCGACAGCACAGCCGGCTAAATGCTATGTTCGTTTGTGCGCGGAATGGCGGGGAGCAGTGAAATCATGACGCGCAAGCAGGCATGTCACGCGGTGTTTTTTTTTTGTATTTCGAGGGCATCCGCAGTAAGCTGAAAAACACTAATACTAATTAGATAGAAAGACAGAAACTGTCTATTCGGACGTTTTGTAAACAGCTCTGCTACTTTTTAATTGGAATTTCTTTCCAAGCTTCATTGCTTCCCAAGTTGGTTAATTAACCTTGATTCATGATGTAATTAAGCAAAACAAGAAAAATAGCGTGACACGCTACATCCAAAAGTGAGCAACGTGCATTTCGTCGCGTTGTATTAGAACGCATCGGCATATATTTAATCTCTCGCTAAATTTAGCTGAAACACCCTTCATAAATGTGGTAATCCAACGAAAATTCACAACTACCCACCCATCTCCGTCTTGCCATTATGTTCGAAAGTGTTCGACGGTATCAATAATTGCAGGCTTGAATATTTTTTCGCTAAAGACAGCTTCATATCTGTTTGCCAGCCTGGCTTCCCAAAGGAAAAAATGCACAGAATAAGGGCTTCTTGTTATTAAGGATAAAATTATTGAACACATTGAATAAAAACAATAGACACTTTGTTTATTCTTATATTTTAGGAAGGCGTCTGACTGCGCTCAGCATATTATTCCGTTAGACAAGGTAAATAATTATGGTATACGTACTGTTACGCTAAACCTGCGGATTAATGATTTATATAATGGGATTCGATATGTGCGGGTGATTGATGTATCTTTTAAACGGTTGAAGGGACACTAAAGGTTATTATTAAGTCAATGTGGACTGATGAAATACCATCCCAGAAACCTCGAAACGCTTGTTTCATGCGAAGAAGAGACTTATTTTAAGAGAAAATGCCTTCTGAAGCGTCCGCGTACCTCTAGCGCAATTCAAATCGTCCGCCCTCGGATCGAGGAGTGGCGACGTCATGGCCTCATAGTGACGTTGCACCGTCGGTGAGTAAAACGGCGCCCGTAGACGGCGCTACAGCTTTTCTGCGCAAAATGCAAACGCGCGGCTAGAAACAGAGCCAAGACAGAGCTGACAGCAGCGCGAAAGCGGAACTATGGTGGCTAGCGGAAGGGAGAGCGCGCGACGATAAGCTGGTTCTTTATTTTATGAAGCCAGCTTTGACGCTCGTTGAAATGGACGACCCTGACAACGACACATTGGCTCCCGATGCTAGGCTCGACTTCAGTGATTTAAGCAATGATGAACGTGACCTGCTGCTGAGGGCTCGCGCGGCCGTTGTCGTTGCGTACTACTACGACTGCAACTGTATGTCATGGCTGTACATATTCGCACATTTGTAGCTTTTCCTTCGTGAAACCCAAATGCCGCACTCACCGCCCCGTCTTCAACCTGCAGTTGTACTTGCGCTTCGGAGAATGCAGGCAAGACCGACGGAACAGCGCTACGGTAAAGCATTGCTTTGAAAGGCACTCCACACGACTTCAGTAAGTCGGCGTTGAACTCGTTATCCTGTGGACGAAAGTGCAGCGAGCACACTATGTGATTTTTCGGCTCTTTGCCAACGCGCTGTGGCAGAGGTACGGCACTTAACCACTTCGAACGGAGAGGTTCACTCGTTCGCACACAGCGATAAGTAATGTTGGATTCGCCGCTGCAACTGCCCTTGGCCAAGTTCCGCGGACCATTCGCGCATCCCACGACATCACATGGACGTGGCATTCTCGCTGCTTGTTCCAAATGCAAGTTTCGCGAGCCAGCAGAACCAGCGCAGCATGACGCGATAACGAAACAACTGTAACTCCAAAGCGCGCTCGGCGCAAAGTCGAGCGAAAACGAAACCTTTCGACCACACATACTACTGAAGGGTAACGTCAAAATGTTATTTTTTCTTAGAATCGAACAGAAGTAGACAAGTAGCATTTTCTTCCGTCTTATAACCTATTGAAATGATCTTTTTAAACGAGTAGTTGAGTGCTAGCGACATAAATTGTGATGAGGAGTGCCTTCGTCATCTGGGGGGTCAGAAATCATGCCATGCGTTTACCTCAATTTCTCGGTTACTAAAGCTCTGTTTGCAATTATATTGACGCCTTAGACGTTCTAGAGCATTGTTTTATCACTTTAGCTTGACTTCATAGTAACCTTCAGTGTCACTTTAAGTATAACTTCTGGATTTCCTCAGAGATCCATATTGGGACCGCTATTGTTTGACATGTACATTGATGACACCACGAATCTACCAGGTGCTCATGACATGATTATGTATGCTGATGATACAAACATAGTTTCACACCAACTATCTAATCCAAGCAGAGTGTATGGTCAATAGGTACTTATATAATTTACAATGCTGCAGCTGCAATGCAACAAGCATTCCTTTAATATATTTAAAACAAGTTATATTACTTTAGGCCTATTTATTCTGCAGATTCGCATAAAAACATAATTCAGTTTGGAAAAATAATAATACGTGAGGTTTAGCTGTATTAAATTTCTTGGCTTGTGGTTCTACCAAAATCTTTCCTGGAACACACATATACCGAAATTCACAGCTTAAATGAGTAAAAGTGCGGGCTGTCTTTACAAGTTAGCTAATGTGGTACCTGTGTGGCTAAAATTACAGATATATTAGGCACTGATATCGTTATGCACTATGCACAATATACGCTTTAGTAATAACAATAATAATAATAATAATAATATTAATAATAATTTATTACCAAATCTGCGAGTACAAGTACAAAAATTAGGTTCGCCTAAGCCATCGCGGTGGCTTGTCACGCGAAACCCGGCAGTCAGCAACAAAACTTAGCCACAACAACTGACTTCTTTCCTTTCTTTTTTTAAGAAAATAAAATAAAAGCAACATTGAAAGCTAAGGTAGAGAGCGATAAAGTACAAGGCAAAAAAAAAAAAGAGAGACAATAAAGAGCCACAAAAAAGTCAAAAAACAGCCAGAAAGCGAAGACACGTTTCACAATGACAGAAAAAATAAAAATATGACGCCTATAATGATTCCGTGTACAATACCTTTAGATTTTTGCAAATGTCGCGTGTTGACTTAAGGAAGAAATTTCAGAAGGAACAGCATTGAAGATATCTCGAACATAAAAGGCTCGAGCATATCTGCCAAATCTGCTACGTGTGTGAGGAACTGAAAAAACAGATGCACGACATAAAGGACGGCAAGGCACAGTGGGGTCTTTAAAGGTATCCGTCCAGAAATGTTTAAGTACCACTGTTTGAACAAACAGTGGGCGCATGTTTGGCATTCTTAGCATCTCTAAAAGGTACATCACTTGTCTGTATACGTCATAAGTAACACTTTAACATACACTTTATCAACCTATTTACGCGTTGGTGCTAGGTACCAGAACGATGTACGAATGTTGTAATCCCATATCTGAGCGCACTGTAGGCTAACGAGTGGGCCAAAAGTTTCCTGACAGGCAAGGGTAAAAACAGTTTGATGTGGTACAGTAAACAGACGATTTTACGAAGGTTGGCACATATACGTAAGTAAGTAGAAAAAAGAAGACTAGAATCAAATCATATGCCCAAATACTTTAGAGAGTCCGAAAAATTTCTTGGAGGGCAGGAACAATTAATACTTCGAGAGCTGTGCAGGTAAAGTGAAGAAGAAAGTGAAGCACGCTTGAGTGGGCAATGTAAGCAAACCAACTTTGATTTAGTATGATAGATGTCCATTACATTTGCACCAAACCAATCCATTAATTTTCCAACATCATTTTGAAGCATTGAGAATGCGTCTAGAAATTTCACATGCGTAGCTAAAAGTGCAGTATCGTCTGCATATTGAAATAAATTGCAGGTGGATAGCACATTGCACATGTCCTTAACGTATACATTAAAAATTAAGGGAGACTGTATGAAACCTTGTGGCACACCGGCCCTCAGAAAAACACGGGAACTGCAAATGTTTGAAGTCGAAACAATCTGGGAGCGGTCTGTAAGGAAATTGTGTAACAATCGGAAAAAATGTCCTCGGAAACCTAAATTGTAGAGTTTCTCTAACATAATCGAATGGCAAACCATGTCAAAGGCTTTTGGCCGATCTAAAAAAAAAAGTGCATAACATACGCGATTTTTTTCAAGTGAAAAAACTAAATGGGCACTCAATTCTTCTAATAAAACCTGAGTGCGCCTTCTTTCAAGAAAACAGTATTGACAGTCGGAGAACAGCCCCTTCGCTTTGTTAATAAAACTGCTCATTACTAAGAATATTAATAAGAACTTTTGCTAAGCTAGGCAGGCTAGAATTGGGGCGATAATTATGCACGTACTTAGCATCACCACCTTTTAAAAGTGGTCAAATTACGGCCGTTTTCAACCGCGTAGTAATACTTCCGCTTGTAATTATCCCGTTCAGGATTTCTAGAAATACATTCTATAGAACGCCGAAGTTCCTGTAAGGACCAAACATGCGAATCTTATCAATACCTGGTGATTGATGCCGGCCAAAGCTGCCTAATAACGAGTAAAGCTCTTTTTTCTTGATTGTTGGTAGGAAAGCGGATTCAATTATGAGTAGTGCTACCAGTGTAACATGATTGCTTAGACACCCAAAAAAACTGAGAGAACAATTGGTTAAAATTGTAAACGATTGTTGATAAATCTGAATCAAAATGATTCTGATTATCTTTAGCCGAATTTGAAGGTAATCCTCTCACCTCGTTTATCAGAGACCACGTTTTCCTAGGATTTCTACGAGACTCATAAAAGCGGTTTCTTTTGTACGAACGTTTGGCTGCACGAATAAGGGCATTTACTTTATTTCGAGAAGTTTTTAGGTGTGTACGCAGAATGCAATCACTAGGCAAACGTCTGCACCGTTACCAAAGCAGGTCTTTTTCTTTGATAGCGGATAATATCATGATGTTCATCCAGGGCTGGTTCGGGTGGCGTTGGTTAACGTAAACTGTCCTTTAACTAGATTTATATTTAATGTCCATCGAACGTGCAAATTCGTTATATAGCTCGAACCCGTCTGTATTTTCAAGCAGTCCTGGCCAGTCTAACAAGGCGACCAGTTTATGAAAAGTAACTACATCAGTAACAGCGTCGCAAATATTGGGGCTAGAATATGATAACGACCGAGAACGAAAGCGTAACTAACCAGCTATGAAGCAATGGTCGGCAACTTTCTGTTGTAACACTGCTCCATGAATTGAAGCAGACTCCGTGCGGACGTTAAAGTGGTCAATACAAGACTTTGCTATATTATTCAGCAGTAATTCTTCCCTAGTTGCAACGTCAATAATACTTTCAAGGCCATGTTTTGCAATGATATCCAAGTAATCACATGCCAAGTATACAGTGGGATTAAGAATATCTATATTGAAATCGCCTACGAGGCATAAGCTAGGAACTAACGTCGTCTTTGTAAATGCGCCTCCAGCTCATTCAGAAACAAGGACAGTTTACTTGAGGGTCGTCTATATATTGCCACGAGTGAAATATGACTAAGTTGATTTGAAATGTTCAGTGCCAAAAATTCCGCACTAGAAAAATTAGCTACTACCTGTTCCACACTTCAAGTATCCTGTACGAAACTTGCTTTCCCCCGCCTCTTTGAGTGTCTCGAGTGAACCAAAAGGAAACGAATCCTGGAAGAGTGAAAAGGTTAGTCTCGGCCGAGCATATATTTATTTCAGTAAAAACGAAAAGATCCACCATTATGTAAAATTCAATCAACGTAAGTACAAAATGTGTCCCAATGCCTTCGCAAACTGCGGATATTAACATGAACTGTGGTAACTGTGGATGGAAAGGAAAAATGACGACCAAGTGGTTGAAAGTCGACCAAACTCTCGCACAGAGCCATGAGCTTGTTTTGAAAAAGATCTCCGTAGTGAATGACAGACCACTTTGAAACAATTACGTTAAGGGAACAGGGTAGGCGAAAATTTTGAAAAAAATCGATTTTTTGTTTTTCCGATATTTAGAATTCCCAACCTTTCCCCGCAATTCCCAATGCGTCGCTTGCATGTACACGAATTATTTACCCCAAAAATTGACCTTTTCCGAAATCTAGGTGGTGTCCGACCACGCCTCCTTTCACACCTGTGCGAGATCTGTACGTCTCCTATGTTGAAAAAAAATGGAAAAAAAGCGCCTGTTTTCTCTTTGTTTTGCGGAACAGTTATTGCTCGTCTGGCAACAGCAATAAGTACCTAGCGTTCCATTTTTAGCTAAAACAATCTTCAGACGCTGCCGGTATCGCTCACGACGCGCATTGTTTTGCTTCTCGTTCAGTTAGCGTTTATGGCCAAAATCGGTTTTTTATTGCTTTGAGGCTCGATTCTAAGCGTTCATAATATGACGAAGACGAAGAAGTTATTTCGAAAGCGTTGCTTTCACGGGAATCAGCATAAGTTCGCTCCTCAAGGCACCGAGTCACCGCAACGCATTCCGACGCCGGACGCAGCGGTCGCCACGTGCGCCTCTTCTTCAAAGCTGTCGCACTCGGCAGCGCGCGCGGAGGACCTAAAGGCAAGTGTTTGTGACCGTGGCTATGCACTGATTGACATTGACATGCTGTCGTGTGCCATCGTTGAAAGCTGTGCTTTTAAAGTGTGTGGCGGGGACATGCAGCTGCTCGAAAACGCAGCACGAAGAGTTGGTGTTGCTTGCACTTACTCTCTCAACTGTGTAAGGTGCTCTTTCTCACATCAATTCGAGACTTCAAAAAGGACAATGTCGGGCCTCTGTGAAGTCAACGTGAGGATTGTGTATGCCTTGCGATGCATAGGAAAAGGTCCAGCTGCTGGGAGAACTTTGTGTGCTCTGCTAAACCTCCCTAAACCCCCCACAAAATTTTCGCTGTACAATGCGGAACTGCTCACGCATGTCACTGTCGCTGCAGAAGAATCAATGAAACGTGCAGCAAAAGAAGCAGTTGAGCTCAACGACAAAGATAAAGATATCGCTGTTGCTCTAGACGGAAGCTGGCAGAAGCGCGGGCACACCTCCAATAATGGCATAGTGTCTGCCACCAGTGTTGACTCCGGAAAGGTTCTCGACGTGGAAGTGATGACAAAGCATTGTTCTGTGTGCGTTTCCAAAGGCACCTCTTCTGATCTGGACCATGAGCATAAATGCCAGTGGAACTATAAAGGTGCTAGTGGTGGCATGGAGACCGCAGGAGCATTGTGTATATTCCTAAGAAGTCAGGAGCTACATGGTGTTCGGTACGTAAAATACCTAGGCGATGGTGATAGCAAAGGCTTCCTCGCAGTGCAAGCAGTGCAGCCGTATGGGGATCACGTCGAAATTTGCAAACTGCAATGTATTGGCCATGTTCAAAAAAGAATGGGCACCCGTTTGCGAAAGCTGAAAAAGGAAATGAAGGGGAACACGCTGTCTGATGGCAAATCAATCCCTGGTCGGGGGCGCTTGACGGATGCATTGATCGACAAAATTCAGACCTATTATGGCTTGGCCATTAGAAGACATGTTGGCTGTTTGGATGACATGCGAAAGGCTGTGTGGGCCACATATTTCCACATGGCGTCCACTGATGCACATCCATCTCACGGTCTCTGTCCAAAGGGACCCGACACTTGGTGCCAGTTCAACAAGAACGAGATGAATGGCGAGCCCTACTTCCACAAGGAATACCTCCCACCAGCAGTCCTTGAGGCTGTGAAGCCAATCTTCCAGCAGCTTTCAAAACCTGAGCTTCTGAAAAAATGCCTACATGGGAAGGCTCAGAACGCCAATGAGTCTTTGAACAATGTCATCTAGGAGCGCGCCCCAAAGAATGTTTTCGTTGGCCTCGAGGTACTGAAAATAGCCACCATGGATGCTGTCCTAACGTTCAACGATGGTAACATTGCCAGAGCCGACATTTTTAGAGCGTTTGGTGTTTCCCCAGGATGCTTCACGGTACAATGGCTGCGGGACGCTGACCGGCAACGACTGTACTTTGCATACAGGGCTGCACAGCTGGTTACAAAAGAGGCTCGAAAAGCAAGACAGCAAACGGAGAAGAGAAAAATTGACTCTGGAGGTGACTACGAGGCTGGCGCTTATTGATCTGGTACTTCCTCATGCACTTATAGAGTGCAGGTTTGGAATAAAGTGGTTTTATTCACTTCAAAGCTACTTATCTCGAAATGTCAATTTTCGCAACGTTTGCCCCTTTTTCTCTGGAACCGCGACAGCTGGAAATATAATTTTTTGCCAACGTTATTGCAACGTAAGGGCAAATCTACTGAACTAGATTTATAAAAATTGGTTCAAGGGATTTTGTTTCACAAGCGATTCATTGGCCGTTTTGGCCTAAAAAATGAGTAGATTCACTAGAAACAACAACAATAAAAACCTCTCCTTATTACATAATACTTCTGGTTCAGTAAAGAGAAGTTGGAGAGCTAACTTCAACGATACCAATATGATTGTTCTAACCTTAACAGATCCTGAGGAAACGGGTCACAAACATAGGCTAAAATACATGGGAAGTATAGGGCCTACCCTGTTCCTTTAAGCGCAACAGATCATTCACGTCGTTCACACGGATTAAAGAGGCACCTTCCTCCTTCTTAGCAAAGACGTTTCCGTCCTTGGTCCAAACATACTTATATTTCTTTTCCTGCTCCTTTGTCCTGGCAAGCCAGAACAGTTCCCGGTTTGCTGCTCTAAGGTTCCCATTAAAATAACGTTTGTGGCCATTATCAGTTTTGCGTAATTCTCCAGTTCATGGCGACAAGCCATCCAAGTTTCCTTCACAGATACAGAAGCAAATTTAACCAGAATAACTGGAATTTTATCTTTCTTTGTGCTCGGTAAGCGATGGATCGCAAGAATGCCAGAGCTGTCGAAGTCTCTGATGGTAAATTTTTTGTGCAAGATTCGCCGCTACAGCGCGCAAGTCCTTGTTAGGTGCAGCAGGAAGGCCATGGAGTTCCAGGTAAAATAATAATAATAATAATAATAATAATAATAATAATAATAATAATAATAATAATAATAATAATAATAATAATATTATTATTATTATTATTATTATTATTATTATTATTATTATTATTATTATTATTATCAAAGCAGCACACGAATTCACTTGATAAGTTATTTCCAGCGATGTCCGTGCTCTTTTTCTAGGTTATGTGCTATACTTTGTAAAGTTAGGTTGTGTAATGCTATGGTATGTTACTTGATGTTGTCTATTTATGTCTTTTTATACAAAACTTAGTTTTTAGGAAATAGACATTTTTCACAGAAAACGTAATCGTAGCGAACGTGGCTTCATCGCAGATGAGTTCCTAAGCGAGGCAGCCATTGCCGCTGATAACGTGTGCTTGAGAAGAATAATTATCAAAAAATTATTAGTATTGTTTTCTTTTTAGTGCTTTAGAGGCAGTTGGTATGACGAATATAAAGGCACTCGCAATTTAATGCACGCCGATTCTTGAAAAAAATTATGTTGAAATAGCAAATAATTCGAGATATTTACCATCGAATTTGAACGTTCCAAACAGAGCACCGCGGAAGTGCAGAAAAGGAGGCTTCGTTACGGTATCAGACCAAAACTCCCCATGTGGTCGCTTCATGTGTTCGCACTTGTGTTCGCTTCAAGATGTGCGTCTGTCACCTGAGGCAGTCACTTACGTAGCATGAACCGCACAGCCACAAATTCCCGACGGTGAATATGTCCTTCGCCCCATCATCGACGTACTTTTGAACCGGAACGCTGCTCTCCTCATACGCTGGTAACGATTACTAATAACAATGTCGTCCTTCCGCTTCTCAATTTCAGCCTGTGCCCTCAAGTGCTTCCAACCGGCATGTTCTTTTCTAGCGTTTCTAGTGGTTCCGAATTTGACATTGAGAGTGTGAATGCCGAGAATGACTTATTAGCGCAAATTGCAGCTCAAAGCCCTGGTTCATTGACGGATCGCTTTGCAAAAATGATTGCGCGTGACCTCACCTCTGCACAGGCTGCGGACATACGTTACCTGCTTGAATCGTACAGTCACATCTTTGATTTTGGGGACCGGCCTTTAGGCCAAACATCTGTCGTTCACCAGCGTACAAACACTGGAGACACAAATCCTATTCATCGGCGTCCCTATCAGGTATCGCAAGCTGAACGTCGAGTCATGCAATCAGAAGTGGACAAAATGCCCCGGAAAGGGGTTATCGAGCCATCAGTCAGCCCTTGGGATTCACCTGTTGTCCTGTGAAAAAGAAAGATGGTACATGGCGTTTTTGCATCGATTATCGCCATTAAACAAGATCAAGCGAAAAGACATCTATCCACTACCACGCATCGATGACGCCTTGGACTGCTTGTACGGAGCTAAATACTTCTCGTCATCGATCTTCGATCCACCTACTGGCAGAATTCAGTTGATGAAATAAACCGCGAGAAGACGGCCTTCATCACGCCGGATGGCTTATATCAGTCCAAAGTCATGGCCTTTGGCCTATGCAATACTCCTGAGACATTTGAACGTATGATGGGCTCTCTTCTGCGATGCTACAAGCGGACCACCTGTCTTTGTTACCTTGACGACGTTATTGTTTTTTCTCCCACGTTCGGCAGCCACCTTGACCCACTCGCTGCAGTTAATGCGGTCTTCCGAAAAGCAGGCCTTCTACTTATCTCCAAGTAGTGTCAATTCCGGCGCCGTGTTGGGACACCTCGTTCACGCATCTGGTGTCCAACCAGATCCGGAAAAAGTTCGCGCCGTACGTAGTTTCCCTGTGCCACGTTCTGCCTCTGACGTGTGCTGCTTCATCGGCCTGTGTTCTCACTTTCACCGTTTCATGAAAACTTCGCCGACATTGCTCGGCCTTTGAAAGATCTCCTGCAGAAGAACATGTCATTTTTATTGAGCCCGGAGCAGGCTCACGCGTTCACCGCTCTCAACGAGTTTCTGACCACCCCTCTCATACTTGCACACTTTGGTTCATCTGCACCGACCGAAGTCCACATTGACGCAATCGGCTACGGTATAGGCGCTGTTCTTGCCCAACAACAGAATGGTACCGAGTGTGTGATAGCTTACGCCAGCCGCCTGCTCTCACCTGCCGCGAGAAATTACTCCATCACCGAGCGGGAGTGCTTGCCTTTAGTTTGGGCTGTGGCCAATTTCCGGCCATATTTGTACAGTCACGTTTTCGGTCGTCACAGACCATCACGCACTCTGTTGGCTGTCTTCCCTTGGGGATCCGACTGGACGGCTCTGTAGCTCGGCCTTGCGGCTACAAGAATTTTTATTTAGTGTCCATTGCAAGACTGGACGCCTCCACAAGAACGCTGACAGCCTGTCGCGTCACCCCGTGGATCGTCCCGATCCTGTTGCGCATGATCCGGTGATCTGCGTGGTGGCTTTGACTGACATGACCGACATGCGCGCTGCACAACAACGCGACGCATCCTTACAGTCCATCATCGTCTGAGTGAAATCTGGCAGCACTGACGCCACGCGTCGCATGTTCATGCTGCAAGACGGCATCCTCTACCGCCGCAATATCAACCCTGAAGGCCCTGAGTTGCTCCTTGTCCTTCCTCGTCATCTGCGATCCCTCCTTCTCGAACAACTTCGCGATGAGCTGACGGCGGGACACCTTGGAGTTTTGCGTACATGCGGCCGCGTACGAGGCCGGTTCTTCTGGCCGGGTCTCTGCCGCTCTGTGCGCCGTTATGTCAACTTGCGAATTGTGTCAGCGCCGGAAGAAACCTCCCCTGGCACCTGTCGGACGTCTCCGTCCAATTGAAGTTTCTTCTGAACCATTCTTTCGAGTAGGCCTTGACCTGCGGCCCTTTTCTGACGACTACTAGAGGAATAAGTGGATCGCCGTCGCTACTGATTGCGGGACACGCTACGCGATAACAAAGGCGTTGCCGAATAGTTGAACAACACACGCCGCCAATTTTCTCCTCCACGACGTCATTCTCCACCACGGTGTACCTCGACAGTTACTTAAGAACGCTTCCGCTCGTACTTATCTCGAGTTGTCGACGATCTCCTCCGCTCTTGCACCCCTGAGCACAAGCTGTCGACCGCCTACCACCCACAAACGAAGGGTCTTACGGAAGGTCTCACCCGAGTAATCACAGAGATGCTGTCTATGTACGTCTCCAACGATCACCACGACTGGGACGCCACGCTAGCTTGCGTCACGTCCGCGTATAACTCGTCCCGGCACGACACCGCAGGATATTCGCCCTTTTATCTCTTGTATGCTCGCGACCCCACATTGCCGTTTGACAGCATCCTTCCTTCTGTGGCACGTGTTGCAACTGAGTACGCTCGGGAAGTCATCGATTGTGCTATCATGGCACGTCAAGTCGCCCGATCTCGTTTATTAGCCTTGCAGCATATACAAAAAGAGCGTTACAACCACTGCAGTCACGATGTTGAGTTCGTGTCAGGTGCTTGCGTGCTCTTCTGGTCACCATGTCGGCGGGTTGGCCTCTCCCAGAAGCTTCTCTCTCGCTACACAGGGCCTCATGAAATCGTACGCCAAGTTAACGACGCAAATTACGATATTTCGCCGCTCCACTTTCATGCGTTCTCAAGTCAGACGCCTGTTGACGTCGTGCATGTTTCGCGGCTCAAGCCATACTTAGCTCACAATTCTTCGCCTACCATGCGCCGAGACACCGCTTCGCCACCAGCGGGTCCTGCTTCGGAAGGATGAAACAAGAGTGAGGACGAAGATCGGCGACGCTGGCTACTGCGTGTTGATGGTGGTCAGCCATCTTAACTACTGTGACTCATCCTCTTTACTTATTGTAAAAATAGTATTTCTATACTCGCAACATCCCCGTAACAATATTATGAATTATATATTGCCTAAACCCTAAGTGTAGAAAATGTGTGCGTTTAATTTCTGTTTGTTGAAACACGCACACACACACACACACACACACACCAATATATATATATATATATATATATATATATATATATATATATATTTTTTTTTTTTCTTTGTGCGATGGTACGCTCGAAATTCTTCACCTCCTCCAGTGCACAACATCTGCAGGCTAGAAGTGGCTCCTGTCACCGGCAAAAGATGGCGAGAGCGAGTGGGACTATACTGATCAAGCTACAACAAAATTAGGAAGGCCCACAAAGCTTCAACAAGACACTCTCTCACCAGAGCAGGAATTGCCCTCCCTGGTGCAGTATTCGACCACCCCATCCCCAAATGGCTCACTCAATTACCCAATGGCTCTCAGTCCCTAGCAGCTGCGGAGCATCTGACCAAGGCGGCGGTCGGACCTGTAACGCAGCTGATGGAGCTAAGAATCTCTGGGTCCGGACAGGTCGCCAATGGAAGCTGACCCTTCCAACGTTTAACACCCGAATCCTCTCGAGTGAGGCTAGCTTTGCAGGACTCTTTGGGAAACTGTCAGGAATTGTTTGGGATCTAATCACCCTTAGTTTACTAGAAGAACTGGTTAGGCTTATACATGCTGAATAACGGCCATGTCCTCTGCTATCGAGGTCTGCCACATATGAACCAATACGGAGTAGGATGCCAAATGCATAAGGATATAGCAGGCAATATCAGCATTAATGAGAGGGTAGCCGCAGTCGCAATCAAACTTAATAAGAGGTATAGATTAAATGTAGTACAAGCCTACGCTCCAACATCCAGTCACGATGATGAGAAAGTAGATCAGTTTTATAAATATGTTGACTTAGCGATGCGAAAAGTGCAAACTGAGTAACTGTAGTAATGGGCGACTTCAATGCAAAGGTGCGGAAAAGGAAGGTTAGTGAACAAGAAATTGGGAGCTACGCCGTCGATTTTAGGAACGCTGGAGGAGAGATGCTGGTAGAATTCGCAGAAAGGAATAAGCTTCTAATAATGAACACCTTTTTCAGAAAGCGGAGCCACAGAAAATGGAAATGGAAAAGACCTAATGGTGAAAGAAGAAATGAAATTGATTTCATACTTTCTGTTGATCCCAGCATAGTGGAGGATGTAGAAGTGGTAGGTAGGATAAAGTGCAGTGATCATAGGTTAGTGACGGTTAGTATTCACCTCAGTTTGAAGAGAGAAAGAGTAAAATTGGTCATGAAGCAACAGGACAACCTAGAGGCAGTACGGGTAAAAGCAGACAAACTCAGGCTGGTGCTGGTAAACGAATATGCCGCATTAGAACAGAGCGATGTTGATGACATAAAGCTAATGAATAAAACCGTAACTAGGATGGCTTCAGAGGCAGCACTTGCAGAGGGAGGCAAAGCACCAAGGCAACCAGTAGGCAAGCTCTCCCTAGTAACAAAAGTCCTAATAAAGAAACGACAAAAAATGAAAGTGTCCAACTCAAGAGATAAGACAGAATTCGCGGTATTGTCAAAACTGATCAACAAGGCGAAAATAAGCGATATTAGAAACAATAACGTAAATGACTGAAGAAGCCGTAAAAAATGGACGTAGCTTGAAATCAGTGAGAAAGAAACTTGGCATAGGACCAACCAAGACTTATGCACTGAAAGATAAGCAGGGTAATATCAGCAATCTCGGACATATAATAAAGACAGCGGAAAAATTTTATACTTACCTGTACAGTATCTCGAAGAGTCAGGATTCGGGAATTAGAAACAGTAATGAACAGCATACAGAAAGTACTCCTATAACTATCGATGAGGTTAGAACGGCCTTCCAAGACATGAAACGAGGAAGAGCGGCAGGTGAAAATGGAGGAACAGTCGATTTAATTAAATATGTAGGAGACCTAATGCTTGCAAAACTGGTGGCTCTTTATACGAAGTGTCTATCGACTGCAAAGGTCCCAGAAAACTGGAAGAATGAAAAGAATATACTAATCTACAAAAAAGAGACGTTAAATAATTCGAAAATTATACGCCCATTAGCTTACTCGCAGTAATATATAAAATATTTACCAAAATATTCTTCAATAGAATAATCAACGCTGGACTTTAATCAACCAAGGGAACAGGCTGGGTTCAGAAAGGAATACTCTACAATGGATGACATACATGTCATTAATCGGGTTATCGAGAAATCCGCAGAGTATTGAAAGCCTCTCTATATGGCTTTCGTAAATTACGAAAATGCATTTAATTCAGTAGAGATACCAACAGTCATAGGGGCATTATTTTATCAAGGAGTACAGAGCGCTTACGTAAATACCTTGGAAAATATCTACAGAGGTTCTACAGCTACCTTAATTCTACCTAAGGAAAGCACGAAGATACCTCTAAAGAAAGGGGTCAGGCAGGGAAACACAATATCTCCAGTACTATTTACTGCGTGCTTGGGAGAAGTATTCAAGCTATCAAACTGGGAAGGCTTAGGAGTAAAGATCGACGGCGAATATCTGAGCAACATTTGATTAGCCGATGACATTGTTCTATCAGCAGCAATGCAGGTGAGTTACAAAATATGACTGAGGACCTTGACAGAGAGAGTGTAAGCGTGGCGTTGAAGATTATTATGCAGAAGGCAACGATAATGATAAATAGACGCGCAAAGGAACAAGTTTACCATTATCATTGAAAAGGAAGGTGTAGAATAAGTGAATTTTTCTAGTACTGACATATGGGGCAGGGACTTGGAGGCTGACAAAGAAGATTGAGTGCAAGTTAATCGCTCTTTGCGGTTTGGACCGCAAAGAGCGATGGACTGAAGATTGCTAAGCATAACGTTGAGAGAGAGAAAGGGAGCGGTTTGGACCAGACAGCAAACGGTTATAGACGATAGTCTAATTAATATGAAGAGAAAAAAATGGAGCTGGGCAGGTAATGTAATGCGCCGGTTAGATTACCGTTAGATCATTTGGGATAAAGAATGGGTAACAAGATAAAGGAAACGCAATCGAGGACGACAGAAGACTAGACGGAGCGATGAAATTAGGAAATTCGCGTACGCTAGTTGGAATCGGTTGGCGCAGGGCAGGGGTAATTGCAGATCGCAAGGGACAGGCCTTCGTCCTGCAGTGGAGATACAACAGGCATATATATATATATATATATATATATATATATATATATATATATATATATATATATATATGGGTGTGTGTGCGTGTGTGTGTGCGTATGTGTGTATTTTTCTGTGGCTAGGCATGTTATACCCTTTCTCCCTTGTGCGAGTACCAAGACGACCAGGTTGTTTGTGGGCGCCTTAATAAAAGGGACTGATTCATTGACTGATCTTCTTGTGTGACTGATTGGTTGTCTTATTTATTTATTTATTTACTTATCTATTTATTTATTTGTTTATTTATTTATTTATTTATATATTTATTTATTTATCACTCGACGCACTGTAGCGGTTCTTTCTATGCAAGATGAATCAGATCGTCTGAACGGTCGCTCACTTGAGGCACTTCTTCCAGTTGAGTACAAATGCCGCCGTTGTTTTGTTTCTGTATAGGACGCGTAAGTGGCGAAGCGAGTGATGTACAAATTGGTGGGGCATCAAGGCTTTGGCTGAGTGCCTAATGCGCGTCAGGTAGCACTCAGGAAACAAAAAGGTCTCACTTCTATGAACTGCATGAACGCAGTAGCCGGAATCCCGCCTCAATATGAGGTGTGTAGACGAAGAGCATAAATATGCACGCAAAGAGGCACCGCACCATCTGTACGAAGTGCGGCGCACTTCTAGATCGATTTAGAGTGAATGTGGTCAACACAGTTCTTTTATTGGCAACTAGGCGCGGTAATATTTAAATAGGAAAGAATACTTCCTTACCAATTGTTCTAATCACAACATCAGATTAAGCTCGTTGTAATTAAACGGGGTAAAAAGGTGAAACAAACGAACTTTAGTGCGATCTATTGTTAACACCGCTGCCTATAGACTCTAATCCGGAAAGCAGTTTGTGCTTAAATCACGAACACTGCAGCATTTTGCACAGAAAGAAATAGACGATGTCATCCTTCTGCGGTAATTCTTTTAGCGAAGCACCCGTTGTATCCCGGTTGCAGTTGTTCCTTTGCAGGAGGGTTTTCACTTCTTCTGAAAGCGGACATGAGGGCTGTAAAAGAAGAAAAAAGAATGCCAGTTGTTAGCACCAAGTAGCCTAGTATTGAGTTCTCATATGATTCTTAGCTACTGATGTAAAAAAGTAATGAAATGCGTGTGCTCTCAATAACGCGGTGACTTTTGCGAAACTAGAATGCAAAGTTGGGGCGGCATTAAATTGGGCCAATACATGGCTTGTTCGACTCTATTCTGTCATCGCTCTTGCGAGCACGCGGGAACACTTGAGGCCATGTCTAAGAAAGCCAGTTTCTTACCCTATGCACGGTATTTGTGATAATCATTCTGTCCTTAAGGACTGTCTCTTCTCTGATGTGCTGCTGTGCGCATGACAATATTATAAGGCCATTACGGCTTCTTTTTATATTCCAAAGGAATATTGTGTGGGGATGTAGAGCTGAACCCTGGTTCTGCATGCAAATGTTGAACTGTTACGAAAACTATCTTATGTTCATCTACGGATTGTTTATTAACGTACGAAATCATGTAAACATAAATATGCCCATAATACAAGTGAAAAGCGCACAATATTTTAATCTTGCACCAACTAACACGAAACTTTGGACAAACAGTCTATAGTGTATTATTTAGGCAAATGTAACGTTTCGAATCATCCTTCAAAACGAGTTTTCACAAATTGCCGACAAGCCCTACGCCACATTAAGAATAACCCACGTCTCTTGCTTGACCAGGTGTTCATGGATCGGTCATTGTGGCCGATAATGTATCTTCACAGTCCCCAATCACCTCTCCATTTAAGGGTTCCTTTTCAATTTTTGTTAGTTGCGTGAACAATTCGCCTCCGCTAAATGCTGTGGTGATGACGCTGGTATGTTTAATCATCTTGGGACGGAGTTCTTTTTACTGCCTGACAGCGATCCCGCCAAAAACGCCTAAAATGTGAAAC
This sequence comes from Dermacentor andersoni, assembly GCF_023375885.2. Classification (NCBI taxonomy): domain Eukaryota; kingdom Metazoa; phylum Arthropoda; class Arachnida; order Ixodida; family Ixodidae; genus Dermacentor; species Dermacentor andersoni. The sequence goes on from NC_092820.1 coordinate 97,160,213, forward strand.
CACCTCACTTGTACGCTAAGGATAGATACAGCTATAAATAATTTAAAACGTATGGCTGAGCTTTTCATAAAGAGGAGATCGCCTTCTTTGAATTAAAGAAAATTCCAAATTCACTCTGTGATGTTGGAAAAACGGTCGATAACTTTTCCTTGAACGCTACTTTGCGCAGCTTTATCAAACAAGACGCCCGCACTAACTGGAACTATATCAAGGAGAGCATCGACTCGTTTAGTACAATTTGGCGCTTTTAAATATCCCAGATGATCTGAAGGTCACCGCTGGCCTCAATGTATAATTTCATATGGCGTTTTTTATTGCTGCTGACGATATGATCTGTAATTCAACTCGACATATTTTATATGTTAGGGGAATATCTTATAAATGAGCTTCGCACATCATCACCCTGTATATATATATTAGGTGAACTTGCGCCAAAAAAATCTAAGTGACCCTGAAGCCCATCAAGACTGGCAAGCATACTCTTTGGGCATCACTATCTGATCTCGGGGTCAGGCACGTCTTCTATTTGCGCATGACTCATCGTACAGTCTAGCTTAAGCGTTGCCGTGTGTACGTTCTACAATGTACGCCACTATTTGGGTCGCGCATGAAACCTGATCCCAAACGGTTTTCATTTTAATGCATGCAGGCGCGTCTTGCGCCCAACGATAACTTTATAACAGCTTTAGTCGGTTAAAAAGCGGTCACAAGGAAAATATCAACAACTATGCGTGGCAATGCCCCCCAAAAGCATGAAGAGAAAAGTACACGTAGGAAAAAAGAAAAATAACGAAACAATTTCAGTGTTTTTTCCTCATTGCCGCGGACACTGCAGAAAAATAAAACGTTTCAGTGGACGCGTTACGTCGCAGTATTCCAAAAACGACTGCATTAAAAAACTTCACTAGGCAGTTCTAGCGTTCATTTAGCGACATTTGAGAAAAAATTTGCTAGACAAAAGCTAAGTGTCAAAGGCTATGACACACGTACGTAATTATGTCTGGGGTATTAGCTGAATATAAAATGCACGGGTCGTGAGACTGCTGACAAAACCAGCATTCCAGCTGTAACGCCTAGATGACGGCAAGTCAACGTAGGAGGTCGACGCGCGTTCGAGGTATACCTGCAACGGCCGCATTCTGTGAAACTAGTAACGACAATCATGGCTTGACTCTGCTAATTGCAGATAAGAGTCAATTTCCGATTCAGATAACTTCATCGACTGCGGCTTTACGAATACGTCGTCACTGCAACATGTGTGACAGCGAAGTTGCAACATCAACAGCGGAGTCCGGCGTGGTATTTGTACTTCGTGGGCGGGATGCTGCAAACATTTGGACCATTCCGATGGGCCGATGATGACACGACATGTTTTGTTAGCGAGCGATCTTAGGAATACGCCAGGGTGTTTGAAACATATCTCCTCTACGTGGAGTGTCCCTCAGCCAGAATAATTCTCTTCCATGCAAATAAACCCACCGGTTCTGTTCTTCCTCGTACTTGCACTCAGAAAGAAGTTAGCAACTCTCACCACGAAATTTTGGATGACGACATGGGTCAGCTTATCTCGCGCGTAACGCCCGCCCCGGGGCCATACGCCAGCTGCCCCATTCAAGACGCACCCGCGGCATAGGCTTAAGAGCTACCCTCTGCGTTACACCGGACTCCGAGGCCGCTGTACCCAAGATATACTACGTGCGAACAATCCGCTTTGTCTTCATCAAGACATGGTGGATCATTGAGGAGAAAACGGTTGAAGCAAAATATACTTAAGGTGCAGTATAATCGGCCTAGGAAACGATAAAACCAGAAGAAACCTTCCACCAAGGGGCCAAATATTTTTTACGTAGTGGTTAATATTGCACCTAGAGAAGCACCTGCAAGGAAGCTGCAGTGTTGACGCTGCGGTTGCATCCCTAATTCCCACGCTGTGGTTCGGGGTTCGATTCTCCATCGCAGCCATTTCTCTTTTTCTTGGTGGTTCCCTTTTTTCTCTTTCTTGCGGCAGTTTCTGTGACGCGGTAATAACCATTTCCTCTCTTGTATCTGGCAATGGCAAATTACAGCAATCAGGGCGTCCTCAACCCGCTTGTAAGTCGCGTCTGTTGCACCTACGTGTCAGGCTATTAGTACAGTAACTGCACTGTTTCTGACCTACGTTTATGCCGCTATTTTTACTTGTGCTTTCATGCATATGCAGAAACTTACGTTTATTTCGTTGTATTTGCATGTGCTCTGCTGCGCATGTGGAAACATCGCAATTAAATGGGTTACAGACGTTACCCAATGATCCCATGTATATCGCTGTCCAGCACCAGTGAAGACGTATTGCTTGCTCTCCTCTTGCCTTGCCAGATGTAAGTGGTTAAAAGGTTTTCGGCATATCAGGCATACTGCCACAGCTCAAAAAGAAGCGAAAGAAAAAAAATTGTCCGAAGGGCGTGTCACTAACAACGGCAGTAAGCATGCGCTTGAATTTTTCGGCTGGTGTTTAACTACATACCTGCGTTCTCTTTATATTTACACACACAGATCCTAACTGACTTTCGGCTATGCCCTCTGGAACAACACAGTTTACAATAGCTTATAATTATATAGAATTCTCCAACTGGCACCAGTTGTGCCTTTGTTCCCTTTGTAAATCGATCAAGTCGCGTTCTAATTTTCCTTTCGTCTGCTGATCTCACCACCACGTTTGCGACAGCAGTCGTCCTTAGGGCTCCCAGGGGAGTGGGACTCAACTCCAGGATCTCTTGGTACTTCAGGATGTAGCTTACAATTTTAATTCTTCATCCTCCTACTACGACAGACGACGATGAATTACTTCAAGCCTTCACTCTCGCTAGGGACCTCGGCCGCTCCCGCATTTGCCACATTCTTCTGAGGGAAAGAGCGGACGAATTCTTCACTCACAGCGTGGACATTCTACATCCAAACTGACACCAAAGCGAACCTCGCCAAGATCTGTGTCAACGATGAGGACATTCCGTAAGACTCATGCTGCAACGTCTGACCACGGCTGCACATCTACGCAAAGAATTCTCAGCGCCCTTACCACAGAAGACCATGCGCCAGCCAGCCAAGAACAAGCCTAAGCGCAGTCCCTCACTGCTGAAGATACGATATCATACAAATCAGCAAAAGAGAATGTCTACCTTCAGGATACGAGCAGCATCCCTGATATAGTAGATGATGCCCCAGTTGTGAGCTTATATTTGCCCTCGCCTGCGGCTGTACAATCCGACCCGCCACACTCGCGCAACCCACTAGTGTTGACACTCCCGAGGCATTCACCGCGCAAGTGGGGCCCCAGCTAGCACCGTCGATGATGAAAAATACACAAGCAAGAGTGCTGCTATCAGCCCTATCTCAAATACCAAAGAGTGCTAGTACATCCACTTCAAAAGAAGACAGGTCGTCTCCAAATCCTACTCACGGAGACAGTCGCGGTTCGCCGGCTGCTGCAGATGACAGCACTTTATCCACAACCAGCGCTGTAAATATGCTACCACCGCAAGTTTTCAAAACTCGCGCCTAATACGCCCCCTCTCCGGCCGCCGGCGCACAAACCCCTCCGCTCTTCTCCTTCCCCCAGCAACTTTTGTGATGGAGGACAACTGTTCGCAGGCATCATAATAACACTCTAGTTGTAATGAACGCAATGTGTGGCGAAAAACTTCGTCTCATCGCCACCTCCTAAACTCATCAGGCGGCTCTTCGTGGAGCAAATAAATAAATAAAGGAGAAGATCTCACCGACGGCGTTGTCTCCTACTTACGGCACAGATCCACCCAAGAAACGCGGAAATGGAGGACGACGATGCGCGCGTGTGGCTCAACGCATGGCGCGCGGAGACTTCCTCTCCTCCTCGCTCCCGCACGGTGTGCAGCGGCTCACTGAGGAAAAAGTATGCTGCCAGCGAGGCGACGTCCGCTGCTGAAGAAGCGCTCGACTCCTCTTTACCGACGAGCCGCAAACGAGCATAAACAACTTCGTAAACAAAGCTGCGTCCTGTTGCGAAGTCAGGGTTCCGTGTGACCGACGAAGGTTCCATTAGTGGTACCATGCCAGGTGCCGCGAGAACAAGGGGTTCCGAGCGACGTCGAAGAGAATACAAAAAAAAGTACATGATCAAGTTTTTCAACATGGCCCCAACTACCATAGCATACTGTGGTAGGGTCTTTTGCATCTCAATGAATGTCCGAGTGTCTCCACCTTTTTATGCCCTTTTCTTACCTCCTTCCCTCGTTGAAAGAATTCACTCGCCAATCAGAACGCCGAATCGTTCACCACCTCCATCGCCCCTCACTGGTCGCCAGCGTGCTCCTCGGGTCCTGACCTCAACGTGCTGGTCGCGGTGATCATGTATTCCACTTGATGCTCGCGGTGCTCATGCCTTAAATGAGCAACTCGTGTACCTGGTGCACCTGTCTCCAATGCGTCACAATTAGAGGCCAGCACCTGTCGTCGATGCTTTTCCCCAGGATGGACATTTTCATCAATAATGGGCCCCTTCGTAATGGTCAGGAGGGCAACGTTACTTTCTTGAAGCGAAGTGAATGATGAGGCGTGAACATGAACCGTGACAACTGCATGTCGTGGCCTCTTCGGGACGGTCAAGAAGGTGTCGCCGCTGTCTTGAAGCGAAGTGAATGATGAGGCGTGAACATCAACCGGGACAAATACATGTCGTGGCCTCTTCGGTATGTTCAGGAGGGCGTCGTTGCTGTCTTGAAGTGAAATGAAGGATGAGGCGTGAAGGTCAACCGTGACAACTGCATGTCGTTGGCGGGGCAACCCCCACTCTGAAGGACCGCGAGTCACAACCGTCCTCTGGCCACTACAGCCCGTCATTGAATGTGCACTCCTGGAGTCTACGTATCAGTCTTTCACAGAGTTGGGCGTTTTATCGTTTCACATCAGTGACCAGCTACCCATGTTAAAGAAACTGAATCCACTGGCTTGCGCAAACACGACACCATTATCAGCGGTCGTCTAATGTGTGGCGCAGTATTTTTGATTGCGACATAATCGGACCCATCGTTTCGATAACACACTAACAACGCAATGCTACCTCGACGACATCCTCAAGGTCCCTGTGAACGACGTCTGTTGCAACGTTACACTTGCGCACCTTCGGAACATCTGGTTTGAGCACGATGGTAATCCTGCGCGTGGTAGTAGCTAGTCTCGAGCGTGGCTCGACAACCTTTTTCCTGGAAAGTGTATTGTCCGACACGGACCTGTATTTCGTTCGTCTCGTACTTACTACAGTACCAGTAACTGTGAACTCTCCTCGTGCACAGACCACCCGTAGGCCGATCATTCCCATCCACCTGGCTGGTCCCATGCATCGCCGTTTCGGTGCACAATTTTTTCCATGGTTGTGTATGTAAGTAACATTAAGTACACCGGAGCGGAGTGCGTTGTTGTCTCCATCTACAGCCTGCCTATTGATAAATATATGCGGAACTTCACGGTGCCGGTAAAAATTCATCTTGACTGATGAAATAATAATTATAGCAATAAAAAGATTTTGTAATTTGGTATCCAACCCAAGTACCTAAGACGCAGGAATTGGAGATTTTTCCGCAAGGCTATCAAAACGATGGTTTTTGTATTGGTTTCGGCTATAGTTTCGGTACTGTAATATTAACCAGTGAGTGAGAACAGTTCACGTTTCTGTAGCATATTCTTTGTTGCTTTCGGCGTTTCAAAATACCAATTATCTTGCGCTTTACGTAGGATCGGCTATAGCCTTTAATTTGTTTCACTAGAAAAGCGAGCCCTCAGTTTCGTCGGCACTGAAGGAAGTTAACAATAACATTAGCGGGAAACCAGCCGGTATACAATTCGCTAATTTAGGTAGACGAATCATCATCAAAGCATGAGTGTGTAATGAAAGGCCCGACCGAAAAGGCTCTTAAGCGTATGCAATATCGTGACGTAGTGTACGACGCCGTAACTCCCCCGGTCAATGTTTGAGTCTTTATTAGTGATTTGCACAGCCGCATGACTAAAGCAGCTTACCAAAAATAAATAGCTGCTTTGAGCGACAAAATAAACGGTACAAGTGTCACTCGCGCCAGTCAGTGAACAAAAGCTGAAAGTTACTTGACGAGTGGTCAGCGGAGTTCGCTGTTCGGAGAACAGTTGAGGTTTATATGCGACAGTGACTTCAAATAAAGTAGTGTAGAAATTTAGTCTTGCGCTGGCAGAATGCGTTCACTGCTTCAGTTAGATAACATCTCTGTTAATTTGTGGATTGCAGTTCAGACTTAGACGTAGTCGTGATCGCGAAATGCGGCTACACGGGTACATTTCCACCAATTACTTAGTAGCAAAGCGGGATTGCGGTGTTGCTATATTTGCGACAAGCACACGTTATCAGATCATTACGCTGAGGGGCACTCAATGGTACGCGTTTTCCTTCGTGAGAAGACGTGCGTCCAGGCTGTGGGAGCACAAGCGGTAGCTGTCGCTGCAGTGATGGCCACGCCGATGTGTGCCCACACAGACACGATGCACCGCTAAACGCACCGCGTTGACACGAGGGAAGCGTGTCGCAAACACTGCGATGTCGCCGTCGGGTGCGGCTTCGCGAAAAGTCATTGTTGAACCACCACCACACTGGCCGTCCGCGTGGCGCAGACTCCTTACTGAACTAAGGAGGGAGCTCCTCAAAGTATGTCAGAAAAATCGTACACTACAACCTAAACACAACCAACGGAAGTGATAGCATCGGAGTTTAATTTGAATATACCAGAAAAGATAATTATCTTATGCAAGAACTCAAACACCAACGCCCCTCCCAAGCGACGCGGCGGCTCGGTTCCTTGAAACAACACAATCGCGCAACCCCAGGAAAGCTGCAGTTGCTGGGAAGCGTAACAAGCAGCAAGAGATTTTTGAAATCTATCGCGCTGCACTCTTGATGGCGAAGCTTAAGAGTCCTCCAAGTTTTGAACGACTCGGCTTGCTTACGCTCTACGTACCTTAAACTGAAACACGCCACGACAATCGAGATATGTCAGACGTACTTCCATAACACAACTGCTAAATCCATATAACTTACCTGTAAAGGAAAGTTGAAGGAAGACTTCACACATACCTTTAGCCGAAGCAAAACTTTGGCAACTTCTAAGCCTGACTTTACATTTAAAAAAATTAGTGAGTTTTGCGTGCAAAATCACGATATGATCATGAGGCACGCCGTAGTGGGGCACTACGTAAATATGAACCCACTGGGGTTTTTGAACGTGCACCCAAATCTATGTACACGAGTGTTTTCGCATTTCGCCCCCTTCAAAGTACGGCCGCCGTGGCAGGGATTCGATTCCGTGACCTCGTGCTTACCAGCCCAACACCATAGCCGCTAATCCACCACGGCGAGTCAAGTCCCAGCTTAGTTCGAAAAGAAAAAAAAAAGTTGTACAGTGATTGCAGCACACACAAGACAAAGAACCTACCAGTCGGGTACGTTGGCGGCGTCTTCACAAGTGTAGCTGTATTGACTGAAGGCCTGGCCGTATCCGCAGCTGATGAGGCGTGGCTTGTCGTTGACACAGGTGATGAGTCGCGTGCAGTCAGCCGGATGAGGATAACGTGGATACGGGTAGAACTTCGCACCAGGGCCCGTCACTTTGTCCGGGCACCGGAATCCCACGATCGCTGCATCAATTCACTCTCGAAAATGAGAAGGCTCCCTCAACACGCTCTCCACTCGCGTGGCTGGAGAAACACAAAAACTGTAACTTTCATAATTGATCACGGCTTAGTACTCTTAGAACTCGCATTTTTCCTGGGTAAACTGTCCCTAATCGTTTTCCTACCAAATTTGGCCCCCTGGGTATCCATAGTTTAAATTGTAGCCCTGCTGCGACGACAAAAAAAAAGTTCGAAGCCCACCGGTTGACCAACTTGGGTAACTGGATACGTAACACTGTGTACGGGCCGCTGATCAATTCATGCTAACTTGGGTCCCTGCGAAAGTCTCACTCGGTGTTCCCCATTTCAATGAACCCCTTTGGTGCAAACTTGTTTAAATGGGTATGTGCCGCTCATAAATAAACTTTTTCGACACCGACTTATGTCATGCAGTACGTACGCTTGGGTATGTGACGCTATTCGGTGAAATAAAGATCCGTTAAAATTTGTGCCATTGTGTGGGACATGAGATTTGCACATGCAGTTCTAAGGGAAACGGAGTGCGAATGTTGGGAGAAGGCCAGGCAAGAAAAACCATTCTTGCAGATTAAATCAAAAGACAACTAATTGTAGTTTTTTTTTCTCCTGTGGCAACCAATTGTTTCAGCATGGGCAAGTTGACTTGAAAGTGATGTTGCTTGATACACATCTGGGGTGCACACTAATAGCACCGGGATTCGGGACTTGTGGCAACACATCAACCATGCATCGAAAAAATAATTATTAAGGTTACATATTATCACGACATGGAAACAAAGACTTAGTAGGAGGGAGCAGGAGACAGCATAGTGAGTGCTTTACTTCCGCCAGGAATTCGTCACAAGAATTCAACTCTTCCGTATGCATGCAGCAGTCACGCTAAACAACGTCACCGCATTGTGTAAAACATGTGGAACTTGTTTCTAATTATTTTGTTCTAGCATTGCCTTATTGAGTATGCAAAAACACCTTCATACTGACATCTAACGCTGTCATGCATGGGCTCCATGATAACTAAGCATAGCCGCTGTTGAGTTTGTCAAGTTATTTTGTGATGAAACGCCACCAGTGCTCTATAGATGGTACTCGAATGCACGCCCGAGCAACAGTCCCCTCTTGGTAACAAATACAAATAGGAAAGGCTATGCTTTTGCTGGCAGCATGCGGTGGAAGCGACTAGGTGAGCCGGAAACTCGTCAGGGATGTCCGGTTTCGGACACCCCCCATAGAACATCTATGTTGCCTTAGCTTAATTTTCCCTAGCTGATCCCTCCAGTTAGTATGGCACATCTTTCCTCCTTATTCAAGAACCAAATCAGTGACAAATACTTCACATCAGCGTATTGTCATTCCTTATATCCTTATGAAGTGGTTTTGAGAATACCAGAGCTGTATCACCTGATTTCGCCTTAGGCGGAACGCATCACGTGCGCTGTAAATGAAACTTGTTGGTTCATATGTGTGGTAATATTTGGGAACGTCGTGAAAGCGATTCAATGAATGCAAGAGATTCAACGAAGAGCATTACATCCTCATGCCACATACCAAATCCCGCGACCTCTTTGAGCAATGTAGTGATCAAAAAGGTTAGTTGAAGAGCGGCGTATTGGTACATAGTGCCACATGATCAACGACCCAAGTTTGTCGTACGGTGCGTTTTTAACCCGGTTCTCCCGCACAACAGACCGACGCGCTACGGATTCAACCATGGACTACCCTGCCACACGTTAGCAGGAAAACGGTTAGAGCCAGACAATAGATAGATAGATAGATAGATAGATAGATAGATAGATAGATAGATAGATAGATAGATAGATAGATAGATAGATAGATAGATAGACAGCTAGTGACGGCATCGCTGACAGCCTAGGCAGGGATAACATCAAGAAAAAAAAAGCGAGCTTCATAGAATAAATTGTCGGTTCCATGGTACTTCCTGCGGAATAATATTCCCCGCGTACACTGGGTTGTCTTCAAATCGGGTATATATATATATATATATATATATATATATATATATATATATATTTGACTGGCTGTCGGTCTGTTTGTCTATCTATCTATCTATCCACCTATATATATATATATATATATATATATATATATATATATATATATATATATATATATATATATATATATATATATATATATATATATATATATATATACATATATATATATATACACACATACATATATATGGATAGATAGATAGATAGACAGACAGACAGACAGACCCCGGGAAGTGCGCGAAGTACACTACGAATGTTATTCGCATTATACTTATTTGCAGCGCGCTTAAACATGAAGTGTGAGTTTTACGTGCCAAAACCACGATCTGATTATGAGGGGCACTGTAATGGGGGACTATATATTGGGGGACTATAAATTGAATTTAACCGCCTGGGGTTCATTCACGCGCGCCTAAGTGTGAGTACACGGTTGTTTTTGCATTTCGCCAACATCGAAATGCTGCCGCAGTGGCCCAGATTGGATCCCGCGCCCTCGTGCTCAGCATCAAAGCCACTAAGCAACCACGGAGATTTACAACATGCTAACAGGGCCCCGCCGTCATCTTGTTTCACGCTCTCTACACATCAGAATACGTAGATGAGGTGTGAAAATATAAATGTAAAAAAATATTTAAAAAATCTTATTGGAAGCAACCTATATATAGACATCGCTTATTAGCTGCAGCTGTTAGATAACGAATTTCTCACGCTCTATTTTCATGTCTGTTTCATAAAACCACGTGTACTTTCGACATTGTTGTGCATATGTTGTTGTGACTATGTTGTTCATTTTTCGCATGCACAAGCTGTAGTATACATGCACAAGCTGGATTTCTGTCTGGATTTCTTTTATGTGCCTCGTATGTCACGTCGCTATGCACTGGGGGTAAATTTGAAAAGCAAGTCATCGCCCCCGCCACGCCCTCTCATGACGGCATCACTGAGAGCCTAGGCAGGGATAGCATCAAGAAAAAAAGCGAGCGTCATATAATAAATTATCGGTTCCATGCTATGTCCTGCGGAATAATATTCCCCTCGTACACAGGGTTGTCTTCGCATCGGGTACATTTTCGCATCATGTTCAAAAAATGTTGCAGTCGCCTTTCAAGTTTGGTTCGAAACACTGAACAGTGAGACATTTCGTTGCGCCAGGTCTATCTTGAGTCGGCGAAGGTGAGCGATACGAAAAATGATCGAACCTTCAGAGTCACATCCGTCGACTAGGTCTGGCCAGTTGCAGGAGTGGGTGACGTCGTCATACGCCAGTCCCGGTTCACAGTTGGTCAAGTTGGCAAGCCCGAACTCGCATTTGAAGTACTGCAGGCAACTGCCACTGGGGAAGATTCCAAACTGCCATGGACAGTCAGGAGAAGGAATGGGACCGGCTGGAAACAGAGAAAGACGGTGTTCATTCGCTTGGTTCACAAATCCTTAACTGCCGATGACAGGATAGCTTGTCATCCCCGCGAACGCCCTGTGGTGCCCATAATGATCAAACGCGCGGTGAGCTTTCTGCCGTTTTCGCACATATGTGCAAGTGTAGTTCTTGTAATTTTCACTAATCAATGTTACACAATAATTTTCGCAATATTTTTCGACAAGACCCGTAAAAATGTAGTAGGCTTTTCTGGTGTCTTATTTTTTAGAAGATATTGACATAAGATTTGCATGCCTGAAAAATACTGCACTCAAAATGTTTTGCATGAAATTTGTCCTGCCAATTAAGGACTCAATATGGGATGACACGTTACAAAGTAAGTAGAAAGTCCCTATATAATTATATTGAGTTATATAGGAACGCAGAGGTTTTAACTTAGGATACTGCGAGAGAATTACGGATAGAGAGCATATGGGACTATTTCAATAGGAGCGAGAACAAAAAAGTTTGATATTGCCTTCACAAAAGTAATACACCTAGACATATACAGGTAGATTACCATAAATCAAACTGCTCAGAATTTTTTAGGCCCATGTTCTGTTTTATTGTTTTCCCAACTCGTTATCGATCTTATGCTATTGTCTGGCAATGTAGCAAATACACTTGATTTAATTTTAAATTCTCATCCTTACCTGATACGTTCAATCACACATTTACCTGGCATAAGTGATCATTGTCTTCTTCATTTCGCTTTCAGTTGAACTAGTCCCAAAACCTATAACAACGGAACATTATACAGGAATACGAAAAGGCCAACTTCGCCGCAATTAACAGAGAATTAACCTCATTTGTAGATGACTTCCTCCCTGATTTTGGCAACCGTTCAGTCCAACCTAACTGGAACTTGTTTGTTGCTAAAGTAAACGAGCTAAACAACAAGCATATACGACTCAGAAAATTGCTCTAAATCCAGAAGCGCCCGGGTATGGTACCCGTATCGAGCCGCTTGATTTTGAAAGAAACGTTTTTTTTTTGTTGCTTGGCTAAAGGCTCCCCCACCGAATTGAGGTGGGCTACTTACAAATTAGCATTTGATATAACATGACTGCATTAAAGGCTGCTAAGCATAAGCTTTTATCTACTACTCGTCTATCAATGTTAACAAATAACGTTTAAAAATTTTGGAGAACTATCAATCCCCCATCTATTGACCACATCGTCTTGGACGACTCTTCGGTTTCCCGTCTTCTACACGAGCAATGTGATACTCCTAAACGATACTTTCGTCAAAAACTTTTCCACTAAGTGTAAAAGTTTTCTACCTGTAACGCGTGAATATGGCTATATACAAATGCCTCCAATTATTGCTTAAACGTTTGATGTCCTAAAGCAAATTAATCATCTCGACATTAACTATTCTCCTGGCTATGACTCAATTAACACAAAATTCCTGAAAAGCACTAATGTTGTTTGTTCACTTATTCTTACAAAGCTTTTTCAGCCGTCCCTAGATACGTCCACTTGACCTAAAGAATGAAGGATCGAGAAGGTGATTGCCCTACGTAAGTCGGGTAAAAAAATCACAAATAACTACCGTTCCATTTCTTTGGCTAGTACATGTTGTAAACTATTTGAACATTTAATTTTTTCTAACCTTATTAAATTCCTCGAGTATAATTACTTTTTCACCCCAGCTCAGCACAACTTTCGCAAAATTTTCTCATTTGAAACACTACTAATTTCATTCACTCACGTGCTACATCAAATTTAGGATCGTTCTTCTTTTTCCGACTGTATATTCTTAGATTTTCTTAAGCGTTTAACAAGGTTTGCCACAGACTTATCTTGTAAAAATTAACCAAACTAAATCTAGATGCTAACATTGACACGTGCATTAAGGTCTTTCTAAAAACTGCACTCAGTTTGTTACAGTTACTGGTTTTAATTCTTCTTTCAGCAATGTGCATTCCGCTGGACCCCAAGGTCCAGTTCTTACCTCTCTCCTTTTTCTCATTTATATTAACGACCTTCCTGCTACACTGTCTTCTATCGTACATTTGTTCGCTGATGACTGCGTTATTTTTCGAGTGATAACCAACGAAATTGACGTTAGCAGGTTGCAACTCGACCGCGGCGCAATATCTAACTAATGTAAGTCGTGGTTGATGGATATAAATATTAACAAATGTAAAGTACCACATGAATCGTGTGTTTTCCGCCAACGTGCCACTTACCACCTAATCAGCGTTCCTTCAGAACCCTTACAACCCTTACAAGTATGTAGGTGTCCATGTAACTACAAACCTGTCTTGGTCCATTTACACCGAATACATTATTACCAAAGCTAACCGTATGTTACGCTACTTGCGCCGTAGCTTCACTAGCTCACCTCATAACCTAAAATACCTACTCTGCAAGAGTCTGTTGCGTCCTCAATTTGAATACGCTACTTCTCTATGGGATCCTGGCCAAGATAACCTGAAAACGGATTTAGAACTTGTGCAGGACAACTCACTTTGATTTATCTTTTCTAATTATAATAGAACTTCTAACATGTCTTCCATGAAACACAATCTTAGTCCTTCTTTACTGTCTCCTCGACGTAGCATTGCACGTCTAGCACTCTTTCATATGATTTATCATCATCCTACACTGCACACGCCTTTCTTTACAAGACCCCATTATGTATCAGAGCGTGTCGACCACTGTCATAAAGTGGGGACCTATCCATGCCACACAAAGCATTTCTCGCCGTCTCTTTTCTCTCAAACATGTATAGATTAAAACCGCCTTCCGACTCATATCGTAAATTCTACTGATAACTGCCTTTTCAGTTTTTCATGAAACTTTAGCTAACATTTTTATAACCAGGATCTTCTTTTTTGTGACACAGCAGCTAACACTGTATAGAAAGAAACCTCTTATATTCTAGCATTGCGTTTTGTTCATATTGATCTCTGCGTTTTGCTTACTTTCTATGTTCCACATTTTCTTTTGTACCACTCCCCTCTATAATGTCCCTGGATCTGAGGGTATGATAAATAAATAAATAAAATAAATAAGTGTTGTGGCAGAGGGTCGTGTTGTAAACATTAGAAATCTATATAAAATGAACTAATCCACAATAACAAGAAGTAATATTAAAAAAAGCACGGAGAACATTCTAGCACACTTAGCGGACACATTAGGTGAACATATAAATAGAGTATACAAATATTTAGTGAATGTCTACGCATAAGTAAATGTTAAGCTAAAAAAGCACCCTAAGAAATCATAACAGGCATACAGCATGCTGTTGTAGCTGCAGCGCATGCCCGTTCCGTGCAGAAATGAAATAAGTGTTGTACAGGTATACTCGGAACATCTTGTTGAAGGCAATTGCATAGTTAAGTACACTGAAACATAGATGAAAATTTGCCATTGTTTGCAAGTGTCGGCAAGACATATAGTTGGATGGATGTCGATGTAAAACAACATTTAGCGAAACTCGATTATCAAGCTGACACTAGCTATTTTGTGAATGTGCGGCCCCGACGATTAAAATACGTACGCTTGTTGAGGCGCTCGCCGCAGTCTATGCGCCAGTTGTAGTTGCAGAAGTCGTAAATGCCTCCATTGGGGTCAAACAGGAGCCCGTTTGGGCAGACCTCCTCAGTGACGGTGCCATTCTCGCAGCGGGTGTAGCGGTCGCAATCTGTCGGGTGCGGCCAGGCCAACAGACCAGGGTCAGGGCAGTGCCGCGGTTCCACCACGAATGGCACAGCGCCTGCATCGTTAGCAATTCGTTAGAGTCAGTCGCGGCTTTTTTGTTGTTGCCACAGAAAGACACCGTCCCCCTTCATCACACACCCACCCCCACCCACACTCTTTAACGTTCCCAGTAAAGCAACAGTACTCGGATCCCACAAACAGAATCAATTTCTGTCTAAGCGATGTGTACTAGCAGGACGTATAAAAAGACTTAATATTATTCAAAGTTAACTCTGTATCATTACATGTTAATGAATGATCTCATTATGAAGCAAGCCGTAGTGGGACCCATTACTCAGACAGCCTGGCGTTATTTAAAGTGCACCCAATACATGGCACAAGAAGGCCGCAAATGAGGAGTAGGCAGGTGTTGTGCCCCTCTGTGGCACTTGCCAGCCTGCTCCTCGCTTTCCCTTTCCTGTTAATTGCGTATAAGTGTTCAAAACAAATAATAATAATTATTATTATAATAATAAATGAACATATGAAGACTAAATTAGTTTATCAGACTTGCAAAGCATTCTTTAAATACTTCATGTTCTTTAATTTCACCATGATTAGTATTGAAAGAAATGAAGTACGATGTAAGTAATTTCACGCTCAACCCTTGTGCCAGTACGTCAGTATGAGGGCCCTAAATTCGCGGGTCGTGGCTTCCTACAAGAACGTGGCCGTCTCCTCTAGTCTTTTCTGTGTGCCGCTAAAATGACCTCAGCATCCAAGGGGTATTAAGAGAGCAAGACAGGTCCTTTAGGTGTTGTAGAAACGTAATTCAGTACTATAAGAGCTCAAGTCTATTGTGCACCTTAGTGTCCTGGTTAATCAAGTGCTGTTCGTGCACGGCGACCTTGTCTGCTAAGCGTAATACAATCGTGCTCTTCGACAACTTAGTGCCTGTAGCGTAGGAGTAATTCCCGTAAATTCATTACACTGCCGAAAGTCGCGTCCGTGTTTTTCAATGTGTTGAACTTGATTTCAAGTTAAGGTTTTATGTTAGGATTAATAGTATATGACTTTCGGTTAACAAGTAGATTTGCTCAACTTTTATAATTATTTCTTTATTGCAACTTACAGGCATATTAAGATACGTGCCTCTGTGGTCAATGTTATCCGGTGCAAATCCCCTAACTCTTGCGTTTGTTCTATTCGAGGCACTTTGGAGTGTATGTACTAAAAGACGCTGTACACTCTTACGACTCGCGCAGGCAGTGATAAAAGGAGCTCTTGAAAACCCAAGTCTGCAGAGGTAAGCGTAGCCTAGCTGCTGGCAGACTGCCTAATGGTAATGCGAGTACATTACTTCCATAATGGACAGTGCCTGTTGCCGGACGGAGCACCACGGATTCGAGCCTTTCTCTAATCCACATAAATGTAACGTGAAACACAAGCTCGTCATCAGAGTGCCGTTATTTGCCAACAGCACCACGTTTTCTGCCAGCGCGTTCTGAGGCACGCAAAGCCGGCACTGATGGTTCCATATGTGCGGAAACGTATATTTTAATTATTTGTTACCAATTTGTGCTTGATAATGTTCACTTCTCATTTCTTCCATAAAAGCGGCTTTAGTCTATCTTTATCGCACTCCAGACAACTTTCACTACTGTATTCGCGGAATACGATGCAAGAAAATGGTGAAAATACTGTTTGCAGGCATTACAGATTCATTTTTTTTGCTATGTCCGAGCCACTAGTTCATCCATAAATAATTGTTAGCTGCTCGTTTAAACAAATATATTAGTGGATTCTAGCGGGTGATGAATCAAGCTTCAGCTGAAAGCTGATAAGAAGGCGACACAGTCTGAAAACGGCGGCCGCACGGCTCCGAAGCTCCGATAAAGTGGGGTAAATTTTCACCAGTTGGGGTTGTTTTAAGCACATCTAATGAGGGGAACCCAATCACTTTTGCATTCTGCCCGCACCACAAGGCAGCCGGCGCCGACGGTATCGAACCCTCGACCTCGATGCGGTAACAAGGGGCGTGCTCAATTCCGAGGGTTGTCGAGCGCGGCATTACTGGCGTGCCGCTGGCCTCGAGCCATGTCCTTGCCCGGAGAAAGAAAGGGTGTGCGGGACATACTTATTCGCGAGGCCTCGCTCTCAAGGAGTGAGCGGCGACATCTGGGTCAGCGGCCTGTGCGCCTAAGATCTCGGGGCGTGTCACGAGTCGATTTTTTTTTATTCCACAAAGCACGACCGACGCTTTCTGCTTTTTCTGATTGTGTCGCATAAGCGCCTACCAGCAGGGTATACGACAACTTGATGCTGCTTGGCTTCCCGTAGGGGTGTGTTCCAATTCGTTCCAATAGGCGAGGATGTCTAGCCTGACGTCTTAAGAAACAGCTTCGTCTCTGCAGCTGTCTGCATACGAGAACAAGAGCGCACCTTGACAACGTTCTAGAAGTTACTAGGACTAAATAAAGTCAGTTATTTCACACTTTTTATTTCATATTGTGGTGCTCCCTACTGAGTCATGATAAGTAAAACAACACACGCCATGTGTACACTGACTACTCGCGCAAATATTATTTCCTAAGTATGTTACCTCACTCTGGCCTAAACAGCAATACCGCATATGCTTTCACCCTCTGCAGTCACGAGTTATGATATTATGCAGACAAAAAAATTAAAACCTGAAGCTATTGTGGGTTTAGGTGCCCAAAGTGGGAAGTAAAACATTCACCTGGCAAATATTATGTAAAGTCGGTCGCGTCCGCATGTGGAGAAATCATGACTCAACAGTAAATCTTTTTCGGAAGTAAGCTTTGCTAGTTTAAACAAAGGAGGGACATTATTTATTCAAGGTTCTGCGAGTGGTGCATCAACGGGTTCACAGGTCGCGTTAACGGAAGAAACAGTCCTCAGATGCAATGCAAGGAAACATCGTATTTCCGGCAGCGGAGCCTCATTTTCGCCACGCGCTTCTCGTTCTCGCACAGCCACCTCCCCCCCCCCCCCTGCTGCTTCCCCCTTCGCCGATGCCTTGCAGCGTTGGTTGAAAGACGGCACGCTCCCTCCCCGCTTTCCACCCTTTCGCGCGGGTGAGGTTGAGCGAGGCGCGTGGCACGGTCGTTATCGCCCTCGGGCTTTGTACGCAACATCAACGTCACAGCGGCGCCAGCCGCTGGAATGCGCCTGGAGTGGCCATATAGTTTCTATCGCAATAAAAGGAGGTAAGAAGCTTGGCATGCGACTCGCTTTCATTTAAAAGCATGGTCTGAAGAGACAGACCGATGGAAGCTATTTGACTGCAGTGGCGTTATACGCATGATTTAAATAAGATTAAATATTTACCTCTGCTTCGCATACACTAAGAGCTGTGTGCACAAATTTAAAACGAAGGCTTAATTGGCTTAATAAGATCTTACTGCTTTCTGCCTTTGGTTTTCCCCCTACTACTTAAAATTGATGCTGAAAATGGTTTTCTTTTCATTCCTTACGCGTATTCTCGATGTGATCTGCACATTTAGATTTAAAATAAGCGCTTTTCTGAGTATTCCTATGTGCATCTAATAAGGGGTTGAAGGTTTCATGTAGTACGACATTGTATTAACGTACGGCTAAGAGCACAATGTGCGTGCGGAAAATTGCAGCTTCCGCCAATTTAGCCTTGGACTGTCGATGGTGTGATAGTTTAGGTAGTACTTATACGTTAATATAAGACTTCCCAAGGAGAGGTCGAAGAACAACACATACGGATAGAAAATGAAATCTGTGTTAGACGATCTTCAATCGGTATCCATGAGCAAGAAACGACCTTTCTGTAGAAGATGTTTACATGGTGGTAACTAAATCAGACGGGTGCCCGTACTCGTATCACGTGTACTTTACGTTCGTGCTTGACCATATATGTGTAAGTGTGTCACTAAACTTTACAGCTTGCGACTCAGCCTTGGCGGCATTTGTCTTTCTATCCATTAATTCTAGTTTTCATGTACGCTGTTTTATGTTAAAATGAAGCATTCCCAACTTGTGCAAGCCACTGCTTTATTGAGACGACATAGCTTGGAAACGGCGCCGTTACACGGGATCACCGGCGCAGCGCCAATTGTTGAGCGGTTGCTATTTGACCACGAAGTAATCTTACCGAGTCCCCAAACCATAAGTTGCGCTTAAGAAGCGCAGTAGTCATCCTCGGTTAATCATGTCGGGTTAACATCGCCCGTGCATGTTGCTACGCTGCTGCGTAAGCCAACTATCAGACTATTCAATAAAACGACTGTATGACGTTACGGAAAAATAACGAATCACGTCAATACGAGATCACCGTTCACAGTAACTGTGGCCTCATGCTAGTGCTTGCTGTTTCTGACACGAACAAGGCCATTTTGTAGCGTTTAAATAGCCCTTCTAGTCGTGATATAGCGTTTATAGTCTAAAGAAGCACCAGAGAAAACAAATTTAGCGATATTGGTATATATGATAAGAAGTGGTTCGAGGAGAAGGAAGCCGCTGCTAAGCAGGGGTTCATAATATTATATCTAGCCCACTAGGTACTAGTTTGCTGTTGCTTATTCTTTTTTAGCCGATCGACTTTTATCTATGCAACGTCCCTTTATTTAGAGCCGAAGGGCCTTGCTTTAAATGCACTGTTTTCCTGGTGTATTATCACGTGCCCATGGTACTTTCTTTAGAGTCACCGTTGGCTTGTAAAATAAATAAAAGGCTGCTACTGTCCTAATCGTGTTTACAGAAATCCTATACACCAGCATATACACAGCTTCAGGAACATCACCATACTTTCTTAGAGTATTTCAAGAAGCAGACAACATCTAAGGAGAGTTTCTTTGCAAAATATCCCCACCAATTAGTACGAAGCCCTAAGCTCTGAGTCATCATCATATCACCATCATAATCAGTCTGGTTACGCCCACTGCAGGGCCAAGGCCTCTCCCATACTTCTCCAAGTACCCCGGTAATGTAGTAATTGTGGCCATGTCGTCCCTGCAAACTTCTTAATCTCATCCGCCGACCTAACTATCTGCCGCCCCCTGCTATGAGCCCAGTCCTTTGGAATCCAGTCGTAACCCTTAATGACCATCGGTTATATTCCTTCCTCATTACATGTCCGCCCATGCCAATTTCTTTTTCTTGATTTGAACTAAGATGTCATTAACTCGCCTTTGTCCCGTCACCCAATCTGCTCTTTTCTTATTCCTAAACGTTACACCCATCATTCTTCTTTCCATGGATCGTTGCGTCCTCCTCAATTTAATTAGAACATTTTCCGTAAGCATCCAGGTTTCTGCCCCGTACGTGAGTACTGGTAAGACACAGCTGATATACACCTTTCTCTCGAGGGATAATGGCAACCTGCTGTTCATGATCAGAGAATGCCTGTCAAACCCCTTCTTATTCTTCTTATTATTTCATTCTCATGATCGGGATCCGCGGTGACTACCTGCCCTACGTAGATGTATTCCCTTACTACTTACAGTGCCTCACTACCTATCGTAAACTGCTGTTCTCTTCCGAGACTGTTAAACATTAGTTTTCTGCAGATTGATTTTTAAACCCACCATTCTGCTTTGCCCCTCCAGGTCAGTGAGCATGCATTGCAATTGGTCCCCTGAGTTACTAAGCAAGGCAATGTCATCAGCGAATCGCAAGTTACTAAGGTATTCTCACTTAACTATTATCCCCAATTCTTTCCAATCCAAGTCTCTGAACACCTCCTGTAAACACGCTATGAATAGCACTGGAGAGATCATATCTCCCTGCCTGACGCCTTTCTTTATTGGGATTTTGTTGCTTTCTTTATGGAGGACTACGGTGGTTGTGGAGCCGCTATAGATATCATCCAGTATTTTTACACATGGCTCGTCTACGCCATGATTCCGTAATGCATCCATGACTGCTCAGGTTTCGGCTGAATCAAGCGCTTTGTCGTAATCAATGGAAGCTATATATAAGGATTGGTTATATACTACATAATTCTCTACCACCTGATTGATAGTGTGAATATGGTATATTGTTGAGTAGCCTTTACGGAATCCTGCCTGGTCCTTTGGTTGAGAAAAGTCTAAGGTGTTCCTGATTCTATTTGCGATTACGTTAGTAAATACTTTGTAGGCAACCGACACTAAGCTGATCGGCCTGTAAGTTTTGAAGTCTTTGGCATCCCCTTTCTTGTGGATTAGGATTATGTTAGCGTTCTTCCAACATCCGGTACGCTCGAGGTCATGAGGCATTGCGTATAGAGGGTGGCCAGTTTCTCTAAAACAATCTGCCCACCATCCCTCAACAAATCTGCTGTTACCTGATCCTCCCCAGCTGCCTTCCCCCTTTGCATAGCTCCCAAGGTTTTCCTTTCTTCTTCCGGCGTTACTTGTGGGATTTCCAATTCCTCTAGACTATTCTCTCTTCCATTATCATCGTGGGTGCCACTCATGCTGTATAAATCTCTATAGAACTCCTCAGCCACTTGAACTATCTCATCCATATTCCTAATGATATCGCCGGCTTTCTCTTAAGGCATACATTTGATTCTTGCCAATTCATCGTTTCTTCTTCACTGATTTTAGACTTCCTCCGTTCCTGAAAGCATGTTATATTCTATCCACAGTATACTTCCTTATGTCAGCTGTCTTACGCTTGTTTATTATCTTGGAAAGTGCTGCCATTTCTATTCTAACTGTAGGGTCAGAGATTTTCATACATTGGCGTTTCTTGATGAGTTCTTTCATCTCCTGCGATAGCTTACTCGTATCCTGTCTAACGGAATTACCACCGACTTCTATTGCACACTCCTTAATGATGCCCATAAGACTGTCGTTCATTGCTTCAACACTAAGTTCCTCTTCCTGAGTTAAAGCCGAATACCTGTCCTGTAGCTTGATCCGGAATTCCTCTATTTTCCCTCTTACCGCTAACTCATTGATTGGATTCTTCTGTACGAGTTTCTTCCGTTCCCTCCTCAAGTCTAGGCTAATTCGAGCTCTTAGCATCCTATGGTCACTGCAGCGCACCTTTCCGAGCACGTCCACATCTTGTATGATGCCAGGGTTAGCGCAGAGTATAAGGTCTATTTCATTTATAGCCTCGCCATTCGGGCTCCTCCACGTTCACTTTCGGCTATCCTGCATGCGGAAGAAGGTATTCATTATCCGCATATTATTCTGTTCTGCAAACTCTACTGATAACTCTCCCCTGCTATTTCAAGGGCGTGTGCCATATTCCCCCACTGACTTGTCTCCAGCCTGCTTCTTTCCTACCATGGCATCGTAGTCGCCATCAGTATAGTGTGTTTTGTTTTGACTTTACCTATCGCCGATTCCGCGTCTTCATGCAAGATTTCGACTTGCTGGTCATCATGACTGGATTTAGGGGCGTATACCTGTACGACCTTCAATTTGTACCTTTTATTAAGCTTTACAATAAGACCTGCCACCCTCTCGTTAATGCTATAGGGTTCCTGTATGTTACCAGCTATATCCTTATTACTCAGGCATCCGACTCCTATTTCTCGTTCTCCGCTAAGCCCCGGTAGCAGAGGACATGCCCGTTTTTTAGTACTGTATCTGCTTCTTTTGTCTTCCTTACTTCACTCAGCCTTTTTATATCCAATTTACTGCCCTCTAATTGCTCCAATAAGACTGCTAGACTCGCGTCACTACATAACGTTCCAGCGTAAACGTCGCCAGGTTTAGAATCCAATGGCGGGTTGTCCGGACCCAGGAATTCTTAGCACGATCTGCTGCGTGACAGGTCTGCCCACCGCAATGGTTAGTTGCTTCCCAGCTGCTGGGGACTGAGAGCCAGGGTTTCATTGTTGTATTCATAGAGGAGGTTGTGGCCAAGTACTGCACCAGGATGGCCAACCCTGCTTTGTTGAGGGAGTGCGTTACAGGTTCTGGTCACCGGGATCAGGCCGCACCTATGCCTGTTTATGCAATTTTATCAACATGCGGATTTTTTTCTTTGTTTAATCCGGTGGGAAATTTTGCGGCACCGGGATTCGAACCACGGTCTTCTTGCACGCGAGGCGGATGCTCTACCTCGGCGCCACCGCTGTCCCTGAGCTCTAAGTAATGGTGGTCAAAAACTGAAACTTATCTGCAACAACATAATAAATGAGAACCATTTACACGGCCGCGGTAAACAAAGCAGGGCGTTCACGAAGTCCACCTTAGTGCCATTAAAAGATATGTAGCAGGAAGCGTGGTGCAGAAACTGAAGAGCGCAATCAATATGTATTTGATGTTCGAATACCAGGGATTCTAACATCACTAGGGCACGAATTATTTAAAATACAGGTGCATTTTCTTGCAGGTAACAGAACTTGAAAAATCTCCTGCGGCGTAGATCCTGTATGTATTCATTTAGTAGGATTACTGAAAGAAGTGGACATTGCTTACACCGAAAATCCATATCACGGTCTAACTAGATGACAACGCTTCACTAAACACCTACTTTGCGCCAGGTAATATGTTTATGCTTCTTTCTACTAAACACCACCTAAAATCAGCGCTTTTCATTGTCACTTCTTGCTGTGTTCTGCGTCTAGTTTCGTGCTGGTTAGATCACTATTTCCAGTTGTCACCTTGCATACATGTAACAAATGACTGATTCAGTTGCCTGGCTACGCACACCACGACCCGCTGTGTCGAAGATGATGCAATGTTTTGCAAGTATTGCAATGAACTTTTGCAGTTAGCTTATTCATAAACCTAATTAGTCGGAAATATTTTCTTTAACATTAGTTACTATTCAGAATGATAATTAATTTTACTGTATTCTAATTAGCCTTGCTATTCTTATGTACCATCAAATTATTGTGATTGTGCTTAATTAATTTCATCATGTGCACTACTTCGCAGGATGTTCATACTTCTGGTATTTAATATACTGCTTATTAAGAAGCAGTGGCAAGTTTGCAACCTTGTAATAATGTCGCTGGCTTTCCCTAATTCTGCGATTTTTTACTCACGTTTGCTCGGAGAAGTGCCGTTGCTGGACATCTAAAGCTCCCATGAAAGGCCTCTCCTAAGCCAACAATTTAAGCAGGAGATTACCCTTCATTACTTAACAGAGTCCCGGTTAGGCTTACATATTTCATCCTTATAAATCATAATTAGGCTTAAGTCATGCTAATTAACCTAACTAATCGGGATTAGCATTAACCAATTTAACGCTAATCGATCGCATTTAGGCTTGAATATTCCTAAATGCCTATAATAATAAGTGTTTATGCCTGGTTAATGCACCCAAACTGCTCTTTCTCAGAATAATCAATCCAACCTAAGTAACTTTATTAGCCTCGCAGTTATTCATTACGAATAGTATTGTTGAGCACCCAAATATACTATATTACGCTACGTTACGCTTCATTACTGTCAAGTAGTCTTATTTAGCACTAATTAAATTCATCCTAATTAATCTTAATAGCCTGGTATTAACACCAAATAACCTCAGTGCCTCTTCAGTACAGGCTGTATACGGTCATAATAAAAAATTTCAGTAATAATTTCAGTAGTAATGCGTATTCATGAGGCAGTCTCTTATATACTCCTACAGGACCCCAAGTATATCTATGTAGGCAGAGCGACGGACGGACGGGCCGAGTTCTGAGGAAGGTAGCCCTGGAATGCATACGCACGAAGAACAGCCGGAGATGCCTTTTTAAAGTGGCAACTAGCTTCGGCATCGCGTTCCAGCGCGTGGCGCGCGGCCGTGCATCGCACCATCACAAGGAAGCTGTCGCGCGTGAGTGGAATACCGATTGAGGCGGGCGTCCTTCCTAGGTCTGCCTTGTGCAGCCGAAGAATGCTTGCGGGCCGCCAACCCGCATGCGGCTGCAGCTGCCCTCAGCCAGCCAGATCCAAGGGCGCACTACTTGGTGCTGATCGCTACCGCACAGCTGCCGGCCACGCTCGATTCCCTTGGAGGCTTCAGCATTACCTAGTTAACGATGACGTCATAGCAACGCACTAATAGGCTCAACAGGGGCGCACCCCATTTCAGTGGGCTTGCCAACATGTCAAACTCATTCGCCCGCCGTCATGCGGTCAGCGCGTTTTGCACAGATAAAGATTTACTACGGCCGCTTAAGCCACCGTGTAGCGTATACATGGTACTGGTGGTGCTGCTGAGCGAGTGGTGTTACACTGCTGTAATTTTATTTCTACTCGTGTCATGCTTAAAGTAAACACTCAAGCCAAATGTTAACTCCAGAAAAAAGCCATAGATAAGTACTTGAGAATCTTTAAGACGTCAGTGTTATGGCTAACAGAGTCTTAGTAATGGAGAAATTGAGGCAAATTCTGGACACCATTAGACACTCCCCCGGGACAATCAAATACTTGCCCGAAGACGAAGGCACTCCTCATTTAAATTCTTTCGGTGGTAATTAACCACTCACATTAAAAAAATAATTCAATTGCACTAGAGGCTCAAAGAAAATGCTAGTTGTTCAATCCTATGTAATTTTTTGGAAGAAAGACCTCATTGACCTAACCGTCGATAACAACACAGGCAGTCGAAAGGTATCGTTTTTGCTCAACTCACAGCCATCCGCGCTTCGGCGTTTCAGCAGTTTAATTTTCGCGTAGTGCTGCGCTGGTGTGGCTGGCTCGTGAAACTCGCACAAACTGCAAGTAGAAGAGAATGCTACGTCCATGTGACGTCGCACCCCGCCATGGTTGTTTAGTGACTATGGTGTTGGGCTGCTAAGTAGGAGATCGCGGGATCGAATCCCAACCAGCCACGGCGGCCGCGTTTCAATGGGGGCTAAACGCGAAAACACCCATGTACTTAGATTTAGGTGCATATTAAAGAACCTCAGGTGGTCCAAATTTACAGAGGTTTCTACCCCCCCCCCCCCCCCCCACGGCATGCCTCATAATCAGAAATTGGTTTTGGGCACGTAAAACACCATAATTAAAAGGTAAATAGGACGTGATGTCGTGCACTGTCCGAAAGATCAAGGCCACTTGACGAAAACCAGCGGCAACGGTGAATCCGCCGCTTTGTCTTGGCTCGGTTTCTCCATGGTCACGCGTTTTAATTTTGGGCAGTAAACTGTCGCGCTGTCTGTCGGGCACCGTTTTGTTCGACGACGGCAGGAAAGGGCGATGATGGCGCATGCAACGTCACTGCTTCCCGATTGGGTATCGGGAGAATTGAATTGCCATAAAGGTATCTGGACCCTTCAGAAGCACTTTTCTCGTAAACTAAGTATTGTCTTTGCACAAAACAAGCGCTACTGGGTTTCTAGAACGGCATTTAAGAAGTTCACGTCGACTAAGTAATTGGCCTTATTATGCCTTTAAAGTACTACTGCAATGAGGTGGCGCTCAAGAAAACCCCGGCCCCATTACCCGATACACAACCCAGGCGTTCTGCTACAATATATACACTACTATATCAATAAATTTATTGCTTCCAAAAACTTTATGACAGTCAGCAGACACGGAATAGTTCTGGCAGTGAACTTTTTATAGCAGCCAAACTTTCATGTCACGGACGCAACTGGGCCGGTCGCAGATGTCGCTACTATCGCATCATCGTACTCGTTTCACCATCTCTGTCCAGTCGTTTATGCGGTATCAAGTTCTTCCTTTCTTTCCTTGTTTTTTTGTAGCTTTTTTGTATTGTTTTTCATTGACCGGATACACTAAGCAGCGTGTGTGGCTTAGCGGCGGCGCTCACTGAAAATGTATACAGGAGACTGCCGTGGCGTGTGTCACCAGCGAAAAAAGTTTTCGTAAAGGGTCCTTCAGCACAAAGTAGAGGCGTTTATTTCAGAAAGCTATAGTTTGCCTCTGTCTCATCGAGCATAGCCCACCCATTATGAGTGAAGTGTCATCAGCCGCCCACCTATGTCTCTTTCAATACAAAGTTCCATGATGCACTTGACTCTATGGCCACTACCTATCATACCACTCTCTAATCTAGTCTTAATCCTGTCCTTCGCCTGCATAGCATGGTGTGATGCAGTACAGATAGCCTGAAGGCTTATAACAGGAAATTATTTTCTAAACTCTTGCATACAATATGCAGTGCTGTAGATAATCTCTCAGCCCACCATTCTTCCAGCATTCTTGAACTTTTACTGAAGGTTTTCGTATTTAACTTCTTTTTTGTTCTACGCATTTATTTACTATGAGAAACCACACGGCTATTCATGCTGCTATACACTGCTGTCTAACCTGCTAAAAAGTAAAATAATAGCGCAATATGACAAAGAGAAATAAATTGCCGCAAATGATCACTTTATTTCTAGGAATTGTGTCTAACTAATTCTACTCAACGCCCTGTCGGTTCTAATTAGCAGCCTTTTCAAGATAAGCTGCAGCAACTCTTTCGAGACTTTGTACCTATAATGCCAATCATAATGCTATCCGCCTCTTCGTGGTTACATTGAAGTACCATAAAATGTGGCAGACGCCTCCTCAAGCTGAACGCCGACGTCAACACGATTAGCGTCGAAATAAAGTCGTGAAACACCATTTGTGTAGCCAACTTGTCCAGGTTCTTGTTTTTGACATTTCCTCTTTTCTGTAACCCCCATCAACGCTCATCGCTCAATGCCCACTCTAGTCTCATTGCGTTCACTATGCTCATTTCTCCATACTCGGCTGCTTTTGATGCCGACTTTTAAAATTCTCTGTAGCCGACTTGCTAGATTTTATGTTGCCGACTTCATCGCAGTTGTCCCACTCGTCTACTGGTCGTATGTAGGATTGACCAGGACTGTTCAATTACGTAGTGTACCATACCTAGTTGCACAAGCCCAATTGCGTACGACCAATGTCCGAAGTTCTCACTTCTGGCACATGTCTAGTGGGACACTGTCAGTTGCAGATATCCAGTGGCCCAAGTTGGCGTGTAAAGAGGTACACGAGGGCGGACACACTAATTGTGATAAGAATATTCGGAATGCTAATCGGAATAAACAATCGCCAGTTCTGATCCTAAATATGATCATAAACCAGGGTGATGATGATAATGATGGCTTCTAAAACTATCACTCATTGAACTTGACCATTTTGCTGTTGATGGACTCGTCACATCCCTGCAAACCAGCACCAACCTGTTTGTCCTACGAGTATGTATTCTTTTTTAGACCGTGTATTGCAGCAAAGCTTTCTTTGCCTACTTTCCCTGGTTTGGCGCTACTTTCCTAGTGTTCTTCGGTCGGTTTCTCTATCGGCAGAAATATTTGAGGATATTTATAGGATGGCTTTTACACAACTTACACCAAGCTTCGAACAATATGTCATGTGGCCGCACAGAACCCAGGTAATGTTGTCTGCTGTCGCTTGGACGAAGTCAGTCTGTTCCTTGAATTTATACTAATTACGCAGTTTGTTCTTAATAATTGACCATCTTCAATAAACATTTTTCAGTGAACAGATGTTGTAAAGGAAAAAAATTGTAGACCTTCTTGCGAAATTGCCAAGCCAACGTTTTCATGTCCAATACGTGCTTGCCGCATCAGGATTTTTTTTTTTTTTTGCGAGCCTAAAAAAGAAGCCTACAAAAGACACAAATTGCTGCGCGACAAATGGCGTGCCGTGGTCTAGGAGCTCGCAACTGTTTGCCTAAATTAAAAAAAAAAGGAAATTCAGTGCCGTTAATTTTTATAGCGTAGATAATTCCCGCCACAGTCACACAATAAAGAAGAGAAAGGACACTGAACACGGAAGTAGCGCAACTGTCACTTCTTTAGTAGATGCTCATCTATGAGTGACGCCAGTGCCAGTGCCTCAATGTCGGGCTACAACAAAGAGAACATGTGTATCAAACCGGCCTTGCGCTAGCATTGTGCTCGGCGAGGTGCTTCCCTCTTATATGGGCGTCTATTAAGGTATCTGTTCTCTAGGACACTTAGTCGCCCTTAGTTAGTGCGGAGTTTTCCTTTAAAGAAGGAGCGTTACATGTGTGTGGTTCATAGTCGGTTGGTACGCCGAGTGATCGAAATGGGTGATTAGAATTCTTAATTACATATATTTTTGTCCATTTAGACTTCGTACATTAAAACTATGAGCTTAATCATAGTATGTTAAGTATCTCATTTGGTTGGTATGGTAAATTTGTTGTCTTAGCAAGTACCAGCAGCCATTGTAATTACGACATGTTTTTCGGTACATTTTCTCGGCTTTGTAATTGTAGAGGGAACGTCGCCTGCTGTCAATGTTAGGGTTCTCAGGGACGCACTCAAGCTGCCTAGAGCAGCTTTTAGCCGTGAAGAACTTTAAGATTTTCTCGGAGAAATAAATATTGGTTGATTGATTGATTTTACAAACACGGGTTGCAGATGTTTTCATGTGATGTCACGGACACCGATTTCCTTAAAACTAGTACCCAAACATGCCGGCAGCGATAGCGTCAGTTCCCCTTATCATCACGCGTACAACGTTCACTGTGTTCACACTGAACATTTTTCCCGGGTTATCACTGCGACCAATTTATCACTCGGCACAAGACGCACCTGTCGTGTTATAGCGCAGTCCCGTTTCCAGTCTACGCCGCTTCTCGACCTGCGAGTACCCGAACATGGCTACCACGATGACGTCACGTGAAAACTATCTATACTCTGTATAGAATAACCACTCACCGGCGAATGACGCGAGGGCCACGAAGACCACGACAGGGCTGATCATCGTCGTTTGGTCTCAGTTATCGACGGTCTCCGTAGGGCGACTACCACGACGCAGTTGCTCCGTTTTTTTCTCCTCCCCGAGGAGGAGGAGAAAGTGGCGCGGCGCGAGGACCGGTTCACCTGGTTGTCGCCGCGCTAACCCCCATTCTCGAAACCGCTATGCTGCTGCTCGCTGACTCGGTTCCCCCCCCCCCCCCCCCCCCCATTCGAGTGCTCTTTCCATTTACACTTGCCCTTCGACAGACCCAGCCCACTCGCATTGAGTTTATATCCTGAAACCTCGTAGTATGTTATCAGGATAAGAGCAGAGCTCGAGTAATGCAGCAACGTGAGGCATTTAGGTAGGCAGGAACTATGAAATACTAAGTAATCTGAACGCCCACATATTATTCCCGCGCCCGTTGATAGTTTGGCCTACCGCTCAGAGCATTTATTCAGTCCATTAACTGTGCACAATTATTGCATTCGTGCCCCAAACAATAGTTTCGAATGACATACGGGTCACATGGCTGCAGCATGGAGACAAGCGATGATATTCAGAGATTACGGTATTAGCCAAAGAAACGAAAACATTTTCCACGTGGTTAGTCCTTTCTATGCGACGTGAGCGCTTTTTTGTTGCTTCAACTTACGTTTTACCCGCCTTGGTGGCTTAGTGTGTACGGAGTTGCGTTCCTGAGCGCAAGATCGCGGGATCACGGGGGCTGTATTTTTATGAGAGCGAAAGGGGAAAATGATCCTAAGCATTGATTTAGGTTCACGCTAAAGAATTTAGGGTGGTCCTAATCATACCGAGGTCCGCAAAATCGCATCTTGCTTGCGTAAATAACAGATTGATAATTTTTATAGATCCGTTGTCCCAGTGTTTAAACAATATTCTAGCTTTTGCACACCAGGCGCAGATAGAAACAAAATTCCACTGCCCCGATCGTACAGCCTTGAGGGACTCGCTTTGAACTTTTTTTCCCCCACTGACCATCAGCACTCTACTATGAGCATGCTGTAATTAAACCGCACTTGAAGTTGTTTGTGATGCTATCATTTTTTATGCGTGGAATGGTTTTTACATTTCACAGTAAAAAAAAAAAAACGCTGTTAGGCTACCGAAGCTGGCGTTCTTGCAAAAGATTCCTTGCGAGTCGGGCATAGCTTGGCGCTAATAACGAGCTTTAGAAGAGCAATCAACACGATTTCGTTAATTAGATTGCCTGGTCCGTTGCACAGAAGTTGTTTAGTTAGCGAACTCGGAGACATTTGCATTTCAGTGAATCCACATTTTTGTTAAATCTTGAAAGTGGGACCCAATTTAGAGCACTAATGATTACATTTTTACGCTTAATCCGGGCAACTTGGAAACCGAGTACGCTGAGAGCGCAGTAAAGTATGATATGCTATCATATCAGATTCAAATCTCCTGACACAAAAAACGCGACGAAGTTTGAAAGTGAATATCGCGGCCAGTCGCCGCAGAAACGGCCAGTCGCCGCAACCACAAATTTAAAAAACCGTTTCGCTACATCATTCTTTGTTAAACTGGTTCAAATTCTGGCCTTTTCATTCTAACGTCTGACAGGACCGAATGCAGCGGTGTTGAAAGTGTGAGAAATACAACACGTTTTGTAAGTCTTTTGCTTTTCCGCGGAAATATAAAAAAAAAAGTTGGGCACTTAGTTAAAAGCGGTTATGTAGTTTGTTGCTACATTCCTTCCTCCACGAATATGCAGAGCCTTGCTGTTTCTTGCGTCGAAGTCGCAAATGTCTCCTTTTTTGATATGCCTCGGTTTATATGAGATTTTTCCCTTGAACAAAGGGTCAAATAATTCGTCTAGAATTGCTAAGCCAGCACCGTCGCACGTGACTCTAAATATGCTAACTTTGCTTCCACTTTTTGTTTATAAAATATGCGTTACGTAAAAACAAAGGACAGCTGTCAGCCAACCAGCAGATATTACAACGCACGTTCCCAACTGGACAATAAGTGAAATCACTTCTGAGTATTTATCACATTTTGTTTTTCTGAATTTTCTCGTAACGTCCTTTTTGCTGAAGAAAAAATAATCAAAGTACTTTTTTTTCTGCAGCAGATGAAAATTTTTTTTTCAGCTGAGATATGTTATGATGCGATAAAAAACAAATTTGCTCAATTTGTTAACTCCTCGTCCCCAGCTTGAATGAATAAGTGTATATTAGTGAAAATGCAGGCATTGCTCGGATGCACAATTGTTTCCAAGAAAAAAAATGAATTCTTTTTGAACCTGCACGTCGAAAATATTTTATAGTTCAGTGCGGCTATCGGTGTCAGTTGCATTCAATTTTATAGGAATGTTTCAAAGAGACAGCACACTGCAGTAGACATGTAAAAATATCTTTTACATGTAGAACTGTAGGAAAACTCCGTCGAATACAACGGCCGGATTAATGCGAAAACTTCTAACTGGCATCTTAAAAACATCGGGGCGAGAAATTTCAATCATACTACAGGTTGCATTTCTTGCGCTGATGCCGCTCTCAGATATATCGCCGATTCTTCTCGCAACTAAAGTGTCCACGGCCCACAAGCTACTCAAGCCGTGATTCTGACTTTCCGACGCCGCTGTGTTTTTCTCGTTGCGCCATATATTGTGCTTTCGAAGGAGAAGTTTCGGAATCCCACTCTGCGTTGACTTAAGGCGACACGCATACGCAGACGGGCGGAGAGCAGCGATACTTTTGTTTGTATTATGTTGCTTCCTTGCTCCCTTGTTGGACATGAATCTATGCTTGAGACGGGCAAAAGAATTAGGCAAGACAACACAAAATCTCAAACGAAACTGGAAATCTTCATTCTTATTTAAAATGGCGTGCCGACCTCGCCCACAAGAAACATTGGCGGCGGCAGCGGCGGCGGCGGCGGCGCGCCGACGTCTCGGCGCAAACCTCTGGCATCGAGTTTTGCTACTTTATGTACAGATGGCGACACTGCAAGTTTCCCGGCAGAAGCTTTACAATCACTAGTAAATACAGTGGGGCGTTGGACTTCTGGAGGCGCTGGACGTTTGTGCGCAGCCGTGGATAAGAGAGGATGTGGGAGAGAAAATGTGCGAGCATTTGCTCCTTGAATATCTGACTTTGTCGAGGCCATAGGGGAGGGAAACTGAGGAGAGACCCTACCCCCTCCGCGCGCTAGGAGAAAAGTGTGGAGGAAATGACGTGGTAGGTTCTACTTTTTTTGCCGTTTTTTTATTTCTTTGCTGTAGCGGCCACGCCTTTCGGACCACAATGGCGGCTTTGTTATAGTTCTGCGAGCTCACACGTGTTGCTCCGTAAGTTTCGTACCGTGGCAAAGGCGTCGTGCGGGCAGGTTTAGCGTTGGTCTCCGTGTTTTGCTGCGCTGTGTTATCTGTACCGTGCTCTCCCGGATGTTGCTGTGGCCAGGTGGGACAGGAGGAACTAAAGTTCGTGAAATGAACGCGCATGCAGTGCAGTACGCAATGTACCGCGCCACTGCAGTGGCAACGGACGAATGAATATCCACGGGAAATTTCGCCCTCTCTCGGAATCATGCTAACGTGCCATCGCAGGCCGAAACCGACGCCTTTCAGGATCTGTAGAATGAATGCCTTGCAGGTCAATGATTCCTGCTTTTAACACCGCATAGTGCATTTTCGGCATGTAGAACGTACGTTATGAATGCATAGTTCGTGTTCAGTAACTTGCTTTTGTGCATATTAACACACATGTTGCTTAAGTGTTGCTTGTTCCTCGCAGTACTCGCGACAGCATGAAGTGTTTTAAGCAGAGCGCCTTCGAGGTTCATGCAAACCTGCACAGGTGTACCTCAGTACACGTGCTGATAGAGCGTTACGCAGAATATGTGCATTTAATTTGCTGCCCTCGCCACCGTGCGCTGGCGAGCCCACGCTTCATCCTGGAAGATGGGAAAGAAGCGGCTGCTTTGACTAAAGGAACGAATCCTCCCTACCGCAGGCGTATCTTATCTATGCGCGTGAGAAGCGCAGGGAATTGAAGGTTAGCGGATGCGTTGCAAGAGTGATCAAGACTCCACAGAACGTAGGCCCATGAACACGTCAAACGGCTGTTCCATGGTCGCACGTAGGCCGGTTCTACGCGCCTACTGTTCTGCACCGTGCGCCGGGTATCGCAAAACTTTGTTTCCGTGAAGCTTCACTTACCGTGGGAAGGCACCTCAGGCCGCACTCAATGAATCTAAACGCGGAGTCAGAAATGACATTCTGCCTCCTCGCCGGCCCGCTGTCGTAGTGATGCGCGGCCACCCGAAGTTTGTTCCATAAGGCACGACGATTCCTCAAGCCACCGACAGAATATGTCTTTGTGCTCATAAACTCCAAATGGATCGCAAATGGGTCGGTGTGTCGTACGTGTCTCCATTGCGTTCTTGCAGTGCAGTGAGAATGCGCACATTTTTTTTTCGTATGGCCAGACGTCAAGCTCGCAAGACCGTCTGAGAGCCCCAGGAATTCCAAACATAGAAAAGCAAGTAGAAGGCAGTGATAAAGGTGGCCATTTAAAAAAAAAAAAAACGCAAGAAATGGGCAGCGGTCGGTACCTGTGGTTGTGAGAACAGTTCAGCTGGCTGGCCTTATAAGGCATGCTTGTTTTCATAAAAGCCGGTAAAAGCAGCCAATTCGACCACACGGCCCAATTTGCGAAGTTCATTACGAACCATCAACATCAGCAACGGTAATGCAATGAGACCTCGTAGTTGCACCCTTTTGTTTAGTACTGCTGCTGAACGCGCGCAGCCCGGTTGCGCGCAGCGCGGCGTGGTTTCGCGAGAAATGTAAACAAGAGCGGTGAGCTGGCCCGATAAGCGGAGCAACGCCAACTTCCGGCTTCATTTTAGCTTCACAAAGAGTGACGTCAGGGCGTCTCCTGCGTTTCCTTCCTCCATGGTCTAGGTACTGCGGATAAGTTTCTCTGCTCATGTTTTATGCACGTGTCCCTAGGCGTGCCGGAATTGCGGAGTGCGGTACAGTTGGTTCACGCTCGGACTGTGGCTGCCGGTGCGTTGAACCTGCCGAAGCAGTGGACGCGAATGCCCCATTTGGTAATCGCTTTGTCTAAAGGTACGTTGGACGTACGCGAATCCCCGAAGCTAAAGGTATGTCCTCCAGACTTTATCACACCTGCCACTCCGGAATAGACCATTATATCGCCTTACGACGCTCGAACTTCAAAATAAACACTAATTTTTCTGAAGGAGCAGTAGGGGCCGCAGTAGAGCCCGGGCGCGTTTTTAGAATAGCTAGTAGGTATGGTGGGGCATGGGACTTTTGACGGAGCTCGATGTTTCTGCGCAGGCGCGAGTAAGAGCGGGCGCGAGAGAGAAAATCTGGGGGCTTTTGCTCCTTGAATACATGACTCGGCCTAGGCACTACGGAGGAGGTTTCTTAGCGCGCGTTGTATTCGTTTGTCCCTAGACATGCCGGCATTGCAGAGTGCGGTCGAGTTGGTTTATACGCTCCGCCGCTGGCTGTCCGCACGGTGAGGCAGTGGGCGCGGACGCCGCTTGGTGATCGCTGAGTCTGAAGAGACAATGTTCTGACTGGTGTTGTATAAGTCGCGGGTCGGTTTTTTCGTCGCGGCGATAGATCGGATTTTTTACAAGCACTGCTCCAGGAGGACGCATGTAACCGGCAAACGGAGGCCTCAGGAGAGCACCTGAGGTTATATTACAGCAGGTGGCGCAGGGTGTCCGGGGCACCCAAGCTGTAGCGGGGGGATCAAAGCTGGAAGCAGGGCGGCCCGTTGGTTGGGGCCGCAGAGGCCGATGCGTGCCAGGGGGTGTTCGCATAAAAAATTGGCTGTACGCGATAGCGGACAGCCGATCTTATACTCCCCTGGCACGCGCAGGCCTCTGCGAGCCCCAACCCATGGACCTGTCCGGCTTCTAGCTTTGATGTCCCCGTTGCCGCTTTGGTGTCCTGCAGGCGCCGCCAATAATGCGAAATAATGACACGTTGTTTTCATTAGTAAAAACATGATCGAATAAATATAATTGCCTCGAGCCGCCAACTTGCGCCAATATACCGCGCCCCGCGACTTCTGCCGGCACGCCTAGGGACAAATGCATACAACGTGCGCCAAGAAACTCCTCCGTAGTACCGAGGCAGAGTCGTATTTTCAAGGAGAAAAACTCCCGACGTTTCTTCTCTCGCACCCGCTCTTACTCGCGCGTGCGCGCAAACGTCCGTCGTCTCCGCAAATGCCGAGCCCCGCTGTACCTACAAGCAGTTGGAAATACGCAGCCCGGGCAGGCACTCATGGAGCAGTATGTTCGCTCTTGGCAGGCTTTTCGTTCGCTGCCATCCGCGACTTTTCAGGAGCATATTTGAGTGGTCCCCTTTGAATGAAATAAACGCACAGCGCCTTAGGAACCGCGCTCCAACGCGATTGGTTGAAACGCTGCAGGCGACGCCTTAATTTCACGCCGTGACGATTATTGGCTTAGCGTCTCGCCCATGTTAGGTTAGGTCAGCGTTGAAAGGCATTACGTCGGCGCGGGGCACTCTCACAGAAGTTGCAAGGCCGTCGGCCGTCACCGGCGGACTTTTTTTCAGTCGCGGTCAACCGCGGTTGCTAAGGCGATGTGCTGTTACTTCTAGATGTTAAATATATGCGTCCCGGCCTCTACTACAGTCACTGCTGCTCCCGCAGGAAAATCAGTGATGCTATATTAAAGGTAGAGCGCCGTAAGTCGCGAGAAAGGTATAATCCGGCAGAACTGACTGTGCATGAGCGTCGCAGAATGAGTCTGTCCAACACAGCGATCACGAAATGGGTCGTCAGGGCACACTGCTTCGCTTGTTTCACCGCACCGGTAGCCGGCGTCCGAGCGTAAGCAAGCTCAACCGCACTCCGCGAATTCCACCACGCCTAGGGACCAACCGATACAACATGAGCAGAGAAACGTCCCCTCCGTAGTGCCTAGGCAGATTTAGATATTGAAGAAGCAAATTAATCTGCAGAAAACTAAAGTAATGTTTAACAGTCTCGGAACAGAACAGCAATTTACAATAGGTAGCGAGGCACTGGAAGTGGTAAGGGAATACATCTACTTAGGGCAGGTAGTGACGGCGGATCCGGATCATGAGACGGAAATAATCAGAAGAATAAGAATGGGCTGGGGTGCGTTTGGCGGGCATTCTCAGATCATGAACAGCAGGTTGCCAGTATCCCTCAAGAGAAAAGTGTATAATAGCTGTGTCTTACCAGTACTCAGCTACGGGGCAGAAACCTGGAGGCTTACCAAAAGGGTTCTACTCAAATTGAGGACGACGCAACGAGCTATGAAAAAAAGAATGATGGGTGTAACGTTAAAGGGAAGCTGAAACACTTTTTGAAAAAAATGAGTTCTCTGCGGCATTCTACAGTTCTGAGTCCCCTGAACACGAATATCTGGTTCAAAAAGGGCGGAAACAAACGCAAGCGGCTGTTTTTTTTTCAAGAAAACGCGCACCAGCGCCTCAGGGCATCGCGCGAACGCCGCTGTTGCCCGTGATTGGTCGGGGCCGCTGTGACGTCATTCGCGGCAGTCGCCGGTCGGCGCCGCCGTTTCAGAGCGTAGCATGCTGTTCTGTTCTGGCTTCATAGCTGAGTTGTAAGCATTATGAAACGTTCTCGCTGTCTAGGACAGCTTGTATTTTCGCCGTACATGTTCGAACCGACAGCCGATACGGGAAACGATGGCGGCAACGGTGGCTACGACGATGTTGAGTGTGCCAACAGCGAGAGCGATTTGTGCACCTTCTCGCGCGTTGGAAATCTTAGCTGGTACGTATGTCTTTTTTTTCATGTAGCTGCACGTTCCAATGACGGGAGAAAAGATGTGCTAAAGTGTCACTGGGAACTTGCTGCTGGAAGAATGCCGAAGCACTAACTTCTCATTAGATTGTAAACACGGGTGCAATTCCGCGATGTCAAGCACCTTGCCGCTGCTTGTCTAAAGTCCCGTGGTTTTTTTAGTGTTGATACACGATGGCGAACATGAGTGCCGCGTTTCAAAGCGCGCACATGCAGTGCTGCGAGGTGCAGTCATGGAAGTTGCTTATCATGCACATCCATGATGGCCAGAGGTATTATATGTGCAATATTCATACTATGGTTCGACGACTTTTCTATTGTGGCTCGATCAAGAATCGGTATGCGTGCTCCATGCTAGTGTTGACATAAAGATATTAGGAAGCTTTAGCACCGCCGTTTGGTAAACACGATAACTGCGACCGTACGTCGAATGTCACTAGGCAAGCCTATACTCCATTTCATACCTCAGGTGCAACGCTGTGGAAGCTACGCACGAAGTCCGGTCACCAAAATTCATTACTGTGCGCGTTTCCGTCTATGCTTCGCAGCGTGCCAGCGGCGTTTGCTCGCGCGAGCATGCACGTGAAGTTGCCGCGACGGGCAGCTTCACGAAAGAACAGTATACGAAAATCGCCAAAGATAACAAACGTGAGCGGCGATGGCGGCAGATCTCTCGTAGCGTCGTTCAGTAAAGCGCAGGACGGAAAGAGGCATGCCAGCACGCCGGTCCGGCAGCTCGTTCCCCGCGAATGACGTCACTCTCGCCGGTTCTCTCCTCTGGCAACCACCTCACCCGGCGCTCCGGCAAGTGATGGGGGCGTGTCCGCGGGGGTGATTTAGAAAGCGATTTCCGCCCCTTATATTAACAAAACGAAGAAAAAAAATTCGGAATCGTAAATTATTAGGTCTGTTCTTGCCAATCCCAGCTTTTCATGGAAATTGAAAACCGTTTCAGCTTCCCTTTAAGGGATAAGAAAATAGCAGATTGGGTTAGGGAACAAACGTGAGTTAATGACATCTTAGTTGAATTCAAGAAAAAGAAATGGGCATGGGCAGGACACGTAATGAGGAGGGAAGATAACCGATGATCACTAAGGGCTACGAACTGGATTCGAAGGGAAGGGAAGCGTAGCAGGGGGCGGCAGAAAGTTAAGTGGGCGGATAAGATTAAGAAGTTTGCAGGGACGACATGGCCACAATTAGTACATGACCGGGGTTGTTGGAGAAGTATGGGAGAGGCCTTTGCCCTGCAGTGGGCGTGACCAGGCTGATGATGATGATGATGAT
The DNA here is from genome assembly GCF_023375885.2 of Dermacentor andersoni. NCBI lineage: Eukaryota > Metazoa > Arthropoda > Arachnida > Ixodida > Ixodidae > Dermacentor > Dermacentor andersoni. The sequence continues at coordinate 97,198,755 of NC_092820.1, forward strand.
GATGATGAAGCAAAGGCATTGGCGAAATCCCCCGACATCTTTTTTCTCACACCCGCCCTTACTCGCGCATGCGCAAAAATGTTCAGCACCTCCGGTAATTGCACGCCCACCTCAAAGCAGCCGGAAGTGCGCCCTCCTCTGTCGCTTGCGAGACGCGGAGATGAGGTAAGGGAGGCTGCTGCGGCTGCTTCTTATGGGGCGGCCGTGCGGCAGGTGTATCATGAAAGCAATCTGCCACGTGGCCAATGTGCGCGCCCGCGTGGGCCTTGTGTTGAAAGCGATCTGCGATGTTTGCAGAGTGCGCGTAGTGCCGGTAGATTCGTAAGCGCTGTACTTTCCTTGTTAGGTTCGCGTTGAAGCGAGAGACGCACCAGCATCTCTCGCCGCTGCTGCCGCGAGTGACCAATCGCACCTGCTGCCGTAATTCGTCACTGCAGCAGTTTCACAGCTACTTTACGCGCTCATCGAGCTTCGTTCGTTCATGCTTACCTGTGCGCATATGACACCATGCTTGTTAATTTAGTTAAAACACGTTGGCAGGCTCGATGGTTTGAATCCATGATAGATTGTGTATGTGCGACGGAACGAGGACCTTGGAAAGAACAGACACACAGGGACAGCGCTTGTGCCTGTTTCTTTCTACGTCCTCGTTCAGTCGCCCTTACTGATTATATGATTGTTAATTTAGTTAGCGAATGTTTCCAAGTGTACAGGGACGCTAAAACTGCCGTCCTTACTTCGCATGGCCATCATACCATTGTCTATCGCAATCGGTACTTCTCCTTTCGGGCAAAATGGCGACATTTTTTTTCCATGACGTAACGTCATTCGATTATAATATAGCTCGTGCCCTCGCTAATCCGCCGTCGAAACAGCTCAGCAACCTAAAAGCTTGACATCAGTGATGAAACAGAGGCAAAGCAATGAGCCCCATCTGAAGCTTTAAATCCCGACTGGAACGTTACAGCGTAGCGCGAGAATTGCTTAACACCACAAGAACTCCAGAAACCTCAACACGATATCAAAGCTGTTCAGATTCAGTTTGCGACAATTATTAAGCAACCGGGTCATGCATTGCGCAGTTTTGCAATGAGACATGACACGCACGATCATTCTTTCGTTCCCATCTGCTATGCGTTTCCCTACAGCCATGTAGGTTCCACTTCTCAAACTGATGTTTAAGATCGAATTGCGAAGTTATGTCACGCGTTACCTTTCCGCTAGCAACCTGTGGAAGAGGAGGAGAGGATGAACACTAGGAAACGCTTGTTCTGGAGAGGGTGAGCCCCAGAACGAGTGTACGATGGTGCGCTCATGCTGGAGGTGGGAGGCTTCGTGGCATCGTTAAGGGAGGGGTCTGAGATTTTCCCGCGCTAGCAGGTTTTGCACGAGCCACACCATTCGCACGGAGGGAGCGTAAGCTCAGTGGTGGGCGTGCCTGGCTCCTCCTGCGCATAGCACAAGGGCTTTTCATGCGTCAAGGAGGCTTTCACGCGCTTCTTTACTGTTGCTGAGGCTTGGCTGTGCAGCGAAAACAGGATTTTACAAAGCAGTATGATCCCTTACTGATTTGCATACGACGGCTGAAGGTGTACAGGGGGCAAGGAGCTTGCTGGGGGCTATTTATTCTCAAATGCGGTAATGTTACTGTGCACACATATTCCCACTACATTTATGTGGGCATGTAGAAGTGGTACATCCCTGCAACATTTCGTCACGAGGCGGGTGGAAAGTATTAACAGCCACCAACTAGCGCCTTTTATTGATTTTTTGATCTACGTATCGAGTGCTCGCGAACAAATGAACAACCCTAACTAGCAGGACCAAGTGTGCCAGTTCAAAGACAAGAATTCAAGGTGCACTCTCGCTAAAAGTGCAAATACACAATAAATGTTAAAGGAAGGCGCAGCAAGGTCCAAGAAACGTTTCATTGCGAATAAAAAAATACGTGTTTTCTGCTGCAATGACGCTGTCTTAAGGCTGGATGGAGCGAGAAGATAAGCTCGAATAGTGAATTAATACATTGCGCTTTAATTTACTTGTCTATATATATGTTGTACTTTCCGCGCAAGCACGCATCATCATAATTATGAACAGTATTAGCAAAATGGTAATTAAACCGTACACAATAATTCTCGTCTCTCAATTATATCAACTGATGAGTACCTTACAGCCTCTCAGAAAGGCATTCGGTGAGCCGAAAACAGCGGTTACATCCATGAAAAGAAGCGTTATACAACAAGCTAAAAAATGTCAACGTATCAGAAGCTTTATACGCACAAAATAACAGTGTGTAAGATCAATACAGTGAATACAAAAAGTATAATCGTAATGAAAACTAAAGACAACAGAAAGTACGTGCAGTAAGATTCGAGCAAACATGGCAGACTATTCTAGGAGAGCGTTACCCTCTCTCACGCAAGCACTATCTCCTTAGCAGAGTGGAATACCGTACATACAAGGCGCACAAGACTGCACCGACTAAACCCGTCACTTCAACTCAGACCTCCAGCCGGTGTGCACCGGCGTGAAGCGTCTCTTCTGTGTCGGTTATGGCTTGGAGTGGCCTTCACAAATGCCTACTCAGCACTAATTGGAATGGCTGATAATCCTGCATGTGATGTTTGCGCATGCGAGGAGAACATTGACCACATATTGTGCCATTGTCCTCAATTTCAAGCACAAAGACAGTATTTGTCCGACACATTGAGGAAACTAGACGATCGTCCTCTGAGTGAACAGACAATATTAGAGCACCGTCCCGACCGATCATCGGCTCAGAAGGCAGTGAAGGCACTTTTGTGTTTTCTCAGAACATCTGGTTTGATCGAGCGACTTTAACTGAAGTGCTATCCGTACACGTACCTACACCTTCTCTCTCCCTTCTTTCTCTTCCCCTTCTCCCTTCTCCCAGTGTAGGGTAGCCAACCAGACTATTGACTGGTTAACATCCCTGCCTTCCTGTATTCTTATCTCTCTCTCTCTCTCTCTCACGACAGCGCATGCGCGGCGTTTACTGGAACGCTCCGCAGTACACCACGTTTGCGCAACAACATTGCCGAATCTCATGCCGCCGGCTTCGATACTACTTCTTCCTTGATGCTTGCTCAACTTCGTGACAGCACCCGCCTTGGTTGCTCAGTGGCTATGGTGTTGGGCTGCTGAGCACGAGGTCGCGGGATCTAATCCCGGCCATGGCGGCCGCATTTCGACGGGGACGAAAACACCCGTGTACTTAGATTTATGTGCACGTTGAAGGACCGCAGGTGGTCGAAATATCCGGAGTCCTCGTAATCACAAAGTTGTTTCGGCACGTGAAACCCCATAATTTAAGTTCGTGAGAGCAATAAATATATTACAAAATCGGTCATCGCTTAGTCTCATATCACGCTGATGACGTGGTACAAGCACTCTTTTGTCGTTAATATTGAGATCGGTTGCTTGTTTCGACACTGCTAGGCTTAAAAAGTACAGCCACCAAGCGCCCCTAATTACGGCATGGTGGGCATGGCGTGTTCAATCCCTCCTGATTGTAAAAAAGCCAGCCTGTTCCAGAGCCTTGCAGCGTGAAACCAGCACATTTTTCACACTGGGGACGCAGGCCCTCGCTCGGAGTCACTGAGATGCCGATGTGCCGTAAAGGGCCCCAAAGCGACCCAGCAGTCGAAATTTAGTTGTGGTGTTGCAGTTGGGCATGAGTCTGCAACGAACACGTAGGGCCGAATATTTTTCCAAATGGTGCCGGAATTGCGGAGTGACAAGCGTTTGATGTCGGAAACGCGGGCCTCGCTCGTTTCGCTCTTTCCTTCGCTACTCTCCCTTCATCGGCTGGTATACTTCTCGCCGAGTATTTTTAAACGTCACGTGACCTAAGTCATTCCCAACGCGCTTTTCCAACACACTGTCCACTTCTCGGCTACCCGCTGCTGCGGCCGTGCCGACCTGTGCTCCTGCGAAGCCTGCCGCTATGGACCCGGTGTCGCGGGCACGTCTACAAAGGTTCGCCAATATTGTCACGTGGTGGTGACGTAGAAGAACACAGTAGCAATACTGTGAACGAGAAAAGTAACTTTTATTGGGCGAACTTGTGCCCACAAAACAGGCTACACTTATAGCACAACGAAAGCGGCGAACACAGTCGGCGATCGTCGGAAATCTGATCAGCGGGTCAAGCGCGTTGGCTTTTATACAGAATCATCGAATGTTCCAGACTAATCGTTAGGACCCGCGTGCCTTCCACAAAGTTCTACAGCATTCGCGTTAGGCGAATAAATCAGATAACACAAGGTTGGGCGACAACAGACTGCGGATAGAAGCACCGATAACTTTCCAGAAACTTCGGATACATGCAAGCGCGTCCCGCGCTGTGCGATAAGATTTGTTAGGCGGCGAAACGTGGTCGCCCGATAAAGATAAGTACACGTGTCAATATAATGAATACGTACTGTAACACGCCTTGCGGAAGTACCTCCGCTGGAGATGAACAGCCGCCGTCGCCGCCTTCCCCACACTGTAAAGAGGTTGGACCCATTTAGAGAGTTTTGACCTCGTTGCATACCCCACGCCCTAACGGGAGGACACTATACTCCATTTGAACGGAGTGTTTATTCGCAGCCTTGTGTTTAGTGGTTTTATGGGGAACTATGGAAGTTTTTTTTTATTTCTCCTTTGAACACCAACCACTGAGCGGTTACAGGAGTCTTTATGAGGAACGTTGGAAGGTTTTTTTATTCCCATTTTGAACAACAGTACTAGGGAAGTTTTTATGAAGAGCTTTGGGAGCTTTTACAAGTTGACTTGGGTATTTTATTTTGCTTCTTTTGGGAATTTATTGGAGAAGCGATGAGAGTTGTTACGCACATATTTTCGGAAACGTTTGGCTTCTTAAGGAAGTTGTGAAGGAGACTTTTGGGAAATTACTTTGCCTCTTTGTGGGAGCGTTTAGATGCGAACGTGGCTGTAACTGCTCCCATATTGTGGGAGCTTTGGTTTAGGGAGCTCTTATTGATTGTTTTGGGAAGTGAATTTTTGTTTTTTATGGGAATATATAGAAGAACGTTTGGGATTTAATTTTGCCGCCTTTAGAGAGCTTTGTTTTATTAAGTAGGTTTTAACAGATGTTTAGGGAGCGCATTTTAGCTCATTATTAGAGCTTTTACTGGTAAGTCTGGGAGTTTATTACGCTGCTTTTGTGAATCTTACGAGGTTGAACGTAATTTTTTTAGAGAGAAAGCAATAAAATGTCTGGAAATTTATTGCAGTTCCACAATCGAATGTACCAGCGTGACAGTACAATCAATCACTAATAGAATAATCAATGTGAAATAATTCAATAAATTGGATAGAAACAAGCAAATCAGTTTGACAGGAAATTCAAGCATTTGGCAAGCTTCAGTACTCTTGGAAATCCACAAGGGCAGCCAAGACTGAAATTGAGTGGCTCAAAACATAACCATGAACTATTGGACAGTCCTCGCATGAATTAGAACAGGGCACGTTTGATTTTGCATGTAAACGACCATGCTACAAAGAATGATGCAAAGTAGGCCATACAGTACCAGTGACTTCGAAGAAAACCTAATGAAAATACTTTTGTATACCTATGCTACTTCTGATCTACATCTAAATACAACTTACTGCCACATGTCGTGCTCTCATGTAACACGCAGCTGCAAAGAAAAAAATTACCGACGATTACGTTACTTCCTAATGCGAAATTTGAGCGCAGCAAATAAGCTGTTTCACCTTTTCGATAGATTGAGGCAAAGAAATCGAGCAACACATGTATGCGCTATCACAGAATTTTTTTTTTTTATTTTTCACACGTATTCCTTTAACAAAGACTCCACTAACAGTTCTTGACAGTCATGAAGGAAGCTTTGTGGTCGGAGAAATAGACTGATATATGTTCGACTTGGTACACCAATGCTTGATTCTCAAAGACGAGATCTATACAAGTGCCTCGCGAGGTTGTCACAGCCGTGGGACGCGTTACGAGCGAGAGGAACGGGATGTTCTCCCGCATAAGTGTTAGGAAATTGCTGTTTGTCTTTATGTCAACATTAAAGTCCCCCACTACTAACATCGGTGTGGATCGATGGACAGATCCGCCGCCACCGATCTGGCTCTCTGATTGCCACCGCACAGGGGTTGCATTGGAGGAGGAGCGAAGAAAGGAATTAAGTTCGAGCCGGCGCTTTGACAACCGGAGACTCGCAGGAAGAGGGGGGAGGGCGCGGCGTGTACACCCAGCGGCAAACGATAGGGGCAGAAGCGCGCGCAGCAAGCGGACAACACGGTAAAGGGAGGAGGGAAGAGATAGCAGCGACTGACTGATGCCGCTGACGCCGATAGTGAGTCAACCCCAGCTGCGGAGTTGGTTTCAGGGACAACGCCGCCGATGCCGACACAAACAATATGATACCCTCGCTTCCGCAGCGCTAAGAACCAGGTCTAGTCGTGGGAAGGTGGTCACGTATTCGTCGACGTGCCGGGGCCTACGTGAAATAACCGGCGCGTCGGCAACTGAAGAGCACCCTATCCGCCACACAAGAACAGGGGGGGGGGGACCTTTCCTCCTCTTTCTGCATGGCGGCGACGGTGTTCTATGCAGTCACGTTATCTTGACTCTCTAGCGGCGTCAGCGGCATCCAGCGGTATCAGTCGGTCGCTGCTAGCGCTGGGGGGATGAAAGGGGGGCGGAGCTGGTTACGAGGCCGACGACAACGCCGACGACGACGCGAAACCCAGGAACGTACGCCAAAGAGCTGCGCTCTAAAAGAAGCCAGAGTAGTACCACCAGCTCCGAATCAATTTCCGTAGCACTGTGCAGTACCTGAAATTCAAGCTTGTCAGCTAGAGAACATGACACGTTCGCAGCAAAATGGGCATAATGGGATAAAAGTAGTCAAACAGTGACGTATGGTCCAACGCGTTGCACACACGGCATGGACACGTGCCATCTACATCAGCAGCAGCCTATTTTTTATGTACAGTGGATGACGAAGGCCTCTCGCTGCCATTCCTAATTACCCCCATGTTGCACTAGCTGCTTCCAACTTGCGCCTGGAAGCATCCTAATTTCATCATGCCACCTCGTTTTCCGCCTTCCTCGACGGCGCTTCTCTTCGCACCCATTCTGAAACTCTAATGGTACACCGGTTATCCATCCTATGCATTGCATGGCCTGCCAACTGTACTTTTTCTCCTAATGTCAATTAGACTATCGGCGATCTCCCTTTGCTTTATGATCCACGCTGCTCTCTTCCTCTCTAAGGTTACGCGTAAAACTTGTTTTTCGTTCCATCGCTTCTTGTGCGCTCCTTAACGTGTTCAGCAGCTCCTTTGTGAGCCTCCAAATTTCTGCCCCGTGTTAGCAACGGTATGGTTGGATACTTCCGTACTATTTTTGTTTTCAACGACAGTGGTTAGGTCTCATTCAGTATTTGGCAATTTTGTGCCGGAGTTTAGGGGGGAGGCGTACTTATCCAGGTGATTAAGCAGCTATCCTGCTTCATAACTGACGTATGACCTGAACTAGAAATTTCATGGCTAAAACTGAATGTTAATCCCGAGCTGCTACTTCTTCGTGTTTGCTATCTCCCTCCACCAGTCCTGCTAATTTTCCTCTCAAGTTTAACAAAAATCTTAGCTGGACGACCACAAAGTACTCTAACGCATGTATCCTACTCATCAAAGATCTAATTTATATAACCCTGCTCAATTGCGCAATAATCTTCGCAATTACGTTCAAAAGAAGTAGGTGCTAAAGAATTCCTTGACGTTTGCCTTTACTTTAAGGAATTGGTAAAAAACCGACACGCATACCGCGGGCTCCGGAGGACATTGTAGAACTTGTATTAGCAACACATGCCGAAAGCTTGTCAACCATTAACTACGTCCGCAAAATTATTGATCTCAAAGTAATCCATGCTGCCTCCACCTTTACTCCAGTATTCACGCGGTTCATCATGAGAGCGCATATGCCTCAGCAACAAGGGCAACTACGCGGCAACAAATGAAGAGTTACATAAGTTGGCACAACCTCGCTCTGGTCACCATGGTAGGGGTCCTCCACGCAAGGGTTTGCGTTAAAATATGCGCAAAAATACCATGTGCTGTAAAAGCCACCGGGGAAAATGCAGTCTTACATCTTTCAGCTTCCATTGTTGGCGTGGCATCGGGAGTGATGCCACGCCAACAATGGAGCGGGTTCACGTGAAATGCATTGTAAGTACCACTTCCGCATTGTGTTATTTTACGATACTTAGATGTCTACTATAGTTTAATATGCGACTTTTTTGCGATACCGGTAGATAGACACTCCAACTAAACTTTCTGGTGGCGTCGTCGTGGTGCTCCGCATATATTTATGTATATGTATGCCAAACCATTACATATGCCATAAATTCGTGTTATATTGCTCCACTATTAAATCAGTAATGTTCCTCAGGACAGGTCCTTGTTTCTTCTTTAAATTACACCTCAGTGTTTTGATAATCGCTGCCCCCACCAAAAAAATTTGACATTCCTCCCTACTTTCATTACCACTGAAAAAATATTGAGAAGATGGGGAGTTGAAGTGCTTCTTTAAGTAAGTCATCTGCAGCCCTTCCCACGTTATCTTCCCAAGCATAGCTTTCGAAATGCTGTGAATACATCTGTGAATACACTTGTGAACACATGTTTAGCGAAAGTGAAAAGTCACTCGATGCTCGCAATGGAGAGTAACGCTGCGTAGTAGCACACGTTGCTCAAAAGATTGCTGTTGCCCAATGGCGCGATGCTTGGGAATTGGCTATCGATGAAACTCAGCCTCTAAGTGTAGAATAATTCTTAATATATAAACGACCTACCAACGCATGTCTTGTGTGACATCTGTATCTTTGCCAATGAATGTGTCCTGTATCGCACAGTCAGTAAACGCTCTGACAAACTAACTCTCTAAAGTGATTGAAATTGCGTCTAGGACTGGTGTGACCAAATGTGCACGGATCTAAACCCGATAAATGAAAACTCGTGTCATTTAATCGAAAACATAATCCTGTCCTGCTCCCCTACACAATCTTTCACGGCAGGATAGAATTACCACGCTTATAAATACTTCGGCATAACGTTGTCAATGATCTAACCTGCAGCGCACATGTCACTAATGTCATATCTGCTGACAGAAGCATTGAGTTCTTAAAAGGACATCTACGTCACGCGCAACCATACGTAAAATTACTTGCCTGCAAGTCACTCGTACGCTCTAAACTGGAATATTCCGCTGCGATCTGGAGCCCTTACCAAAATATTTCTAAAAATATCCTGTAGTTCACTACATCATCCACCCTACATCAATCCTCCGGCATGCATTTAAATTCGCATTGGTCATCCCCTACAAGTCGCGACCGTGTGCGTGTACTAGTAGTTTTGCCTCGTAATTTTTTTCCACGCACAGCCTCGGACTGGAACGGCCTTCCACACGATATCGCTGCAATCACCGGCCCACCCACCTTTCTGAACTGTATAGCGGCTATGTTTCACAGCGAGCGAACGTGAACCTAAAGGTATTTTTCTTGTGTATTTATTTGTTTATATTTGTTACACGCCCCTTATGTAATACCAGCGATCCTGCGGGCCTGTGTGTTAATAAAGTTAACTGAAATGAAAGAAGGCGCTGTAACGGGGTTAGTAAAAAATTTAAATCTTATTGGGTAATTTTTTGGTATCGACATTCCAAGTGGCCATTGCTATCAAACCATAGAAGCGGCGTTTATTTCGTAGGACGACATCTGCTGGACCCCCTATCGATGCCCTTCACTGGCTAGCTATTTAGACTTAAAAGTCGAATTGAAACGAAGACCGAAAAACGTTCGGCTTCCTCAAAAAGGCGACCATATTTTTAATGCAATTTATTATAAAGCTGTATATTTTTCAGCCCTGGAACTACTATTCATGTACAATATTCGCAATGAAAGGTGTATATGAGCCACGCAAGGAAAACATGTAGAATCAGTTTTTAATGGCCAAACATCCATCAATGCCCAAGAAGCCAAGAATTAAGCAGTAGCTCTTTTCGCCTGAGAAAGCCGCCTGTAAGTGCGTCCTCGAATGCAAGAGAGAAACTTTTCAATAGAAAAACTTGTACGTTGGACTTGCAAGATGTGCATGCTAACCTGCAAGCTTGCCATGTTTAGGGGCAAGCTTGCATCAAGCTACAGCTGCAAGATGCCGATTGCGGGTAGAAGGTGACCCGCCAACATAATTTGAGCTCTTGGCCTCGCTAGTTCCAGCCAATTTGCGTGTTGCAAGCTTCGTCGTCTGTCAGAGCTTGTTTTGCTAAGACTGTATCTGGTCACATGTAGTTGGTCAATAAATACATTTGAATTATAGCGAAAAGTGCGGTGTAACCAAAGTAATTGTTAAAAACAAAATTACCAGCCAACGTAATTTACTATAAATAATTATTTACATGAAAATATTAACGTACAAATCTGTCTGACAAGAATTCTCACAGGACGTCACATTCGGCATTTACTTTCTGAGTCCAGCAGTACGTAGTCGACGACCTGAATTTGAAGTCTATAGTGTCATCTACAGACAAAGCGATACTGCCTGATGGAATATCAAGTCCCCACGCTTTAGGTTTACTTGAAGATGAAGCGACTATCCAGCCACACATCGACATCATGATTTCCGTCAGCGCGGAGGCGACCTGAGACTTGCAAGGCCTCGTCGAAAGTGATCGACGGTTGCTGATCGCTTAATAAATTCGTGTCGCATCACGAATCGTGCAATTACACCTAGGAAAAACGTATGTAATTAGGACAAAGGTATGCCCTGAATATGCACTCTTGAACAAGGGTACGGAGATCGCAGAGATGAAAGAAAAACAGTAATGAGTCACAAGTTTCTCCTCTCCAATTCTACCAAAACTGGAAAAACGGTAAGTGTACCTGAACGCGCTTTCGATATTGCTCCGAGTCTCCCAAGGCATACACAACAAGAGCTCGGAGGTATCCTGCAGCAATAAAAAGGACTGCTTCTTGTTGTCATCAACAATTCAACGAACACTAACTTTTAAGCGCATCACAATCTAGAAATAATGCGTTATAATACTCCCCCTCAGCCTCTAAGGCGTTTTGACTCGATAATGAAAAGCCGACGGAATGCTGCGCGACTAAATCGTGCAGCCGTCAAAAAGCCCTCAGGCGTGTCCAGTTGTCTTCGAAAAGAAGGTATGAAGGCAACTTCGACGGATTCGGCCCACCGGGCCGAATCTGCAATTTTTTTTTTTTCAATATATCTCAAGACTGGCTACAGGAAACTTGAAATCAATGAACTAAATCGCAGGAAGACCATGTTTATCACATCACACGTCCTCTTTGAGCTCATGTTCATGCCATTCGGGATTTACTCAACACCTGCAACTTTTCAGTGCACCATGCACACCGGTCGGCTCGAACTGACAGACGTACCTTGTCTACTTGGATAAGGTGTTTATTTTTTCCTTAAGTTTTCACGAGAAGCTAAGGCGCCTTCGGACAATTATCAATAACTCAGGTGTCCTACCCAACCTGCCGAAGGCAGCTGCCATTCCCAAATTTTCCCAGTCCGCCTAGGGGAACTTGTGTGCAAACTTCTGTGTCTGTATGCTCACTAGCTTTCTGTATGCTGTAGCTTTCTTGTGCATCACAGATCGCCTACTGTGAGTGGATGAAGCGGGCGGAACGGGTGGAAAACATTTAATTGGGCAGATTTACAAAGCACGGTCACATTGTACAAGGCTGAAAAACCCCGGCTCCCCGCTCTTCTTCGGAAAAACGTCCAACGGCTCTCACGGTTGCTTGACCTCGTTTCTGAATACAGCTATGTTTAGAGCTGAAGCTCACATCCCACCCCACCTAGAAGTCCAAGTCCACTTGGAAAAGAAAAACATTCGAGTTCCTTTGAAAGTACCCTAGTGCGTGATGAATGTGGTTTTCTCTTGGTCTTCCTCTTTCACTCTGATTTGCCAATATGGACAACACAAATCCAAGACCGCAAAGAGGGAGTTTCCAGCAAGGTCATCAAAAATGTCATCAGCCCGGGGAAGTGGCTGCAAGGCATTCACTGTCATTTGGTTCAGAAGTATATAATTCACACACAGCCTCTTTTTGTCATTTTGCGTCACTACCACTGCTGGGAAGCCTCATGGGCCATAGTATGGTCGGATGATGTCACTCTCAAGCAGAATCGCTGTCTGACGCTCGCGAAATTGTCTATCACTGGCTGTGTAACGGTACGGCTGTCGACCGCAGGGTTTGGCGTAAGGCAGCAGCTTGATCTCGTGTTCGATGCCTCCATAGAGACCGATGTCTTCAGGGCTGGTGCTGAACATACCAGCATGTCGTTGTACAATGTGCTTCACGGCTGCTTGTTCTTCGGGATTGAGCTGAGCTCCGAGGCAGATGTCAGTCAGGGGATTGTCAGGGACGTTATCAAGTGGGTCGGAAGGCAACGGGCTGGAGGAGCTTGTCTGGAGTGGGCTTGTGGGGCATGTGGTTTCCAGTTGAACTAGGGCTGCCTTGTTGAGCTGGCTCCACAAGGGTTATATCTCGTCCGGCTCATGCTCGAATTGAAGTGGCTCTGCCGTGGGCTGCGAGGGATCAAAACATGACAATGCAGATGTCAAAATTACTGCATTCGCCATTCTTGGCAATAGTTCCTCTTTGCACTGTACGACAACGTTGGTAGATGGTTGGCAGATCACAGGAAGCTTTGGAGGTTTGAAGTGGAGTTCAGCTTCAGCTACGTAAATCCAATCCTCTCCTAGAAAGAAGGGAAGGGCGTTCCGGTCAAGGACGGCTGCTTCGACAACTCCAGATAGAGGTGCAATGGTGATCCTCAAAAAGACAGAGCCTTCCGGCATGACGGAACTTCCACCAACGACAAGCAAAGGTGGCTTGGTCCACGGTTAGATGTTGACGTTTGATGCTAAGCTTGCTGCAAGAGTGGTGACATTTGAGCCGCTGTCTGGGAAAAAACTGATCTCTCCCAGTCCCTTGACTTGAGTGGTAGCGACGACTCATCTGAACTTGGATCCATACAGGGTGTCATCGACACAGCCAACACAGGCTGTTGGTGCTTTGGGGACTGTCGGCTTGTTGTCAGCAGAAGGTTGCTTTGGTGAAGTACATTTACTTGCAAGGTGACCCTTCTCTTGTAGCACACCGCATATCCCAAGTCTTTTCCTCTTCTGCATGCTGGGGAACCATACTTAGCTGAAGCGGCTTCGTACCTCGACTCTTGGTCCGCAGGTGGTAGGCTGTTAATACGAGGAGGCTGCGTCATGCCTGTGGTGTACTGAAACGTAGATGGTCGAGCAGTCTGCGAGGAATTCACCGTGCTGTCGATTTTGGCAGTAGCACTCTGGAGCTGGGGGCGTCCCGGCTGTCTTGCGAATTGCTCTGCTGACTGCTGAGATCGGATCAGGCGGGCGCGGTCCAATGCTCTGTCCACTTCGGACACAATGTTGAGGAAGTCGTCCAGGGCACGAGGTCGCTGAACAGCGATAGATGTGGCTCCCTGGTCGTCACGAATACCTTGAACGAGGTATTCGGTGCGTTCCTTGTCAGTAATGAGAACTGGACAGCGTGACAAGATCTTGAGCTTTGCAAAGGTGTACTGCTGCAGGCTCTCTCCGGCTTTGTGTGTGAGGGCTGTGACCTTCTGTTGCCACTGTATGAACGAAAGTTGCTCGCCGAATTGTTCTTGGAGTCCGGCCTTCCAGATGGACCATGTGGTAAGCTATCGCCCTGTTGAAGCATGTCAGTCTGCTGCGACTCCACGTAGCTTTTCTTGTGCTATAGCGAGGAGAGTTGGGTCTTCCTATTGTGCAAGTTGTTGGATGCACTCGAGCTCTTCTATCCAGTGCTCGAAAGTAGGGGTACCACTTCCATTGAAGGTAGGTAGCGAAGCTGAGAGGTCTGGTAGCGTTGTCACGTGCACTGGGTTCGCGTGAGTAGCTATCGTGGTCATCATAATGGCCATGTTTTGGTGAAGAAAAGCTGCCATGCGCTGCATGTTCTCTGCTGGGTCTGACGTGAAGGTTGGCATGGCTGGGAATGGCGTCGTAGGCGCTGGCATGGTCGGGAACGACGCTGGCACGCATGGCGCGGTTTCGTGGTTTGGCGGTGGGTCTTGCGCGGTATCAACCAGAAGTCGGTCGATTAGTTCCTCCTTGTTGCCGGTTGTGGAGACGTTTCGGCGTTGCAGCTCCGTTTTAATCAACTGTACATTCAGGTGGCGAAGTCTTCTGCGGTGGCAACATGCCAGTTGATGAAAGACATCGTTGTTGACACGCCGGGCTGGGTAGGCTTAGGCTTAGGGTAGGCTACGTAGGCTTAGGTTTGGCGTTCAGCAGCGCTCAGTCGAGGGCACGACGACTTACTTGGCGGCGAAGTGGCTGTGGCAGGTTGCGGATGTCGACTGCGCCATGTGTGAGCGGAGGAAGCGGGCGGAAAGGGTGGAAAACGTTTAATTGGGCAGATTTACAAAGCACGGTCACATTGTACAAGGCTGAAAAACACCGGCTCCCCGCTCTTCTTTGTAAAAACGTCCAGCGGCTCTCAGGGTTGCTTGACAACGTTTCTGAATACAGCTATGTTTAGAGGTGAAGCTCACACTACCTAATCTCGAGAACTGAGATGTTCAATCAAAATGCAAACAGCCCCCCAAAACACCATTTAAAGGCGGAAACGACAAGTGCTGTCACTTCTGGTACCTGCAATTGTCTACGAAGAGGCGGATAATGCAGCTCACAGCGATGAAAGTAGCATAGGCTTCGGCGTCGTGATAGCTAAAGGAAAGGTGAATTTGAAAAAGTTATGCAGTATGCTAGGCGGTCGCTATCGAAAGCCAATTATCTTACTTCGGAAAAACTGTCTGCCTCCGACGATATTTCGTATTTTATGACAGATCCATCAAAGTCGTAAGTTACCATCATGGATTGTGTTGGCTCCTAATTATATATGACCCTCTAGGACATATATTACAGTGGAGCCTGAGACAGCAAGAAGTTGACGTAACAATGACTTGCTTGTATGGACGGAAGCACTGATGCCAACCGCTGGTCTTGCACCCTCATCAACACGCCTTGACCAGATGACCAAGAAGAGCACGCTTCCTTAGAAACTATTGGAGTAGACTACTGTGCAGCTTCGAGCATACCCGAAGCTAAATTGCCTTGCTGAGTACTTGCAAGGTAAAAATGACTTTGTACTAGTTGCCCATGTCGTGCATAACGATCCGAGTGCATGGGTCCTCTGGTTTTTTCGCGCACTTTGAAGGATACAGGATAAATATTACTGGCTGTGCCTGACCGCCGACGTCACTCACTATGTCGACACCTGCCGAGACTGCCAACGACGCAAGACACTACCAACTAAACCAGCGGGATCGCAACAGTCCATTGACGCTCCTTGCCGACCGTTCCAGGAAATTATCATGGATATATTATTATGCCTTCTACGATGTCAGCATCTGAGAATAATTCAATCGTTGTGGCCACCTTCCGCCATACCTTACCTGCTATGCTGAAACAAAAGCTCTGGTAAAAGGTAGAGCGCGATAGCAGCGAAATTCTTTGTAGAGGATATCCTGCTGCCACAAATTATCCCAGAAGTCCTCATCATCCAGTGAGCAACAGCTTTTAAAGAGCTACATACGCAAATGGTCCTGCAGTACATCCCAGACAAATCACCAAAGGACAACTCCCTTACACAAGCGGAAGAATGGTCTTAGAAAACGCCTAAACATGGCTCTCGCGCACAAGCTGGCAGTGAAGGTTGACTTTGAGCACAAGACACGGAATGCCGTCCTCCGGTACACAACATTAGCATGCAACTTGGCGGCACAGGAAACGACGCAGATGGCATCGTTCAGTGCTGGCTTATTCAATTAGCCTGCCTACGACGCTTGTAGCCATGCTACCCCACCAGCGACGAAGACAAGCTCCACGTCACTGCGTACCTCGAGTATGCTGAAGAAGCCCAGCAACTTGTCCACCTGTGCATCATGGGACTGCAGAACACAGTGAGCTCACACTACCATGTTCGACGAGGCTGCGTGGCATACAAGCCCGGTGACCATCTTCTCGTCTGGACACCAATACACCAGCGTGGACTTGGGGAAGATCAACAACGACCTTTTTTTAGGCAGCGCAAGATCCCCTGACGTATTGTTGCACTGGACTCGGTGGTTGTAATGCAAGACACAACGCTCGGACTGCAGATATTGATGTCGTGTGCTTTCTGCTGTTCTGCGAGTTGTAGTAAAGACAAAATCTTCAATATTTACTTCCTCCGTCAGCTTACTTATTACTATCGTATCATATTACTATCTATCACATGTACATTGTTTTTCGTTCTTTTGTGTTGACCGTTCTTGACCAGCTAACAAAATGGGCTTATCATAGGGTGCAAGGCTCGCCCGCGATCATCACAACGATCTCGATTGTGGTACCCGATTACATCTGTTCTCGCACATTTTATGCGAAGCATATTACTAGAGCTCAACCCAGCTCCTCAGGCGCGGCGGTGTCGCCTTCAATGACCTTTAGTGACCCCATGCCATACCACGTGACACCGTGACGTCACGACAGAGGAGAAACGGGGCTCCAACTCGCGCCGTCGCTCGCGGCGTCGCCTTCAAGGCTGACCACGTGACACCGTGACGTCACGACAGAGGAGAAACGGGGATCCAACTCGCGCCGTCGCTCGCGGCGTCGCGGCGGTATATAAGCAGCTGCGCTTGTTTCTAGGTGGCTTTGGCTCAACTCTTGCAAGATGGGCTGGGTGGGAATCGAACCAGGGTCTCCGGAGTGTGAGACGGAGACGCTACCACTGAGCCACGAGTTTTTTTTTTTTCTTTATTGCCGGTCTTCGACATACACATACGGCATAAACAGATACACTTCATAATGGTAAAAGCAATGACCGTCTTGGGCCGTTGCGAATAGTTAAAAACACTTGATTACCGCTAGTTCATCCAATATATGCATCCATTCGGGTGGTTCTGTTCTCGTTTTATAAGCTTCACGCAGATATAGCACGCTTTCAATGAAATGCTCTCTCGCAGGATGAATAACAAGCCTCTCATGACGCTCATCCATTCTTGTTTTCCACAGGCTATGTAAACATATTGCCATAAACATGTCACATGGCATATCTGCGTTCTCAGTTGGCAAGAAGCGGATGCCGTACGGTGTTATCGGTAATTCCTTTTTCAACGTTCTTTGTAGGATGTCCCACAAGAACATTGCATCTGAACAATCAAGAAAGATATGCTCAATCGTCTCTGGTTGCTTGCATCTTGAGCAGTTTACGGACCACGGCACAAAGATTCCCCTTTCTCTTTGCCATGGCTTCACTGGGAGCGTTCCACTGTGTAAATGGAAGAAAAAGGTTTTTGTGGATGACCGTATCGGCATCCGCTTCACTCGCTTGAGCACGTTTCTTCCTCTGGATTCAACGCGGTACATAGAACGATAGACAGGCACAGGCAATGATACATCAAGTAAATCTTTGTACAGTCTTTTGCGTTTAACAGATGCAAGGTAATTCAATGAAAAGCGCGTATGTAGGAAGTCAAAGGCCAATACGACTTCTCGCAGGAAGCCTCTGAGCCTAGGTCCTGTGCTGTAATCGGAGGACACAACGAATTGAGGCAACGCGTTGCTCAAACGTCTTTGAAGGACTGTGCACAAGAATGTATCTTTCTGATCACGTAGGAACAAAAATCTCGACACGACTTGTCTTAAAAAGAGATGAACCAACCCTAGGCCTCCACTTTTCACTGTTCTGAACAAATTAGTGCGACTAGAGCGCTCCCAAACGGAACCCCAAATGAAGATGGCAAACTGCCGGTGTATTCTTTGTATGCTGACTCTTGATGCGCACAATGCTTGTAAAACATACCAAATTTTGGCCACTAAAAACACATTACACACTGTTGCTTTTGTGAATATTGATAGTTCTCTCCCACCCATCCTTGCCGTTTTCGCCTTAATTTCTGCGACCTCTCCTTGCCAATAATCTTTGGTGTCCTGGTGGTGTTGCAGAGGTACCCCAAGGTACTTGGTAGGCATATTCGTCCACTGCATTTTTTCAAAAAGTGAAGGCGTGTCTTCCCATTGTCCATACCATGTCCCAATCGACTTGCCCCAATTAATCGCACTCCCCGTCATTTTACAATACTTTGTCACAACATTAACGGTATTGCTTACACTTTGCTTGTCATCACAAAAAACAGCGACGTCATCCGCGTATGCTAACAATTTTACCTCACTGTCACCGACCCTGAAACCCCGGACATGGCTCTCTTTTATTATCTTTAGACACAGTGGCTCGAGATATAGGGCAAACAGTAGAGGCGATAAACCACATCCCTGTCTTACGGAAGACCTGACGGCAATGCTGGGAGAGAGTGTTCTACCAACTATTACCTTTGTGGAAACGCCTGCGTAGCACATTCTGATCCCTTCTGTTAAGATTGTTCCCACATTCACGTGCTCCAAAACATTGAAAAGAATTGTGTGTGTCACTCTATCGAAAGCTTTTTCTAGGTCCAATTGTAACATGGCCACCCTACCAGAAAAGTCGTCACAATGCTCAAGTACTGTTCTTGCTACGTGTACGTTTGTAGTTATTGACCTCCCCTTAATGCCACATGTTTGATGTGGCCCTATCAATCGTGTTATTATACTCTGTAGCCTTCTGCCCAAAACTTTAGTGTATATCTTATAGTCTGAGTTTGTTAAGCTGATTGGTCGGTAGGCTCGCACGGATAGGAGTGATGAGGGATCAGTAGTTTTGGGTATCAGGACAATATGACTCTCGCGAAACGACGGTGGCAGTACCCGCTTTTCATAGGCTTCTGTGATAACGTAATAAAGAGCTGCAGCTATATCTGTTTTGAAAGCTTTATAGAATGATCCACCCAGTCCATCAGGTCCTGGCGTTTTCCCAGGGCTCAGGTCATCTATAGCCTGCTCTATTTCCTTGATGCTTATTGGCATTTCTAATCTATTTCGTTGTTCATCATCTAGACTTGGCAAAAGGTGTAAGAATTCATTTTCGAACCCCTGTTCGCATTGCGTTTCATGTCCTAAGAGTTCGCTGTAATATTCTACAAAGGCAAGTTGGATGGTTTTCTTATCACGTACTATTTCATTACGGTATGTTATCGCATTTATCTCCTTTCGACTGAGCCACGAGTACGATGCTTCAAAGCGGTACAAAAGCGCCTCTAGTGAATGCGGTGTTGCCTTAGAAACGAGCTGTTTCTAAGGCTCAGGCGTGCATCGCTTGCTCAGGCGCACATTTCGTTGCCGCGCCGAACGCTGCGTTGCTCAACGCTCACCGCGTCCAATGCGGGGCGCGTAGTCGCTGCGCCGTAGCCCATTGTCTTACACCCCTTGGCGGGTCGACGGGAACGCTGTCGCGTTCGACTCTTGAAGGCGAAGCAGAGTAACGCATGAGTTGTTTCTTCGTCTAGCCGAACCAAATATAGCCAAGCAACAGCAGTTCACCAGGCTAAACAGTGGTTCAACAACTAAAATAAAGGCTAGTGTGCTTCGCATCCTGGGCTTAACCTTAGCTAAGCCACAGCCATTTTTTGTAATCAGACTGTGTGCGCGTCGCCATTCGTGGTGCGTAGCTGCGGCCACTGCTAAATGTATAACGGCAGCCCACGGTATCGCTCCGTGGGGGGTGCCACAATGGGCGCCACATGTATTCTTTCGGCGCAGGTGCAATGAAAGTGATTGGCAAAAAGCCGGGCCCCTTGTCTGCTGTGCCCCCAACCCGCCCCTAGCTCCGCGTCTATCTGTATGCATGGCGCACTCTTGGCTTTGAGTTATCAGCGTAGCATTCAGGCACACAAAATTTGAGAGGAACTGCAGCAGACTATGCACCAGGCGCTCTACCTACCTCTCAGGTTGAGCCTGCATGTCACCTGGAGGATTGCGCGCACTGGCAGGTCTTGCTGCGGCCGTGCCATTTGGTGCGATCTCCAGTAAACAAATTTAATATGGCTCACACCCAGCGACACAGAGGTGGCTTTGCTGGCTCAAGGCTCAGAAGGGAATCCGCTGCAGCCTAGGTAGCAGTACGAGTTAGAGAACTTTTGATGAAAATATAAAGGCTTGAAGATATGCATACAAAAATGGTAGAATGAAAATCCTCTATAGCATACCTGATTAAACCAAGCAGGCTAGGTGGCTGTTTGTCCCAGCCCCATTTCAAATGCGACGGATATAAATCATCACCATCATCATAAGCTAGCGCCCCGTAGAGGCAGCCTTAAAAGGCAAACTATGCGAGATTTTTACGTGTGTATTGCCTCTATTTTCAATTTTGCGGGTTATTTGCCCGTGTGATTTTTGCTGTGGGAGGATACATCCTATGCTGTGAGAGTGAAATGAAGAACTGGGGTTCCACAATGGAAAGTTTGTAGTCCTGGAAACAATGGTGCATCGACTTTTAGAACTTTAACGCGGCTCTTCGGGATCTGAAGGGCATAACGGGTTCTGACGCACTTACCGCAAGATTCGTCAGTGTTTCCAGTGAAATCACATGTCCAGACTATGTTCAGGCGATATGTCCAGTCTGGCTGTCACTGTCAAGTTCACAAAGCCAAGTACGTTCATAGAACAAACAGGATGGTGCTACCTCAACATTCAGACATACCGTTTGAAGTCATTCATGTGTATGTTGCAATGCTCAAGAAAAGGCTACTGTGGTAAGAAAATCAGTCTTTCCTAGTGGCAGTAGATCAGTGCCCTAACATAGTAGGTGCACGACCGCGAAGGGAAGACTCAAATAGTGTGATTGCCTTTTTGAGCTGAGGAATATTTAAAACAACTAAAGTAGTAATACCAGAAAATGCGCCAGCATTTGTAAGCCAGCGTCTGCAAGAGTGAGCGAAGGAACGAAGAAGTCGCTTATGCAATATGGCGTGACTGAAAAAAACATACGAGACTTGAAATATTTTATTTTAAAATGTCCAAGTTTCAAAGGCATTTGGAAGTGTTGCTAGGAGGCCGCTGTTCATCACAATTGCCGGCACAGAGTGAGGATCGGCTGTAGCCCCAATTTCGTAGAATTTGGAAAAACAGAGGCGTTCCCCGCTGACAAACAGCTCGGTATTGCTGACCGCCTATATTTCTGCAAGAAAAGAAAAATTGCGGAAACATACCAGCGATACCGCGAAGATATTGGCGCGACAACTTCGCCATATTTAAGTAGCGCGCCCATCGCCCATCGTATTGGACACTGCACGACGTATCATGCTGTAGTTCGGTGACAACAGGCAGCAATCATCGTGGCACGAGTAGCCGGTTGGGCCCGGCACGCATGCGCCACGCGCCAGAGGGATGACGCTAGGAGAAAGTAGAAGACAGTTCAAGTCCAGATTTTGAACATGACCGACAAGCGTTTTCACGATAGTAGGTCTTAAGTTATGGGCACAGATGCGCCCTTAATAAATATACTTGTTTTATTAACCTTTGCCCTTCAACGTCACTACATTACTGGTAGATGTGCTGGGTATGAGTGGAAGCCCTATGAACGCAATTCACCGTAGCCCCGACCACCAACGAGTCGATCCCATGGAACTGACGCCCGTGCATCCGCGGGCCAGCCGATGTCTTCGAGGTGACTTGCCTGAATTCGGCACTTCCCTCTTCACGCCAAGGGAAACTCAGAGAACGGATGCCACCACTATGACCATCCAGGTAACATCGGCACAACTGGTCGTAAGACAACCTCGCGAACCGCAAACATTCCATGGCGATTCGTTGGCGGTTGGCAATTCCATGGCGGTACGAGATGAAATATTGCCGTATATGACCTTTGCATATTACACGACAATTCAAGAAACAACACGAATCAACCCTACCTGTCTGTCTACCCGCCTTGGTTGCCCAGTGGCTATGGTGTTGGGCTGCTGAGCACGAGGCCGCGGGATCGAATCCCGGCCATGGCGGCCGCATGTCGATGGAGGGGAAATGCGAAAACGCCCTTGTACTAAGATTTAGGTGTACGTTAAAGAACCCCAGGTGGTCGAAATTTCCGGAGTCCACCACTACGGCGTGCCTCATAATCAGAAAGAGGTTTTGGCAGGTAAAGCCTCATAATTTAATTTTTTACCTGTCTGTCTGTCTATTCGTTGTCACACCGACGACGGTATGACAACGTGTGCGTGATAAGTTGTGTGACAACGACGCAATGACGACAATGGAAAGAAAGCACTGAAATATACCTGATTGAATCATGAGAGCATGATTTCGGTAAAATGAAGAACATGGAATTAGTTCCAGAACCTTTGAACGTCTAATGACAGCGACGCTATGACAATAACATGGCGTCTTGGTCATCGCTGAATTGCCGTCTTGGTCATGCCGTCATTGTAACTTGCGTATCTTCATCTGGTTGGCGTCTTGCAGACGTTGTTTTGCACCTTTGAAGTTCAATCAATGCCATTCCATGTCATTCAATCGTCCATGGTCATGGTCATGGTCTTTCCATCGCATCGGCGCCATATAGTCGTCGTCGTACCTCCACTCTCATGGGCGACCGTGGCACGCCATTGCCATAACAAAGCTTACGATATCGGAATGTGTGGCAAAAACCCGAATCGATGAAACTCTTAGAATTAGCACTATGCGCGTTAAAAACGTGACATCAGGACTATCGTATGTCACCACATTTCTTGACTGCTATTTGCATTGCCGTCGGCAGTCATCGTGAGGGCAGCTGCGCCGCATTTCTCTCTGGCAATACCCGACAAAGAAAAATCCCTCTGCGTAATATCGAACACGTAGCCTAACACAGCACTACAATTTTCGGTGAGGGATTTATAAATAAAACTGTCTTCGGTAATAAACAACTCAAGAATATGCAAGTCAAGTTTAAAGTTGCTGACACAAGATTGTTTGTCTAAAACTTAGTATTTACTACGAGAGAAGCGTGCATGAACACTTCGTGCAGTGGCTTTCGTACATATGCTACCACACGGTATAAAATAGCTGCGCGGATACCTCATCACTATGGAATTGGCTCCGGGTACAAAATATGACAACCAGCCAAGCTAACCGCAATATCACTTTGGCGCTTTGTTTTTTGCTTATATTGCTCGACATTTAGACATACCGTGCAGGGAGTTCAATTCGTAAATGAATCCGTGTTGTGCACTCACCTTTTGCTGTCGATACGCAGTAGTTTGTGCTGCTACGGTAAGGCGTGGTGAGAAGGGGAGTATAATGTGGCGCGACATCATTGAGTGGTATCTGTATACCCTGCGGTATAGCGCTACATTTTCTCCCCCCCTGCCTCTCTCTCTCTCTCTCTCTCTATATATATATATATATATATATATATATATATATATATATATTGGGTATATTTTGGGCAAGCCTTTCTACCACGCAACCTCCTCGCCATCAAAGCATTGTTACTGTCATGTCTGATGGCACTGACTGTGGCGACATACTCGTATTATCATCTGCACGCTGTCTCGCAAGAGGAATAGCCTTTGCATCGGGGCAGGTTTGGTTTGATCATGGCTCTGCACTCCTCTGCGCTACAAACCCGACGTCCGAAAAGATGCTCATCCCTAAAGGCACTACATTGGCTTGCGCTACTGAATCGGAGTCTATCCCTGTCGTTTTCTTTAAAACAGCTTCCTCTGAAGTTCCTTGTACCGGACGGGCCGCATCTCCTTCAGCTCTTGCAGCTGCCATCAGTTCCGACCTGAGATCTTCGCAGTCACAAGAGTTGCTTGCTTTGCTCCGAAAACATGAAACTTCGGTTGACGCGCATTCGGTTTCGTTGGGAAAGATTTCGATTACGACGCATCGGATAGAGACAGATGGTACATCCATCGTGCGCAGTAGACCGTATCGCGTATCGCTAGCCGAGAGGAAAGTCATTGACGAGAACGTGACCGACAAGTTTCAACGGAACATAATATGGCCCTCTGCTAGCCCTTTGTCTCCCACGTTGTTTTGGTTCGCAAAAAAGACAGCTCTGTTCGATTTTGTGCCGACTACCGACTTAACAAGGTCACACGCAAGGATGTATACCCTATGCTGCGAATAAACGATGCCTTGGATTCCCTGCAGGGTGCCGAGTAATTCTCTAGTCTCGATCTGCGTTCCGGCTACTGGCAGATACCTATGCATGAGGACGATAAAGATAAAACAGCGTTTTCAAAACCAGATGGGCTCTACGAGTTTAATGTCATGCCTTTCGACCTCTGCAATGCGCCCGCAACGTTCGAGTGCATGACTGACACCATTCTTCGTGGCCTGAAGTGGAAGACTTGATTGTGCTATCTGGACGATATTGTTGTTTTCTCGTCAACCTTCTCTCAACAGCTACAACGTGTGGATGAAGTTCTCAGGTGCCTTGCCAACGCTGGACTTCAGCTAAACACAAAGAAATGCAATTTTGCGAGCAAGACGACCAAGGTGTTAGGTCACATTGTGAGCAAAGATGGCATTCGTCCTGATCCTGACAAGGATTCGGCAGTTCGGAAATTCCCTCTTCCCGAAAAGCGCAAAGATTTACGTAGTTCCCTAGGCCACGCTTCCTATTTTTGCGGATTCATACGAGGCTTCGCCTCAATAGCGTCACCTCTGCACAAATTACTGCGTTCTAATGTTCCCTTTGTGTGGTTTCCCGAATGTGAATCAGCGTTCGCACATCTGAAGCTCGCTCTCACATCTGAACCACTACTTCGCTATTTTAATGAAGCATTGTTGGCATTTTCCTACAGCGAAACGACACTTTAGGCGAGAGGTTCGTCGCGTACGCAAGTCACGTTCTGACAAACGCGTTCTGTCGGCGCATCATAGACCGGCTTCAAGGAGTTTGGCGCCCGCCTAACGCCCGCTTTCGTCGACAGCTGACGCAACTTAGGATTGACAACCGCGTCCTTTACCTTCATGTCTATCACCCTGATGGTCAAGGCTGGGTTCCTGTCCTGCCACGCTCCCTACGTGCTCATGTTCTGCAGACCTCTCACATCGACATGACTGCTGGTCACCTTGGTTTTCAGAAAACCTATGACCGCATCAAAGCTCGCTTCTACTGGCATGGCTCGACCGCCAGTGTAGCGAGATATGTCGCTTCCGGCGCCCTATGTCAGCGTCGCAAGCTCCCTATATCAGCCCCAAGCGGACAACTGAAACCAGTTACACGTCCGTCGCAACAATTTGAAGTCGTTGGCATTGGCATGTATGGTCCTCTTCCTGTGACTCTCACCTGTAAACGATGGATTGTGACAGCCATTGACCACTTGACACGCTATGCCGAAACAGCTTGTGTGACTATATCTTCAGCCTCTGAAGTTGCTGCATTCATACTTCAAGCCTTAATACTGCGCCACGGGGCTCCTCGCGTTCTCCTGAGCGACCATGGAAAAGCATTCCTCTCGCAACTAGTAGACGAAGTACTCAGAGCCTCCGCAAACACCCACAAGACTACCTCCAGTTACCATTCGCAAACTAACAGCCTAATAGGGCGATTTCATCGCACGCTGTCAGATATGCTAGCCATGTACATCGAACCAGATCACAGAAACTGGGACGCAATTTTACCGTTCGCGACTTTTGCGTATGATACCGCCGTTCAACGCACGACCGGATACTCACCATTCTATCTTGTCTATGGTCATTCGCCCTCTTCCTCTCTTGACGCCTCTTTCTTCGCGCCAACTGTCCATCGATATCCATCCTCCTGTGAACAATATGTGTTCCGCATTCTGAGTTCTCGCCAGCTCGCCCGCATCAACACCGAAGCACGGCAACAGAACCGCAAGCAGCATTACGACGCCTCTCACCGCGTCATGTGCTTCCGCCCTGCCGAGGAAGTGCTACTGCGGACAGCAGTTCGTACTCCTGGCCTGTGTGACAAGCTTCAGCTTCGGCTCATCGGCTCCTACACAGTACTGGAGCAGACCTCTCCGGTTAACGATCGCGTGGCACCAGTTATTGTTCCGTATGATCGCCGCTGCCGTGCTGCTGAGGTTGTCGACGCTTCCCGTATGAAGCCATTAACGAGGCGTTCACCGCCCCTTTGAATTGCAGCCAGCATGGCCGCTCTTGCACGAAGGGACATTAGTGTTGGCATTTATGAGCTATTCTTTCTCAGCTGTACATGGTCATCATCATGTGGGGTTCACATCGGGTTCTTCATCATCGCTTGTGGGGCTTGCTCTTAGGTGCGAGCCGTGCTGCTGTCGTGTTCGGTTCGCCGCATCTTCCACGCGGAATAAACGTCGTGGTAGCTGCTGCGTCGCAACACACACACACACACACACACACACACACACACACACACACACACACACACACACACACACACACACACACACACACACACACACACACACACACACACACACACCCACACACACTCACACTCACACTCACACTCACACTCACACTCACACACACACACACACACACACACACACACACACACACACACACACACACATATATATATATATATATATATATATATATATATATATATATATATATATATATTTATATGGAACACGTGTACATGTGTATTTTTCTCGGTTGACCGCGTTTCACAGCTTAAATAAGCTTCCATCCGCTGTCTGTGACCGAACCTTGTGTAATCTGATTGCATGTGTGCGCGATGCGAATAATGGAGAACTTTGTGGAAGGCACGCGGCTCCCAGCGATAATTCTGGAGCATTCGACGATATATATATATATATATATATATATATATATATATATATATATATATATACGTATATTAATCAACTGTGTCTGTTCTGCTGCCGTGGCTAATGACGCTGCCCGCCAACTTAACACCGTAAGTTGGCCTCTCCTACCCTCCTGAGCTGGGAACTTTCCACGGCACCGATGACGTCGATGTCGAAGAATGGTCAGCGTGGTACTAAGGCGTCGGGAACTACAACATGTCGGATGCCACACTTAGGCTGGCAAATGTATTTCGCTTGTCTGGAACCACAAAGTATGGCTTGAGACGCATGAATTCAATCTCAGGACTTTTTACACGTGCAAAGAGAAGCTACACCACCTTTTTGAAAAGCCTGTTGGACGCCAGTTAGCAATCAAGAAATTGATCGCGTCTGGTGCTTAGGCGTCCACGATACCGCTCGTCTCCTACATTCAGGACCATGCATGAGCATTTGCGTCATCAGGCATTCGGTGTGGTACGACACCACGTACCCCAGTACGTGATCGTTGGATGCTCCCGCGTGCAGCCGTGTGCAGCATTGGCGTGGCTGGGCAAAGCGGGATTCTTATGCTTTAGCCGATGACTGGTGCTCGGACCGTTAAGGCCACCCGGAGGGATGTTCGGCCTCTGCTTCACAGAGACAGCGCCACCAGGCTGAACTACCTGAAGAAAATCTGCAGTCGCATTTCTTGGCCCCCCTTACGCCATACTCTCTTGCTTGTCTCCTATTTGCTTAACTGCATTCTTGGTAGGAGCAAGGGCAAAGAAGAGCGAGAAATCTTGGAAGCGTACTACATCAGTTTAATAGGTGACGACTGGGTTAGTGCAACCAGGGTGCGCTTACTTGAAAAAGAATTTGAATTTCTAGGTCGGTCAAGATAGCAGCCTTTCTTGTCTTTTCATGCTCTGTGATTAGCGATGCAGTTGCGCATGCTCTGCTTTGCTTGCTGGGACTACAGCGATTATATTAAAGCTCAGTTGATAGTCCAGTCGTTGTGATGGGAGCCTCTCCTCTTGTCCTTTGTGTTTTTGAGTAGTTTTTCCGTTCAAGTTCATGCATTTCTAAGTTTCCGTGAGGCCAGTGTTAACGATGTGGGCATGGCAATCCTTGGTCATGGACATATAGTTATAGGAGATAAGTATGGCTACCTTAATACACTTCCGCGTTTGGTTCCATGGGAGGCGGCCATACCTGCGTGACAATAAAGTGCCTCGAAATATCAGTCTCACGAGTGACCGCAAGATAGAGCGATGAGCAAAACGTGAACAAGGTGAATGCAGGAGCCAACGTTTCGACAAGTAGACTTGTGTGGACAAGCGGACAAGTACACTTGTCGAAACGCTGGCTCCTGCATTCACCTTGTTCACGTTTTGCTCATCGTCTTGAATTTCCATCTCCCGCATTCCCAGTCTTTTCTCCGCAAGATAGAGCGAGCATTTATAAGAGAGCGTCTGCCAGAGCGTGCGAAGAAACGAGGAATTTGCGCACTATGCTGCAGAATACGGCATGCCGGAGAAAAAAACATACGAGACTTTATAAAACTTCTGTTGAAGTATTCAAACTTCAAAGACTAATGGAAGTGCTACGAGGAGGCCACTTCAGCTCATCACAATTTCGCGCACACGGCGAGCATCGGCTGTGTGCCCCATTATGCAGCGTTTGTAAAGAAACCCGTGTCCTCCCCCCCCCCCCCCCCCGCCTTGATTAACAGCTCGGCATTGCTGAGCGCCTATATATGTCCAAGAAGAGGAAAGCTGCGGAAACGTTCCTGCGATACCGCGAGGATAGTGCCCCAACAAAATGGCCACAGTCAAGTTGCGCGCCCATCGCCCTTCCTTTTGGACACTGTGCGCGCCGTACCCTGCTGTAGTCCAGTGACAACAGGCAGCGATCATCGTGGCACGAGTAGCCAGTTGAGTCCGGCGCGTATGCGCCACGCGCACGAGGGATGACGTGAGGAGAACGCCGAAGACATTTCGCGCCCAGTTTCGGAGCGCGACTGACGGGCGTTTCCAGGAGAGTAGGGTCTTTGAGTTGTGGGACTGTTTCACACTTCAAAAATATATCGTTGTTTTAATAACCTGTGTTTCTCAACGTCACCAAATATCAAGAAACATCTGTACCAAGGCTACAACACGCGGATACCCGTATTTAGCTGAACAATTTAGTTGTTCCAGCTCTTCCGGGTAGGAAGCAGGTGTACTTGGGAACGTATCACCTGATGCCGAAGGCATTGCAAAAATGCGTTCTCAAGAGACTGGTTACGTCAATGATAACGACGTCCTCGAGTTTGCAACCAATGGGATCCTTCTTTTACGTATTATTCAAGGAGACATCAGCGTTCAAAAGGGGGGGGGGGGGGAGTGTACATGGAGGTTTAAGGAGTTAGAGAGGGTCTTAGCGAAGGCGACGAACGGGGCAGGAGGTTCGGAAAAAAGAAGATTCCTCACACGATAGTCTACCCCTATTGTGTACATTTACATACTGTAGAATGGCACAGGAGCGCAAAACTTTCGATTACTTCTCACACGAACATTGACCTGCAGTCACTATTATTCCTAGCATTAGATCTAATTTGTTCGTGTTTGTACTAAAAATGTATGTTTACTATGTAGGCTGCTGAAGTGTAAAGCAAGTGCTCATATATAAAATGAATTGGAATACACAATGAAACTCAAGCAGCTACAATGTATTTGATGCGCGACTAATTAGGGGAAGTGCATATGGAATATGTACGGACGTATGTTCTCATGACTGCCACATAAAATAAAGTTCAATCTCATTAGCTGCTCTTCGGCACAAGAACAGAACGCGAGAAGCACTGACGTTTCTCCTGTAATGTCGTTGCCTTCTGGTCTCATATGGAACCATCATTATATCAGCACGCTGTTAAGCTCAGCATCCCTGTCTGCAGAGTTCAAAAACACAAGTAGCGACTGAGTTATAGAAAGAAATGTTACCTTTTTAGGTAAATTCGAATGGCATTCTTTGCCCACTTCACCCGTTTTCAGCCTACCTGTCTGTCTGCCTGTACATCCATCTATCTGTCTGTCTATCTGTCCATCTGTCTATCTGTCTATCTGTCTACCTATCTACCTATCTACCTATCTGTCTGTCTGTCTGTCTGTCTGTGTCTGTCTGTCTGTCTGTCTGTGTCTGTCCGTCTGTCTGCCTGTCTGTCTGTCTGTCTGTCTGTCTGTCTGTCTGTCTGTCTGTCTGTCTGTCTGTCTGTCTGTCTGTCTGTCTGTCTGTCTCTCTGTCTGTCTGTCTGTCCTTCTGTCTATCTGTCTGTACGTTGTCAAACCTACGACGGTATGACAACGTATGCGTAGTAACCTATGTGACAACGACGTAATCACGACATTATTATCAAAATGCTGGAATGTACATGAGTGAATGAGGAGAGCATGGTTTCGGTAAAATGAGGAACAAGAAATTAGGTCGAGGATCATCGAAGGTCTTATTGCAGTCTTGCAGTCGTTGTTGTGCGCCTTTGTACGCGTAGTTCAATTACTGTTACACCATCGTCATTCTGTCTTCCCTGCATCGTCGTCATATAATCATCGTGCCACCTTGGCACGCGATTGCCATGACAAAGCTTATTGTATCACTATATGTGGCGAATATACGAAATCAACGAATGTCTGAGAATTAGCACTACACGTGTTAAAAACTTGACTTCTGGAATAAAGTATGTCCCTGCATTGCTCGATTGCTATTAGCATTCCAGTCGACAGTCATCGCGAGGTTTGTTCTGCCGCAATTCTCTCTCGCAATAAACGACAAAGAGAAATCTCTCTGCGTAATATCGAACACGTAGCCTAAGACAACACTACAATTGTCGGTGCAGGATTTATGCATAAATCTATCTTCGGTATCAAAAAAACGCAAGAATATGCAACTCAAGTTTAAGGTTCCTGACTGAAGATCGTTTCTGGAAAACTTAGACTTTGCAACGAGAGCAGCATGCATGCACACATCGCAATCCAGTTTTTGTATATATCATTCAGCTACACAATATGAAATTGCTAGGTAGACGTCTAAAGACTATTAATTGACACCGGGTACATAACTGACAACCAGACAAACTAACCACCCTATCGCGTTGGCTTCTATTGATTACATGGCGTCGCATTTAGAAACACAAAGCTGGCAGTTCAATTAGCGAATGCATGCGTGCTGTGCATTCACCTTTTAATACTGTTACGCAGCAGTTTGTGCCCCTACCGAAAGGTGTTGTGAGGAGAAAGGGACGATTATTTGACAAAAGCATCGATGAGTGCTATCGGTCGTCCCTGTGGTATAAAGCTACGTATTCTCTCTCTCTCTCTCTCTATATATATATATATATATATATATATATATATATATGCTCTTCACCGTTCTATTTCGCGGAGCTGCTTTGTAACCTCGCCACAACCCAAACCTGGATTTTCGCTGAGGACGTCAGGTTTCTGCTGCTGCCGTGGCTAATGACGTTGCCGCGCCCACTTTATCATCTCCTGCCCACCTGAGCCGGGAACCTTTACTGGCACCGCTGACGTCGACGTCGAAGAATGGGTGGCGCGGTACTCAGGCGTCAGCAACCACAATATGTGAGATGCCCCAG
Organism: Dermacentor andersoni; assembly: GCF_023375885.2. Taxonomy (NCBI): domain Eukaryota; kingdom Metazoa; phylum Arthropoda; class Arachnida; order Ixodida; family Ixodidae; genus Dermacentor; species Dermacentor andersoni. Next base: position 97,230,136 of record NC_092820.1, read on the forward strand.
TCATGCTGGCAAATGCATTTTGCTTCCCTGGAATCACGAAGGTATGGTTTGAGACGCACGCATTGAACCTTAGAACTTTCGCGCATGCCACGAGGAGCTGCGCGACCTTTTCCAAAGCCTGTTGGACGCCTGTTTTCACCCAATAAATTGCTAGCATCTCGTGCCCAGACGTCCACGGTATCGGACGTCTGTTACATTCAGGACCTCGTAGTGAGGTCTGCGTCTGCAGGCGTTTGATTGTTATACTACGCTACATACCCGAATACATAGCGGCTGAATCCTCCCGCAGGTGGCCGTGTGTGACATAGCCGTGTCTGGTGAAAGGGGGATGTATTTGGCCGGTGACCGGTATTCGGACCCTTAAGGCACCTCGGAGGGGGCAACACACCTCTATCGCCTCTGCTTCATACAGATGATGCTTCCAGGCTGAGCCACCTGGAGGAAATCTGCAGACACATTTTTCGGCACCCTTCCAAATTTTTATCTTTCTCTTACACTATTTTACCTTTCGGTCTCCTACTTACTTGAGTTCATTTCTAACTTTCAGTGCGGCCAGTGTTAAGCATTCGGGCATGGCCATCTTTGCTCATGGCCGTATTGGTATAGGTGTTACGCATGGCTAGTTGTCTTTAAAACACGTCCAGCTCGGGTTCCATGGTAGGTGATGATATCTCCCTGACAATAAAGTTCCTCGAAGGGTCAGCCTCACGAGTAATCTCAAGGTAGAACGATTGCCAATCCTACCGAATTTACATAGACGGCAGGTGCGGTGATGGACATGCCCGTCGTTTTAACGACTTAATGTTTCAAGCAACGCGGACTCGTACGTTTTCACATAGCGTCAGAAAATGCATGTGGTCTTACTAAAAAGTTTAAAGGAGAGCCCAGAAGTGGTTATCTCTGCACGAAATCTATTTGTGACCTCTGAGAAGCCCGGCGCATAAAGAAGATAACAGCGTCAGAATAAGAAACATTGATCAAGTAGAACAGGGTTTTGAATCATCTTGCAAACCGTTATTGTTTGTATAAAGAAGTCTGTGTGGTCTTGCCTTACCACCACAAAAACTTCACCCCTTTACGCGCTGGCTCTACAAAAGAACCGTTGAGTGATGGATGTGGCTGGCAAATTCTCTGCAAAGCGCACTTCCAACATTGCTCATCAGAGTGACTTCTCGCTTCTCGCTTGTTCAAAAAAGAAAATACCGTTCAGTGCTGTCCAGCAGCAGGAAGCTAATTCTCTTGATGTTAAATACAAAGCCTGTCCTCCATTTCTCTGAAACAGCAGAGACGTATTGTTGTTGCCGTATTTTTTCATGCAAATTGGAGTATACAACGACTAGTTCGCAATCATGTCGCGCAATCTGCAACATTTACATCATGCCAACATTAACCCATATCGAAGATGAAGAAAAAAAGTGCAAGAAATATCAGGTATTAATATAACTTGTTTTTTATCGAACTTCTAGCCTCAGCTGTAGAAAACATTGCTTGTTCTCATATATTGTGAGCACAACGGCTTCGTCTGATCTTTCAAGGATTTCCAGTAATATCTGGTGTTGCAGCTAAAGTATGCATATAAACACAGTGCAAGATACGGTTATGAGAGATTTGGTGCTCGGTAGTGAGACTCGTGACGAAGGAACATCGCATAATTGTAGTTCTATTTTCCACAAACGTTTGTTCTTGATTTATCAGAATTGGCCTAATGTTAGCTGGGATACGTTCTGTAAACTTGTAGCAGGTAACTGTTGGGCGAACACTTATTGCAGAGGTTTACACGAGGTTATGTTTATATATTTGTTTAGAGTCTGTTGATCTATGGAATATTTTTATACTACACACAAAGATTCGACTGCAAGAAATGATAAAAGCTGATGTACATTTGCTTTCAATATGAACTAAATTATGAGCGGCAAGTTTCTGACAACGCCGCGATACATCATTTCATGTTGTAACCGCATTTTATAAGAGATTTATGGTGCGATTTCCCAACATGCCCAATTTTCTTCGAAAATCAAATGCTCCCGTGTGAAACAAGGATTTGTGTATATTATAAAGCAGCCTATTTGAGAGCCGTCTGTACCTTCTAATATTTCTTTTAACTTGCGGTTCAATGCAATCAATTCTAGTTAAACGTGCTACACGGTCGTTCAGCATGATACAGGCATTGCGGCTGTAGACAACTTATTAATCGAGTTAATACATACCAGAAAGAGCAATCAAAGTTTATTTGGCCTTAATGTTTATAGTAACCGAAGAAACAAACGTCCCAATTTTCGATTACTTCTCCGCAAGGCTCTCACTATCACAGAAGGCAGAGCCTCAGTGATTGGGGGCGATTTCAATGTTCAACACGCGGCATGGGGATACAAATTTGAAAACCCCAAAGGTAGGCACCTATGGCTAGACGCACAACAAGGGGGCCTTACCCTCATCACAGACCCAACAACACCTACGAGGCGGGCGTCTAGTGTTAGTGTGGACACTACGCCAGATCTCACCTTTACAACGAACATTAAGGATGCGATATGGATTAACACCCAACCGGATCTAGGCAGCGATCATCACATCGTCGAAATCACTGATGAAGCGGGGCCACGCAAATCTATGGGCAAACAACTCAAAATTGTAGACTGGGACAAACTCAGGCAAGTTCGCAAGAAAAATGATAATACTATCACAGACATCGTGGACTGGAGCACGCAGCTTAAGCACGATGTTAACGCAGCCACACAAGTAATCCCCCAGGAAGCCTAAATGGAACAGGTAGACAGTAAACTCCTACGTATGTGGGAAGCTAAAGAAGGTCTCTTCAGGAGATGGAAAAATCAGAGACACATCCAGACGCTCCAACGTAGGCTGGCCCGGCTTAACAGAGATATAGAAGCATACGCGGAACAGCTCTGTAACCAAAAATGGGAAGCAACATGCGCCAATATGGATAATCAAATAGGAATGTCCAGAACGTGGAACTTCCTCAGGTACCTTTTGAATCCTGAGGAAAGTAAAGCCACGTACAGACAAAACATAAACAAAATCTTACATGCATATGACAAAACTGAAGCAGCTTTTATCGACGAGATAGCCGCAAGGTATTTATCTCTGGCTAAGCCAACAATTCACGCAGAATACACAGGCACCAAAAACAGACAATTAGACGAAGAGATGAGCGAGGTGGAATTGAGAGCAGCTCTACAAATGCTTAACACTACATCCGCGCCGGGATTGGACAGAATAACAAACAAGACGATCTGAAATCTCGATGATGCCTCTCTAGAACAACTTACCAAGTATATGAACGAATGCTGGTAATCCGGTACAATACCACAACAATGGAAAACGGCCCACATGATTCTAATACCTAAACCAGGCAAGCGCCTAAAGTTGGAGAACCTGAGACCCATTTCACTCACGTACTGTGTGGGCAAGCTAATGGGGCACGTTGTCCTAACGAGACTGACCAACTATCTCGAGGATAACAACGTTCTCCCTACTACAATGTTGGGCTTCCGGAGAAATTTGTCCACACAGGATGCAATGCTCCGACTTAAGCATCAAATTATAGATAACACAAGTCTGAACGCCAAAGCTATCCTAGGATTGGACCTAAAGAAAGCTTTTGACAGTGTTACCCGCGAAACAATACTAAACACAATAAATGAGCCAGGCCTAGGCCAGCAAGTATACAGTTATGTACGAGACTTCCTTACCAACAGAAAAGCACGCATGAAGATAGGAGACCCTAATTCCGAAGAATTACAGATTGGAAGCGCAGGTACGCCCCAAGGTTCAGTAATATCACCGATGCTGTTTAACCTGGCTCTTATTGGATTACCAGCAAAGCTACAGAAAATCGATGGCCTCAATCATACCATTTACGCTGACGATATCAACCTCTGGGTGAGCGATGGCAAAGAAGGTCAGGTTGAAAACGCATTCCAACGTGCCATAGAACCAGTTAAACAATACCTAGCAGGAATCAGGCTGGCGTGTTCGGCAGAGAAATCTGAGCTCCTCATTTATGTGCCGTTGTGACGTGGCCGAAAACCACGCAACTTCGAGGAACGAAACAATCCAGAAATTTACCTAACTACGTAAGAAGGTACCCCCATACCAAAGGTTGACGCGATCAGAGTATTGGGCCTCATCATTGAAAGTAACAGCTACAATGGAGAGACCATACGCAAATTAGACAATATAACATCTCAAATCATGCGGCTACCTAAACGAATAGCCAACAAACATAATGTAATGAAAGAAGGCAATCTGATTCAACTAGTCCAAGCGTTCGTAATAAGCACAATAATATACGTGGCACCGTACCTACGATAGTACTCATCAGAAAAATACAAATTAGACTGTTTAATCAGAAAAATATACAAGCAGCAATCGGACTCTCCATCACCACCAGCAACGATAGACTACTGCAAGTAGGTCTCCGCAATACACTGGATGAGCTAATCAAGACACAACGAATAGCACAATACGAACACCTGTCCAAAACTAAAACAGCAAGGCAGTTTGTATCACCTAAGTATAAGGTATCATACCCAACATGGCGTCAAAGTAGATATGCTCAGACACATCAGAGACATGATAACCATCCCTCCAATACCCAAGAATATGCGTCCTACCCACCATCAGGGTAGACGGAAAAGCAGAGCACGCAATATAGAGAAGAAATTCGGTAACAACAAGGATACCACATTTGTAGACGCTGCTAGATACAGACACAAGCGCGCCTACACAGCAGTGGTGATAAATTACAAGGGAAAATGCATGACGAGCGCTACAGTCAACACGCTACATGCAGAAACCGCAGAGAAAATAGCTATTGCGCTAGCCATAGCACAAACTCCAGCGGGTGTAATCATCAGTGATTCCCAGACTGCCATACGAAACTTTTCCAATGGTCGAATCTCCCCAGAGGCACTACGACTCCTAATATTAGCGACTAACCGCGCCAAAAGTGTCGATCTTATCTGGACACCCGCTCACACACTACCAGACGGTAGCAATGAGGTGGCGCACCGCATGGCTCAAGAACTTACGGACCGAGCCTCGGTTAACCCCGCCTCACCGACTACCGATGAATGGGAGTGGGAAGATCGAATGACCAGATTTCACAAAATTACACAACACCATAGTTTGCAGAGACGTACATTCCGGCCGCCGCACTCGTAATTAAGCAATAACCAGTCTGTAGAATGGCGGCAGTTACAGACCAGATCCTATCAGAGTCCAGCTCTTATGCATCTAATACACCCAGATTTATATCCAACGGACAAGTGCATACATTGCAACTATGGAGCCACCCTGGAGCATATCCTATGGGAACGTACGGCTGTAATACAGGCTAACGCTGATGCAGCCTCAAACAGCGACAGCCTCCGTGCGCGTTGGGAGTCTGCGTGGCTCAGCTCGGACCTGCAGCACCAACTCTGGGCCGTCAAGCGAGCCGAGGAAGCTGCCAAAGGCCAACAACACTTGGCTGAAACCTACGCTGTGTCCAGGCCCACACCACCAAATCGCAGGGCACTGAATAAAGTTATTTGAATGAATGAATGAATAAAATCGAAATGACAACTGGCGTACGCACTAAGTCAATGCAGATTGGTGCGGGTGCCTTTATTTACTTTGTATAGAGATTTAATTATAATATGGATAATCATCCTAGCATCAACTTAGCAGCATTCAACAGCACCAACTCTCTTGCAATCACCTAACGGGTTATCGTCGTCCTCTTCGATCTGCCACCGAGAACATGAGGCGCGTCTGCTTCATTCCATTTACCCCGGGTAGGAAATCGAGCCATCTTGGCGACTCAGCAAGCAGAAAAAATGAGAACGTCTTGTTATGTCTTCAGGCGTACAACTTGCACTTCCTCGCGAGCCCAACAACGAAGGTGCGGTGATGGTGCGGCAGGTTCAACAATATAGTTCAAAGGCAAAGGGGCGCCGACAATGCGTCACGGGCCATGGTATTGCGCCCGCTCAAGTAGTTTAGAAGAAAGGCCGTTACTATGAGGCGGTATCCATTCCCAAACAAGGGTGCTGGCAGGGAAGATTGAGAAGGCTTGATGACTGTAACGTTGTGTTATCTGGCGCTCCTGATCCTGGCTGGTCAGGAAAGAAGCCAGCTGGCATCTATCTTCAGCGTAGCAAGCGACTTCTGAAACTGTAGTGCACGAGAGGCGTCAGGAGATAGGGAGGATAGCAGCCAGCCGTTACGAAGGTTCGCGTCTATACGAGAGAAAAAAGTTGCATAACCAGTGCTTGCTTGCGTCGCGGTTGTGTATGAGAACTTAACGACGGGGAATACGGTGACCCGATTGGTGTGGTCGGACGAGATTTACAGCTTCAACAGGTTGACGAGTGTTCGGTTGAAGCACTCTGCGAGACCATTCATTTGCGGGTGATATGCGCTCAATTTCTGGAGAATTATGTTCTATTCACGAAGGACGGATTGTATTACTTTTGACAAGAAGAAACGACCCTTATTGTTCAATAGTTTTCGAGGAGAACCATGGCGTCGGACGTAGTTACGAAGAATGAACATCGCAGCATTGCGCTCGGTTGCCGCGGAAAGGGCCGTGTTCTCAGCGCGTTAAGTCACGTGACCAGCGCCAACAATATTCCAGTGCTTTCTACACCAGCTGTATCGAAGGCAGCTTTAGAGTTCGATGCTGATGCGGTCAAACAGGACGCTGTGGTTGCTGCAGTGCGCCAGGACATGCATTATGGTGTGGCGTTTATTCGTTGCTGGGCAGAGGATGGTCGACTACGTTTGACCATGCACCGACATCATTACCCTCAACAAATGTATTTTGCTTGTGGTTATATTAAAAATGTATCTTTACTCTGTAGGCTGCGGCAGCGTACAGCATCCCCTAATATATCAAGTGTACTTGCAACATACGTTGAGACTCAAGCAGCTATAGTGCATCGGATACGCGACTAAGTAGACAAAGCACATATTGAATTTTGCAAGGCCGAAGTTCTAATGACTGCCACATACAATAAGGTTCAAGCTCATTAGCCGTTCTTCGGCCCTAAACAGAACGCATAAAGTGCTGACATTTCTCTAATAATGCCATTGCCTTCTGGGGTCATATGGGGCCCTTTTGCGCTCAGCACGCTGTTAGGTGCAGGATCCCCATCTGCAAAGTTAGCGCAAACACATATTGACTATGTTAAAGACAGATAAGTTAACTTTTCACAAAATTCGAATAGAATTCCTTGTCCACTTCACCGGTTTAGAGCCTACAAACATACCCACCTTTATGTCTGTCTGTCTGTATGTATGTATGTCTGCCCGTCCGTCTGTCTGTCTGTATGTATGTATGTCTGCCCGTCCGTCTGTCTGTCTGTCTGTATGTATGTATGTCTGCCCGTCCGTCTGTCTGTCTGTCTGTATGTATGTATGTCTGCCCGTCCGTCTGTCTGTCTGTCTGTATGTATGTATGTCTGCCCGTCCGTCTGTCTGTCTGTCTGTCTGTATGTATGTATGTCTGCCCGTCCGTCTGTCTGTCTGTCTGTATGTATGTATGTCTGCCCGTCCGTATGTATGTCTGCCCGTCTGTCTGCCCGTCCGTATGTATGTCTGCCCGTCTGCCCGTCCGTATGTACGTCTGCCCGTCTGTCTGCCCGTCTGTCTGTCTGTCTGTCTGTCTGCCCGTCCGTATGTATGTATGTCTGTCTGCCTGTCTGTCTGTCTGTCTGTCTGTATGTATGTCTGTCTGTATGTATGTATGTCTGTCTGTCTGTCTGTCTGTATGTCTGTCTGTCTGTCTGTATGTATGTCTGTCTGTATGTATGTATGTATGCCCGTCCGTCTGCCCGTCCGTCCGTCTGCCCGTCCGTCCGTCTGCCCGCCCGTCCGTCTGCCCGTCTGTCCGTCTGTCCGTCTGTCTGTCTGTCTGTATGTATGTCTGCCCGTCCGTCTGTCCGTCTGTCCGTCTGTCCGTCTGTCCGTCTGTCCGTCTGTCCGTCTGTCTGTCTGTCTGTCTGTCTGTCTGTCTGTCTGTCTGTCTGTCTGTCTCTCTGTCCGTCCGTCCGTCCGTCTGTCTGTCTGTCTGTCTGTCTGTCTGTCTGTCTGTCTGTCTGTCTGTCTGTTGTCAAACCGACTACGGTAGGACAACGCATGCGTTATAACGTATGTGACAACGACGCAATGACTACAATGAAATGAAAAATGTGTAAATGACGACGGCGTAACAATAACATGCCGTCTTTGCTCTCGCCGACATACCGTCTGGGTCTTGCCGTCATTGCCATTCCAGTATCTTCATTCGGTGGGTTTCTTGCAGTCATAATGCGCTTTCATAGTTCAGTCAGTCTCATACCATGGTCATTGCTTCGTCCCTGTGTCGGCGTCATGTAGTCGTCGTCGTGCCACTCCTCTCATGGGCGAGCTTGGAATGCGATTGCCATAAGAATGCTTACGATATCGGAATATGTGGTATAAAGACGAATCCACGAAAGTCTCAGAAGAACCACTACACGTTTTAAAAAAACGTGACTGGTTTGTCACGTTTTTTAGTACCTCACTACATTGCTCGATTGCTATTAGCACTCCAGTCCACAGTCATCGTGAGGTTTGTTCTGCCGCAGTTTTCTCTCGCACTACACGACAAAAAAAAATTCCTCTGCGTAATATCGAACCCGTAGCCTAACACAGCTCTACAATTTTCGGTGCAGTATTTATGAATAAAACTGTCTTCGGTATTAAACAAATTAGGAAAATGCAACTCCATTTCAACCTTCCTGACCGAAGATTACAAAAAACGCAGTCTTCGCACAAGAGCCGCATGCGAGAACACTTCGTGCTCTAGTTTTTGTAGATATGGTGCGACGACACAATATGAAATTGCTACTCAGATACCTAAACACTAGGAATTGAACCCATGTAGAGAACATGTACACCAGACAAGCTAACCACCATATCACGCTGACTCTTTGTTTATTGCTTATATTGAATCGCATTTAGAAGTACAGCGCAGGGAGTTCAATTAGTGAATGCACCCGTGTTGCGTATTCAGCTTTTCATGTTGTTACGCAGCACTTTCTGCCGGCCCGGAATGACGTTGTAGGGAGAAGACAAATATTATGTGACGCTGGTATGCATCTGTGGTATCGTTTGTCGTTTGCTCTAAAGCTATCTATTCTCTCTCTCTCTTTCTCTGCAGATATATATATATATATATATATATATATATATATATATATTGTGATGAAGGAGCAGCAGTCAAGGACAAGGCCAGTCAGATCGTCTGTTTCATGCCTGCAGTGCAACCAATCGGCCAGTCGGGTCGCCAGTGCTTAGCGCGAGTGTGAACCGTTCGGGCAACCAGCTGTTGCTGCTCTGCGTCACCTGCCTTCTAGGTTACGAACAGACGCTACCATCTGGACTGTTAAATACACGACCCTACAATTCAAGAACATCTACACCCTGAAACTCCGGTCTCGGGCTCTGCCTCCCGTCATGCCTGACTCTCCCCAGCCGACGTCGACGCCGCCCTCTGTTGCCTGCTCTGGCGCTGTCCTGCAACGCTTCCAGCAGTTTTCAGCGGTTGAGTTTTCAGTGGTACGGATGAGCAGCACGTCATTGGCTGGTTGTCTACCTACGAATGGGTGAGCTGGCACAGTTGATGGAACGATACCGCAAAGTTAAATGCCTTCATCTTTTACTTTGCGAGAGTGGCTCACCTGTGGTTTAAAAATCACGAAGCCGACTTTCACTCATGGTCCACGTTCAATACCACCTCCGCTGACGTTTTCGGTCGCCCCGCCGTTCACAAGTTGCGCGCCGAGCAGTGGTATATCGAAGAGGTTGTCAACCTATGCAAACGTGTGGATGCTTCTGTGCCCGAAAATGACAAATTGACGCACATTTTTAAGGGAATCGCCGATGACATTTTCCAAAACGTATATAGCCAAGAGTTCGCTCACCGTAGCAGAGCTCATAAACTTGTTCCAAAGCTACGAGGAGTTGTGGAGGCAGCGCGATTTGACCAGGTGCCCCACAGTGGGTGACGAGGCTCTCTCTTCCACGACACTCTTCTCTGATCGCTCCCCCCTGCTCACACAAATCCAAGCTATCGTGTGGGACGAAGTCGCGCGTCAGCTTTCTCTACTACCCTTTGCTGAGCAACCCCAAAAGCAGCCGCTGCCGCAACAGCCTCCTACCCAGCTCGCCCTCCGCTTCTGCGGGTTATTGAAGACCAAGTTGCTGAGGCTCTATCAATGCAGCATTAGCAGTACCATGTTTCCGCGCCACTTAGTTACGCATTCGTCACCGCGCAGCCTCCTCGTCAACCACTCGTTGCGCTACATCCACGGCCGCTACTACCCGTTCATCATCCCGTTCATCGACCTGCTCCTGCCTTTGCTAATCCTTGGCGCACGCAAGATAACAGGCCCATATGTTATACCTGTGGTATTCCAGGGCATGTTGCACGACTCAGCCGCCGCCGCATGCTGCACTCTGATGGGTTTGTGCAGTCGCCTCCCTACGCCGACGCGCAATCTTTTCACGACACTTATTTTATTCGGCAGTCAAACATGCCACCAGCCGAGCGCCCGGTCCTTACACGCCGTTCACCTTCCCCGTGTCGCCGCTCGTTGTCCCCCGTGTGTCGGCGCCCTTCACCCACGGAAGACGAAAATTTAGCGCCGCAGTTCAGGAGGCAGGAACTGCGTCGCCATCGATCTTTACAAGTCCTCCCTTGTAGCCTTCGAACGTTGTCTGTCTTACTATTGACGGCGTCCCTACCGTTGTGCTATTTGATACTGGAGCAGCCGTGTCTGTCCTGAACGAATGCCTCTCTCGCGCTGTAAGAAAAGTTACGATGCCACTTTCTGGGTTTTCTCTTCACACAGTAAGTGCCCAGCCAGTTCTGCCTTCAGCAGCATGCACAGCTGGATTTAATATTCAGGGCGTTCTCTGTATTGTGGAGTTTATCGTTCTGCAGTCCTGCTCTCACGACGTGATACTTCGGTGCGTCTTTCTTTCGCGAAATAACGCCATCGTCAGTTGTGCACGTGCTGAAGTCGAATTATCGCCTCTGTGTGACGTGCTCCTCGTCGGCGCCACTTCTCTTCCCACTAAGCTAGTCCTTCGGGAAGACATCGCCATACCCCCGTACTCCTCTGCCGTTGTTCGCGTCTTCTTGACGCTGTCTCTGAAGGCGCTGTCCTCTTTACTCCTCCGGAGCTCTTCATGACCCGCAAAGATGTACACCTCTCTTTCACCACGTTTGACAATTCAGTCAGTTTCAGCTCCATCGTCGTCTGCAATTCGCTTCCTACAGCCTGAAGGCTCTTTACGGAGAAGCACTTGGCCGTGCTCAGCCTCTTGATGACATGTTTATAACCGACGTACCGGATGCTTCGTATGCAGAGCTCACTGACTTCTGTGCACTTTCCACTTCAGCTCCGCCATCACCTGAATTATTCACAACTTTTATTGCCGATCACCTTAATTTTGAGCAGCGCTCCCAGCTTATTCACCTGCTTGCCCAGTTCCGTTCTTTTGATGTCGCTCAGCCTACTCTGGGTCGCACGTCAACCGGCAACCACCACATGGACACTCGCTCTAACGTTATCAGCGGTTTCTCATGTTAAACGCATCTTTCTAGACTACAATTTTCAAGCGCGCGCTTTCAAACACATTTAAGCTTCAAACCGGCAGTCATTCCTTCCTTTCTATCAGGTACCGAAAACTCAATGCGGACCATTGTCATCAGCTAGAAAAAAAAATGCTGTCAGGGTGAACCTTCTTTTGCTCCTAGGGAGATGCTTTAGAGAGGCTTTATAAAGTACGTATATTAAATATAATTAAAATATACCTGATGTGTGAAATACTTTACAGATGACTCAAACAGCAATGATAATGTACGCGCTGCCGTCACATAAATAATTTTAAGAAATGAGACTTCCATGTCAGGCTCCATTCTTTGCTGATGAATTCTGTGTCATTTCGTCAGCTCTTCACGGCATCCTTAATAAAGAAAATGACTAATCTGTCATATTTAGTGACTCATTAACCTTTCTTCAAGCTCTCCCATCTAGAGTGCAATCGAGCATCTGAGGAAACTACAAAATGAATACACCTAATGTCACACCAGAGCTTGAAATGTCGCTTATTGCTGGGTTCATAAAGATGTAAGAATCCTCCGCAACGTAAGAGCAGATTTTATGGTAGCTGGCTTCAAATATCTGCAGCTATGCGACGCCTACTTACCTTAGCAAGATTAAAAATGCGCATTAAAAGGAGCAGTTGTCAAACACTAACAAACAGTGGGGTCAGCAAGAACACAACAAGAGAGATAAAACTTTATTAAGTCCGTCATGGTCTCCAGGGATGGCGGGGGTCCCGAGACTAATTCGCATTCGCCCCCTTCCTCAGAGGCCGGCCAGCTCTTGCTTTCTGGCGGCATCTTCGGCCATCCGGATGGCCCAGAGCTGCTCCTCTGGGTGCAAGCTGAGCATCAAGGAGTCCACTGCTCGGCCGAAGTTATGATGCGTATATTGATAGTGCGGGAGGTTTTGGGGGTGAGGCTTTGGGGCATTGCCAGATAATGTGATCGAGGTCAGCGTGGGGAGTGTCGCAGAGTGGGGAGTGTGCATCGGAGTAAATGCAGGTTGCATAGCACAGGGCTCGGGAAATCTTCAGCGTAGAAAGCCTGTTTCACGAGAATGGCGCAGTTGTCGTCCATGACAAAGATTTTACTAAGTAGTCCTGCGTCACCTAAGGATGGGTCACACAAGGTTGGCATAGCTACCTAATCAATTATAAGCCACAACCAACATGCCAGCACTGCGATGAATCTGAATGTGTCACACATTATAATAACATGTCTCTGCTTAGAAAAATGGAGACAAAGTTATTTCAGTTTTCTTACAAACAAAGAATTCCTTTTCATCCCGTCCTATTATTCAGCAATAACACGCTTCTGCGACATGAATATACATTTAATTATTTAAAGCCCACAGGAGCCATAGAGAAACTGTAGCACATTTCATACTCTTGTATTTGTACTTGGCCATTTACACCATCCTAGGGCATTTGAACAAATAGACTACTTCGAGAAACATATGCTTGGCGCATTATAGCCTGCGCAGCTGCTGCCACGACACTCCCAAATCATCATCCCATTCAGGATGTTTCTGGCCCTTGCGCCACTAAACACCCCACATTGATTCAGGATGTTCTTTCTGTTTTACGCAAGGCCGGTAAGAACAAGTGGAGGCAGATAAGGCTGCCCACATGTTAAAGGCCATCGCGGACGATGCATCCAACTTGCGTCTATGCAACAGCTGTGCACTTTTGCAAGAGCTTGCAAGCTGAGTCCATTACAATGGAGTGCTTGTGTTTCCAGAAAGCTAAAAGCAAGCATATCGCACAGAGCTTCGATGGGCTTCCCAATACGGCTGCCACCTACCCCTGAGGTGACCAACCAATGCTACGTCAAAAGACAGCATCACCGATATTGACGCAGGTAATCGGTCGCGAGCTAGAGCCCATGGCTACAAGCACTGACGCTCTACAGGCGCGCGACAGCTTGACAATCTGGCTAGTTCAAGCCGGCGTCCGGCTAGAGATTGCAATTATGAAAATTCCGCACACTGTTCGCCAGCGTTCTATCCATACTGCCTCTTTGCTTGCAGGTACTGTTCTACCCAGTCGAAATTCTACCCAACGTTGCAAGAACCCAGCTCAGAAGCGATCACCGGATGCCACAACTATTTGGTTCGCGTGTTTTGGGATCGGCCACTTCCCCCCCCCCCCCCCCCCCACCGCCACAGTAGCTTGTCCTTTTAACCTCGACCGTATGTTGACCGCCGCTTCGACCGTGAATGTCGGCCGCTGTCCCTCTCGATGAGACCTGCAATATCAACTTTACCACACGGAGGAACACTACCAGCCGTTCGTACTCACCGCGACGCCTGCATTCCAGTTCTGCTCCATTTTGATTGTCCCCTTCCCCCCTTTTTTCGGGCATATTTACGAAAACCAAGCAACGCAGCTCAAGAAGGTGAGGCTGCATTGACGATCCGGATTGCAAAACCACTGTAGAAAGTGGCCCCAGAACAAACCTAAATAGCGTTTTTGTTTAAGTTGTGCATGTTCGCGATCAAGTCTCAGTAATGCACTCAGGTCAGCGTAGTCGTCTCCGGAATTTTCTAACACCTGCCGAGTCGTCTGCCGTCCGAGTAGCCACGGCAGCCCCACAGCAGTGATGGGAATGTGTACCGTCCACGTTACCATTGCCGGCCACCCAACATCCGATCTCTTTAGTGTACTCGCCAAATGCCCTCAAGAAGTTCTTGGAATAGACTACTTGACAATCCCTTCTGCATGAATTGATTGTCCAATCTGTGTTCTTCGCCTTGAGCTGCCTGAGTACTTTGTCAACACTGCCGCAGACTAGTCAACTTCGCTGCGTCATATTTGACCGGCTACAGCCTCATGCTGCGACCTACACACCCTTGTCTCATTTCCCACGTCTTCGTTGTGACCATTATGTGGTATCTCCTCCCCATGACATTCTCCTGACATGACCAATATCCCTGCTCAATGGTGTTTTTCACTGGTATCAGCAATGGGACGTGGCTCCCCCTCCTGAAGTATGGATCGCCTCCGCAGGTTCTTGCTCCTGCTGTAACAGTCGCCAAGCTGCACCCGTTGAATGACTTCGTGGTTTCTGCTTTAACGCCTTATCTATCATCTGACTCTGCTGAATATTTGGCACAACCCACCTTTGGTTAAGACGAGCCTGCCAAAATGACAGCTCCCAACTTGCGTCCTGCCTACGCCGCTGCACTCCGCCGCGTATGACTGTCCTACCAAAATCTATTTTATTTCAGCAGTCATTCGCTACCACAAACCAACGTGGTAAATCATTCGATGAACAGCAGTAGCGCTCCTTCTATGTACAGATGGGCTTATCGCGTGTTAACAGCTGAACGTCTTGTTAAACAAACAGCGGTGGAGAAAATGCTATTCAAAAACATGGCTGAACTCTCGTGAAAAGCGTCGGAATCAGCAGTCGTCCTGTCCAAAAAGAAAGACAATACCTGAATGTTCCGCGTTGATTTTAGTCACCTGACGAAGATTATGAAAAAATATATCCATTTCTGCAAGTAGATGACTTACTAGATGACTTCCACTGCGCCAGTTAGTCGTCTTTGATCCATTTACTTTCGTGCTACTGGGAAATTGCTGTAGATTAGAAGGTCCGCGAGAAGACGGAATTTGTAACCCCATATGGCCTCAACCAATTTAATGTGATGCTTATGGAACTGTGTAATGTCGCTGCTACGTTCTAGTGTATTATTAACTTTATTCTACGTGGTTTTAAATGCTCCATATTACTTGTTAACTTCATGATGTAATTGCTAATCTAGACGTTCGAGAAGCATCCCCATCGACTCTTTACCATATTTACGTTTTTCGGTGGGCAAACCTACAGCTCAATTCCATCAAATGCTGTATGGACGGTCGTGAAACACGAGTACTCGGACATTTGGTCGATGCTGCTGGTATTCAGCATGACCCTGACAAAATACGCGCTGTCAGCCTATTCCCATCTCCTCGTTCGTCCGCGCATGGGCGTAGTTTCCGTGGGCTGGGTTCATACTTTCGACGCTTCATAATGAACTTTGGCGATATCGCTTGTTCACTCATCAATTTCTAGAAGAGGGCCATTAGTTTCTGTTCGCAACGCGAACAAGCTTCGGCATTTTAATGTTTTCTTCACGCCTCATAAATCCACCCGTTTTGGAACATTTTGATAATTTTGCTTTCACGGAAGCTCGCACTGATGGAAGTGGCCAAAGCATGAGCGCTATGTTCTCCCAATATAAAAAGAACGCAAATCGCGTAATCACTTACAGTAGCCGCTTATCCAGCCGCAGAATGGAATTAATTACCGAAGGCCAACGCCTTTCTCTCGTTTGTACCATTGCTATGCTCCGCCCTTACCTGTTGGGCCAACGTTTTTGTCTTCATAGATAACCAGACTTTATGTGGGCCGTCCTCACTCAAAAACCCAAGAGGCCGTCCTGGACGGTGGGCTTTACGCTTACAATAGTACATATCCTCTATTCCCAATCAATCTGGGCGACTACATAAGGATTCCGACTCGCTCTTCCGCTATCCTACCGGTCCACGCGGTGCCGAAGAACTTGAAGCCGATGCCTGGGCTGATCGATCACCGACTTCCTGAACGTCGCCGTTGAGCAGCGTCGCGAGCCGTCTTTATGATCCCATATCCAGCTCCTCACCTCGGAAAATAACGAGCGTTCGTTCCGCCTGTTCCGACTTCAAGATGGCACGTTCTTCCGGCCCAACATTCAACCAGAAGGGGATGATCTGCTCCCATCCTCTGCGTTTTACTGTTCCCAGGAAGTAGTACGATGCCCCACCGCTGGCCATTTTGGTGTCTGCCGCACTTACGATCCAATGCCGCTCGTTGCGACGGGTCATCGTGGCTTGCGAGCTGTCAATGCCGCAAGAAGCCTCATTTGTTTCTTGATGGGTACCTTCATCCGACAGAAATTCCAAGTGAACGTTTTTACCTCGCCGGTTTGGACCTGCTTGGTCCCTTTCCATCTTTATCCTGGTAACAAGTGGCGGGCCGTCCCGGCGGATTATGCCACGCGTTACTCCATTACACCAACTTCTCAATCTAGCTCTGCAACTGATTTCGTCGATTTTCTTCTTCACGAAGTGAGCCTGCATCATGTCGCTCGTCGCTAACTGCTCACTGATCGGGGCCGTTACTGTCTTTGAAACGTTGTTGACGGCCTTCTCCGCTCCTGCGCTACAGCTCAAAAATTACCCATGGCTTAGCATCCCGATTCAAAGTGACGTACTGAGCGCCTCAACCGCACACACCCCACAAGCACTCTTTGTCCGTCTCCATTGACCACAGGGATTGGGATAGAAGTTTCGCATATGTGATGTTTGCTTACAATTCGTCACGCCACAATGTTACCGTGTAGTCCCGCTTTTGTCTGCTCTAACTCTGCGACCGGCTCCAACCTCTAGGCGCTCTGGTCCCTCCCAATGCCAACTCCACTAATTGCTACGCTCACGATGCCATTTTTCCGGACGCCATAGCATATCGCATTGCCCGTGGTTAACTTGACATGTCTCAGACTAAGCAAAACCTCTTTGTGACTATCGCCACGGAGTAGTTACCTTCAGTTCTTGGTGCCTTGTCCCAGTCTTCCGGATTTCACTTCCGGATCTGCCTGGGCCAAAAACTGCAGTTGCGATACCTCTGGCCTTGCCGGGTCCTGTGCCGAATGAACGAACTAACATATGATATGTAACTATTGACTCCGAAGTCTTCTTCATATCCACCAGCGACTGACATAGTACACATTGTCCAACTGAAGTCTTGTAATTCAAACATTGATTAAACAGACTAAAATGAACCGACACATCGCTTCTGCCACCGGTAGCTAACGTTACGCAGTTTGTGACGCTATGGAAAGACGTTGTGAGGAGAAGGGACATATTATGAGTCGCTGGTATATATATATATATATATATATATATATATATATATATATATATATATATATATATATATATATATATATATATATATATATATATATATATTGTTGGGGTTCGTAGCGACCGCCGGTTCTACGATGCACAGAGCAGTTCCCGAGCTCGAGCTTCTGCTGCGCGCTTGATGCTGCCGATGCTGCTGACCCAGTGCGCACGTTGGTTATCTTCCTTACAATGGCCCCGCGGAAATAAAGGAGCCATCCTGGCGACTTAGGTTTCTGGAAGGACAGTAGAATCGTGATACGGCTTGAGACGCTGAACGTGAACGACTTCGCGGTTACGACGTCGCATGTCGGACGGCGGCGTTAGCGGCTCAATCAGGTAATTCACGGGTGATGTTCTCTCGAGAGCGCGGTATGGCCCGTCGTACTTCGGAAGGAGTTTCGAAGCGAGCCCAAGCGTGCGGTGTGGCACTAACAACCAGACGAGAGCGCCCGGGAGAAAATTGGGAGTCGAGTTCTGGGCATCGTGAATGGCTTTTTGATGGTTCTGGTCGTCCGAGGTGAATCGGCGGGCCAGCTGGCGACATTCCTCGGCGTGTCTGGCGGCTTCCGAGATCGGCAGGCATTCGGATGGGTCTGGCCGGTAGGGCAGAATGGTGTCGATTGTGTGCGAAGGATGACGGCCGTAAAGAAGGTAAAATGGTGAGAATCCGGTAGTGGCCTGAGTCGCGGTGTTGTAGGCATAGGTGACAAACGGAAGAGCGAGGTCCCAATTAGAGTGATCAGGTGAAACATACATGGCGAGCATGTCACCAAGAGTTCGATTAAAGCGTTCCGTGGTACCGTTAGTCTGTGGGTGATAAGCAGTGCATTTACGATGAACAATAGCGCATTCAGCAAGCAGTTGTTCGATGACTTCAGATAAGAAGACGCGGCCTCTGTCGCTTAAAAGTTCACGTGGACCTCCATGACGAAGGAGAAAACAGTGAAGTATGAAATTGGTGACCTCTTGCGCTGTAGCATTTGGTAGAGCAGCCGTCTCCGCATAACGGGTTAAGTGGTCTACCGCAACGATTATCCACCTGTTGCCGGTAGGAGTCAACGGAAGTGGCCCGTAGAGATCTATGCCCACGCGATCAAAGGGTTGGGATGGGCCTTGCAGAGGCTGGAGTTCACCGGCAGAGTTGTGTGGTGGCGCTTTACGGCGTTGGCACTCACAACAAGAGCGGACGAACGTTCGAATGAAATTGTACATTCCTCGCCAGTAATAGCGGTGTCGAAGTCTTTCGTAGGTTTTGAAGACTCCGGCGTGGCCACACTGAGGGTCGACGTGGAACGAGGAGCAGAGCTCTGATCGCAAGGTTCTCGGAATGACGAGTAACCAGGTGCGTCCCTCTGGGGCATAGTTGCGTCGATATAGTAGCTGGTCTCGAATCGCAAAATGAGGAACTTGGCGCCGAAGCGTACGTGACGCTGGAACTTTCGATGTATCCGAGAGAAGGTCGAGCAGAGATGCAGTCCAGGGATCATTAAGCTGTGCAGCAGCGATAGTGTTAACGTCCAGAGAGGATAATGTACTCTCGCAGGCGGAGTCGTCACGGGCCTTCGGGGGAAGCGGCGATCGGGATAGCGCGTCAGCATCGGAGTGCTTTCGCCCGGAACGGTAAACCACGCGGATGTCATATTCTTGGATTCGCAATGCCCAGCGGGCAAGGCGGCCGGATGGATCTTTGAGCGTCGACAGGCAACATAGTGCGCGGTGGTCGGTCACTACGTCGAACGATCGGCCGTATAAATATGAGCGAAACTTGCCAAGCGCCCACACAATGGCAAACACTCCTTTTCTGTAGCGCTGTAATTGGTTTCCGCCTTGGTTAACGTGCGACTCGCGTATGCGACGACGTATTCTGTGTGGCCAGGTTGACGCTGAGCCAACACAGCGCCAAGGCCTACACCGCTTGCATCGGTATGGATTTCGGTTAGCGCTTGAGGGTCAAAATGGCGAAGAATGGGTGGCGTCGTGAGAAGATGGCGCAAGGTTGCGAAGGCGTCGTCACACTCTGGAGACCATGATGAGAGATCTCTAGCGCCACCAATTATCTGCGTGAGAGGCGATATAACTTACGCAAAGTTTCGAACGAATCGACGGAAGTAAGAGCAGAGGCCGATAAAACTGCGTAGCTCTTTCATAGTGGTAGGTTTTGGGAATGCAGTAGCAGCACGTAGCTTCTCGGGATCCGGGCGAATGCCCTCCTTTGACACGACATGGCCTAAAATTGTGAGCTGACGAACAGCAAATCTACACTTCTTCGGGTTAAGTTGCAACCCGGCGTTGGTCAAGCAAGTGAGTACGTGCTGGACACGGAGCAGATGCGTTGAGAAATCAGGGGCGAACACCACAATATCGTCAAGATAGCAAAGACAGATTTTCCATTTGAGGCCACGTAGAACATTATCCATTATCCTTTCGAACGTAGCAGGAGCGTTGCAAAGTCCGAAAGGCATGACGGTGAATTCATACAAGCCGTCTGGTGTAACAAAGGCAGTTTTCGGGCGATCGGCCTCTGCCATCGGAACCTGCCAGTAGCCTGACCGCAAATCCAGCGAAGGAAAGAACTCGCCTCCCTGTAAACAGTCCAGAGCATCATCGATGCGTGGTAATGGGTAGACGTCCTTCAGCGTGATCTTGTTCAAGCGTCGAAAATCAACACAGAAGCGGATGGAACCGTCTTTTTTTGGGACGAGGACCACGGGAGAGGCCCATGGGCTTTGGGAAGGTTGAATGACGCCTCGACGGAGCATGTCATCGACCTGGTCTGCAATGACGCGACGTTCCGTAGCGGACACGCGATATGGTCTTTGTCGCAGCGGTGAGTGAGAGCCAGTGTCGATGTAATGCTCGACCGTCGATGCGCGGCCAAGAGATGGTTGCGCAACGTCGAAAGAACGGCGGAAGTGCTGAAGGAGTGCGAGAAGTTGAGATCGCTGCGAATGCGGCAGATCTTCGGCGATGAATGGGCTGAATACACCAGTGCATGTTGAGTCGGGTACGGAGAGGGCACTCAGCTCATGGACGGCAGTAGCAGGCGCTTCGTCGAGGACGGAGACAATTCGTGTTGAATCGACCGACTCGACGTAACCAAGGCATTCGCGGCGGAGCAGTGATAGCGGCGATTGTCCGGCGTGCGCCACGGGTTAGTGACGGCAGTGGTGGTACAGGGTACGGGAGGGGGAGGGCGGTGCACAGGCTGCTGGAAGCGACGCACGGGCACAGTGCTAGGGGCCATTGCAGCAACCGTAGCATAAGTGAGTGGTGTAGTCACGACATCTTGCTGGTGAACAGCCGGCAGCGCTTCCGCGACCTCTTCATGGATCACGTTATGGAGATGAGACGTCCAAGTGCTGGAAGACTCCTGAGTAACGGACACCAGAGATAGCTGTCGTGCAACTTCTTCGCGGACGAAATCCTTGATTTGGGTTATCAGGGAGGCTTGTTCTGGGCCGGTGGTCAGGCTGCAGAGTGACGTCGCATTTTGTGTGGGATGTCGCCTTGTCAGAGCTCGCTGCTTACGCAACTCATCATAGCTCTGGCACAAGCTGATGACGTCGCCAACAGTGCGTGGGTCCTTGGCCAGAAGCATCTGGAACGCGTCATCATCGATTCCCTTCATGACGTGCTTGATCTTTTCCGCTTCCGTCATGGCAGCGTTCACGCGCCTGCACAAATCTAAAACGTCTTCTATATAGCTGGTGAATGTCTCACCCGTGTCCTGTGTGCGTGTACGCAAACGCTGCTCGGCTCGGAGTTTCCTGATGGCGGGTTGGTCAAAGACTTCGGTAATCGAAGTCTTGAACACCGACCACGTTCGGATATCCCTCTCATGATTTCTGAACCAGAGACTGGCCACGCCCGCGAGATAGAATGATACGTAAGCCAGTTTATCTGAGTCATTCCATTTGTTATGAACGCTCACCCGCTCGTAGGACGACAGCCACTCTTCCACGTCGTTGTCGTCGGTTCCGCTGAAGATGGGAGGTTCCCGTTGGCGAACGGTACCAGGGCAAGAGACGGGTGGTGGTGGAAGAGTCTGCTGGTCGGCGTCCGGCATGGCAGAGGGTAGCGTCCGAGAACGGAGTTCCAGGATGGTAGAGTGGAACGCTACCCAGCACGGCTCCACCACTTGTAAAGGAGATTTATTGGGGTTCGTAGCGACCGCCGGTTCTACGATGCACAGAGCAGTTCCCGAGCTCGAGCTTCTGCTGCGCGCTTGATGCTGCCGATGCTGCTGACCCAGTGCGCACTTTGGTTATCTTCCTTACAATATATATATATATATATATATATATATATATATATATATATATATATATATATATCCTCAGCAACCAGCGTTGTTGGCTTAGTGGCTTTGATGTTGGGCTGCTAAGCACGAGGTCGCGGTACCGAATGCCGGCAACGGCGGCCGCATTTCGATGGCGCCGAATACACCGGTGTACTGGTGTAGGTGCACGTTAAAGAACCCCAGGTGGTGCGAATTTCCGGAGTCCCCCACTACTGCGTGCCTCATAATCAGAAAGTGGATATGGCACGTAAAAAGCTGTAAGTTCTTTTTATATATCTTCAGCAAACACTCTGCCCCGTAATATGACGTGAAAGAACAAAGTGGGAAAAGAGAAATATATTGTATAAACGCCTAATGACCAAAATAGTTTGTGAGTTTCCGCAAAATGCGAAGGCGGCCCTACGCTGCAGAGGTAGCAGGCTTGCACAACATCACAAACCGAAATAATATGTCCTAAATAAGTACTATTATGGAAAATTTGAAAGGAAACACAGGAACGCGTAGAAAACACCCTCAGACCCAGCTATGGGAGATATGAAGCGGCGGCCGTCGGAAAATAAGTGGAAAGGGCGACGCTGTTCTAACAACTATTCGCACTCGCGCCGTGCGTCTGCAAAGTGCGGAACGCCGCATAGCCAGCAGACAGTGATACCAGTGTTAGATATTGCGTCACTGGTAACTTTCTGCGCCGAAGCGTTACAAAAGGTAGCATTGTTCCTTACTTCGATATTGATTTATGAAAAATCTTGTAAATCGGGAAAAAATGGGCTGTAGGGGTGAGCTCAAAATAAGTTTATTGGTGCTTTCGGAATATCAAAAAGATATTGAAGCAAATGAAGTAAGGCCTTTCATCCCAGCTTATGCCCGTCCTTTGTTCGTTGGTGGCCTAATAACGCGTCATGCCACCGCCGATTTGAACGACGGCCTCCATTCTTTGGGGCAGAGACGCGTAGAGAGCCTCGATGAATGTGGTATCACGTTCAAGGTGCTTCCGCTCATGTCCTATTTCTAGTTGTCCTATAGTTGGTCGGAGTCCGCCAATTCTAGGGATCTCTTCGAAAGGTTCACTTTCATACGGCCCCAAATGTGATATACAATGTTCATGTCGGCACCCTTCCCGCACCGCTGAAGTCGCATTACCCCTCGCTCTTTTGAAAGGCGGGCCACGTCCTTCGATGTGCGAACGGTAGACAAGTCCTGCTGGAAAAAAATAACACCCAACCGGGTGCTGCCCGTTCAACACATAGGGAATCATCAGGTGCTCGAGCGGAGTGCAATACGCAGCACTGGTGTACCTCCCATCAGATCTCACCAGTGGGCCTAGGCCTTCGTGGGAAATCGTCCCCAGACGTCCACAAGCACGCGTCCGCTGGCGGCCACCTCCTGGATATTCAGCTCACTAAAGCGTGTGTTTTCGGTCCGCCACACTCTCTTTCGTTGGTTCCAGCGGCTCGAGAACGTGAACTCATCAGGGAAAACCACATACTTCCAGTCGCTGCCGCTCCAGCTGCGGTGTTTAGTAGCGAATCTCAGGCGAGCCCCCTTGTTGGCTGCGGTGAGCAGTCGTTTCTGTGTGGCGATGCGACTTCGTAGTCCTGCTTCTCTGAGCCTTCGTCGTACCGTGCCTTCGCTCAAGTTGTCCAGGCCAACAGCAGCTCAAACGTCCTCTAAACTTTGAAATGATTTGTCGTTGACGGCAGCCACGATGCAAAGGTATTGGTCGTTCATTGTTGATGGGGGTCGTCTACCATGCGGCGCATCTTCCACACGTCCTTGGTCTCGCTAAGCCTGGATAATCCGGTTGACCGTTTTCAATGGGCGGCTTGTCCCGAGAGCAATATTGCGCTGCGTACAACCCATTTTAGACATTTCTATTATATCTTCCCGCTGTTTAAGTGGCACTGAGGCATCTTGAGGCTACAAAATCACAGCCGACTTCTCCGCGTGGGCCACTGCAGTGTGCTACATGAATTTTTGTGAACAAAGTTCGTGCAACAATATCGCATGAGAGACAGTTTGTCAATGTGTGCTTTTTCATTTTTATTCATTCTGTTTGCCTCTCGTCATTGGCTTGAGCTCCGCCGCAGTTCAAGGTGCCACTGATTAAAGGGTGCGTCAATTCAAATAAGGAATCGGTTTGAAATACAGGGCAAGCTTGGTCTAAAAGTACTGCCAAGTGGTGGCGCGAAGAAAAAATAACAGAATGGAAGAAAGAAAAGAAAATGAATCGGTGCAAGTAACTGCAACGACTACTGTTTAACCGGCTGTGAGACGATACCATGTTATCGGCGAAATGACGTAAGCCAACAGTTAGTGGAAGAACACTCTCCTCTCTCTCTTTGTTTTTCACAATGCCATCCGCGTATCGGTCTGAGTCTGTTTCTAGGCTGTTTGCAACGCGTTCCTGCCTTCCCTTTCATATTGCTCATAATAGTGCCAGAAGTAACCAATCTTTCCTAACTTACTGTATACATAGGTTGGTTAAAGGTGATTCAACTGTGATTCAATGCAGCTGCCCACCGACTGCCTCAAGTCAAATATGTTTCCCGTGCTCCGTGGTGATTCCAAGAGTTGCGTTTTTGAAAGGTGGAGAGAATGGCCTGAGTGAAGTGCCTCTAGCCTGCTACTCCACACTCGGGAGGGCTTTTGGGGAATTAGTGAGATCGGATGTGAAGAGTATTAACGCGACAGCGTTAAGGAGCTCGTGTCGCAGAAAAGCCGGTGTCGTCGGTGTCGGCGTCGGCGGCGTTGGCAGTGAGCGATAAATCCCGGCAGGCACTTCATGAATAAAAAACAACTTGGAAGGTTGGCTGGGTGGGAATCGAACCAGGGTCTCCGGAGTGTGAGACGGACACGCTACCAGTCAGCCACGAGTTCGATGCTTCAAAGCGGTACAAAGGCACCTCTAGTGAATGCGGTGCTGCCTTAGAAACGAGCTGTAGAAAGCTATACTGTGGTGTATATCGGTAATTATTAACATGTAACTTACAGAAGTCGCAGTTACACGAGTAGCGAAGTGCGTTTCCGCTAGTTCTTCTGCGCTTTCCGCACACGCAGAGCCATCTTGCGGCAAACAATGAAGACCCCTTCCTCTCAATGTACGGCTCTGCCCCGACAGGTGGCGAGCCATGCACGCATTGGGGCTGTGCGGGGACTGGTGCGAGGCGCGTCGCGGCCCAGACTCCCTCTACCCTGACGACGCTTCGCCTTGCTCCCTCACGAGTCGCAGAATCGAGCGTCCTCCTTTCTTTAGATCGCTATCTGTCTATCTCTCTGCCCATGCCGATCACGACGTCTGGCTGGCGTGCATCGTTTCCCCCTCCGAGACACCGAGTTCTTTGGTTCGTTCCGCTTGCTCAGGCGCACGTTTCGTTGCCGCGCCGAACGCTGCATTGCTCGACGCTCACCGCGTCCGATGCGGGGCGCCTCGTAAGTGATCGCTGCGCCGTAGCCCATTGTCTTACATCCCTTGGCGGGTCGACGGGAACGCTGTCGTGTTCCACTCTTGAAGGCGAAGCTTAAGCGTCTTCCAAATTTTTACCGTCTAAACAGGCGTGTGTTAATCGCCCGTTTCATACATTTGTCTTTATTCTCTTGCGAACTGCCATAGTGATACTTTATTATTTAAATTTATTAAGCAGACATAAGGCAGCCCAACGAAGGGATTCACTTGTGTAGTTTCACAAAATTTACAAACATTGTGTACCACTTGAATTGAGTAATCCCGCGTTACTCTTTTGTGCGCCCTGAACTCGAAATACTTATTTTAGTTGTGGCCCTGAAAGTGCACAGTGTAGTCAGACATGTTGAAATTGAAGCAGCACCTAATAACAGTATGGCTGATTTCATTTTTAGCTCGTCATGTGATATATACAACAACATGTTGGTTAGCGGGAGTTTTCCTCATAGCGTAAAAATAGCCATAGTAGTAGCTGTACACAGGTGGCGATTCTTCATTGACCTATATACTCCCACACGAATATGTTCCTTTCTTCAAGAGACGTAGGCGTACCTTTAAAGATCACGGCCTCGCAGAAAAAAAAAGATTTTCCTCTGAAGTATTGTTTGTTACCGGCTGGACGCTAATAATTTGTCTGTCATCCCGATTCGCTTGCATATGCTTTTGCTAACAATTGTAGGTTGGGAAGGTTTTTGAGAATAGGCGATCCACATTATCAAAGTTTTTCTTTTATCAACAGGCAGCGCTTGTTGATGATGCGAAATGTTTTTTTGAAATATTATATCAACAGAATTCGCATTACCTAGCATTAAAACCTCAACTTCATAATTTTGAAAGTATATGGGGACCGGTGGGACCCTTTATTGACGTCAGGAGTGCTTTTTATTATATGATGCATCATTATTTTTCGCAGGTTTCCTCTACGTGACATAAGGTGGTTACTTTACGTATCACTCCTATTGTCTGGCAGGCTTACATTTGTAAACCACAATGGTGCTTGTTTAACGTGCACGGAAATGAAGTTCAGCACACAACAAGGGTTCATTATTGGTTCGCTATGCTTTAGCATTTATTTAAATGATACTATAACTACCTCTGACACCTGAAATTTAGTTTTGTGCTGATGACACCAGTTTGCTTTTCTATGGTCAGTTTAGCTCAATTAGAAGAGCGACAAATCTTTGTGGGAAAAATTTACCTTAATAATCTCTCAATCAGCATCAGCTAATATTTCCTAAACTGAGTACCTTGCGTTTAAGCAGAGAATCAAACCGTCATGACACTTATATTTCTCTCTATATTCTCACTTCTGAAATTGAACGCGCCTCTGTCAATAAATTTGTGTACTTTCTAATATTGATTTAGTTGCACTACTCACGTAAAAAGATACATTTTACTTCTATGCCATAAATCATAGTTTGTACGATCCCGTAGGTGGTACCAATTTGTTTAAACCCTCACTTTTATTATTTGCTAATTATTCTGGATCCCCACTATTCCTCGTTTGGGGTATCAAACAGAAAACAAGCTTATAAGTTTAACCGTCCTTCAAAAACACGCTTTGCACAACAAGGAAAACCTCGGACGACCTGATCGAACAAATGAATCATTTCCTCTGATTAGATCACTAAGTCTTGAACAGTTATGTAATGTGAAGCCCTATACGTGCATTCATGCTGAAATATTAAAAAAAATATTGTGTGTGCATTTGTAGACACCTGCGTACAAAGCACGAAGCAATAGAGAATAGCATATAGCCACTCTCATTTACCCTCTTGCCAGATGCAATTTATGTATAAAGCACCGAAGTACAAGGTACTTAGTTTCTTTTTAAATCTACCTCCGCATTATCCCGCCTACTGTTGAAACGCGTATGTCGTCGTGTTCCTTCAAAAGTGTTGCTAAATGTTATCTGTCGTCCTGCACAGACGAAAGGAATATCTTTGATACATATTATATGGGTACTGTAAGAGTAAAAAACAGGACAGTGAATAAGGAATATTTATGGCGTAGGGCATGCACATCTTCGAAAAAACTGGTGTTTATTAAGGATGCCTCTATGGTTTGTTGGATTTCAATGTTCATTCGTTCTATATTGTACTGTAGTAAGGCACTCCAAAAGACATGCGCTCTCTAATTAGAGACTAGATGAACTTCAGCAGTTTTCATATATAGGTATGACACCTAGTTTTTTGCAGCAGCTCGCATGTTTTTTGCGAACTCCTAAAAATACCTCGAGAGTGCGAAAACAGGCATTGAAGCCACGTGTAGTGCATGTTCCTTGGTGAAATTTCAGCCAGTGCGACAAAGAAAACATTTCGATACTCAACCCAATAACCTGCCGACACAAATTCGTGACATAGTTGAATGAACTTACCTCTCTAATTTACCGTGTAAGCTGGCGCTTCAAAATCATTGGCGCAAGCGTCAGATCGCATTTAGACTATTTTGTTGCGCGAGCTGATAGCGCACCTGTTTACCTCGTGGCAGCTGGTGCTTTCGCGGTATGTGTCACCTTGCATAGCCTTCGATATTGATGCAGTTAACCCTTGTACTACCTCCGTGATCAGCCAAGGTTGCAACAACAGGTTCCCGCACTCCTTTAGTCGTCCTAACAGCGTCTCGCTCTTGACGTCACTGTCAGCCATCGTCGTCACCAACGTCTTATGACTGCACCAGACACGGTGGTGTGTTGTAGGTAGGTCAAGCTAGGACGTGTAAATGGAGCCAGAACGTTGTCGTGGCCTAGGGTTTCTGCTTTGGTGTGCAGCACCTTCGATCCAAGCCAAGTACAAATGGTAGGGCGTATCACGTTGATCAGTTTTCCTCGAAGAAAATGAGAAACACCCTCTAAACACAGTTGAGACAGTAGAAGAATAGGGCATTCTCGTTTACTGGTACAACCTAGTTAACTTTGAAAGGTTTCTTGTTGAAAAAGTTTCGCTGGTTGCACAGTATATCTAACAGGCTCTCGTTCTGGTGTCCGTTTCCTCGTGTGTCGAAAGCGCCACGTATTTAAGTTAAGAGAAAAGTTGTCCATTTAAAGCACGTGCAACTTTGTTGCGTAAGTTATATTAAAGTTGCCTTTAAGCACGAATGCCCTTCCACGTCAAATTCCGCGGAATTATTAGAATATTAGGATATATGTGCAAATATATTAAGATTGTGCGACTCGAAGGATATATCAGCCATAAATACGCAATGAGAGGCATCAGGATAAAACTGACTTGGTACTTTGAACCATTTTCTCTCACAGGTTCAAAGCTTTACTTATGTTTTCAAGTTATTGCGCCGTGCAGATAATTGGACCTTTATTCTGCATATGTTAATTATCAGAGCGAGAACGACCTTTGAAAGATACGACAGATTTAATTACCCGCGCTATCACCAATCTGTTCACCTTTATCACGCAGCGAATATATTGTTTCGTCTCTAGGTATAAAATCAACCTCTAATAAGTAAGATCATCTCATTATTTGAAAATTGCAGGTGTATTGCTATGATGGTCATTAAACATGGAGCGGAATAAATTAAACTGTAAATAATTTAAACTTCTACACGTTATAATTGTGTTCTCCGCTCTGCGATTAAATAAGGCTGCGGGTTTTGACACGGAAACATCAGCCATTTTAGGTGAAACGTAGGCGGAAGAACTTTTCCACGACTTTCTCTTGGGCTCCTGCAGTTGAAAGCGTATTGCCCACAATCAGCTCTTGTCAAGAAAGCATCAACTATTTAAATATCTAAAAGGTACGTTTCCTCTGCAGAACATTACAAAAAATATTGTACTGATGGAGTGCGCTAGATAACGGCGTATTAGGGAAGAATTGGGAGGATGATTTTTTTAAGATAAAAGAGCCGGACCTCCGGCCCCTTGGATATATTTATCCCAGGCAGTTAAAACAGGCCGCGACAATGTAAGATTGGCTATTGCCAAATGTACACAGGTCAATTCATCTTTGGTAAAGTGCAGAGCTGGCTGGATTACATTCACAAGGTAAACAGTTCTCGTATCGTTCTTGCTAACAATCCTAGCTTGAAGAGAAGGTACTATTGGCAGTAAAAATAACAGTGACGGTATGGAGTCATATTCTTTCAGTCGTCAAACATGGTTAAACTGTCATCCATGGTGTCATATATGGCAAGATAACGTTAATGGCCCAATTTGATAGGGGACTGGAACAATTCATTAAAAGTTACAATATGGTCGGTACTGTTTGTTATGGAGACCTGTTATGGAGAACTACTTTTGTTATGGAGACCTGAGGGTCCCAAGTGAATGCATGTATCCCACAAAAACGACAGCGACGGAAGTTCGATTTGGCTGACGTGCATGATGAATACTTTTTTGGTGCTGTTGAAAAGCTGAGATGAAGTTACGGTTACGGTGACGGCATAGCTCTACTTGACAGCCGGCTTCGGACCTTGGGGTACACTCATATAGAACAGAAAGGTATGCACAAAAGTGTCGATGATGTAAGATGGGTGGAAGAAAAAAAGGTAGAGACAAGTAGTAGCTTGAGTGACATTTTCGTGGGCATCTGTGAGAACCGAAAATCCAGGTTCTAACCAAAGTGATCAGATCTAACGTATATATGAACTTAAGACCTACCAAAGATTGGAATCAGGCCCATATTTCCGAATAAAGCGGCAAGTAGTGGGATAAGATTAATTTTATCACTGTGACGAAATGGTAACTAGAGCTTCAAAGACTACACATGAAGACTAACAGCAAGAAAGTGACGTTTTGGCAAAATTTGTTGCACATCAATAGTCTAACATGATCGCCAAACACGCGTCTAGATAGCCACTGAAAGAAAGTTTGTTCAAATCTGCGAAGGATTTCTCAAAGACGTCAATCCTTCAAAAAATAATCAACATAGTGTGACTAACTGTTCTTCTTAAGGTTCAATGTGAACTTTATACAAGAACTGCTTGACAATCTACCATGGGAAGATCTTGTCAGACTCAAGGGTACAATAAGCAACTTATTCAACCACAATGTATAAGACTTACGAAGTGACTATAGTATACGAGTAGTGAATACTTTGCAAACAC
The DNA here is from genome assembly GCF_023375885.2 of Dermacentor andersoni. Taxonomy (NCBI): domain Eukaryota; kingdom Metazoa; phylum Arthropoda; class Arachnida; order Ixodida; family Ixodidae; genus Dermacentor; species Dermacentor andersoni. The sequence goes on from NC_092820.1 coordinate 97,260,528, forward strand.
TCTGTGCACTCATTCGAAGTGACCAAAAAATCCCATGGCGACCATGGTTTTGACCTCATCAGTCTCTTCATTGTAATCGATATACTTTAAAAACGATGCAAAAATAGACTAATTTGATCCGTGACTTGCTGGATGGCGATTACAATCACAGCCTTAAATTGCTAGTTCTACGATTTCTGCTCGTGCTTGCAACAGCTACAGAAACTGTTAGCAATAATACATTGCCAGAGTACGTCATGCTTAACTTTATTTTCGAAGCCATTCATCAGCTGCCTGCAGGCGAGCATTCTTGAGCACATTGTCGCTTTGACGCTGTCCCGGTCTTCATAATCCTTGTAAGCTATAGAATGTATGGGGAACCAGGCCTTAGATTGTGCAGTTTTCTATTGTAGACAATGAAATGGCATTGAATGGCTATGGAATGGTTCTGTCCACTGGAACCACTTCTATGTTCTCATAATTCTTGTTTCAAAAAGATAACTGACAGTTTTTAATCTTCTTTTCCCGCTTTTACCGCTACCATTCTCGTTTTATTTGCTATCAATGGCAAATAAAAAGTACTGAGCACTTTTCGCCCTCTCTTTCTCGTTCTGTAGCTAAACAAAATTGAGGTAAACCAGCTTAAACCTAGTTGCAGAACACTCGGAAATTAACGTCTTGTTTCCGTGCGCCCAGTATGTTGTCTAGTTCAGCTGGAATCATAGTCGTCGACGTCTTTCCTCACAGTGTCCGACATAAATATGCTCGATATTTCTATGATAGAGCGAGCCATGCGAGAAGATAACCTTAAAAAGGTACTAAAGAAAATGTTGAATGCAAAGATAACCACATCATCGACATGAGCGTTCGCGTCACCCATAAAAGTAGTTCCAAAACAAGATAGATCATTGCGTCTTTGTACTGACTTTCTTTTGGTAAATCGACAAAGGGAACTTTTCCCATTTCCCACGCCCCCCGCTGACGAAATCATTGATGAAACTGGTGAATTTATATAGTAATCATCAAATGACCTATGCCGAGAGTATTGGCAGGTGCCCTTCACAGAAGAAACCGAACAATTCACTGCTGTTCTAATGCCCCTTGGAGTCTACGAATGTAATAGGCTCCCTTTCGGTTGGACAAACAGCGCAGCCTGGTTTTAGAAACGGATAAACAAAGTGTTGCTGAGCCTATTTTGTAGTTTGTATGTTGCCTGCTTACTGGACTATTCATGAACGAAAGAAAATCATGACTAGTACGTCACGGAAGTAATCACGGCTTTGAGCGAAGCTGAGCCAAACACCAAGAAAAATGAGTTTTCCTAAAAAACGTCGTATTCAAAGGAAGAATATGAAGAATATGATGGCCGCAACAAAAGCGCGACAGAAGAGTGAGTTGAACGTATACGCCAGCTGGTGAAGCCCATAGCTGTCTGCTTACTGGATGTTTTTCTTGGATTAGCAGAGCACTTCAAAACTTTCATTCCATGGTACGCCACAAAGACTAAATGCCTGACGGTCCTACTGAAAAAGACAGTGCCCTTTGTAAAATCAAAGCAATGCGACGAGACCTATAATTACTTCGTACTAACCATTTTATTGGATCCTGTTCTGGTTTTTTCTGATTTTCAATTTCTGTTGGAACTCTGCATGGAGGCCTGAAATTGCGAAACTACTGTGGTGCTGTATCAGAGACTTGATGGAGCCATGGCATCGTCAGATGAAGGTATTTGATAATAGCCTTATGCATTTTCGAAAGCTGAAGACAATTACCTTTATGCCGAAAAAGAGCCTCTAGCAGTGGTCATCACTCTTAGTTATTTCCGGCCGAACTTGGACCAACGCCATTTCAAGTTATTCACCGATAATCAAGCACTGAGCCACCTTAGGTTTAGCGCAACCGAAGGAACGACTTGTGAGATGGACAGTCGAAATACATCAATTTAATTTCGACGTCGCTTATCGACCTGGTTAAAAACTCCCGGATGCAGAAGGCCTGTCAGGATTCCCCGTGCAGGCAAAGCACCAGCATGAGAGCATACCCTAATTGACTTCTTGGGAAGACACTAATAATATGAAAAAGCGGAAAGATAAATTCATGTTCCCAAATTAAAAGTCCCGAATATTCTAGGAGTTTCTCATGACAGACCCGAGTCAGATGGCTACGGTCCTTTTAATTCTTCCTTTATTTATTAATTTATAGATACTGCGATGCTTTACGATATCTTAGCAGGATGGGAAAATACAAGTACATTCATACAAACTTGTAGTTCAAGCAATCATGCCGACGCTTGAATTGGAGCAAGGCAAAATGACAGAATGAATGAAAGAAGGAGCAAAAAAACTATATGCGGCTGAGTCATGCATGCAGCTGCGCCTGAAAACGGTATAAAGAGTTTAGCGTAACAACTTCATCTGGAAGTTTTTTCCAAATAACTATTGTTCTTGTAAAATAAAACTATTTGAAGCAGTTGGTAGACACTGTTAGTGGGGTTACGTCTGGGGAGTGTTTATGACGAATAGCATAACCAGTTAAAGGTGTTAGGATGGGCCAGGAATAATATGGTAGTGGTCATTTATTAGCTGAAAAAAGAATTTTAATCGCGCAACACGATTTTGCTCTGTAATCGAAAAGAAACCTCTGCACTTAAGGAGATTTTGTTATGGAAGATTGACCGTAAGAATTGTAGATAAATCGGACAGCTTTCTTTTGAACCCTTTCTAACTTTTCAATATTTCTTTTTTAGAGGGGTCCCAAGCGATTATCGCATATTCTAAAGTAGAACGAGCTATTCTACTATATGCCAGGAGGCGGACAGCTGGTGTGGAGAATTTTAGCGACCGTCTGAGGGTGAACAGTTTGCGAAGACAATCAGTCATTACAGTGTCAGTATGTTTTGCCCAGGAAAGATTGCGAGATACACGTATACCGAGATATTTATAGGGAGATACATCGGGGATATAGGTGTTCTGGGCAAAATAGTGGAAGAGAGAAGGCTGTTTCCTTAGTGTTATTCTGATAAAGACGATTCTTTCATAGCTAATAGCCATTTGCCATTGATGGCACCATGCAACTATTTTGCCAAATTCACTATTTACCCTGATCTTATCTTCAGGTGCGTCAATTTTGTCATATAGTATACAGTAACCCGCGTAAACCCTAATTTTTACAGATAGATTATTACCAGTGTCAATTATATAAACCAAGAGTAGTAGAGGACCCAGCACAGATCCCTGGCGAACACCAAAAGTGACAGGTAATGTGTTGGAGGAAGTCTGGTCTATCTTATCGAATCGGAAACGGTTGGTTAGGTACGTTTGTATACATTTCAATAACTTATCGTTTCTAAGTATAACACTTAGTTTGTAAAGTAATGGATGATGGATGTAAAGGAATGGTTTCTGGATAAACCTACTCAATATGTCGAGCAGATTTACATGGGACACTATGAAGATATACGTCAGCAATTATATCGACTTTCCATAATTGCCAACCATACAAGGCGAAATATAGGACACACGGAAACAAGATAGTAATATTCGAGTATTCTGGGACTCCACTCCGGGTGGTTCACCTCGATTTTGGTGAGCTACAGGAAAAGAAGGATGAAGTGAAAAGTACTCAATCCTTTTTTCATTACCATTAATCGATGTACGAGAATGGTGGCGGCAAAAGTGGGGAAATAAAATTCAAAAACTGTAATTGACCTTCTCGAACGCAAGATGCTTGAGAACATAAAAGTGTAAGTAGCCCATAATGGTGGTGCCTTTTAATGCAAACAACTCGCAGAATGGGCTCATAGAAAGGATTGAAACACCGTTTTCCTGCTACATACCACGTGGAGGTAAATGAATTGGCACAGAACGTCATGCCTGACAAAAAACAATACATGCCTACGTAGCCCGATTTCGACAGTGGGTGTAAATGCCCTTCTGAAGCCGCCGTAACCCATCACAAAACTGCTCATGTCACTGCTCTCGACTGTAGTAGATACTTTCCATCCAGTGGAAAAAGTGAGTAGCTTTCTGCCGAAGTTGGACTGACCTTACCGAAGCTTACAGTGCTCAAAGAAAAAAAAAACGATGTCACCAGACAACCATCAACGATACCGCAATGCAGTGCAGTAAGGCTTCAATAGACGTCGTGGAAGTCCTATGCAAGATATTCAGTCAGTTGCCGACAGCCTCAAACGTAGCATAATCCGCCCTTCCTCAAGCCTTTGGTCGTCACCTGTCGTTTTGGTGCGTAAGAAAGACGGCTCAGTGGAATTTTGCGTACACTACCATGCCTTGAACAAAATAGCCCAAAAAGATGTATATCCACTGTCCCGCATCGATGATGTGTTAGTTCATTACAAGGTGCGGAGTATTTCTCCAGCCTTGATCTACGCTCCGAATACTGGCAGATCCCCATGCACAAAGCAGACAAGGTAAAAACTACCTTTGATGGACCTTACGAATTTAACGTAATGCCTTTCGGCCTGTGTAATACTCCCACCACATTTGAGCGGTTGATTGACACTGTACTACGGCGCGTAAAATGGAAGACTTGCTTTGCTACCTTGACGACGACATCATATTTTCTTCGACCTTCCATCAATACTTGCACCGCCTCGACGATGTCGTGACATGCCTCTCAACTGCAGGCCTTCAGCTGAATGCACAGAAGTGCCACTTCGCCAACAAAACCACTTAAGTATACGGAAACCTTGTCAGCAAGGAGGGCCTTCGACCACACCGCCATAAGGCTACCGTTCTCCTACCGAAGAAGCACGCGAGCTGGCGCGCTTCTTCGGCTCTTTGTTTGAACTCTTTTACATGTTCGCTGGCCGGGCTAATATCAGCCAGAGGTAGCATGGCGTCAAGTGCGGACGTGACGTGGCGCCCGTATACAAGGTCAAAAGCGTAAACTATGTAGTCTCCAGTAAAGTAATGTTATACGCGAAGGTCACATAGGGCAAAATCTCGTCCCACGTCGTGTGCTCTACGTCGATATACATGGAGCCAGCGTTCTGTTCAGGCGTTCCGTTAATCTATTGGTTTGAGGGTGATACGCAGTGCTCTTGCGGTGAGAGCAGTGCGTCAGCTGGAGAACGTCCAGCTGACGTCCGGCGAAGGTCGGCTGTAAATGCTGTACCGCTATCGCTGATGACAACAGACGGTGCACCATGTCGTAGGATGATGTGGCGTACAAATAACTTTGACACTTCATACGAGTTTGCTTGCGGAATAGCTTCGGTTTCGGCGTACCGGGTTAAGCAGTTGGTAGCGACGTCTATCCATTTTTTGCGCGAAGAGGTCTCTGGGAATAGCCCAAGTAGATCCATTCCTGTTTGTTGGAATGGTGCTTAAGGAGCGTTCACAGACTGGAGAAAGCCAGCCGGTTTAAGTGGTGGTTTCTTGCGGCACTGACAATTGCGGCAGGTCTTCACGTGCCATTTCACAGAAGAAAAAAGCCGGGGTCAGTAATACTTCTGTCGTATCCTTGCTAACGTGCAACACGACAGGCAGTGCAATAGTGCACAGAAATTTCTGGTGCAACATGAGAAACTATGTTAGCATAGAATCGCAATGGTCACATGTTTTCAATGGTTCTGGCGTTGGAGACATAAAAATTTTCCGTGTATACACGTGCTCTGCTTTGAATGACATGTAATCGCATAAGCGCGGTGGTTCGAGTAACTACGTTATTTTGCACAAAAAAAAATTATCGCAGAGCCTTTACAATGATACCGATGTGCGTCAGGTTATTTTGACGTCGTATTTTGTAAGGAGATACGCCATCCGTGTTACTTTAATTTCGAATAAGGTTTCATGTAAATATTCCATAGTTTTGCTGTCAAAATCAGTTTTTCATGTGCTGAAGTCTTTTACGAGTATAGATTTAGGCAAGAGCCTGGGTCCTGCACTTCGATATTATTTTAGTATGACTGCATTCATTAAATGTAAAAAAAGGTTTCGTTTGAACTTGAACATATATTTTTAATAGCAATGTTGGCATGTGAAACGTTCTACTCCTTGAGCTACGTTACTCTGACATGCAGTTCATATTTGAACAAGAAATGAAACTAAATATTTGTTTGTAAACATTGTTTTACTATTTAACGTTTAAGCTAATAACATTGCGCGAAGTATGGCAAGTTACAAATTATAGTCGGTCAATTTTGAAGTCCCATCCATTTCGAACCGATTATGAACACGAAACCGGTTTTGAATTTGTGCGACCTAGTTCACTGGGGTTCCACAAATTTTTCAGCCTCAATCAATAAGAATATGCGGCGTTAAAAAAGTTAGTAGAAGAACAATCCGCGTATGTCAAAATCGGTGCTTATGTCAAAATTCGGTCGAAGTGGCTACGACTTACTAAGTGAATGGCTTCAATTCGTGCCGGCCAACATATGCGTTAAATTGATTAATTATACAGCTAATCCTTCAAGTTTCGTTATTTAGTTCATTATTTGTATCGGTTACCAGTGTAAGTAATGTATACCACTACGAGTGTTACAGCTAAATTAGTACATTTGTTTTAAATGTCAGAGGAGATGTTTAAAAATGACCGTACAAGCATGCCGCGCAGTTGGTTAACCAGCAGAGCTGAAAAGTGGGGCCTCGTTGCTTATCATTGCGTTAATCCCGGCGGTTCAATAAACGACGGCTTGGTAGGCTGCCGCATCCTCAGTGAGCAGTTGCTGCTTGCACTAAGCTGCATGAGCCTGTACGTGTGACCGGGCTGCAGGACTGGCACGGCGTAGACGAGCTCTTTCCGGTGTCTGCTCGCGGCGCTGCTGATCGAAGGCTGCCTGCCACTTAGGAGTATGCATGACCCGTAGCCTATCCATTTCGTAGGCGCAGAGAAACTGCTGTGCGCGCGCTCGGTTGCGATGGAGAGCCACGACGTCAATACTGCACAGCCAATCGCGCACCTCCCTGTCACTTTTTTTTTCGCGCATGTGCGTGAGGTTGCAATAAAGGAGTTTTTGGCGTACAGGCGACAAGTGAAAGGATGGACGTATCAGCTAGACACAAACAATTTTGCTGTAAAAAGTTTGGTAACCATAATATAAAGCCCCTGTATACATACGTTGCACAAAGCCATAAAATTCAAGTTACACTACAAAATTTAAGTTTTTTTTTTTTGCTTATCGTAAGCAACTATACTTACACATAAGGGAATGACAGACAGCAAAAACCGTGTCCTGGAAATTTTGGGAAGTCTACAATATGTTAAAATCTGTTTTAGCAAGTACTGCCTTCCGAGGTAGGCGGAAATGCATCTTCGTTATAATTGCTGTATATTGTCCACGAAAACATATAACACTGTGACAGGCATCACTACTTCGTGGCATAAAATTGAGCTGTATACCGTTTCGTCCTTACCGTGTTCTTTATCGCGACAGCGTCGTCACATGCATGGTATCTGCCAGCGTGCTACTCTTGGTGGTGTTAAACTTTATTGAAAGGGGGAAGGTAAAGAGGGACGTGGCTGAGGGTTAGGCCTCAAGTAAGGCCCTGGGCCTGCTTGGCCTTTTCCGCCCAGTCCACCAGTTCAAATTGTCGGTCGAAGTCCCCGGAACTGAGCCAGGCTGTCCAGTCAGTCTCGCTGCTGACGGGGGGATGAGAGAACGGTAGCGAGCTGCATTCCCACATTATGTGTGTCAATGTTCCTGTTTCTGAACAGACCCTACATTTGTCGCTTTCCCTGCCCCCTGTGATTTTGTTAATGTATTTTGGATGTGGGTATGTATTTGTCTTAAGTCGCCGAAACGCGACCGATTGCGTTTTGTCGAGTTGCTTGGCCGGTGGTGGGAGCATGCGACGCCTCAAGCGATACCGATGGGCTATTTCATAATAAGTCTCGCAGGGTTCCTCGTGTCTCTCCTCCTCATTCACGCCGTCCGCATCCGCGGACGAGGCTCGGCGCGCGAGATCTCGAGCCAAACTGTGAGCCGACGCGTTGCCGGGCACAGCCGCGTGAGCGGGGGTCCACACGAGGGTTTTCAAGCCGCTTAGGGGGCGTCGTGTGAGGACATGGTACGCCTGTTTGCAAATTCTACCACGGACGAAATTGCCGATGGCCTGCTTGCTGTCGCTGATGATGGTATTCGCTTCCGCATGCATGGCCATGGCAATCGCGGTTTCCTCCGCTTCCACCACTCGGCCAGCCGTGATTGTTGTATGTTCTATCAGTCCTCCGTTGTGATCCGCTACCACCGCGATCATGAGGTCGCCGCGAGGGTGTCTGGCTGCGTCTGTGTAGACCACTCCATCTTGCGAGCCGTAGCGTCGCCAAATGGCTTCACTACGGGCCTGCCGACGGCCCTGATTGAACTCGGGGTCCATGTTGCGGGGTAGAGGTGGGGCATAAATGTGCCCCCTGATCTTTCGCGGAATCGTAATGTACTCTGTAACCTCGGGGATAGCCTCGAGACTGAGCTTCCGGAGGACTGTGCGGCCAGCCGGGGTTAGCGAGAGACGACGGACTTGGGCTGTGTGGTGAGCGTCTCAGAGCTCCTCGATGGTGTTATGCATGCCTAAGGCCTCTAGCCTTGCGGTGGCCGTGTGGTCCGGAAGGCCCAAGGCTGCCTTCGTGCTTCGTCGGATCATGGTGTTTAATTTGGCTAAGTCCGTGGCAGCGAGTTCGACATATGGTGTCGAGTACATGGTTCTGCTGGTTATGTATGCCTGCACAAGTCGAAGCAGATCGCCCTCGCCCATGGCGTGGTGCCGATTAGCCACCCGGCGAATGAGCTGTAGTGTGTAGTTGGTCGCCCTCTGGAGTTTCTTTAACATGAGCCCGCAGCGCAGCGTGTTCTGAAAGTTTAGCCCCAATATTTGGATACTGGGGCGCTCCCGGATGGTAATTTCTCCGACCTTAAGTCCAAGAAAGCGCCTTCTCCGTGGTAATCCCCTGAGACAGCTACTTCTGCCGGGCTTGATCAGGAGGTATTCGGATTTTTCCGGTGAGCACGTCAGGCCCCTCGACTCCGCATAAGCTTCAGGTCCAGGTTGCGTAGGATCTTGTTGGTAACGTGGTCCGAACCCGGCGCCGAGTTCGTCCGCAGCTTGTAGGCGGCTGCCGACACCTCAGCGAACGTAATGTCTTCGTCAATGTGCGCGTTCGGCCGGCCCTGGTAGGCCGCAGGTAACGGTGTCTTGAGTTGCGGGCCGATGTACTTCTCTCGCATCTCGGCCAGGAACGCCCCCGGGTGCTGAGCATGCCTGTGGATTAACTTGGCCATGTTTCTTCTGCCTTCGGCCCTGGTGGTGTCCGGGTCCAGGAGGTGGCGTAGGAGGTGCCACGACCGGGCTGCGCTGAGGCGTCCCCTCATGCGATCACATATTTGGTACCATTGCTGCCGGGTGACCTCGGTCGCTTGATCGGAGATCTCTGCGTCGAGTCGAGTGATTCTTTCTTTTAGGGCTTGGTTATCTTTCCCCTGCGGTCGCCAACGCCGGAACATGCTCGATCTTGCCTGCCACATGTGGAGCAGCCTGCTGTCGACGTTGGAGGCTTCGGGGGCGTCTTCCGGGTCAAGATGTTCCGTCTGCTCTTCCACGTCGGCCAGGAGTTGGCTCGTCCAGGATGAGATATTGGCAATCGATCCCTCAATGGCTCGCATTCTTGTGGACTCGAGGAATTTGTCCCAGTTTGTAACCGAGAAGTGATGCTTCCGCCGACGCTTGCCGCGTGCATAGATTTCCGTGTGAAGGATGCAGTGGTCGCTTGCCAGAGTTTCGCCGGTGTTCGTCCAGGCGTAGTCTTGCGAGTGGACGACGAACGTCAGGTCCGGGTTAGTGTCTACCTGACCTCGGCTGCCGATTCTGGTGCGGGCGGTAGTATCGTTGATTAGCGTGAGGCCCAACTCTTGCGCGGCTTCTGCTAGATGTCTACCCTTGCGGGTGTCGCCAAGCTATCCCCACAGAGTATGACCGGCGTTGAAGTCCCCAAAGATGAGCAGGGGGCAGTCGCGGCTGAATTTGAGGGCCGAGCGAAAAAGCGCATCGAGCTTCGGTTCTGGATGCGGGGCGACGTATACGTTGAGGATGAATAGGCTGGGATCTGACGTGCGCGTCGGGATGATCTCAACGAAAACGTGGGGGATGCCCGAGGGGGGAGAAGTTTCGATGTCGTGGATCGCCATCACCTGTTCTCGGCGAACGAGCGTAGTGACTTTCTTGGAGTTGTTACGGCAATGGAAAGCCCGGTAAAATGAGAGGCCAGCTTCCATGTTGACTTCTTGTAGCGCTATGATATCAGTTTTGTAGGATTCTTGCTGTGCCGTGTTATTAACATGCTGGTGAAGGTTGGCCTTCTTCTTTTTTAATCCGCGGCAGTTCCACTGCAAAACGTGATAGGTGTTATTGGTTGTTACAGAAATGTTGATTGTTGGGGAGTGTGTGGACGGCCAGGTCCAGGCGGGAAGGGTGAAGGACCGCCGCTGCGCTGACGGGTGCCACCTGAGGAACGACCGCGGGGTGAGGGAGAGTCTGCTCCAGCTGGACGGGCGCTAATTTTGGGATGTATTGTGCGATTTGTGCGACCTGTGCGGCTAGCGTGTTGTGGTTCTGTTCGAGTGCCGTCATGCGGTTCTCTAACTGCTGGAAGTGTTCAAAAATCGCAGGGAGGATGGCGTCCATGGCCGCCTTGACCGCGCGTTCAACGTGTTGCTCTACGCGTTTCATTAGGTCTGCGTCCTCAATTGGGGCTGTAGTGGGAGTCCTGTGAATGAGGCTGGATTTTCGTTTGTTCGGTGGACCCTGGGAGTCCATATCGGACTCTTCACTTTCGGTAGTTGTTGGTATGCTAATAGGCACCGAAGTCGGTGAGGGTACTGATAGGGTGCTGGTTGCCGTGCTAGGGTGTCGGTCCCTGTCCATTGGTTGTGGGAAGCAACCCCTCTCGTAGGCGCGGATCTTTGTATCCTGTTGTGCGATCTTTGTCGGCATGTTTTGGATGGTTTGCTGTAGACTCTTAACTGTGTCAAGTGTAACTATTTCGGGGTGCACCTCGCTCCCCCTCCCTGCCACTATGCTTGCCCAGTTTCTTTGGGACGTCACCTGTGATTGGGCTGCTTGTTGGTTTCGTTCCTGATGCTGCTGTTGGCAACGGCCTCCACGGTTGGCTTGGCCCCCCGGCTGCTGCCTCGGGGAGCTCCGCGATCTCGACCGGCCGCAGCGGCTCCGGCTCCGACCTCGGCTCCGGCTCCGACCCCGGCTGGTTGACCGACCGGCCGTGGCGCCGCCGTCACCGGTCGACTCCCCGCCCGCGAAGGAGACTGACGACGAGCGCCTCTCCCTAGAGCGGCTGCGGTGGTCGTCGCCCCGTGGCTGCGGTGATTGAAGCTGCTCTTCCCGCTCTCGAGCCTGCCGATCGCGGCGCTGCCGGATGATGAAAGGGGTCTCAAACTTCTTCCGGCACTCCCGGCTTCCCGTGACGTGGCTCTTGCCGCACAATAGGCAATGTGGCGTGCACTCGTGCCCGTCGGTCGTGTCGGGTGCTCCGCATTCTCTACACTTTTTGGTCGTGCCTCGATTCGGACAGACGTCTTCTCGATGCCCGGTCTGGTAGTAAATCAAGCAGGCTTGTACTCTGCGCCGGAATAAATTGCATCGGTGCCATGCCCCGCCGTACATGACGTAATCAAGAACTTCCTGTCAACTGAAGACTCTTACTGCAGAAAAGCAGTGGTCTGGCAGCTTGCGCTTTGACATTTCACGTAGGGGTCTCAGAACTTCATGTGATGGCCTCCAGCACAACACTGACCCTTGATATCACATATGATCATTTTCGTTATTTCACCAATTTCACGCACGAAGTACCATGCTGCTCTAAAACTAGAAAATTCACTGTGACATAGTAGGCTTGTAATATAATAGCAGCTTATATTTACACTTACATATTCAGGAATGCCACCTAAGTAAATTCATTTGAGCCTGCTGGAAGAAATATTTACTGGTAATAAATATGAGCATTCAATTCTGCAAGCGTTTGTTCCTACAAGCATATCGGGTGAGAAATATGACTGTGCTAGGTTGATAATTTGTCTATATATAACTCTACAAATATTCATTTGCAGCCGCTACTATAAGACTTCAGGTACCGGTACAAGGAGATCAGGAATTGTGAGCTGCAATATGGAAGAACAAGTTCTGAAGGTATCTTTTTGGGCTGCTTTATTTACCAGCCTTATGTGTGGACGAGTCACAGCTGCAAAAAGTCCCACCTTGTTGAATATTGCACAGGTAATTTTTTTTGCTCAATGGTGTGCACGAGTATCTCTATACCATTGTACCTAAACATTGGTATTGATTATATCTCAGAAGCTGGAAAAAAGCACTGGTCATTGCCAGCATGCTTCTTGATTTTGTATTTAATGGGAATTGCATACTAAGGGGTAATTTACAACGGTGACGCAGTGTTTCATAAGTGAGGCAAGCATTGTTCGTGATTTGCAACAGTATAACCCACTGCTACTTGGTGTGCATTCACACTGTTACTCAAGAATCAAGAGGTGAAGTTCTACCAAAATTTTTGAGGTGGTTTAGTTGAAGAATAACCACACATACCGGGATGTACATTTTGATACTACCCAGTTTTATTACGTGAGACGCATGAGCGCTCAATTTTCAGCCTGCAAACTGCTATTGCGCCAGAGATATCATCATTTGCTTCATTTGAAAGTTAGATGCTAAAGCGCTGGATGATTTGTTAGAATTTTTTTCAATGTTATCTTATCGAAGCCTGGGCAGCAAAGAGTCCAAGGAAATTTTCGAACCACTGGCTTTAGTAGATAACCCATCTAGGAACAGCACCTGTAATTACTATGGGGGGGAATCAGAAAATATTTGCCCCTATTTTTCACAAACGAAATCGTAGATACAGGTTATTACAAGTTACGTGCTGTTTTACGTACCTTACACTAGTTTACACTAGTACCTTACAATAGTTTTACGTACCTTATACCAGCTTAGACATCCTTCCCATCGCAGCTGTAAGTTCGAGATACCCCTGCGGTAGAATTCGTCCGCCTGCCTGCGGAACTGCTGTCTTCGCTTCATCGTTGCATGTGAATCGCTGTCCAGCCAGCAACTTGTTCCGGGGACTAAAAACATGGAAATCACTGGGAGCAAGGTCCACAGTGTTTAATGATTGGTCCAGTCATTCCCAGTGAAATGAATGGACCTTGTGGGCGGTTCTGACTGCCACATGTAGCATCGCTTTGTCGCTGTCCGCACCGAGAATTCCTCGGTGTTTTCGCCTGATTGCCGCCGGTAGACGTGGAAGTGTGGAACAATACCTGCTGGCATTGATGGCTGCACCTCATGGCATGAAACAGAGCAGGACCGGTCCTCTGCGATCCTAGAAGACCGCTATCATCACTTTCCCAACAGATGACACTGAAATAAGTTTTTTGTCACAGACGAACACGGATATTTCCACACCGTGCTCTGGTGTTTCGATTCCAGCGTGAGGTATGTGCTAGAGGAGCTTAACTCGACTTCAGTGATAAAAAAGACCGGTGAACTCGTGGGGAAGCGGTAACTGATACTGATATCGACATATGCCACCGGGTGCCCACGGCCCGCAGAGAGGATAAGAACATCGTTGTACGGTTCATATCGCGAACCAAGTGCAACACGTTTCTTGCCAAGTAAAAAAAAAAAGAAACTGTTATCTGAAGATGTGGGATATAAGGGCACAGACATCACTACCATTTAGGTGAATGAGCACGTAACACGACAAAACAAGCAACTTGCTGCTGCCCTTGCGGAAAAGAAAAAGGATGGATGGAAATACGTCTGGGTCAGCGCGGGTAAAATTTTGGCACGGAAAGATGAGCAGACCGATGCCATTCGAATTGCAAACAAAGAAGATATCGTCCGCATCAAATAATCTTAGACGTCAATGTGTTGGTCTGGGTTTTTCATTTAATCAGTATGATGCTCAACTCAGCTTCTTTTAGTACTGAATCGCCCACACTAAAATTCAAACTTCGATATATACACCCATGTTCTTCCTTATTACACTTAAATATCCGTAGCATGAGGAACAAACAAGATGAGCTGGACATTTGGCTAAAGTCCCTGCAAGTTAATTTTGACGCATTCATGTTCACAGAAACATGGTTAAGCAATGATGACCCTTCCCCTTGTTTTACTGATTACGTGCCAGTACGATTAGACAGAACTGGTAGAGGTGGTGGCCTGATTATTTATCTACAAGGAAAGTATGCATATCATGCTGTTGATGAGTGCACAGTTATGAATAGGGATATAGAGTGCCTAATGGTGGAGACGAGCACGTTTTTAATTGCTGATCTGTACAGACCACCGACTGGATACAAGCGGCATTTCCTACAGCATTTAGAAAATGTAATAATCTATTGCATTATTACTAATAAGCAATTCTTTCTCTTGGGAGATGTAAACATCGACACGTTGGCCGACGACTCTTCTGCGCGCGACTTGATGAATCTCTGATCCTCTTATGGGTGCGAAATTGCTATTTCTATGCCAACCCGAATCACTTCACTATGTTCTACTTCTATAGATATACGTGTTTTAAACCTGAATGCATCAGATTTCAAAGCAGGGGCATTATCATGCGACAACAGTGACCATCTGCCTATATTCTTCGCCACACAACACACCCTAACCACGAACTATAAACGCAGCAGGCTTGAACATAGGGTGGTGAATGACTCCTCCTTAAGCTATTTTCATTCTTTAATTGAGCGGGCTGACTGTTCAAATGTGTACTTACAGCAGGATGCAAATTCTGCGTATGAGGCTTTTCTTCGGGTCTTCTTTAGTTGCTACAATGATGCATTTCCACTGAGAAAGAATAAAAAATGGAATCAGAAAATTAAAAAGCCCTGGATTGACACCGCACTACTAAAACGCATCAAGGAGAAAAATAATATGTTCCACAAATTCATAAAATGCAAAGACGGTGACTTGTTCAAAGAACTTAAAAAATATCGCAATCAACTAAACGCTGATATAAAGAAAGCCAAACTTGCATACTATGAAGCAATGTTTGCTAGGATAAGAACGGACTCGGCAAATATCTGGAGACAGCTAAATTACCTTACTGGCAGAAACCCATCACCAGTTAAGGCTGACCAAATATTAATCAATGACTCTATAGGAGGCAAGACGCTAGCAGATGAAATTAACGAGTATTTCATTATTGCAGCCGTACCCCAGCCGTCTATTCAACAAAGTGGGCTCTACTGGCCTTCTCGTCGAGTAAATTCATTCGTTTTGGGTGCCGTTACCGAAAGAGAAAGCAATGGTCTTATAATACGCTTAAATATAATGTCGCAAGTGGATATGATGAAATTAAAGTTGAACCTGTAAAGGGAGTGTCATTAGTTATCAGTCCTGTCCTGCCTATCTAATTAGTCTCACATTTTCTACTGGAGTCTTCCCAGATAAATTAAAACTGGCGAAAGTATTTCCAATACACAAAGGAGGTAGAATTGACGACATTAGGAATTACCGACCAATCTCAGTGATACCGGTGTTTTCAAAGATTTACGAATTGTCAATCAATAACAGGCTGTCAAAATAGCTAACCAAGTATCATAGTGCTACGGAACAATATGTTCGATCATGAAAAGGCGAGGTGTGAAGACGACGACGACGATTAGGAGCTAGCGCGGGCTGTTGCCTGTTGGCCAAGCGCAGCGTATTTTATTGTAAATATACTTGTACATAGCTTTTCGTCTGTGTCTTCCTACGTAACATATCTGGTGGAGGTGGACGTTCCCTGTACCTCGTCACGGAGCTTCGCAGTGGACGGTACGTCGAGCCTTCCTTCATGGCTCGGGGTGACGACAACCCGACTCCGCCGGCTCCGACACCTGCTGCCACTTCGACGACCTACATCACTCTCCCCGCTCCCCGTGATCCTGGCGTATTCTCGGGCAAAGATGGGGACGACGGCGATGACTGGATCAGCCTGTATGAACACGTCAGCCGCAATAGCCGGTGGGACCCTACTATTATGCTCGCCAACGCAGTCTTTTACCTCGGTGGCACACCTCGAGTTTGGTATCGCACGCACGAAGATGAGCTCCCCCGTTGGGATTCACTTAAGACACAGCTTCGAGACTTGTTCGGCAACCCGGACGTATTGACCAGCAGTTTGCCCGTCTGCCCAACACCCCAGCGACATCTTCCTGTGCCGACACTCCACGTACCAACAACACTGCCGATGTTACCAGAATCGTCCGGCGTGAGATCGAGGCCGCCTATGCGGCTGCCTTCGACTCCAGTCCCACGAACACATCTGCAGTCACGGTCTCACTGATCCAGACAGTTGCCCGCCAAGAAATCCAAAACATGGGTCTTCACACCATCTGCTCAGCCCATCGTCCTGATACCCGCCCGGCTTCTTCGATTCCGCCCCGTCCCGCATCTTCTTACCAACCACGTTTCCGCAACCCATCTGACGACACCCATCTGCTGACGACAAGCCCATTTGTTTCCACTGCCATCGAATCGGGCACATTTATCGGCACTGTCGCAGTCACTGGAGTTCCACGACCCGGTCTACTTATACTGTCTACTCTCGCCCCCCAGGTGGCCCTTCTCGTCCCTATGCCGCACGCTCCGATAACGCCGCCGCTGATTCTTCTGCACCGAACCGCTCCTGTTCTCGTTCGCCTTCGCCCCAACGACGAGAATCTCGCTCTCCCCAGCTCCGTCGCTCCTATTCGCCGACTCCCTTCGGACGCCGCTCCCAGCCGGAAAACTAGACGATGCAGCGCCTCGAGGTGACGCTGCATTGCTCCCTACGCCGCCAAATCCTCTACTGACGTTGCCCACTCATCTGAACCTTCTTGACGTGCAAGTCGACGGTGTTTCTGTGTCGGCACTCATAGACACTGGGGCGCATTTGTCCGTAATGAGCGCTGACCTTCCTAACAGGCTCAAGAAAATTATCACGCCCGCCACGACGCCTGTCGTCCGTGTCGCCGATGGTGGAACAGCCCCCGTATTTGGTATGTGTACCACCCGCGTCTCTTTCGCCGATCGCTCAACAATCGTGCTATTCGCAGTCATCGCCCACTGTCCCCACGACATCATCCTCGGCTTAGACTTCCTCTCCGCACATTCTGCTCTCATCGATTGTTCCGCCAGTACTCTCCGCCTTGACCTGCCTGTTCTGCATCCTGCTGAACCACACCCCAGTCGCCTCAGTTCCGTCGACTTCGTTCGCTTGCCACCTTCGGCACTGACCTACGTTGACCTAGTGTCATCCCCCCTAGTTTTATCTATTACGGCGAATTGCGTCTGCCTGCCAGTGGTCAACTTTGGCTTGACGACACAAGTGCTGCCACGCGGGATGTCTCTGGCCCAGCTTTGCTCATTCGAGGATCACTCAGTAGCATCCATTGCAGTAGACGACACTTCATCCGATATTCTTCTACCATCGCAGTCAGCAAATTGTACCATCGCTGACTTACAGAAAATGATTGCGACCGACTTGCCGTCCGAGCACGCTCGTGAACTCTACCGCGTTTTGTTTTCGTACCACCATATTTTTGACTTTAACGATCATCCTTTGGCCCAAACTACAGCTGTCAAACATCGCATTATTACCGGCGATGCCCCTCCTATTCATCGCCGCCCGTATCGAGTGTCTCCAGCTGAGCGTCAAGTTATTCACGCAGAAGTTCGCAAAATGCTTGCCAAGAACATTATTGAACCATCATATAGTCCATGGGCGTCACCTGTTGTACTGGTCAAAAAGAAGGATGGCTCATGGCGCTTTTGCGTGGACTATCGGCACCTTAACAGGGTTACCAAAAAGGACGTGTATCCCCTACCTCGGATTGATGACGCCCTTGACTGCCTCCACGGTGATCGCTATTTCTCCTCTATTGACCTTCGCTCCGGCTACTGGCAGATTGCCGTGGACGATCTCGACCGCGAGAAGACTGCTTTTGTAACACCCGGCGGTCTTTATCAATTCAAAGTGATGCCGTTCGGTCTGTGTAACGCCCCTGCCACTTTTGAACGCGTGATGGACTCCCTTCTTCACGGTTTCAAATGGTCCACTTGCCTGTGCTACTTGGACGACGTTATCGTATTCTTCCCAACGTTCGCTACGCACCTCGAGCGCCTCTCAGCAGTCCTGGACGTTTTTCGTCGAGCCGGTCTGCAACTCAACGCATCGAAGTGTCAATTCGGCCGTCGCCAGATTACCGTCCTTGGACATCTCGTTGATGCGAACGGAGTGCAACCGGACCCAGGCAAGATCCATGCTGTTGCGCACTTCCCTGTTCCGAAGTGTGTCAAGGATGTGCGCAGCTTCATCGGCCTTTGTTCATACTTCCGCCGTTTCGTGAGAAATTTCGCCGCCATAGCACGACCACTAACCGAGCTTTTGAAAAAAGACACCCCTTTCCAGTGGGGCGATAACGAGGCCTCTGCATTCTGACATCTAATCGACATTCTCACAACGCCTCCCGTTCCGGCCCATTTCGATCCTTCTGCGCCTACCGAAGTCCGTACTGATTCCAGCGGTCACGGAATTGGCACGGTACTGGCACAACGCCAGCGTGGCCACGACCGTGTTATCGCTTACGCGAGCAGGCTCCTCTTACCCGCGGAGCGCAACTATTCCATCACTGAGCGTGAGTGTCTGGCCCTATTTTGGGCGGTTGTGAAATTCCGCCCATACTTATATGGCTGACCCTTTTCCGCTGTCACAGACCATCACGCGCTTTGCTGGTTATGCTCACTGAAAGATCCTACAGGAAGACTTGGTCGCTGGGCCTTACGCCTCCAAGAATATTCGTATACTGTCACCTATAAATCTGGCCGACTACACAAGGACGCTGACTGCCTGTCTCGCTACCCGGTCGACGAGCCTGACGACGCCGACAGTAGTAGCGCCAACGGCATTTTCTCTGTGTCTGCCTTCGCTAACATCGCCGATGAGCAGTACCGAGACCTATCGCTGCGAGCACTTGTCGAGCGTCTGCGCTCTGCACCTACCGACGCATCTGTTCGCCGATATGTCCTCCAGGGCGGCATGCTGTATCCAAGGAACTTCCTCCCTGACGGCTCTGATCTTCTTCTTGTCGTGCCAAAACAGCTACGACAGACTGTGCTCTTTGATATGCATGACGCACCCACTGCAGGACATCTTGGGGTAACCCGCACGTACGACCGCGTCCGCCGCCGCTTCTATTGGCCTGGTCTCGCTCACTCCGTTCGACTCTATGTTGCTGCCTGTGATCCCTGCCAGCGCCGGAAAACACCTCAGGTGCTACCTGCCGGTCATCTCCAGCCGATCACCGTCCCTTTGGAACCATTCTTTCGTGTTGGATCAGACCTGCTCGGTCCCTTTCCCACGTCATCCTCTTGGAACAAATGGGTAGCCGTGGCGACTGATTACTGATTACGACTGATTCGACCGTGGTCGAAACTTCCTCTCGAAAGTTACCGCTGACATTGTGCGTTCCTGCTCCATTCAACACAATCTGACTACGTCATACCATCCTCAAACCAATGGCCTGACAGAGCGGTTAAACCGTACTCTTACCGATATGCTGTCGAAGTACGTTTCGAAAGACCACCACGGCTGGGACATTGCCCTTCCTTACGTAACATTCTTCCCGGCACGACACCGCCGGATTTTCTCCATTTTACCTACTGTACGGTCGCGAACCTACCTTGCCCCTAGACACGGCACTTGCTCCTGCTGCGATCTCAACAAGCGAGTATGCGCGCGACGCCATCGCCCTCGCCGACCATGCACGCCAGCTTGCCCGTGCTCGACTGACGGCCTCACAAACCACTCAGCAGTGTCAGTACAACGCCCGCCATCGCGACGTACAGTTTTCGCCTGGTGCGCTCGTGCTCCTGTGGTCGCCCTCTCGTCACGTCGGACTTTCCGAGAAGCTCCTTTCGCAATACACAGGGCCCTACCGCGTGCTGCGCCAGGTGACGCCTGTGATTTACGAAATTGCTCCTGTGGGTTCAACCTCGTCCTCTCCTCTGGCTTCTAGTGATGTCGTGCATGTCAGTAGGCTCAAGGCCTACTACACTGCTTCCGAGTCCGATCTTTAGACGCTCCGGGACGGCGCTTTTGCAGCCGGGGGTAGTGCTACGGAACAATATGTGCGATCACGAAAAGGCGAGGTGTGAAGACGACGACGACGATTAGAAGCTAGCGCGGGCTGTTGCCTCTTGGTCAAGCGCAGCGTATTTTATTGTAAATATACTTGTAGATAGCTTTTCGTCTGCGTCTTCCCACGTAACAATATAATATCACCCTCACAGTATGGTTTTGAGAAAAATAAGACAACTCAGGACGCTCTTGCCGTCAAGCAGCAAATAATCAGAAATTTTGAAGATCAGCTCTTCACCTTAGGAATATTTCTCGATCTTCGCAAAGCTTTTGATTCTGTTGACCACGAAATCTTAGCTATAAAATTAGATTGCTATAGAATTCCAGGTATCACATTGTACCTTATCAAGAGCTACTTATCGTTTCGGCGTCAGTTTGTTAAAATAGACTGTAGTTCTTCAAAACAGCTTGACATTAAACTAGGTGGCCCGCAAGGTTCGATATTAGGCCCGTTACTTTTCCCCTTATATGGAATGACATTACGGAACTACAAAGAACACCCACAATAACCATGTTCTCAGATGACACTAGTTTATTCTTCACAGGTAGAACACTGCATGACATTGAACAATAGGCCAATTGGTCTTTAAATGATTTAGTCACATGATTGCAACGAAACAAACTTCAAGTGAATGCAGTAAAAACAAAGTACATGGTATTTAAGCCAATCAATAAGCATACAAAAATGATTAACTTACAGTACAGAGGACATAACTTAGAACAAGTAAGTGTACAAAAGTTCCTTGGAGTATGGTTTAGTGAAGAGTTGTCTTGGACCCCTCATTTCAATCATCTGCTCTCCGAACTCGCGAAGTCTGTTGGATGTATTAGAAAAATAGCTCCTCTTCTACCTCTTTGGCTAAAGCAATCACTATATTACTCCCTGTTCTATTCTAAACTTTTGTATGGCATTCTGGTGTGGGGGACAACGACAAAATGGAACTATGGTAGGCTACAACTGCTGCAAAATCGTGTCCTCCGGATTTTTGTGAAACACCGTCCCTATTAGTTTGTGGCCGACGCAACCACTTTTTTCCAGATTCGATGTTTTACGTGCAGATAAAGTCTATTTATGGATACTGGCACAGCGAATATATAAAAAGAAACTCCTCAGTATTTACACACCTGTCTTGGCGCAATATGATATCCGTAACCCCAAACAAAGAAATAAAAAGTCAGAACAAATTATGGAAAACAAAATCTGGAATATAAGGTAATAGACACGCTAAATAACTGTGCTTCTATTTTGGATTTTCGCCTACCCAGAAAAACGTTCAAACGTGAACTGCGGTCAAATTTGTGTTCCGTTGATTTTGTTTTCCGTTGAAATTGTTAAGTAACAACGATAAATGTAAATTTCCGTTTCAATTGTTGACTTCCTTCTAAGTATTTTTGTGATATGAGCGAATCTTCAATGTGATCTTTAAAAATAAACTGTCCATAGTGCTTAAGTACAGCCACATTGTATAGGATGTATGATGTATATATGATGTAGGATGTATGCGTGTACTCTTTGCAACGCCGCTTCTCGTTTTTTACCAGCTCTCTGCTGTACTGCTGTAAACTGCTCCTTTTGTTACGGGGGCAGAGACCTCGTCAGGCAATCATGTCATTAGTCTCTGCCACCCGCAGGATGATGTGATTTTCCTGCAAATGAAAACTGACGGTCTGACTGACTGACCGACTGACAAATGCAGTATCAACATTTCATCGCCAGAAACAACACAGTCCAGGGAACTTTCACCCTCATCGGCGTACCGTTGCGGACGATTGAGTGAAGCAATCATTCTCTTGCCTCTCATAATGTCATCCAACTGCTTAGACACCCCCGACATGAAACCATTTGCTATGCTAAGGACCAGTGAACGATACTACAATACTCCCATACAAAATATCAAGCACCAGTGAACTGTCCTTCAGCTGCCCACGTGGATCAGCTTTTACTAGTGCATCCAAGAGGTAAGTGTCATCAGACAGCGACGCATGCGGTCTGCCCGAACGGTCACTGTCGCGCAAGTCTTCGCGGCCTTTTGTGAACTCACTGTACCACTACATCATACTTCTGAAAGTGAGACATATTTACCCATAAGTTGGTTGCATTTCCACGGTAAATTTAAAGGCATTTCTTTTCACGCTCCACAAAGAACGAATCAGACTTCATAACTCGCTTACCATGGACGTTTGACGTACACCTGCCATCTTCCACAACTGACAGCAGCGCCGGGCCGAGGAGATATTGGCATATGTGGCCAGGATGGTACAAGATAGGTCCACGGTTGGGAATGGATACGCTAGCTTTTCACATACAGCCGCAATTTGGCTAAAAAAAGAAACTAGGGCATGGACTTTTTGACTCAACCTCTTACTTTGCTTACAGCGATTCATAGCAAAACATAAAGCCAATAAAACTATCAGTTACAAACCAACAGGATAATACTGGTAATCGGTGACTTGATTCATTCGCAGATTACGGCGATCACTTGAATGGGCGCAGTCGTCATCGTCATCGTCTTCATCGTCATCATCATCATCATCATCGTCATATTTACGACCACTGCAGGGCAAAGGCCTCTCCGATACTTCCAACTACCCCAGTCATGTGCTAATTGTGACCACGTTGTCCCGGCAAGCTTCTTAACAACATGCGCCCACCTAACTTTCTGCCGCCCCTTGCTACGCTTCCCTTCCCTTGGAATCCAGTTTATCAGCCGTTCTGATTACATGTCCTGCCCATGCCCATTTCTTTTTCTTGATTTCAACTAAGATGTCAATAACTCGCGTTTGCTCTCTGACCCAATCTGCACTTTTCTTATCCCTTAACGTTAAACCGTTCATTCTTCTTTCCATAGCTCGTTGCGTCGTCCTCAATTTAAGTAGAACCCTTTTCGTAAGCCTCAAGGTTTCTGCCCCGTACGTGAGTGCTGGTAACACACAGCTGTTATACATTGTTCTCTTGAGGGATAATGGCAACCTGCTGTTCATGGTCGTTGTATTCCAGTGAAAAAGATAATAGCACTTGCATTGTTGTTAGCCACTATTTCCGCAAAAATACCTTACAAGACGGTCATCTCGTCTTGCGTACGGGGCACCAGTGGCGCAGAAGCGAAGTTTTTGCGAAATCTTATACATACTATACCGACACTCTGTGTTACTGTCTCTCAGCTCTCTTTACTGCACTAAGCTAGTTCCCGATGGCTACGAACTCACTGTCGCTCAAAACAGACAACTCCCTTATGCCAGTGCCTCAATGACATCTTAGCAGGGCCATTGTAATTCTTTCAATGCATCGTCCCCCTCGCTGGCGTGCCAGAATAGTAGCACCGTGGGGTTCGAAGGCGTTCCACATCTGAGCTACCCCACTCTGCCATGGTTGCATGTCCGTTCGTATGTTTTCACAATAAATGGTTTTCTTGTACGTCTGATACGTCTAAGGGTCCGCACGCACTGTTGTTGGCTCAATGACGGTCGTTCAGCTCCCCTTGTCAATGTTGAATGGAGAACGTTTGAGTCTCGGTATTGGTACAATATAGCTTGTTCGTCGCTCCTCGCAAAATGCTTTATTCAAAACTCTGCATTTTCATATTTCATAAGGGTTGCTTTAGTTGCCTTCATATGAAGCTATCATTGAATGAAACCAAGAGAAAGCTGTTTATTATGGGACATGTATGCAAAAGTGGAAGCAAAATGAGTGTAGATGAAAATGCGACTGGTTTCATATGGAAGTTGAAGCCTCCGCTCTCACATTATCTGTGGGATGCCCTACCAATAGAGTTACGGCGGCTGCTGTTTTCCCATCGGCTTCATTAGTATGTTTACTGGAGGCAGAATTTGGAGAGTATTGAACATGACGATGGGTGCAGAACACCGTTTCAACCGCTGGCGTCACGTAGTACGCGCACCTAAAATGGGCAACTGACTAATGAGCCCGTTTATGCAAATTTATAAAATAAATACTACAGGAGCCGATATTCTCACTTTGTATTCAGCGAGCGAACCGCTGGGAATAGAAAACTGGATGAGTTCCCGGTATCAAGGGAAATTTCGTGAAGTCAAAGATGGGAAAAAGGGGATCGTGGAGGTCTATTGTTTGGTAATCACAAGCGCATCAAGTCGACAATGATTTCAAAAAGAGATATGGGGAAACACATGTTTATTGCTATTATTTAAAAGCTAGAAATGACAATCTAAAAGCAAGTCAGAGTAACGAATAAGAATTTGCTTATCTTCGCAATCACTGACCTACCTATGCCGCTGTAGCGACATAGTTTCGCATTGTAAGAAATTCAATTACATCGTCTGGCCCCCACATGGCGGTCATTGCCCTCTGCGCTTTCTTGGATGGGAGGTGGCTGCCGCACAGGTGTGCTCCCACTGCCCCTCTGCAAACCTGATTTTGCTCTGGAATAAAGCCAGGGGTCTCTTCGTTCTCAACCTGTCAAATCGTGTATTACCTTCGCGAAACGGTGCTCCCATCAAGTCATGACCTAGGACGCTTACGTGTCTTTTTTTGAACACTGCCATGGAACACCGCCACTGCCTACTCTGCTGGCAGAGAAGACGGCACGATTACGTCTCCTGTCTTCGCTGCAGAGCTTCAGCTTCCCAGCTATTGGCGCAAGAATGCTCGAGTTTGGTTTGTGCAAGTACAGGCCGGTTTTCAATTTCGGCGCATCACCTCACAGATATCAGGGTACATGCGCGTGGTCATCGCGCTACCCTACCCTGCGACATCGCTGGTGCCATATTCCGCCGAGACGAGTCTTCATCAGCTGGCTGCACTCGCTGACCGCATATGCGACTGCTCGTCTTTGCCACAGCTACCTGTGGCCAATGCGAGAGTCTCAGAACCAGTAAACTAACTCTCGCAACTAGAGGAAATAGTCAACCGCCTAACCAGTGCACAGGAGAACATGATGATGAATGGCAACACTGGTGACCAACTACGGCGCCACTATTTGCCGGCACAGTCTCCCAGCGCACCTAGAGACTCGCCGCGGCAGTTGTACTGGTGTCGCCGTCGCTTTCACGGAGAAGCAAGTCGCACACCCAGCCCTCTTTGTGGACGCGAAACATGCCGGCCAATCGCTAACTGCAGCATGCGAAATCGGCCCTCGCACAAGAAGCCTATTCTTTGTAGTCGACTGATTCACCGGCACCCGCCTTCTCACCGACAATAGAGCAGATCTGTCTGTCGTTCCAGCCACCGCCACAGATCGCCAACATGTCATGTCCACACCCACACTGTACGCAGCAAATAACATTGCCATTGCATGACATGTGCTCCAGTCAATAACTCTGTGCATCGGACTGCGGTGCTTGAACAGATGGGTGTTTGTGATTGCGGACGTACGTTTTGCCATATTGGGAGCGGAATTATTCAGCCACTTCAGCCTAGATGTGAGTCTTCATGATCTGGGCCTAAGGATAAAGTCACATCCCTCGATGTACTTGGTCTGCAGTCTAGCCTCACCTCATCTGCCATTTTACGTTTCGGCGGGTCTCAACCTACGACGAAATATATGCTGAGTGCCCTTAACTCACGAAACCCCAAAACAATGTGCTGCCGGTGAAGCTCAAGGTGACCAATCATTTCACCACCACAGGCCCACGTGTCGCCACAAGGCCGCGGAGGCTAGCTGGACGAAGGTTGCAATTTGCCCGCTGTGAGTTCCAACACATGCTTCAGCTTGGTGTTATTCGTCCTTCCTGCAATCGCTGAACTTCATTTCCCCAGTCTGGTTCCAAAGCAGGATAGTGGCGATTGGCGGCCTCAGTGATTACGTAGCTTTGAATGCCCTCACTACTTCAGATCAATATCCCTTTCCCCACATGCATTACTTCAGCGCTCATCTCGCAGGAACCAAAATATACAGCAAAATCGATTTGATGGGTACGTACCACCAAATGCCTGTTGAACCCAGCGATATTCCAAAGACGGAAATCACTACTCCATCTGGTCTACTTTAGTTTGTCAGTATATCATGCGGTTTTAATAATGCGGCACAAACTTTTCAGAGGTTCTAGAACAAGGTTACGCGCAGAATTTGGTTCTTTTTTGTCTACATTGACGACAGTCTGGTTGCAAGTGCCACGCACAAAGAGCCCAAAGAACGCCTTCGCATTTAATAAGAGTGACAGGATGAACACGGCCTAGTCCTAATGCCCCAGAAATGCATTTTGGGAGTTGAAGCTCTCGATTTTCTGTGCCATCGCATTTCACCGCAAGGGATCAAGCCACTGGAATCACGGGTGGAGCAATCAAGGAATTACCCTTTCCAACGTCCTTCCGGAAGTTGAGCCAGTTTCTGGTAATCATAAGTTTTTACACGCGCTTCATATCATCATCTGCACAAGCATTTCACCCGCTTACGGACCTGCTGCGTCGTGACTCTATGAAATCCCCTACGTTCTACTTATCCTCAGAGCAATAACACCCTTTCCAGGAAGTCAAAACGCGGTTAACTATTGCGGTCCTGCTGATTCACCCGTTGACCGATGCCTCAACTCACGTTATGGCAGACCCACTGACCACTGCAGTCGGTACAGTACTACAGCAGTACGATGGCGCCCACTACTGGCACAGGCTTCTGAAAGCGCCTCACACGTACGGAAGCTCGCTACAGCACCTTCGGGAGAGAGGTGTTAGCCATCTATTGCGCTGTCAAACATTGCTGCTTTTTTTTTTGATGGCTATAGCTTTTGCATTCTGACCGACTACAATCCGTTCACCTTCGTTTTCAAGTACCTCGTACTCAGAACGTGAGCTTCGGCAACTTTCAATTAATTCTGAATTGTCTATGCACATCCACCATATATCAAGGACTCAAAATCAGGCAGCTGACGCACTGTCGTTGATTGGTACTATGCCTGCTGGCCCTTTGATTTCCACGATGTAGCCTCCGCCCAGCTAAACGACCTCGAGCTGCGCCAATTGCGGGTAAAAAGCTCATCGCTCCAGCTTGCTAAGGTGCCCCTTCCTTACACAACAACATCGGTCACTTGCGATACATCGCAACGAGCTGCTCGCCTGTTCCTGTCCCATCAGTTTCGGCGGCCAGTATTCGATTCACATCATGAACTAAGACATTCAGGCATCAGAGCTACACAGAGGCTCACCCAGGTTCACTTTGTTTGGCGAGGGATGAATAAAGACGTGCGAAGCTGGGCCAGAAGATACCAAGCCTGTCAAGCTGCGAAAGGACCCCGGCACACGTGTTCATCGGTGCAGCCGTTTCGACCGCCATAAAGCCGTTTTGATCATGTGCGTTTAGACTTAGTGGGACCTCTTCCGCTTTGAGAAGGTTTCAGAAACCTCCTCGCGTGTGTCTACCGCTTCTCAAGGTGGCCTGAGGCGATGCATCTAGATGTTATCACGGCCGAAACAACATTTGTTGCTACGTGGGTGTCGCGGTACGGTTGCCCTTTGCGAATAACTACTGACCGAAACTGACAACCCCAAAACTCGATTTTTTCTTTTCTTTGGAGGCTGCTCGTCAGGGGCCTTTATAACATCACGGCTTAGCACCCACATAGCAAGGGCATGGTCGAGCGTCTCCACCAAGAACTGAACGCGCCATTGACTGCCACGCTCGACAGACAACAATAGGTAGATAGGCCACCGATAGTACTACTGGGGCTGCGAATGCCAATTAAGGATGACCGATGAGTCAGCGCAGCCAAGATGCTTTATGGGTCAGCGATCCGCGCTGCAGGCCAGTTTTTCGCCACCTACCAAGGCACTCCGCGATTGGCCGCGCAGAACATAGCGAGGATACATTCATGGCTCGACCAGCTTCGACCTACACCCCCACGTATCGCCGTGGGAAGCTTGTGTTTAGTTTCTCGACCGTGGGCACAACCACGCACGTCTTTCTCCGGCGCTACTCTAACCAGTCAATGTGGAGTCATTCCTATGAAAGACCCTTTCAAGTGGTTTCGCGTTCGCAGAACACCTTGAAGATTGACGTACGCGGAAAAGGAGATACAGTGTCGTGTAACCCCGCAAAAGCAGCCTATCTTGAACATTACCTCTTCATTCCTTCCGTCATTCATACCTAAGCCTCGAGCATTCTAGGGAGGGAGCCCATCGTTCCGCCGTCCGTCGCTATAAGTTATCGCCCACTTCTGGAAAATTCAATTACCGCGCTTGGCCTCCCCTGCTCTTTCTGGAATTGCGGTGGCTGCCCGACAGGGGCACCCCCACAGACACTCGGCCAACCTGCTTTTACTTCGGAATTTAGAGCCTCCGCTAAACCGAGCTCCGATGACTGCCGTGCTATTCTGGTAGTTCGCAATACGTTTTGCAGAGCAGTATTCACCGCTGCAAGTAACTAGTTCTTGCTGTAATTTCGTAATCTCCGGATGCCGTTCGAGATGTTGTGTGGACTTGGTACAGATTCATAAATGCATTGCGTCGACAAATATTTGACAAATTTCGTGTACTGCCATTTTACAAAAAATTAAAGTGTCATATTGTGCACTAACATCAGTAAATCAGCACGTGAAAAACAAGAACATTAGAATTTATGTATGCTATCGAAATTTAGGTAGGGAAGCCTAGGTCTGAAATCTTCTTTTCTGAAATAAAGTTCATTCCTCCTCCCAGTTATAAAATGTGGACTTCGTTTGGCAAAGCGAGGGCCTTTGCTGCGCAACCAACTTGGCAGATCGATAAACAATGAAAAGAAAGCAACTAGTTACATGCCTAAGAAGACAACTTTCCTTCCACAACTCCTAGGTGACAACATTTAAAGTGCAGCACATCAAGAACTACTTGCCTACAACCCCTGGGCCATATGTTAAAATATTAGCTTGATGTACCTGCGTTTTTCAGATGTTTGCAGCAATTTTATGTTTCAGCTAAAGTTTGCTCTGCCAACAAACTAATCTGTAAAGCGGTTTTCAGGATTAGTGGTGATATTGTGATGTGCCAAGAAAGGTGCCTAGCTGTAAGACGCAATTTTTTGGCTGCAGTAGTCTCCAGGGCCAAACTTCTTAGTATTCCGGTTCTTTGAAGCACAACTTGTTTTTGTGGTGCAGGCGTACTTTTTGTTTGCATGGTCTTCAATATTTGCGGACTATATCTATACAGTAAGTAAATTTTCTCAGTGTCTTCTACATAACTAGGGCACTGTCGCAATTCGGTTCTCTTTTACTACGCTGACTTGGTATTGCCGAGTGCTTGGTATATCTTTTGGGAACATTAAGTGTATTTATGTTTGCTGACCGAAGCATGGTTGCTAGGCAAAGTTCAGCCCAGGCCCTACTCGACGCGCAATTTCGTAGCGCTCACTCACCTTTGTCTGCCTCTTCCGCATCCTGGTGAAAATTAATTCATTATTTACTCCTGCTCCGCGTGCGTCACGAACTTGATCATAACAGACCCAACATGACAAGTGTATTTCGAGTGTAGACCATTGGACTGTAAAGGCACTAATGATGTAGTAAGTATTAAGGTAGTAAGGAAACAGTAAATGTTCCGCAGACCATGCATTTACGCTGAACCGTCACGAAAGCTGGCGGTTCTAGATCAGTAGTATGAATGTCCTAAAGAAAAAGATATCTGGCGAGTTTTGAATATCTGCAGTACAGAATGCCGTGGCAGGTTGATGTAGCGCTACGCTACTAAAGATGACATCACGGATTCGATCGAGCCTCGCGGTGGGCGCATTTGCGCAGGCGCCAAATGCGGAAGAGCTCGTGTCCCTCCTCGGGTAAAGGCGACGTACAATGCGAACGACAACGACTTACCAACTAGCCCAAGCAAACACGCTTGTTTTTCTTTGGGTGTTGGTCACACGAAGTTGGTCAAGGTAAAGTTAAGGTCAAACGCTTGCAAGCGAGCAATTATGACTTGTTGGAATCAGTGGCCAAAGTGTTAAATATACACACTGAACTTAAAAGCGATCTTGAATTGTTGACCAAACGCGTACACGAGGTTGGAGGTAAACTTGAGTCACTTTCCTCACAGAAACCAATCGTCAATTGGTCTCTGTGAGAGCAATAAACAAGCCAAGACGTTAATCTAAGAAAAACGGTAAATCAAATCCAGGATTTAGAATCAAAGTTTGCATGACGATTGTCGCCACAGTCTTGCAGCAGCAGCGAGCATGATATATCGATGATGCGCGACAAAATAGACGATTTCAAAACCGCTCAAGGCGCTATAGTCTTCTCTTTTATGGCGAACCAGATACGGGTGAATCCAGAGACTGGGAAACCTCCGAGCAAATAGTAACAAAATTTGGCGAAAACCAATTAGGAATATCAACAGCTTCAATCGCACGGGCGCATCGCCTTGGACGATTTTCAAGTGAACGCACTCGACCAAATATTGTGAAATTTTTCAACAATAAAGAAATCAAAACAGGCTACAAGCTGAAAGATACTGACTTTGGCATTTCTCGTGATTACTCCTAGCCGGTTCGCGAAAGTAGAAGTAAATTAAGGCAATCCGCAAAAACAATAAACAAAGAAAAAGACTGTGTCGGGCTTGTCTATATCAAACTAAACATTACCAAGCAAGTGTACGTATGGGACACTCGAGCAAATTTTGCGGAGCTTGTTCCTCCTTGTGTGTCTAGTTTGATACGCCGCTGGCCTTTTACCTTCACCTAAGCATCCACAAACAGCACAAACATGAACAAATAATACAATTAGTAGTGAGGACAGTTGTTGCTTTTTATACACTAACATTACAAGCGTTATTTCTAAATATGTCGCAATATTTTCACTTATCGACTAAAAATCGGCAACAGCAACAGCATAAACTGAAAGTTGGTTGAACGATGCTGTTTCTAATGAAAGCATATTTATTTGTGAAACTGATTTTAATATATTTCGTTGCGTAAGGAAAAATCACCGAGCTGGCGCTGTCCTCCTCGCAATGGACAAACAGTATATTGTAGTTCCCGTGTTTATTAGCACTGTCCTTGAATGCCAAGTAACGTGTTTTAAGCTAAGATCAAATAAAGTTATGGCTGGTGTCTTTTATCACCCACCGGACGTCACTCATGGGTTCACAACAGAATTTCATTGCATTTTATCCAACTTACCCATCGGTTTACACATTCTATTGTAATTATTTTAGGTTAATTTATTTTTTCTGACATAGCATGATCTACATAATCAACTAATAGCCGAAAGCAAGAGTCCGATGAGTTCCTCCAGTTTTCTCTAGATTTCAGTTGAGCCCAGGTAATTTCAAGCCCGACACAATGCTCTGCACACTCTCCTAATATTCTTGATTTGATCCTAACTAACAATCCAGATATATGTTCTGAAATACCTCATATTAGAGGTCTATCTGATCATGATCTCTTAACTGGTCACTTCGTTCCTTCACCTATCAAAGGCAAACTATCAGCAAGCAGATTAGGTGCTACAAAAGAAGCCGAAGGGAGCGGATGCACTGCACGTCGGCTCCGTCTTTCGTAAATGATTTCCCAGTGTTTTTGCAAAATATCTCTGCAATTTTGCACCATCATCTCCCACAAGTTATCCTGACTCTTCCGATATTCGTCTTCAAGGTGGGAACTGCTTTTTCGCCGCTTTATTGGGCCATTTCTGCCGAGCCGCTGCGCCGCCGAGCTAAGCTTCCTGCTAAGCTTTGTGCTCCGGCCGCTACGTGAGCCGCAGTTACGGCTGCGCGTCAACTTTCTCCAGGCCGCCATGGAAATACAAGTTGAAGGAACTGATATCTCACCCAGCGAGACTTCCGAAGAAGCAGGATGGTGCACCATTGGCCCGCGCGAACGACCTTCTCCTTGGGGCCAGTGAGCTAACCGTAATATTGCATCAGCCCCCGAAACCGGCGTTGTAGGCACGAACAAGGCGCAGCGAGGCCCGCGCGCTCACAAGCAGCAAGTTCAGAAGGCAGGGAATATGCCCACCCTTCCACGTGATCACCACAAAGTAGTTATCAGGCCACGGGGCGGCTTGAACGTTGCAGCAGTAGGGGTCCTCCGCTTCGCTTCGCCCATGGAAGACATTGTCTTGGCCATGGAAGGCTCCACCGCCATGGAAGACATTGTCTGCCCAAATATGCAGCAAAACATCATCCTTGTGAGTACCAACGTGGGTGTACTACGGGGTGCTATGATCAGGTGTACCTTGTACAGAAAGCAGATTCACGTGTGCCACCAGTGCGGACGCGTCAGCCATCGCATGGACGTCTGCCCGAACTCCCAAGACCGTGTGTGCAAAGGCTGCGGAGCCTCGAGCCCAGACCCCAATCACACATCCTCGCCAAGGTGTCACCTTTGTGGGGGAGTGCATCCCACTACGGACAAGACCTGCAAGGCTCAATTCAAGACTCCCTATCTTGTTAAGAAACGACGCGGGGACTGACAGAGGGCAGCGGCGGAGGCCGCCCTCGAGCTACAGCAACAGAACTAAGACGAACATTTCCCACGTGCCCACAGCCTCCATCCCACCGGCAGAGCAGGTCTCGGGGCCGGGTGCGCAGCAAAACCCCCGGACCAAGCCGTGGCCGTTCGAGCTCTCGGCGTCCGATGAAAGCCGGCCAGCAAGATTCGGACCTACCTGGCAAGGTGAGCTGGGCAGATGCGGTTAAGGGGTCGCTGAGACGCAAGGCTCAAGGAGCTACTGCCTCAGAACCCAGTAATAAGAGGGACCTTAGGGATGTGGCATTAGAAGCAGTGCAGCGCGAAAACGCACAGTTACGTGCGATCGTGCTAACATGAACCCAAGAAATTCGAGAGATTAACCAGTTGATGGCGCAGACATCTATACCTAAACCTGCTTTAGTCCCGACTCCCGTCACGAACGTTAACGACAGTGCGGCGCCGCCCAGAAAGAAACGCGCGGCGGCCAGTTCCGAGTCTCAACAGCTCGAGGACCTCGAATTAGCAGTAAGCGATTGGCGCAAAGCACAAGTCACGATAAATGACTAGCGGAAAGAACAAGAAGAAGCGAGGAAGCTTCACTCTGAAATTCAAACCGGGATCCGCAACATCGGCGTTGCGGTCGATAACCTCACTGCTCGAACAGACAGGGTTGAACCCCACCCACTATGGTGGGCTTCCGGTCACACCTCTCCCCTGAAGACGTCCTGCTCCAGCTTTACCACCAGATTATCAATGACCCAACTACTGGCAACCGGGCCATCATCGGCCTAGATCTGGAAAAGGCATTTGACAATGTAGCACATGCAGCAATCCTGAGCCGCATAAACAAGCTCAACTTGGGTGAGCGAAGCTACAACTACGTCAGAGACTTCATGTCGTGCCGCACAGTCCCCCTCGCGGTCGGCAGCATGACATCCGACGAACATGCACTAGGAAGCACCGGCACTCCTCAAGGGTCGGTCATATCCCCACTCCTTTTCAACCTCGTGATGCTGGGTCTCCCGGCCTACCTCGACGAGATCGATGGCCTCCATCACGCCTTGTGTGCAGATGACATCACCCTGTGGGTCAACAAGGGCAGTGACGGTCAGATACAATGCACCTTACAAGCAGTGGTCTCTGCAGTCAATCCCTACCTCCAAGACACAGGTCTCCGACTATCTCGACTGAAATCGGAGCTGCTCGTCTAGTGCCCGCGCCGCCGGCCCAAGCCTACAGCCGAATCGCACCAATGTGACGACATAATCCTCTATACGCAAGACGGCTCCTGCATTCCTCGAGTCCCGAAGATACGCATAATAGGCATGCATATAACAGCGAACGTGTCAAACATAGAAGCTATTCGCAAAATCGAAGGCAAGGTTACAGCGGCTACCCGCCTGATCAAACATATTACGCACACGGGCATCAAGCACACGGGCATGAAGGAGGGCAGTGTCATGCGCCTCATATACTCTTTCGCAATCAGTCGCATCACTTATGTGGCTGCCTTCCACAACTGGACTATCACCGAAAGGGAGAAAATCAACACCCTTATACGCAAGATTTACCAGATCGCCCTTGGCCTACCAGAGTCCACAAGCACTGCTCGTCTGCTACAGCTGGGGGTATAAAACACGCTTGAGGAAATTGTGGATGCGCAAAGAACCTCTCAAATCGAACGCATGTCTTTGATAGCCACGGGCCGGTACCATCCCGCAGAAACTCGGCTTCGACTACCACGTCCAACACGGCCAGGAACAGGTCATTCCACCCGACCTCAACAACACGCTGATTTTCGCCCCTATCCCTCGAAACATGCACACCAAATTTAATCGGGGCCGACGCCAGGCCCGTGCCAAGGCACTGCTGCGCTCCATGGGTGGAAAAGGCGTACGCGCTTTGTAGACGCCGCAGAATACACACGAGAACACCGGTTCACAGCGGTAGTCATAGATGTTAGCTCCCGGCTTACGCACGCGTGTAGGGTCGCAACGCAGCACCCCGAAACAGCGGAAGAGGTAGCGATTGCGCTTGCGCTTACCGACCCCCCGTGTGAGGTAGTTTTTAGCGACTCACAATCCGCAGTTCGCAACTACGGCGGGGGCGCATTTCCTCCAGAGCTCTCCCCATTCTAAGGAAAGCTGGTCGACAGCACTTCGATAACACCTCGATCATGTGGTTTCTAGCGCACGTCGCCACTCCCACTGATGAGGGCCCCCCTAACTTGAAGGAGGTAGCACACCGCTCTGCGCGAGAACTGACCCGCCGCGCGGAATCGGAGACCGCCTCTTCGAGTTCGCAACTCCTGGTTCAAAACACGCGAGAACGCTTGGTCACGTACAATAACATCAGTAAGCCCTACCAGCTAGGCAGGCGGTTGCTGCCCCCACCTCACCCCATGCTGAAACGTCGCCAGGCAGTCGTCTGGCGACAATTGCAAACACAAACCTTCCCCAGTCCGGTGCGATTTCAGCACATTTTCCCCGCGCAATACCCGATTGCTCTTTGCAAATTATGTCAGGAAATTAGAGCGACGCTGTCACGCATGTTGTGGGAATGTCGTGCTACATTAGCTACAATGGCAGTAGCTCCGGAGGCACTTGCGTCGAAGTGAGCCGCCACTCTGAGCAGCTCCAACCTGAAGACACAAGAGTGGGCTGTCCAGCAAGCCCGAGAGGCGGCGACGAGGCAAGGCCTCGAAATTCCCTCATGGGAGACCTGAGCCCGGGTCGTCAAATTTGCCGGATTCAAAATAAAGTTGTTTCCATTCATTCATTAAAAATGAGCTATCGCTTCTTTCTGTCGACTTTCAGAGAGGTTACTTGTCGCGGTCAGTAAAGGAAAACTGGTTTCTAAATAAAAATTCACTCACTAATCTCACAGATAAATTCATCCCGATCATTTCCATAAAATTTGATAACACTGGTCCTTGGTTTTCGCAGAACCTTCGTCACCTAGATAACAAGAAAAAAGGACTATTCAAAGAAGCTGACAAAATAAAACATCTGAATCCTGTTGTTGGTACTAACCATGCTGCAAATAACAATGTTTACTCAAAGCCGCGCAAAGACCATTCTATAAACGGGACCTATTATCGATGTTAACAACTAACCCTGGGCGTTTTTGGCGTGTCATTAATTCCAAGCATAATCCTGACATCGTTCTTACTGATCATGACGGCGGAGCGATAACTGAGACTGATTGTTCCCAACTACGGAACAAAACATTTTCATCGGTATTCGCGCGTTAATGTTTAAAGCCGTTAGACACCCTAACTCGCACTGATTCGTTTATGCCGGAAATAATAATTACCAATTTTTTCATTGGTTCTCTCCTTGCTAATAAAATTTCATCTTGTGCTGACAATACTGGCCTAAACAAAACAGTTCTGCAAAATATAGTCCCAAGTCACTTCCCAATATTGTCCGCCTTAGTTTCACAATCACTATCAACAGCCATTTCCCCCCACGATTGTAAGGTGGCTAAGGTAGTGCCTTCTTCAAGTCTGGGTATCGTTCTTCACTGCTTAACTCTCGACCAATTTCTTTAACAAGTACCATTTGTAAGTTAGCCGAACATATTTTACACTCCTAGGTTATTAACTACCTTGAAAAACATAATCTCATATTTAAGCAACAGCACGGTTTTAGCCGAGGTTATTCATGTGACACTCAGCTCGCTGGCTTCATTCACGACATACATTCATCAATAGAAACCGGATTTCTCGTGCATGCCTATTCTTAGGTTTTTCAAACGCATTTGACCGTGTCCCTAATCGTCGACTTATTCACAAGCTTACACAGCTGAACATCGACCCTACTGTTGTCACATGCATAAAAGATTTTATTTCTAACAGGATGCAATTCACATCGGTTATCAATCACAATTCATCTCTAGTCCCCGTAACATCTGGTGTACCACAGGGAAGTGTGCTTGCGCCTCTACTTATCCAAATTTATAATAATGATCTACCTGACTGCATACAATCCAATTTCAGATTATTTGCTGATGACTGGGCCATATATCGTAATATTCACTCTAACTGTGATCATTACATCTTCAGTCTGACGTAAACGCCCTCAACGCATGGTGTTTAACCTGACTAATGCCTCTAAATCTTGCAAGAACTAAATTCATGTATGACTAATCAGACACTTAGAAATTCAACATCTTAGATGTTAAACGGCAGCCTTGTTGAACAAGTTTCCAGCTACAAATATCTTAGCGCACACCTAACTCCTAACTTGACATGGAATAATCACATTAACCATATTCTCGCAACTGCAAACCGTTCGCTCAATTCACCTGCAAACCGTTTACTCCTTAAACGTAACCTTAATCATGCTCAAGTACACGTACGCAAATTGCCATAGGCAACCCTAATACGCCCTTAAATAGAGCACGCTTCAGTCCTATCGAATCTCCATCAGACATACCTAATAAGTGACTTAAAAGCCCTGAAATAACGCGCTGTACGCTTCATCGTTTCAGATCATACACGACAAACCAGTGTAACAGCATTAAAAATAGCGCCGAGCTTGAAGCCTTGTCCCTTAGTCGTAACAACTCTCGTTTAACACTGTTCCATAAGCTTTACTATCACGTATCTCTTCATAACTAGTTCATGTGTCCACCTTCAGCTATTTTTGCACGTCGGGATCATTCTTGCAAATTAAAATGCATGATGTGTCGTTCTCTCGCAGTTGGTCAATCATCTGTACCTCGCGTATACAGGGTGGCCAGTTTTTCTAGAAAGAGAGAGAGAGAAAGAATAAATGGTTATTGAGCTCTTAGTAAAAGTTGGTGTGCGCTGGCATCATTCTTCAACAAATCTGCTGTTACCTGATTCTCCCCAGCTGCTTTTCCCCTTTGTATAGCTCCCAAGGCTTTCTTCTTCCAGCGTTACTTGTGGGATTTCAAATCCCACTAGACTATTCCCTCTTCCATTATCGTCACGGGTGCCACTGGTACTGTATAGATCTGTATAGAACTTTGATTCAGTCGACACCTTAGCAGTCATGCAGGCATTACGTAATTTGGGTGTAGACGAGCCGTGTGTAAAAATACTGAAAGATATATAAAGCGGCTCCACAACCACCTTAGTCGTCCACAAAGAAAACAACAGAATCCCAGTAAAAAAGAGCGTCGCGCAGGGAGATACGATCTCTCCAATGCTGCTCACAGCGTGTGTACAGAAGTTATTGAGAGACCTGGATTGGGAAGAATTGGGCATAAGAGTTAATGGAGAGCACCTTAATGACTTGCGATTCGCTGATGATATTGCCTTGCTTAGCAACTCAGGGGACCAATCGCAATGAATGCTCACTAACCTGGAGAGGCAAAGCAGAAGGGTGGGCCTAAAAATTATTCTGCAGAAAACTAAAGTAATGTTTAGCAGTCTCGAAGAGAACAGCAGTTTACGATAGATAGCTAAGCAGTGGAAGTGGTAAGGGAATACATCTACTTAGGATAGGTAGTGACCGCGGGTACGGATCATAAGACTGAAATAACCAGAAGAATAAGAATGGGCTGGGGTGCGTTTTGCGGGCATTCTCTGATCATGAAGCGCAGGTTGCCATTAAACCTCAAGAGAAAGTGTATAACTGCTTTGTCTTACCACTACTCACCTACGGGGCAGAAACCTGGAGGCTTACTTAAAGGGCTCGATATAAATTGAGGACGACGCAATTAACCATGGAAAGAATGATGAATGCAACGTTAACGGAGGGATAGCAAGAGAGTACGTTGGGTGAGGGAACAAACGGGAGTTTTTGACATCTTATTTCAAATCAGGAAAAATAATTGGGCATGGGCAGGGCATGTAATGAGGTGGGAAAATAACCGATGGTCAATAATGGTTACGGAATCGATTCGAAAAGAAGGGAAGCGTTGCAGGGGGCCGTAGCAAATTATGTGGGCGGTTGAGATTAAGAAGTTTGCAGCGAAACATGGCCATAATTGGCACATGACCGCTGCAGTTGGAGAAGTATGGGAGAGGCCTTTGCCCTGCAGTGGGCGTAGCCATGCTGAAGATGATGATATACCTGGCACCGCGATAGAGTGGAATAATCTACCATCGCACATTTGCACGGAAGAAAATGGCTCGAAATTTACAGACGCTCTGCGCCGTACCATGCATACCTCATATATAACGTTTCAATCTCTCATTTGTAAACTGAACTTTTTTTAATGCGCCGACAACCAGTATCCGTGACGTGGTCATAGTTTGTGCCATCATTTAAAGTTGCTGCAATGATAGCTATATTTATTTCTTTTTGTGGCTTCTGTTTTTACGACGATGCCGTGTAACTAAATTTACGCCAGTTTTTTCTGTTGTATTTTCATTTATGCACTGTTATTTGCCTCAGCGATGTAACCTTTGCCTTATGTAATACACTTCCCAGAAGGCCTAGAGGGTTATTGTGAAACAAATAAATATATAAATAAAGAAGTCTCGCCTGCTGCAATGTACCTTACATTCTCGTAATCGTTGCTACAGCTAAATCTTTACAATTTATATTCATAGCGAATAGCATCCTTTACCTATTTCAGCCATGTTAAACCTATCTATCTATCTATCTATCTATCTATCTATCTATCTATCTATCTATCTATCTATCTATCTATCTATCTATCTATCTATCTATCTATCTATCTATCTATCTATCTATCTATCTATCTATCTATCTATCTATCTATCTATCTATCTATCTATCTATCTATCTATCTATCTATCTATCTATCTATCTATCTATCTATCTATCTATGCGCTCACGCTAACCCAGCAGCCCCAGTTAACCCACTTGAGCCACTAGGTCTATGCTCCCGGTCGTGATACACTCATGGTCATTCCGTTGTCATTATTCAAGCTACGGGATACGTAATTCTCGTCATCCTGTGGTCATCACGTTTTCTGCTTTGAACTAGTCGCCAAGTTCTGAATAGATTGGGCTACAATGTACGGGCTGATGGACGTGATGGCGTCATGGTGGTTCCATCTCCTTTGTTCTAACTTTGTGATCTGACGCTCGTCATGCCGTCGTCATGACGCCATGGTTGTCACACAGAAATCATCACAGTGTCGTATCATTATGATCACTTCAGTAGCGCCATCCAATTGTCACGACGCCGTCGTCACAGCGTTTCTTCATTCCACTGACATCAATATTTCTTCGTCATTGCATTGTGATAATACTGTCATGAATAAATGGTAATTATTTCACCCTTGTCATGTCGTCCTTGTCACTTAGTTGTTATAATGCCTCCGTTGTCAGACCATAATAAATGGGAGCAGGTGATTGATTTGTGCGCCTTTGTAAACGTATGAGAAACGTTTCTGTAGGATTTATTTGAGGATTTAGAAGATATACTCATCGACAAACATAACATAGATAATATTGATATAGCAGAACAAACACGTTGCGACTATCCTTAAGAATGACAGCTCTAACTATTTATCACCAGCCCATAAAGCTATCTAAGTTTTATTTTCTAGTTATTCGGCAAGAGACATTCAGAATAAGCATCATCAATGAAAAGAAAGCGATATTTTACGAAGAGTTTTATAGAAAGTGGAGGAAAACACTGCAGAGAACTGGAAGCCGAAATCCGCACAAGCCAATAACGGCTTTGCTATCGATTCTGCAAACAGCTCAAGTCCTAAATCACCCCAAAGTTGATGTGTCATGTCCCCGCAGGAGTGTCTCCATGGGAAAGAGTTTGGCGTGTTGCGACAACATGGACACCAGCACACGAGGGTCGGAACCTCTCGCGCTTATCCGTGTGCAGGTTAGGAGTGTCCGGGGAAAAGCGAATCCTCGGGGTTGAGCCGATGGCGGGAGTTTATAGTTTGATGGTTCTCCGGCCCAAGCAACGCAGTGCTTTGACCTCTGCTTCCTGTAGACGGCACTGCGGGATTGATGCACCCGGGAGAAATCGGTAGTCGCCATTTCCGCTCTCTCTCATCTCTCTGCCGCCTTCCTCTTTCTCCAGCCTTTTAAATCTTTCCTGTCTTCTCCTCACTTCCCTTACCTTCGAATTTCCGAGGCAGCAAGGGGGTAACCTCGTGCTTAGGATCCAACCTTGAGCATGCTATATTGGGTTATAGTAGTTATGTACAGCTTGCGTCTGCGACTCCACCGGGCCTCGTAGCGTCATCGTGTTGCGCTCGGTGGTGGACTGTGTGCATCGCTACTGAGTGAAAACGTGATTTTATTAAGGTATATGTAGATAATGTCTCATTTGTTACTGCTGCCAACGGAAGTGGCGATATACTGTATACACCCCATACATGGGTACGCAACCAAGCGCCGAATTCCTGGGCGGAATAACGCATGTATAAATATGCCTAAACTAGAATAATGTAAATAAAGGTTGTTACGTACATAGTCCAAGCTTATCACAACCATCAAATTGCGCAAAGCAATTTTAGCCATATCCGTTTATTTGATTATTGCTAGACTGTAAATACGTAGTAAATACGTATTACGTAGTAAATACGTAGTAAAAAGGCTGTAAATGCGTAGATATTTCAATTTTAATCTCCCTTCTCATCATAAACTGCATCAAGACCACTAGCTATAGATAGCACATGGTTTGCATTATAATATTCAGGGAAACTTTGTGGTTATGGTATGACAAAGAGCATACCCTGCAACAATAGTGGCACCTAACTGTACTACCACTCACTCTATTTTCTTTTGACAGTGCTCAATTTTTTTTTCGATTGCAGTTCTACAATAATCAGGGAGCATTATGGATACTTCAGTCGCAAACGACAAGTGGGCCACGAGGCATTTCATGTTTGGTGTACAGTATTACGGATGCCTCTAAAGAATCGTTCAAGTTTAAGCAGTTCTTTTATGACAATGGCCAAAGGTGAGATAAGAAAAGCTAATTACAAATATTGGTGACAAAATTTAATTTCTTCATACAAATCAGAACTGAATGGAACATGGAAGGAAAATTTGTGAAATCGCCGGCGGGTAGGAGCAGTAATATTTTCGATACACTGACGGTTGCCCCGCCTGAAGGTAAGTACTTACGAAAGTCATTGTGCTCACTGACTGAAGTCTAGGAAGATGTCCGTCGTTTCGGAGGAAAGTTTTTTTAATTTCGATAGAACATAGGTTGTTTCGGGTAGAGTGACATGGTCATATTTGCACTGCTTAGATCAAACCAGCATTTTTGTAAATGGAATAAAGCATACAGAGTCACTAAGCTTTTTAACAGATTACCTGAGGAGTCAGACATAGGTATAGCAAAAGTCGCTGGGAACAGGTGGTGATCCAACGAACAGTGATGTTCACTGGAAGATGAAGGCTTGAAGTGATGAGCAGTGGTGGAACGTTTCGAGAATTAGTAAATGGGTGATGTTTATTGACGCATGGGCCAGGTATGGCCAAAGAGCGCCATGCTAATGTTATGAGTTCGCAGTGGACTGATGAGTTCTGTGAAGTTCATGTAACGTAGCTTTAAAGGGGCCTAAAATTGTTGCTGTAAATTGCATAAAATCAAGGTGTACTAAGATAATGGCAATGACTAGTGAAGTTTACAATGAGG
Organism: Dermacentor andersoni; assembly: GCF_023375885.2. Taxonomy (NCBI): domain Eukaryota; kingdom Metazoa; phylum Arthropoda; class Arachnida; order Ixodida; family Ixodidae; genus Dermacentor; species Dermacentor andersoni. The sequence goes on from NC_092820.1 coordinate 97,302,569, forward strand.
ATTAAAATGCATTGTGAAATAATGATGCAATATACGAAATACGTTAGATGCTAAAATTGCCTGGAGCACAACTGCCTCCCCAGAGCCCTTCAAACACAAGGGTCTACAGGCACATGCTACATAAAACAACTATCATGGCGGCATCCTCTGGAAAGTGGATGCGCTACGAACTAAATGAGCTATAACATGTATCACAACATAAACGAAGAAGGCGAGGACTGCTCTGATCTTAAAAAGCGGTTCTTCAACAAGAAACATAGCCGGATGAAGAGGGACACAATAGCGGTATCAAGAAGAAAATGTTTTCTCCTGTCTCTTTTGTCTTCCTGACACTCAAGGAAGATGTGGAGGACGGCCAGTCTGTCTCCACGTCTACAACGGGTTGGAGGCTCGTTAGCAGTCAAGAGAAACCTTTGGAGAAGAGAAGGTGTCTTGTGAAGAGCAAAGTAAAAGAGATTTATTTAGAAGGCAGCCACAGGGGGGCGGGGGGAGGGAGCTGCCGTGTTTTCCGTGCGCAGTTGCTGCTTGCACTAGGCTGCACGAACCTTTTCTTGTACACGGGCTGCAGCATCGGCATAGCGTAGACGAGCTCGTTCCCGATTCTTCTGGTGGCTTTGCTAATCGAAAGAGCTGCCTATTCATCAGGAGTACGTTTGATGCGTGGCCTACCTATTTCGTAGCTAGAGAGTGGCTGCTGTGCGCGCGCTAGGCTATGACAGAGAGCAACGACGTGGCTACTGACGGAGTCAATCGCGTGGCTCCATTTGTCCTTTTATTACCGCCATGCGCATGGGGTTGCACTGGAGGAGCTTTCGGCGTATAGTCAACGGACGGGCGGACGAATTCGCTAGCCATAAACAGCGTAGCTGTGACGAAACTCATTTTGTATACAAAGTGTGATAACACTTTACCTGAGCGCAAATAACTGCCTTCGTGATTGCTGGCTCCCGCTATTTTATCATGCTCACATCAATCACGAGCTGTAAAGCCGACTTCGTCTGCCTTTCTGAAGCTTTTGATTAACAATGCGCGTTTATAGTCAATTGGGAGAAACTTATCGATAAAGTAGTCGCAATTATATCGCAGACCGTACTGCAATATTACTAAAAATAGCTGTTAACTAAGTAGAATCATTTTTCACGACACCGAGCAATTACTCTCTAAATCTAGACAGAAAATTACTAGACGGCAATAGTGCCCAACGTTAGCCAAGACAAAGAATGGGGGCCGTTCCTGTTGGCATGTGCCACTATTCAATAACCACCTTTTACGCCAACTAGGGAATGTGCCGCTCAATGTGTGTCGTGGGGCTACTGGTTATGTACCACTCATTATGCTGCTCTTCAGTGAACTGGTTTAACACCAACGTGGCAACTAGGTAATGTGGTCGTCTGTGTATGTGCGGTTTAAAATGGGGATGGATCCCGAACGTGGTGTGGTTTAAACCTGTGAGCTGCTCACACACGCATGTACCGCTTAGCACGTGTCGCTCTTCTAGGAACGTGTTTGACGGCCACTTAAATATGTGCGTGTAGGTGATGGGTAGTTGATGCTCTTGAATGAATCTGTTTGTTGCCATATCGAATGACTGGCTATCCCAACAGTAAACGCAGTACTTTGTACAGCGCATCAATTCACCACTAGGGGCAGAAATATTACCCGATTATCGATCAACAGCTATGCGATTCATTATATCCATTTCCACCAAACTGTGACTGCTGTGCATTACGTAGATGTTACCTCAGGTTGAGTGTGTGTCATTTTTTAAGCAATAATTTCTAATTTCTCCTCCTATTGCACGGGCGCCACGTTGAAGTTTTTACGGCTGCGGTAGTAAAGAGCAGCCAGCACCATGGTCTACTAAGAGCGTAGTAGCGATCAGATAGTATGATAAGTAGTACCGTAGGATTAGTAGCGATCATATAACAAGGGCGCCGGTGAGAACGCACATATGTCATCCCGAATGAATCATCACAAACAGCCTACAAATATACCCTTCTTACATATAAATGTTATGAGGACTGGAATATTCAGCGTTGATATCATTGACATAACAGTTGCTCAGATGGTCGGGCATCTGGAAAACATGATTGTATGCAACAGTGCAGCAATTTATAGCAGTAGTATATGCTACGGTACTTCAATTCAGATTCCGCACCAGAAATGGTCATATGCTTCGCGAATCCTATTTCATTCACAGCCTTAACACTGCCGAGCCTGTGAAAAAAAGCGAAGGCAGGGTACCAGCTTAACCATAAAAATCTGAAGAAAAACTCAGTGCCACTCCACTTTGTGAGAAGGATGACCCGCGAAACTGTGTTTGTGGGCAAGTTAATGGCGAAATGCTCCCGCGCCTCTGGTTGGCCCGGCATTTCACTATCTTCAGGATTGGCGCGCGTATGCGGAGTGCTTAACGCCTGCTTCACTGCCTCCACAGGTCACCCGGTAATCAACTATCTTGGGGATCGGCCTCGCATGGGGAGTGCTTAACGCCTGTTTCACTTTCGCCGCAGCTCGCCCGGAATTCCACCATCTTCGGGACCCGGGCACGTATGCGGAGTGCTTAACGTCTGCTTCACCACCTTCACAAGTCCCCCAGTATTGCACTAACTTCGGGATCCGCCTCGCATGGGGAGTGTTTAATGCCCGCTTCACCTTCCCCGGTGGTCGCCCGGCATTCCACAAGCTTCGGGATCGGGGCACGTATGCGGAGTGCTTAACGTCTGCTTCACCACCTCCGCAGGTCACCCTGTATTGCACTATCTTCGGCATCCGCCTCGCATTTGGAGTGCTTAACGCCTGTATCACCTTCGCCGCAGGTCGCCCGCCACTCCACAATCTTCGGGATCGGGGCACGTATGCGGAGTGCTTACCGCCTGCTTCACCGCCTCCGCAGGTCACCCGGTAATAAACTATCTTCAGGATCGGCCTCGTATGCGGAGTGCTTAACGCACTCAAGTGCAATATGGGGAGTGCCTAACGCCTGCTTCACTTTCGCCGCAGGTCGCCCGGTATTGCACTATATTCGGGATTTTGTGTCTACAAACGAACACGATTCTGCGGGAACTGGCCATTAAGAGGTTCGCTGCAATGCGCCGGTTAGATAACTGTTAGATCATTGGGGTCACAGAATGAGTATCAAAAGAAGGGATACGCCGTCGACGACAGCAGAAGACAAGTTGGAGTGATGAAATCAGGAATGTTGCCGGTTGGCGCAGGACAGAGGTAATTGGAGATCGCACGGAGAGAGAGGCCTTTTTCCTGCAGTGGACATAAAACAGGCTGACGATGATGATGGTGATAATGATGTAAAAAGCGTTGCGTGATGTTATTTATTTTTTGAGCCGTCGCGATGAACTGCCAGTACGTGACGAGGTAAGTAAAGGAACGATACAAAATACTGAATGCATGTCTGAAATTTATCTTTTCTTCTGAAACACAATTATTATTGCGTGCGCGCGTTGCAGTAACTGATATTTTTAGGCCTGCAGTTTGATTCTACGTTTAGTGCTCTGGTTTTCTTGTGTTGTAACATTCTTTAAATAAAGTACTGTCCTAATTAGTGCATGTGTATATTCTATCGTCATGGTCATGGCGGCGTGTAGCACTTATTGCAAATTTCTGGTACTGCTGCTTACCGTTGCCTAATGTTACTGAGATAGCACTTCAATGATGGGATAGATGCTTTCGCGCCAGTATAGCAGGTATGGCCACGATTGTCCTGTAAAGATGTCGGTGCGTATGCGTGCGCTGCAGGGGAGGATTACCAGGCGTTCTGGTACACCCGTTGCGATCGCCTGTAAAACCGACGAAGCCATGAGGATGAACAATCATGCTCCGCCCGCTCAGCTCTGCAGTAGTCAGGGCAGCATTTGGAACTCTGGTGCTGCCGTGAACACTATGCGCACAAACATTGTCTTCCCAGCAATAACTTTCGACATACTTTCGTCAATCTAGGTAAGCGCTTTGATGGTTAAATTGGGTTTATTGGCGCAAAAGTAACATAGGCTTTGCTGCGCCAGAATTATTTTGAATTCAACTGGTGCCACGAGCACTGTGCACACGCCCACTATCCTTCCTGATCAACAACTTTCGACATACCACACCTTAGGGAATACACTGGTGTGAGCGAAGTAGACCGCAAACTCCACGCTAAGCTGCATTAATTTTATCTTCAAGTTCTAACAAACTGCGACGATTTTCGCTGAATCATAACATGTACCTCACAGAGGTGAAAAGCCTGTAAGTCTGCTACCGGCATCACTAAATTAAAAAAAAAAATATTCAATTACATATCAAGACCAATACTATAATATGAGACACGCCTTAGTGGGGGACTATCGGTGAACGTAGACCAACTGGGATACATCCCCCTCAGTGAATTCATTCTAAACGGACGTTCTTTCATTTCGTCCCCATTAAAACGCTGTCCCCGAAGCCATGATTCAATCGCACGTCCTCTGGCTGAGCAGCGCAACGCCAGAGCCGCTACGCCACTGCGGTGGTATGTGGTCGGCATTCCTCAATAATACTGCTCCTTGAGATGCATTCACCGCCACTTAAGCATTGTTATATTTCGCAAGATCGCTAGCTGTACAGAGGTGCTGCCGATTTTTTTGGCAGTACAACGGACCAACAACAAAAGTTGTTTTTTTCACAAAAAGAGACATTTGTTGTGCAGGAAATAGAAAACTCTAGCTAAGAAATAGTGTTACTCATTGCAGTACAAAACGAGCAACACCCTACACGAAAAAATGAAACTGTATACATATATTATATATATATATATATACAGAGAAAGAGAGAGAGAGAGAACTTGAGCGATTCCCCAAGGTCAACAAAACAAGTATTTCACTTCAACAGTTTCGACCAGTGGACCGATCTTTATCAGATTGAAGATCAGTCCACTGGTCGAAACTGTTGAAATAAAATGCTTGTTCTGTTGGCCTTGTAGCATCGCTCAAGCTCGTTACTTTTCAAAGGTAGCCTGACAGTGACAGTGACAAGAACTTTATTAGAGTACCCTGAGGAACTCGATTCGGGGGAACCAAAGGCTCCCCGATCAAGTTGGTGGTTCCGCCCACGACGGGACAGGGAAGTGGTGACTCTCCGCGACATAGCGGGCCCTCTGGACGGCCTGTAGTTTGTTTGTGAAAATTGAGCTCTTCAGCAAGGCGTCCCACTTGGGCTTGTTATGAAAGTCAGAGCCCGCGTTGTACGGGCACAGCGAGAGCATGTGGTCGAAGGAGCAGCACGCGTGTCCGCGTTTGGAGCACGATTGCGGGAAGTTCGGGTCTATCCAACTAAGCGCTCTCGGGGTGAGGTAGGATCTCGTCTGCAAACGCCTGAAAGTAACAGCCTGAGCCCTGTTCAGTTTGGGGCTGGCGTGATGGAATTTCCTCCTGCTGTGTCTGTAATGTGACGTAATCTCGTGAAAGGTCGTAGGATTATCTTTGAAGGGGCAATCCTGCGGGAGTGCTGGACCGTTAGCTCGGGCGCGGTTCGTGAATTCGCGCGGCAGGCAGTTGGCCCGCTCGTTAGGGTTGGAAACCGCTTGGTTCGTTACATCGTTCACGTGCGCCGGGAACCACGCTATGGTTTGACCTCCAGTGTCTTCTCGCGTAGTAATACGAAAGGATGTGTTGACGATGTCGACTGCGTGTTTGCAAACTAGAGCAGACGAGAAAGCCCTGACCGCCGTGCGCGAGTCGGAGAAAATGGTCGCCGGGCCTTTTGCGGCTTGAAGAGCCAAGGCTATCGCGGTTTCCTCCATCTCGTTCGCGTGTTTAGCGTAGATTGATGCGGCGCTGATAAGTGTTCCGCGCGCGTCAACGACCGTGATTGCAAACCTGTCTTCGCTGCCATATTTGGCGGTGTCGACGAACAATGCATCAGCCCCGTAAGGATCGATTCGTCGAAGGATGGTTCAAGCCCGCGCTCTTCTGCGACCTTCGTTATATATTGGATGGATGTTCCTCGGTACGGGCTCAACCTTAATACCTTCACGGGCTAATTTAGACAGGGGGTGCCTGTCGAGCGGTGCCTGTGTAGGGAGTTGACCAGCTACATCAAGAATTTTGATTCCCGGCTTAGTTGACGAAAGCCTGAAGATCTGTGCAATAAACTGGGCTTCAATGAATTCGTCTGTGGTATTGTGAATTCCGAGTTCAAGTAGTTTTACTGTGCTAGCGGGTTGTGCAATACCGAGTATTCTTTTGACGCTGGACCTGATGAGCGTGTCGAGTTTGTTCTTTTTAATTTTGCTCCATTTGAGATATGGTGCCATGTAAGTAATGTGACGGATGAGGATAGCTTGGAAGACCCAGAGTAGGTTGTCCTCTTTGAGGTTGTCCTCCCCCCCTTTTGCTTGCGATTCTAGTTATGAGTCTTAGTATATTTTTCGCCTGCGCACCTAGCTTGTTTAGAGCTTGGGCATTACAGCCTTTGGCGTTGACTAAAAGTCCTAAAATTTTGATGGAGTTCACCCCCGGAATGGGATGCCCTTCTCGTGTTGTAATTTCGACTGGCAGCGTTTCCAGAGGCTCGAGGTTCCTAACGCCCTGCACCGACTGTCTGTAGAGGAATAGTCCGGATTTGGTTGGTGAAAGCTTGAGACCCGTGCATGTAAGAAATTCGTCCATTACATCTATGGCCGCCTGGAGATATTGCTCTAGATCAGCCAGAGATCCCCCCGGGGACCAGATTGTGATATCGTCTGCATAGATTGCGTGGCCTATTTTTGGGAGTGCGGCCAGCCTTTCGGAGAGTTTATGCATGGCGATATTAAATAGTGGCGGGGATAGGACCGAGCCCTCAGAGGTTCCGCTGTTGCCCAGTTTGTAAGGACCGCCCGAGATCGTGCCCAGTCGAAGAAACGCTTTCCTTTCCGACAGGAATGAGAGAGTGAAATTAAAGAATTTCCGCCCTAGGTTGAGATGGGAAATTTCGTTCAAGATGTGTTCGTGAGCCACCTTATCAAAGGCCTTAGGGAGGTCGAGTGCAAAGATACCTCGTACGTCCCGCGTCTCGTTATCGAATATAGATCTTTTCAGAAGGAGCATTGCGTCCTGTGTGGAGAGTTCCTTTCTAAAACCTATTAGATTATGCCTAAATAGTTCGTGGTTTTCTACGTGTTCAACGAATCGGTTGTGTATTGCATGTTATGCCACTTTCCAAATGCACGATGTTAGAGAGATGGGACGCAGTTTATTTATGTGCGGAGGTTTCCCCTGTTTGGGGACGAGCATGGTCTTGGCGGTGCGCCATTCCGACGGGACTTGCCCCGAGCTCCACACCTCGTTTATCTCTGCCGTTAGAATTTCGATGGCCTTATCGTCCAGGTCCCGGAGGAGCTTGTTGGTGACCCCGTCTGGCCCCGGGGCCAATCTACCATTTAGGTTGAAGAGTACGTCTCTGATTTCTGAAATCGTAAGAAGGTTGGTGTAATTTTGGCCTGTCTAGCCCCGTGTAAACCGCTCTCGCGCTTATGCCTTGCGAATCTCCTTCCTTGACGGGTAGGTAAGCTCGCACCATCTCGTTGACAATTACATCGTTTGTGGGGCCCGAGGTGACCTGCTTATGTATGAGCCTATCGACGGCGAGATTTACTGCATTCCGGGACTGTTTGTCGTTTAGGAGGCTTGTAACCAGATTCCATTTACTACGTCTTCTCATGCGGCCGTCCGTTTTGTTGCACGTTTCGTCCCCCTGTTGCAGGGCCAGTTGCTTGGAATAGCACTCTAGTTCCTTGTTTAGTGACGTTAGTCTTGCTCGTAGCCGGCGATTTAATTTCTGTATTTTCCACCACTCTCCAAGAGTGTGTCTAGCCTCCAGGAGATACGCTAACCGCGAGGCCATTTTGGGGACTTCAAGTTCTGCGCTAATTTCTTGGGTCGCGTTCTTGACGGCCTGTTTAAGTTTGGTACTTAGTTCTTTGAAGGATTCGCTTGAGGGGGCCGTTTCTGCTCGAAATTTCCGGAAAACATCCCAATCGACGTATTCGTATTTGACCGGAGGTTTGGGTTTGACCTGCATCGCGATATTGAGAACGTAGTGGTCACTACCCAAGTCCTCCTGGAGATTATCCCACGCGCCCTCGATATTTCGGAAGAATGTGAGGTCTGGCGTTGTGTCTCGACTGACGGAATTACCCCTTCTATTGGGAAACCTAGGATCTGTAACAAGCGTGAGGTTAAAATCGGCTGCACATCCGGCTAAGTGTGTCCCCTTCTTGCTGGTAAAGCCATATCCCCATTCCGTGTTCGGAGCGTTAAAGTCCCCCGCAATTAAGAGGGGCGCGTCTCTGCCTGCCCAGATTGCGGAATGGAATAGCGCATTAAAGTCTTTGTTCTCATCTGCAGGCGAACTGTAGACGTTAAGAATAAAGACATTCGCGTTGCTCGATCTACTGGGCACGAGCTCGATCAGTTGTGCTTCTAGTCCACTACGATATTTTGCAACAGTGTGATCCACAAAGGAGACGCTCTTTTTAACTAAGGCGGCGATGCCTCTCCCCGTTTCGCCTTTGTACGCTACTGCGCGATACCCCGACAGAGTAAGCTCCGTCTCCGCGAGCGTCTCCTGCAGTAAAATGGCTTGTGGCTTGTCTGGAAGCTAGCGCAGTTGCACTGCCAAATTTGAACGGTATTATTATTTGTGATAGCCATCTTGTTTACTGTGAAAATTTAGAAATCTTCGGCGGCCCCGTCAGGATTTGATCCGGTCGGGAGCGGTTCATTATGTCTTGTTTGTCTACTTTTGGGCTGAGCCTTAGGTCTTTTTAATAACGTTACTCTCTACTCTGTGGCGGAGAGCATTTCCATAAACCTACTCAGGGTCTTTTCCAGTTTACCCTCGTTTTTGACGGGGGAAGCCGAAGTGGCGGACTGAGTGTCGTTGACCTCGGTTATGTCGCCCTTTTCTTCCTCTTTTGTGCTGCTAAAAGGTTCCGGGTTGAGCGCCTTGCGTTTCGACTGTCCGGCTAACGGGCCTGGGTAACTGTTGTTAACCTGATGCCGCTTTATAAATTTTCCTTTCGTGCTGTTAAAGGATTCCTTAAGCTCTGCGAGGTCGCGTCTAAGTTCCCTATTTTCCGCTTTGAGCGCTTGGATACGGGGATCGATTCTATGCTCTGGCTGTGCCTCACCTGTCGTTTCTTTGCTTGATGCGTTCTTCTTCCCAGACGGCTGTGTCGCTCCCTTGACCTTATCGGCCCACGTGGCCCGCTTGACGGACTGGGAGCGAGACCGGGATCTTGATCTGGAGGAGCGTTCTCCTTGCCTCGGTTTGGTTTCTCTCCTTCTCGAGCGTGAGTGCCCTCCGGATAGAGATCGGTACCTAGGATGGAAGCGCTCCGCGCAGCTGGTGCAGCCAACGAGAAGTCACCAATTGCATCGGTGACGTCAGATTCTTCGTCCAGCTGTGCCTTCCTTGCTCTTTGTCGGCGTCTTCGGCGTCGGCGTCGTACGATTTATGGGATTTCATAGCGCTTTTTGCAAGTTCGGTCACCGGTGACTTAGGGCCCGCCGCACGCCTCGTACTTGGGGGTGCATTGATGTTCTTCTCCGTCGTCCGCTTTTGCTTTTTCGCAACCGCAACATTTACTTCTCTCTTCCTCGCTGCTGATGCAAACGTCGGCACGGTGGCCTACGTGGCCGCAAGCATGGGAAACCTCGACTTGGCGTCGGTATAAAGATCATGGCAACAACGCCGTGCCGCCGATTACGTGGTTGGGCACACGTATCCCTTTGAATAAAATCACGACTACATGCGAGTTCTTGATTCGTCTGGCTTCTAGTGCCGTGGGATTTCTTTCGTTCACAATCAAGTTTCTAAGCGTGCCTTCATCGTTACAGGTGTCGATGTGCGTTATTACGTCTTTGCACGTATCTTCGGGGGCGGCGACGTACGCCGAGATTGCGTAGGTGCCGTACTTACTATGGATTTTATTTAGTCTCACATAGGCCCTCGTATTAGAGGCGTGCGGAGTGCTGATGATTAAAATATGCTGTACCTTCTTTGGGCACATGGTGTCTTCCTTCATTTGATGCTCAGGCAGGGCCGGCGCCATGGCCAGGGCTTGATTGAGCCAGCAGTACTACGTCGGCTTTTGATACGTCGAGGCCTCCCTTGGGGCGCACGATAACCTTGATCTGTTCCTTCGGGAGCTTCGTAAGTCGCGAAGCTGCCATTACTTGTGACAACAGACTTTTAGCCGGTCCCTTGGAAGTGCAGTAGCCAGCCGGCTTGTTTACGGAACCACGTTGGCCATCTCGTAATGGCGGCCTCTTCGTCTCCTGCTTTTTACGGTTGCTGATGGCGGTGATCCACCCCGCACCATTGAGATCTTCCTGGGTTACGTCCATACCTTTCACAGTTACGACTTCGGGCATGGCGCCGCTTTCGATGAACGCACGTGTCGTCGTTTCGGTCGCGCACAGAGATGGGAAAACGCAAGCGCGGGACTGCCTGCACAGGCAGGCCTGCTTGCACCACCGCGCCGAGAGCAGGCTGTCTCCGTTAGGGCTAGCTCCCTCGTCGGCGTGATAGTAGAGCAAAAGCCTCGGGAGGTGACGAAAAGTCCACCCGCCGATAAAACTCTGGCATCGGCGGACTCCTTCAAACTTGGCGGTTCCGATGAGGTATATATATCCAGGTCTATACGATGAGGTATATATATATATATACATTAGTCATATCTTAAGAAGCCAACAAACAATGACACCAAGGACAACATAGGGGAAATTACTTGTGCTTAATACATGAAATAAAGAAACGATAAATTAAGGGAAATTAAAGTGGATGAAAAAACAACTTGCCGCAGGTGGGGACCGAACCTATAACCTTCGCATTTCGCGTGCGATGCTCTACCAATTGAGCTACCGCGGCGCCGTTTTCCCATCCACTTTCTTGGGTATTAATGTGTACTAGCAGAGCATCGGTAGAGCATCGCATGCGAAATGCGAAGGTTGTGGGTTCGGTTCCCACCTGCGGCAAGTTGTTTTCTCATCCACTTTAATTTCCCTTAATTTATCGTTTCTTTATTTCATTTATTAAGCACAAGTAATTTCCCTATGTTGTTCTTGGTGTGATTGTTTGTTGGCTGCTTATGATATGACTAATAAGAATCGGGCTCCTAGGTTAATTCCCTTTCTTCTCGTTTATATATATATATATATATATATATATATATATATATATATATATATATATATATATATATATATATATATATATATATATATATATATATATATATATATATATATATTATGGATGCGCCATCTGCATTTAAACTTGTTCACAGTATGTTTACTAACCGTCGCTAATTGCTCAAAAGGGTCGAGCGGTTATAGTTTTTGTTTTTTAATTACGCTGGCAGAGTATAAGAGAGAGACTGTGCCGTCTGATAAACTGAAGGTGTCGAAAGTAACCCCATTTCTTCATGTCTAGTTTGCGGAATATGTTTTTTTTTTTTTGGCGATTTCTGCTAGATGGCCCATATAAGTTTCGTCGCTTTGTGAAACTCAATAAAACCGGTAATTGTATAAAGTAAAGACTGCTAGTATTACATTTTTACAGAACAGGTCACCAGCTATGCATATCAAAGGCCTGTTTCGAAGAAGGGGTACTATGGAGAGATTAATCTTACGTGTACAAAGATGATTAAAGTGTTATTAACCAGCAGCCTAACTTTAACAGGAATAGTAGCGGCCAGGCGTTAAATAGCGACTGCTGAAGATGTTTTTGATATGATAGCCTCAACATGATCATCGGAAGTAAATTGCTTCCAAAATATGACGCCAAGGATTTCGACAGGATCTACAAGCTCTACAATATCACGGCTTAAGAACACAATGAATGGCCTGTATATTACCTTCCCTTTTGCAAAGTATAATATTCTTTTGATTTTCTTACAAATATCCTTCAGACTATTTCCTTTCCTCCACCTATTTGATGTATGTTTCTTACCTAGTGTGTACTATTTCTTGCACAACGAATGCCTCTTTTCGTGTAAAAAGCAACTTTTCTTGCTGGTGGGTTGTACTCTGTCCAGCTTACAACCTTTCCAAATGTAACAATGCTTAAGTGGCGTTGAATGTATCTAAAGAAATGTACTAGTGTTGACGAACGCGACCACATACCGCTGCAATGGTGTAGAGGCTCCGGCGTAGCGCTGCTAATCCAAAGGACATGCGATCCAATCCTGGCTTACCGCGTTTCAATGGGGACGAAACGAAAGAACACCCGTTTACCATGAATGGGATGAGGGTAAAGAACCTCAGTTGGTCTAAGTTAACCCAGCGCAACCCACTACGACGGGTCTCAGTTTACCATATTGGTCTTGTAGGTAAGTGCATAGATTTTTTTTTAATTTAGAGGCGCCGCTAGGAAACTTACAGGCTTGTGACTCTGTGAGGTACTTGTTATGATTGAGCGAAAATCGTCGCACTTTGTTAGGACTTGAGATTAAGATTAAAGCAGCTTAGCGTGCAGTTAGGTATCTACTCCACTCACACCAGTCTATTCACGAAGGTGCGGTATGTCCAAAGTTGTTCATCAGGAAGGATAATGGGTGTGCGCGCAGTGCTCGTGGCGCCAGTTGAATTGAAAATTATTCTTGTGCAGCAATGGCTATGTTTCTGTTGCACCAATACACCGAATTTAACCATTAAATGGCTTATCTGTATTCACGACGGTGTTGTATGTCGAAATATGCTGCTGCGAAGACAATGTTTGTGCGCATAGTTCCGTCTCGTTCGAAAAGACTTCTCCGATGCATGAGACAGGCAGCCGAGACCGTGAACTGTTTAATGTAACTCCCTACAGACGCGAATCGGGAATTCGCGGCAAGTGCTGAAATTAGTCATTTTCTAATTTTCTTTCTTTTCCACACTACTTGTAAGTGCTGTTAAATTCCGCCGACAATATATCGTGCATCTTGACGCGTTCATGGCCGCTTACGTATGGGACACTCCGAAATCATAATGTTAGAACCATCGAGAAATACTGTGCTCTGCCAGCTGCAGCGATCATCAACAACCCGTACAACGCGGATAGTTGAAGGATATTTTCAGGCGTCTGAGATATACTAAATTGACTTAAACTGACTCTACCGTCATGCATCGGGCTGACATTCTCATGAGAGCCCCCCTCCCCCCCAAAAAAACTTGCAGTGCTAAAGGAACAGAAAAAGTGATGAGAAGGTTTCCAGTAGCCTTCAAATAATAATAACTAAACATATGATCGGCTCCCAGCTTTCCGCCGAGCATCGCCCGATGGTTGGCGCGCTATCAATTTTGCTTGGGATTCCGCTTCATCTGACAACACTTCACTTCGACCTTACAACAACGCGCATGTTGTTCATTTGATAGAAGCCTCACATCATGTTTTTTTTCCTTCCATTCTCAAAGCGTCTCGCTGCTTCTTTAGTCGCGGCCCGCTTAGACGTTCTGAAATCCATAATCTCTAATTGAATGTGGCTCACGTACATTTTTATTTGTTCATAGCTTCATTTATAAAGCCTAAGCTATTCCTCATCTAGCGTATGCCCTTCTTTATGCTCCTTGCGAGACTTTCGTGTATTTAATAGATCTCTTATGGATCTCGCAGCAGTCGCGGAAACTGTGAAAGTATTACCACTAGTACTTAAAAACTTCACCAAAGCTAGAAAGTACACGAAGGCCCTTAGAAAAATGTGAGATCGCCGCGACTGCGGCCAAGTGTGGCTGCGACGGCTTCTTCGTGGGTTTTTCATTTCTCAGCCACGGATCCACGCATGCGCAGCGCACGAGGCAGACCTCGATATCACTTGTGAAGCGCTTGGTTTGATGATTGCCTTCGTGTCAAGCAGCCGCAGAGATTACGCCGCAGGCTGATATGTGTTGTCCCCTTCCTGTCAGAGTACAAAAAGGCGCTGATAAAATTGCGATCGCCATTACTACAGCTGACAAATTTGGGTTTCAAAGCATGTGTTCTTCATATTGTGATGTGATGCACTGGTTCTGTGAATGTTTATCGCTTATCTAACTTCTTATGACCACGCGCATTTTAAAGACACCTGCAGATTCCCGAATTATTACTGCCGAAAAGGCTTGTCTGCCAACGAACATGTTGAGAAAATACAAGTTTGCAAAAGTTATTCGGTGTTTTAGGCATCGTGATGCTTATGAATGGTGGGTTTGACGTTGGTAGTCTGCACAGTGGATTATGGATGACGCCTTCAAGGAGGGTACGCGCATAAATTTCACAACTTCGCGTTTTTCACCGTCCGTCCACTGCATGTTAGAACAGCGGTTTTGGATTTCACTCCATCACGATGCAGCCCTGATGGCCCAAATCACATTTTGCACCTCGTGCTCATCAGCTCAACGCAACAGCCACATAGATACCGTAGAACGTTTATATATATATATATATATATATATATATATATATATATATATATATATATATATATATATATATATATATATGAAGACACACACCATGAACAACATTGTATTGATTTTTTGTATTGCTCTCCGAGTGGTTAACCAAGGGGGTCTGATTTTTAGTATTCATATTGACTCGTGTACTTGTTTGTCTTTATCGGGCGACACGTTTCACCACCTAAAATGTTACCGCACCGCGCAAGACGCACCTGCACGTATCAGAAGTTTCTGGAATGCTATCGATACTTCAATCCGCTGTCTGTGACCGAACTTTGGGTAATCTGACTGCATGTATGCGCGATGCGAATAATAAAGAACTTTGTGGAAGGCACGTGGGTCCCAGCGATTACTCTTGAACGTTCGACGACTGATGTATAAAAGCAGACGCGTTTGACCCACTGATCAGATTTTCGAAGATCGCCGACCGGGTTCGCCGCTATCGTTGTGCTATAAGTGTAGCCTGTATTTGTGGGCACAGGTCAGCCCAATCAAAGTTAGTTTTGTCTTTCACAGTATTGCTACTCTAAGAAGAGCAGCTGCAGGCGTGGGGTAGACGTAGAGCATCCGCCTCGCGTGCTAGAGGTCCGCGGTTCGAATCACGGTGCCGCGCAATTTTCCACTATATTAAAAAGAATCAGCGTTTAGATAATAAAATTGCATAAACAGGCCAGGAGTGCGGCCTGATCCCGGTGACTAGAACCGGTAACTCACTCCCTCACCAGAGCAGGATTGGCCACCCTGGTGCTGCACTTGGCCACGCCCTCCAATATGAACAAGACAATCAATACCTGACCCTCAGTGATGGCGGTCAGACCTGTGACGCAGCAGAGGGTTCTAAGGTTCTCTCTTTCCGGACAGGCTCCCATTGGAATCTGATCCTGGCAGCGTTTAACGCTAGGACGTCATCTAGTGAGGCGAGTCTAACAGTGCTATTGCAGGAATCAGGGAACAGTAAATGCGATATAATAGGGCTCATTGAGGTCAGCAGGACAAAAGAAGCATATACAGTGCTAAAAAGCAGGCACGTTCTTTGCTACCGGGGCTTAGCGGAAAGACAAGAACTAGGAGTTGGATTACTGAGGATAGAGCTGGCAACCTACAGGAATTCCAAAGCATCATAGTATTGTTGTCTATTGCATTACTTGAGAACAAGATAATATTGCCTAAATGATGTCTGTAGCATTACAGTCTTCTTGTGAAACTTAATAAGAGGTACAAATTGAAGGTCGTACGGGTCATCGTCCCCACAAACAGTCATGATGACCTGGCAATCGAAAGCCGCTATGAAGGCGCAGTATCGGCCCTGGGTAAAGTCAAAACAACATACACTATACTGATGGGTGACTTCAATACCAGTGTAGGCAAGAAGCAGGCTGGAGACAGGTCAGTGGAGGAATATAGCATAGGGTATGGGAATAGCCGGGGAGAGTTATTCGTAGAGTTTGCAGAACGGAATAATTTGCGGATGATGAATACCTTCTTGCGCAAGTGGGATAACCGAAAGTGGACGGGATGGATGGATGGATGAACGGGTGTTATGAGCGTCCCCTTTTGAACGGGGTGGTGTGTTGCACCAACAAGCGCCGCCATGCAAGGAGCCTGAATGGCGACACTACAAATGAAATGCTGTCATCATAGAAGATGTGGGGGTGCTTGGCAAGGTGCACTGCAGTGACCCTAGAATGGTAAGATGTCAAATTAGCCTAGACTTGAGGAGCGAAAGGAAGAAACTGGTACATAAGAAGCCGATCAATGAGTTAGCGGTAAGAGGGAAAATATAGGATTTCCGGATGAAGCAACAGAACACGTGTTCGGCTTTACCTCAGGAAGACAACCTTAGCGTTAAAACAATGAACGACGATCTTACAGGCACCGTTAAGGATGGTGCGAAAGAAGTCGGTGGTAACTTCGTTAGGCAGGATGCCAGTAAGCTATCACAGGAGAAGAAGGATCTGATTAAGAAACGCCAATGTATGAAAGCTTTTAATCCTACAGTTGGAATAGAACTTGCAGAACTTTCGAAGTTAATCAACAAGCGTAAGACAGCTGACATAAGGAAGTATAATATGGATAGAATGGAGCATGTGCTAAGGAAAGGAGGAAGGCTAAAAACAATGAAGAAGAAACTAGGCATAGGCAAGAATCATATGTATGCGTTAAGAGAAAAAGCCGGCAATATCGTTACTGATATGGATTAGATAATTCAAGTGGCTGAGGAGTTGTATATAGATTTATACAGTACTAGTGGCACCCACGAAGATAACGTAAGATGGAATAGTCTAGAGGAATTTGACATCCCCCAAGTAACGCCTCAAGAAGTAAAGAAAGCCTTCGTTGCTATGCAAAGGTGGAAGGCAGCTGGGAAGGATCAGGTTACAACAGATTTGTTGATGGAAGACGGACAGATTGAGAAATGTTGGCCACCCTGTATACGCAATGGCTCATGACCTCGAACGTACCGGAATCTGGGAAGAACGCCAACATAATCGTAATCCATAAGAAAGGAGATCCCAAAGACTTCAAAAATTACAGACCGATCTGCTTACTGTCCGTTGTCTACAAAGTATTTCTAAGGTAATCGCAAATAGAATCACGAACACCTTAGACTTCTGTCAACCAAAGGACCAGGCGGGATTTCGTAACGGCTAATTAACAATATACCATATTTACACTATCATTCAGGTGAAAGAGAAATGTGCGGAGTATAATCAACCCTTATATAAAGCTTTCATTGGTTACGAGAAAGCGTTTGGTTCAGTCGAAACCCCACCAGCCATGCAGGCATTACGGAATCAGGGTGTAGACGATCCGTATGTACAAATACTGAAAGATATCTACATCGGCTCCACAGCCACCGCAGTCTTCCCTAAGGAAAGCAACAAAATCCCAATAATAAATGCGTCAGGCTGGGAGATACGATCTCTCCAATGCTATTCACAGCGTTTTTACAAGAGGTATTCAGAGACTTCTATTTGGAAGAATTGGAGATAAGTGTTATTGGAGAAACCCTTAGTAAGTTGCAATTCACTGATGATGTTGCCTTGCTTAGTAACTGAGGTGACCAACTGCAATGCATGCTAACTGACCTGGACAGCCAAAGCAGAAGGGTCGGTCTAAATGCTAATCTGCAGAAAACTAAAGTAATGTTTAACAGTCTCAGAAAAGAACAGCAGTGTATGATAGGTAGCGAGGCACTATAGGGGATAAGGGTATAGATCTACTTAGGGCAGGTAGTGACCCCTGTTCTGGATCATGAGAATAAATAATCAGAAGAATAAGAATAGGCGGGGGTGCGTTTGGCAGGCATTCTCAGATCATGAACAGCAGGTAGCCATTACACCTCAAGAGAAAACTTTATAACAGATGTGTCTTACCAGTGTTCACCAATGGTGCAGAAAGCTGAAGGCGTATGAAGAGGGTTCTACTTAAATTGAGGAGGACGCAGCGAGGTGTGGAAAAAGAATGATGGGTGTAGCGTTAAGGGTATGAGATGAGAGCAGATTGGGTGAGGGAACAAACGCGAAGTAATACATCTTAGTTGCAACCAAGAAAAAGAAGTGGGCATTGGCAGGGCATGTAATGAGTAGGGAAAATAACCGGGGGTCAGTAACGGTTAAGGACTGGATTCCAAGAGAATGGAAGCGTAGCAGGGGTCGGAAGAAAGTTAGATGGACCGATGAGATTAGGAGTTTTGCAGGGACAGCATGGCCACAATTAGCACATGACTGGGGTAGTTGGCGAAGTGTGTAAGAGGCCTTTGTCCTGCAATGGGGGTAGCAAGGCTGATGATGACGATAAAGAGATAACAAAGAAAGAAAGATAACAAAGAAAGATAACAAGAAAGAAAGAAAGAAAGAAAGAAAGAAAGAAAGAAAGAAAGGAAAACACAGGCGAAATTATTTCTACCTAATAATTCAAATAAAGAAATTCTAGAATAATTGAGTAGAAAGTGGATCAAACAACAACTTCAGCAGGTGGGGAGTGATCCCACGTGTGATCCCATCCGTGGCCCGCGTAGCTCTATTGGTAGAGCATCGGATGTGTACTGCGAAGGCGCGGGATCATTCGCCCTGCGCCATGTACTTTGTTCATTCGATTTCAATTCGTATAATTTATAATCTCTTTATTTCATTGAGTAAGTACAGATAATTGTCGTTGTGTGGTCCTTGGGGTCTTTGTTGGCTTCTTATGATATATATATTGTCACGTGGTGGTGACGTAGAAGAACACAGTAGCAATACTGTGAACGAGAAAACTAACTTTTATTGGGCGAACTTGTGCCCACAAAAGAGGCTACACTTATAGCACAACGAAAGCGGCGAACACAGTCGGCGATCGTCGGAAATCTGATCAGCGGGTCAAGCGCGTCGGCTTTTATACAGAATCGTCGAATGTTCCACACTAATCGTTGGGACCCGCGTGCCTTCCACAAAGTTCTACACCATTCGCGTTAGGCGAATAAATCAGATAACGCAAGGTTCGGCGACAACAGACTGCGGATAGAAGCATCGATAACATTCCAGAAACTTCGGATACATGCAAGCGTGTCCCGCGCTCTGCGATAAGATCTGTTAGGCGGCGAAACGTGGTCGCCCGATAAATATAAGTACACGTGTCAATACCCCCCTCTAAAGAAGCATCGTCCCGATGCTGCAAATGTAAGAGAGCGAAACACAAAAGGACACTTATTAAACATAAGTAACAAAACAACGAAACGAAATCAAGTCCAAAGGTCAGTTACGCGAAGTCCCAAAGTTCGTCAACGCGGGTGGTACGGCTTGAGTCGCACAACGTGGACAATTTCAGGTCGTGAGCGACGCCGCTGTGACAGCGAAATGCCGTCTGGCACGACCTCATAGTAAAGTGCGCCAATACGTCGGATGATCTTGTACAGTCCGAAATAGCGACGCAAGAGCTTCTCGCTCAGTCCTCCTCGGCGTATAGGGGTCCAAACCCAAACACGGTCACCGGGCTGGTACTCGATAAAGCGTCGTCGGAGGTTGTAGCGTCGGCTGTCGGTCCTCTGCTGGTTCTTGATCCGCAGGCGGGCGAGCTGTCGGGCTTCTTCGGTGCGCTGGAGATAGCTAGCGACGGCAAGATTTTCCTCGTCAGTGAGGTGCGGCAGCATGGCGTCGAGCGTCGTCGTCGGATTCCTGCCGTAAACCAGCTTAAATGGCGTGATCTGTATTGTTTCTTGCACCGCCGTGTTGTAAGCGAATGTTACGTACGGCAGGACGGCATCCCAGGTCTTGTGTTCGACGTCGACGTACATTGCTAGCATGCCGGCGAGGGTATTGTTCAGGCGCTCCGTGAGACCATTCGTCTGCGGATGGTAGGCAGTTGTCCTCCTGTGACTTGTCTGGCTGTGTTGCAGAATGGCTTGGGTGAGCTCTGCTGTAAAAGCCGTTCCTCTGTCGGTGATGAGGACTTCTGGGGCGCCATGTCGCAGCAGGATGTGCTCGACGAAAAATTTCACCACTTCGGCTGCGCTGCCTTTCGGTAGAGCTTTAGTTTCAGCGAAGCGGGTGAGGTAGTCCGTCGCCACGACGATCCACTTATTTCCGGATGTTGACGTCGGAAACGGCCCCAACAAATCCATCCCAATCTGCTGGAATGGTCGACGAGGAGGTTCGATCGGCTGTAGTAATCCTGCTGGCCTTGTCGGTGGTGTCTTGCGCCGCTGACAGTCTCGGCATGTCTTGACGTAACGGGCGATGTCGGCGGTGAGACGCGGCCAGTAATACATTTCCTGTATTCTCGACAGCGTCCGGGAGAATCCGAGGTGCCCAGCGGTTGGGTCGTCGTGTAGGGCGTGCAGTACTTCTGGACGCAGCGCTGACGGTACAACAAGAAGGTAGCTGGCGCGGACTGGTGAGAAGTTCTTCTTCACGAGCAGGTTGTTTTGTAGCGTGAACGAAGACAACCCGCGCTTAAATGCCCTAGGGACAACGTCGGTGTTCCCTTCCAAGTACTCGACGAGGCCTTTTAACTCCGGGTCTGCTCGCTGCTGTTTAGTGAAGCCTTCCGCGCTTATTATTCCAAGGAAGGCGTCGTCGTCCTCGTCGTCTTGCGGTGGGGGATCGATGGGGGCACGTGATAAGCAGTCGGCGTCGGAGTGTTTTCTTCCGGACTTGTATATTACCGTGACGTCATATTCTTGTAGTCTGAGGCTCCACCGGGCCAGCCGTCCTGAAGGGTCCTTTAAGTTAGCTAGCCAACACAACGCGTGATGGTCGCTGACGACATTGAATGGCCTGCCATAGTGGTAAGGGCGGAATTTTGCTGTAGCCCAAATGATGGCGAGGCATTCCTTGTCAGTCGTAGAATAATTACCTTCCGCTTTTGACAGCGACCGACTAGCATAAGATATCACCCGTTCAAGTCCGTCTTTCCTCTGTACTAGGACGGCACCGAGGCCTAGGCTACTGGCGTCAGTGTGGATTTCAGTATCGGCGTCCTCGTCGAAGTGTGCAAGTACCGGCGGCGACTGCATGCGTCGTTTGAGTTCTTGAAATGCGTCGGCCTGCGGCGTTTCCCACTTGAACTCGACATCACATTTCGTTAGATCTGTTAGCGGCTCCGCGATGCGTGAAAAGCCCTTGACAAAGCGCCTATAGTAGGCACACATGCCAAGGAATCTGCGCACTGCCTTCTTGTCGATTGGCTGCGGGAACTTTGCGATGGTAGCTGTCTTCTGCGGTTCGGGGCGTACTCCAGATTTGCTGATGACGTGGCCTAGGAATAGAAGCTCATCGTAAGCGAAGCGACACTTTTCCGGCTTCAGAGTGAGCCCTGATGACTTGATGGCCTCTAATACTGTCGCAAGCCGCTTAAGGTGATCGTTGAAATTTCCGGCGAAGACGACGACGTCATCCAAGTAAACAAGAAGAGTCTGGCACCTAAATCCTGCTAAAACCGTGTCCATCACGCGCTGAAACGTTGCAGGCGCCGAGCACAGTCCAAATGGCATAACCTTGAATTCATAGAGGCCGTCTTGGGTGATGAAGGCGGTCTTTTCGCGATCCCTTTCGTCGACTTCTATTTGCCAGTAGCCAGACTTGAGGTCCATCGATGAGAAGTATTTAGCATTGCAGAGTCGATCCAATGCGTCGTCTATCCGTGGGAGGGGGTATACGTCTTTCTTAGTGATTTTGTTCAGTCGACGATAATCGACGCAGAAACGAAGGGTTCCGTCCTTTTTCTTCACTAAAACAACTGGAGACGCCCACGGGCTTTTCGACGGCTGGATGATGTCGTCGCGCAGCATTTCGTCGACTTGTTGTCTTATAGCTTCGCGTTCTCGCGTCGAAACTCGGTAAGGGCTCTGGCGTAGTGGTCGAGCGCACTCTTCGGTTATTATGCGATGCTTTGCGACTGGTGTTTGTCGAATCCTCGATGACGTCGAGAAGCAGTCTTTGTATCGTCGAAGCAGACTTCTGAGCTGTTGCTGCTTAATCACGGGGAGACTTGGATTTATGTCGAAGTCTGGCTGGGGAACTACGGTCGTCGGGGTAGATGCAACAGAATCCTAGAGGACAAAGGCATCGCTGGTTTCCTGAATTTCCTCGATGTATGCGATCGTCGTGCCCTTGTTGATGTGCTTGAACTCCTGGCTGAAGTTTGTCAGCAACACTTTCGTGTTTCCTCCGTGCAGTCGAGCGATCCCTCTTGCGACGCAAATTTCACGGTTGAGCAGCAGATGTTGGTCGCCCTCGATGACGCCTTCTACGTCAGCGGGTGTTTGGGTGCCGACGGAAATAACGCTGCAGCGCGGCGGGATGCTCACTTGATCTTCGAGCACACTCAAGGCGTGGTGACTACGACAGCTCTCCGGCGGTATCACTTGATCTTGCGACAGCGTTATCGATTTCGACTTCAGGTCGATGACTGCGCCATGTTGATTCAGGAAGTCCATGCCGAGAATGACGTCTCGTGAACACTGTTGGAGGATAAGGAAGGTAGCAGGGTAAGTCCGGTCATGAACGGTAATTCTTGCCGTGCAGATCCCAGTCGCCGTAATCAGGTGTCCTCCAGCGGTCCGAATTTGAGGGCCTTGCCATGCAGTCTTAACTTTCCTCAACTGGGCGGCGATGGGTCCACTCATGACGGAGTAATCGGCTCCTGTGTCTACTAAGGCGGTGACTGCGTGGCCGTCGAGAAGCACGTCGAGGTCGGTGGTTCTTTGTCTTGCGTTACAGTTAGGTCTTGGCGTCGGATCACGGCTGCGTCGTGTTGAACTGAAGCTGGAACGTCGCGTCGTCAGGTCGTCTTTCGTCGCCGTATTCTTTGCTTCCAGACTTCGTCGGGACGGCGGCGTGTCGTTATGTCGTCGAGGTGGTTTCTTCGGCGTCTTCGTCGGCGGCGGAGGATCTTCGTCAGTTCGACGAACAGCAACCGCACCTCCATCGGTTGCTGCTTTTAGTTTTCCGGATATGGGCTCGCTGACCGGCCCCGGGCTGGGCCAGTGTATGGTCGGCGCTGCGGCGACAGGTAGCGGCCTGGTGATGGCGAACGCGACGGTCGTCGAGAGCTCCACTGAGTAGCGGCGAGGTAGTCGGCGATATCGCGAGGGCGTTCACCTTGCTGCGGGCGCGGAGCGTTGACGGCGAAACCTCGCAGTTCCATCTCCCGGTATGGGCATCGTCGGTAGACGTGACCCGCTTCTCCGCAGTGGTAGCAGAGCGGGCGGTGGTCAGGAGCGCGCCAAACGTCTGTCTTCCTCGGGTAGCTGCGCTGGCCGACGGGGGGGCGTGCTGGCGGCGGCGGTGGTGGTCGACGGAATTGCGGCGTTACGGGGCCCTGGCGCGGTGGTGGAGGGGGACCCTGACGGCGGGCGACGGCGGCGTAAGTCATCGCTTCTGGCTGGGGCTGCGGTACTTGTGGTTGCACCTCAGCAACACCAAGCGATCGGCGCACCTCTTCTTTCCCGATGTCGGCGATCGAGGCCACTTGAGGCTGCGACGATGGCAAGACCTTGCGCAGTTCTTCGCGCACAATGGCCCTGATGGTCTCGCACAGATCGTCCGTGGCCAGTGATTGAATTCCGGCGTAGCTTGTCGGCTTGGTGCGTCGGTCGAATTGCCGGTTCCGCAATTCCAGTGTCTTCTCGATGCTCGTCGCCTCACGAAGAAACTCGTCGACGGTCTTCGGTGGGCTTCTTACCATTCCGGCGAAAAGTTCCTGCTTTACACCACGCATCAGTAGGCGTACTTTCTTCTCCTCGGACATTTCTGGGTCGGCGTGGCAGAACAGACGGCTCATTTCCTCTGTGAAGATCGCGATCGTCTCATTTGGCAGCTGCGTTCTGGTCTCCAGTAGAGCTTGGGCTCGCTCTTTTCGCACGACGCTTGTAAATGTTTGCAGGAAGCCGCTTCGGAAGAGGTCCCACGTCGTCAAGGTGGCTTCTCGATTCTCGAACCACCTCCTGGCGGCGTCCTCCAATGCGAAATAGACATGTCGTAGCTTGTCGTCGCTTGCCCAGTTGTTAAACGTAGCGACCCTCTCATACGTTTCCAGCCAGCTTTCCGGGTCCTCAAATGTGGAACCGCGGAACGTCGGTGGTACCCTGGGCTGCTGCAGCACGATGGGGGACGCTGGGGCTGCCATTGGGGTTGCCTTGGCCGCAATCTTCTTGGTCTTCTCAGGTAGAAGTCCGTGCTCCGGAGGCAGCTGTTGAAGACGGCGGCTAGCTCGATGGTCCGGGAGTACGTTGGTGTTCTTTTTTGCGGTCCGGGCTTGAATTACGGCTTGTCGGGGGCGTCCGGTACATGAACGTAAAGCACCTCCACCAGATGTCACGTGGTGGTGACGTTGAAGAACACAGTAGCAATACTGTGAACGAGAAAACTAACTTTTATTGGGCGAACTTGTGCCCACAAAACAGGCTACACTTATAGCACAACGAAAGCGGCGAACACAGTCGGCGATCGTCCAAATCTGATCAGCGGGTCAAGCGCGTCGGCTTTTATACAGAATCGTCGAATGTTCCAGACTAATCGTTGGGACCCGCGTGCCTTCCACAAAGTTCTACACCATTCGCGTTAGGCGAATAAATCAGATAACACAAGGTTCGGCGACAACAGACTGCGGATAGAAGCATCGATAACTTTCCAGAAACTTCGGATACATGCAAGCGCGTCCCGCGCTGTGCGATAAGATTTGTTAGGCGGCGAAACGTGGTCGCCCGAGAAATATAAGTACACGTGTCAATATATATATATATATATATATATATATATATATATATATATATATATATGCACGTTTTTGCTCTTTATGAGTTTATACAATATAAGCCTGCTAAAATTCTACAGGAGGAAGTCCTCAAGTCAAAGACCGCACAGGAATTTCCTGTACTTTCTAAACCACGAGATTGAAAGGAGAGCAGCAGTGATAACCTGGAAATGCGTAGTAAGCAGAAGAGATACTCAAAAACGAGAAAATATATACGCAATAGCACAAAAGCGGTAACAGTATTATGATTCAGAACTTGCTGTAGGAACACAGACAAGAAGAAAGAAGGTATTTAAGAGAACATATGTAGTACACTAGAACCTTAGACACAGAGTACTTAAACGGAGGGAGAAAGAAATTCGGGGACAAAGAAAAATAACCATTGTGAGTCACAATGACATGAATCTCGGTGAGAAGGACGTAAAAGAAGAGATAGGGCAAATTACATGCTTCATTGGAACGTAGAGATGATAAATAACAGCAAATTAAGGCGGACGAAGAAAGAACCGGTTCGTGCAGCACCGGCGACCGGTGTGTGTGTGTGTGTGTGTGTGTGTGTGTGTGTGTGTGTGCGTGCGTGCGTGCGTGTGCGTGTGCGTGCGTGTGCGTGCGTGTGCGTGCGTGTGCGTGCGTGTGCGTGCGTGTGCGTGCGTGTGCGTGCGTGTGCGTGCGTGTGCGTGTGCGTGTGTGTGTGTGTGTGTGTGTGTGCGTGTGTGCGTGTGTGCGTGTGTGTGTGTGTGTGTGTGTACATTCATTTTTCTTCGTTTATTCTTCGGGCATTCCACATCAACATTGTAATTCACTGTCTGCTTTCTTTTGGTCATTGTATGTCGGTGTCACACAATTGTGAGTAACAAATATCTGGTCGTTCAGTTCACATCCTTCTTGTTCGTTACAAGCTGAGGATCTGGACAATGGCGACGTTCATGCCTTCAGGTAGCATACTAGAGTGTATGGGCCGGTCGGGTTGTGCGACAATAACATGTCACGCGAGGCCTTGCGGTAGAAAGAATGTTGCACACCCTACGCCAATGCCGTCAATTGTGGTGTTGTCTAGAATTTGCTGGCGTCGATCTAGTGCACATATATTGCTAAAAGAACTGTGGAAGAGAAAACGGCACCGAACTAGCTCATTCGCTAACAGCTTCCTGCGCATAATTCAAAGGCCTAGGTTGGTATCCGACCGGTAGGCACTTATTTTCTTGGGCAATTTCATTTTCATTTATGCACCATGTCTACATTTCAATTAAAACATGTCAGTCAGCCTAAGCATTCTTTTGGGTCTTTGACTATTGTCTTCAATAAATTACCTCATATGAGTACATATATGTTATGGTGAACTAGCGCTGACAGTTTCTTTGCTAACAGTGGAAACAAGCAACGTAATTTACACTGGGAACAGTTTTCAACAGCATGGACATTTACTTCGTGTCAGCTAATTGACCACTCATATTCAGGCACATCTGCGAATCTCCTGGCTTAATTGGTCAGGGACAATCTAGAACGCAGGTGCCTATGCGTTTCTAGTAATACGTGTGGCCAAGGATGCGAGTTGGCTAATCGCGCCTGGACAAAGAAAACGTTCATGACGGCACTCTTTGGCTATTTTCTCAAAGGTTAGTCTACTTTCTTGACCTCTCTACTGGATGGGAGCAATATTCTGTAGTTTAATTCAAATTAGCATAGTGCATTTCGTCGAACACTAGTAGCACATGCGTACAAATGGTTTATAGAATTAAAGGGCCTAATTTTTCTAATTTGAATAATGAGTATGCGAGCCAATCTATTATATGAAACAACCAATTTCATTACACCATCGTGCCATCAGTATGCTACCATTTTTGCTAAGGCTTATAATTCGTTCCGCTTCGTCTTCTATAGGTCAGTTTCCCTTCAGCGAGTATCTGCTTTACAGGAGTGATGACGAGAATTGTGGCGTGTTCTACATAAGAAACAGCGCTGCTCGTACGTACACATATTATCGTACAATAATATTATTCGGAATACGACTGTGAAACGACAAAATATCGATATTAGGTACGTCAAAAAAGCCTAAGATAGAGGAGACAGTAATTGTTTCAAGTGAAAGTGAACGTAGAAAAAATTGGCGAATATATTGTAGAGCTAGCATCCCCTACGCATTATCCCACCAGAAAGCTGAAATAGGTATTCAGTAATGCTTATCTGGGCACTTTTATAAACTGTGATCGGAAATAAACAAAGGTGCTTTCTTTAATACCCTGTGAAAATAACATCTTGGAAAATTTTAGGAGAAATACTACAGCACGTTACTGTTTGTAAATGGCGACAAATTTTTCACGTCATTCCCACGTGGCCGCAACGGTACATGAATGCGCATAGAAACAAGTAGTAAAGTGCGTTATGGGTGCTTTCAAAGTCGCCAGCATGTACTGCTTAATACATGGAAATTTCAATTTAGCGAGTTTTTCACGATCTGGAAACGTAAGGTGAAGGCATGGCACCAATTCGCATTACATGAGTGTTGTACCAAAAATAATAATGGAGATAAATGTACAATTATCAAACCTAGATTTTGGTAGAGGCAGTGTCACGTAATGTGTTTTGAAGGAAAAACAACGCGTGTTCTTTGCGTTTGAATTGTGCGTGCATTTTGCTTTCTCATAGTTACAGATCTTTCAGCTGAATTATTTAGCGAGGTATACTACACGCAGGAGTATCCAAAACACCTAATAACTAATTAACAAAGTTTGACTAAAGACTTTCTTAATAATTACTTTCCAGCACTCATTGCAATTAACGAGTTGTATCCGATTAGTTTACAAGGAAGGAATTTCCTGAATGACCCTAGTTTCAAGGTATGGGCGGTCAAATTCGCAGTAAGAATGATACGGTTGTTCCACTTACTTTATTATAAAACGCTCTGTTTTGCTCTAAAGCATAGAAGTAACTGGAACGCCAATGCATTTCGTCCAAGAGTTTCGGACATATCATGTCGAAACTGCTACAATCCTGGAAATACATTTATGTTTAATGAACCTCATCAGTTATTATTAGTAATTTCAATATGTACCGGAAAATCATTAATTAAAGAGGTAGTTGGTTCTCGTCGTTTAGTTGAAAAAGTCGCCGTTTCGTCTGGAAGGCGATGCACAGTTTGCGATGGCAATTAGTAGATCGCTATAAAAAGTAAGGCTAGGAGTTTCATGGCCCGTATAACTTGTGAAAATTCGCTAACCAAATTATCAGTGAGATAATATGTTAGCGCGGCCGAATGACGACGTACAAAGAAAGAGACAAGCAGAGGGAGCACTGTCTCTCTGCGTCTCTTGCTTTCTATGTCCTTATTCTATTGCAACTACGCATACTAGCATGGATTCAAACCAACTAACCTACAAAAGGATAGAAAGTTGGGCGAGTTGGTACAGTAACATGACCTTGGATTGTAGCGCCAAGTCACACGGACACAGACGTCGCGTCTGCTTCTATGCTTCTAGTCTGTGTCCGTGTCACTTCGAGCTACAATCCAAAAACGACTAACCTGCCAGAGTGTTTAAAATAAATTAACAACCACGTTGTCGTGCGCGCACAGATAAGCCAGAGCACATCTCGCTCGATGAAGCCAGAAACTCGCTGCCAAAATGCTGGAGTGAAGATTCACGCCCGCAGGAGCGATCTACTTATTTATTTATTTATTGTAATACTTTCAAGGCCCGGGGGCATTCCACAGAGGAGTGGTGATTATTACAAATCAATTCGTGAACAATATTCTTGAAGTTTGTGGCGTCAGAAATGGCAGTGATGGAGGCAGGGAGGCGGTTCCAGTCATTCGTCGTTCTTGGTGAAAAGGAATCAAAATAAGCGTTGGTGCGACAAGTTGGACCTTCAACCTTAGAATGATGATCCGTGCGTGACGATATGTATGATGGCGGGGAGATTAGTTCATCCTTAAGTGTTTCGTTAGAGTAATAAATCTTGTGAAAAAGGCATAGGCGAAAGTATTTACGACGTAGCTCTAGGTTAGGCAAGTCAAGGGTTAGTTTCATTGATGAGACACTTGCATGACGAGAACAATTCGAAAGAATAAAACGAGCAGCTCGGTTTTGAATGGATTCGATGGTGTTTTTTAGCTTTAGAGCAGAAGGGTCGAAAATGGAGCATGCATATTAAAGTTTAGGCCTCACTAAGGATTTGTACAGAAATAACTTGACAGCTGCAGTTGCCGATGGAAAATTACGCCGTAAAAACCCAAGCATGCGATTAGCGCTACCGTAAATGTAATTTATATTAATGTTCCATGTAAGATTGTGTGTAATGTAGATACTAAGATATTTGTATGATGATACATTTTCTACAGGTATGTTGTTGATATTGTACATAGGAAGGGTAGTATTTCTTAGAACACGGGACACACGCATCGCCTTACATTTATTAGAAATGAGCTTCATTTGGGATCTAGCACACCATTATGCTACTATGCCAATGTCTGATTGAAGAGTATCGCAGTCGCCAGAGTAAGAAATGACACGATGGAGAACACAGTCATCGGCGAATAACTTAATTGATGATTTAATTTGGTCTGGGAGGTCAATAATATGAAATTAAAAATAACAATGGTCCTAGAACCGAGCCTTGCGGTACACCGGAGGTTACTCGACCATTGGAAGAGAAGTATTCGTTAGCATAAACAAATTGGAAACGGTTAGACAAAAAACACTCGATCCAAGCAAGCACGTTAGGATCAATGTTGAGGTTACATAATTTAGTTAAAAGTAATTCGTGTGAAACAGTATCCAATGCTTTGGCGAAGTCTAAAAAAATGCAGTCAATAATAACGTTAGCATCCATCGCCTGGAATAAACCATTAGTGAATGACAAAGGCTAAGTTTCGCAGGAATAGTGTTTTCTAAATCCGTGTTGGTAGGGGGTGAAAAATAAGTTTGACTCGCGAAATGAAACCAGGTGTAAAACGTGCTCCATTAATTTGCAGGGAACGCTGGTTAGGGATATAGGTCTGTAATTAAGTGGGGAGTACCGACTGCCAGACTTATGTACGGGAATCACCATCCCTGCCTTCCCATCATTCGGAAAGATGGTGGTTTGAAGTGACTGAACAAAGATTTCGCTCAGAATTATAGATGAATAAGTAATTGTTCCTTTAAGAAATTTCGTGTTGATGCCATCTATTCCACTGCATGCAGAAACTTTTGAGGTCTGTATCAACTTTACAAGTTGATAGAGACCTCATACATACATACAGAAGTTATCGAGTTAAACTTCGCGAATTTCTCCCTTGGAAGTGAACGAAATGGCGAAAGGACAGCGCATACGACGCTAGCGTCACGACGCACACTCTGCAAATATGGTACATCGCTCTGAAGTCAAGGCCCCCTGGAACGCCAATGCATTTCGTTGGACACTTTGAAGATTATTATCCCGGCACTAGTGCTGGTCAGAGAATTCGTTTGAAGTGAATACACCACGCCAATTCAACGGCTATAACTCGTAGAATAATATTTGTTGGTTAAAATAATTTAAAAAATCTTATTCGATTAAGTACATTACTTATGCAAATGAACATTTTTATTTCCCGTAGCATCAATGGCCCCCTCATTGAGTAATTTAGATCATGGATTGCAATTGTGCTGCTTGCCATAGGGAATCGTTAAAACAATTGGTGCAGCTATTGATAAAAAACAAAAAAACATCCTGTATTTTTTTCCTCGCCGGACGAGTTTTCGTCGAACACTTGACTATACCCTATGTGTGTGTGCGTGTGTTCTTAGGTGTGTATACATCGAACACAGGTTGGTTATTTGGTATAAAGTGGTGTATTATTGAATAATAATAGGTAAGTGGTAATTGCTATTTAAGGTGAAAAAGCTGGTCCCACGAAAAAAGAAGCTGCTTACACGTGAGAACAAGGGATGTCTATTTGGGACATGCGTTTAACGTTGATGGTGTCTAAAATGGCTTCAATATCTGGGTGCTTCACCTTTCGGTTTTGAAGATGCCTCATTTTTTGACAATGATTGCTTCATTGAAAAGATTTGCACTTTTAGCGGGATTCTAATGAAAAGTCTCAGAAGAAGTCGTGTTGATTTTTAGAGTTTAGAAATATTTACCTGGGTAATAATTACCCTTTTCATTCGCACTGTAGCCAAAACATTTTCATTATCATTGATCGGACACTCTAATTTCATATTTTTCTCTTCTTCAGATGTATATTACCAACTGCGTCTGCGAAATTCATCGGTCGAGAACGTGCCCATGGATTGCGCAAAATACTTCCTTCAAGCTTTGCCACAAGGAAGCACGATAACGACATTTTACAGTAATTTATGTCAGGATATTTTTAAAATGTTGAAATGATTGTAATTCTTCGTAAAGAGCTACTCAATTCGAGTTTGAGTAAGCCGTAAATACTTCCGCAGCCTCTCGGAAGGTTCAATAAAGAAATACATATTGCCTTTATCTGACGTGCTCATCTTCACAGCATTACGTGACCTATATAATAAATTTATCAATAAGCGTCTAATAGAATGAAACAGTTACAATAGTGTCACGTGGTAGTGACTGTGGAGGACACAGCAAGAAAACTGTGCATGGCGAAACTAACTTTATTGGGCGAACCTGTGCCCAGAAAAACAGGCTACACTCAATGCTCAACGAAAACGGCTAACACATTCAGCGATCGTCGAAAAATCTGAGCAGCGGGTCAAGCGCGTCGACTTTTATACGGCAGGTGTCCAACATTACAGACTAATCGCTGGGACCCGCGTGTTTTCCACAATGTTCTACACCAATCGTGTTACGCGATGAAATCAGATAACACAAGGTTCGGCGACAATAGACAGCGGATAGAAGCATCGATAACATTGCAGAAAGTTCCGATACATGCAGGCGCGTCCCGCGCGGTGCGATAACATTTGTTAGGCGGCGAAACGTGGTCACCCGATAAAGATAGGCAAGTGCAGGTGCCAATGCCGCCAATCATAAAGAAAGCATCGACTCGATGCTGCAAACAACCGAAAGTAATGAAGAAATACACCCGTAGCAAAGGAACAACAAAACAACGAAGTTCGTCAGCGTGCGTAAAAGGGTTTCCACGCAGCATGTGAACAACTTCAGGTCGTGCGCGGCACCGCTGTTAATGCGAAATGCCGTCTGGCATGACCTCATAGTTCAGTGCGTCAATACGTCGAATGACCTTGTAGGGTCCGAAATAGCGTCGCAGTAGTTTCTCACTGTGTCCTCGTCGGCATATTGGGATGCAAACCCAAACACGGTCGCCGGGCTTGTACTGCACTTAGCGTCGTTGGAGGTTGTAGCGTCGGCTGTCGGTACGCTGCTAGTTCCTCATCCGTAGGTGGGCAAGCTGTCGGGCTTCTTCGGCGCGCTGGAGATAGCTAGTGGCGTCAAGATTTTCCTCGTCAGTGACGGGCGGCAGCATGGCGTCGAGCTTCGTCGTCGGGTTCCTGCCGTAAACCAGCTTAAATGACGTGATATGTGTTGTTTCTTGCGCCGCTGTGTTGTAAACGATTGTTACGTACGGCAGGACCGCATCCCACGTCTTGTACTCGACGTCGACGTACATTGCTACCATTTACAGAAGACAACGACGTCATCCAAGTATCAAGACATGTCTGCCACTTTAATCCTGCTAGCACCTTGTCCATTACGCGCTGAAACGTTGCAGGCGCCGACTGCAGTCCAAATGACATAACTTTGAGATCGTAGAGGCCGTCTAGCGTGATAAAGGCGGCCTTTTCACGATCTCTCTCGTCCACTTCTATTTGCGAGTAGCTAGACTTGACGTCCATCGACGAGAAGTATTTAGCGTTGCAGAGCCGATCCAATGCGTTGCCTATCCGTGGAAGGGGGTATACGTCGTTCTTCGTGATCTTGTTCAGTCAACGATAATCGACGCAGAAACGTAGGGTTTCGTCCTTTTCTTCACCAGGACAACAGGAGATGCCCACGGGCTTATCGACGGTTGGATGATGTCGTCGCGGAGCATTTAGTCGACGAACCTCGGTAAGGGCTCTGTCGGAGTGGTTGAGCGCACTCTTCGGTTATTATGCGATGCTTTGCAACTGGTGTTTGTCGAATCCTCGAGGACGGCGAAAAGCTGTCTTTGTATCTTCGGAGAAGACTTCTGAGCTGTTATTGCTTGCTCATAGGGAGACTTGGATTTACGTCGAAGTCTGGTTGCGGGACCATGGTCGGCGGGGTAGATGCAGCAGAATCTGACAGGACAACGGCATTGCTCGTTTCTACAAATTCCTTGACGTACGCGATTGTCGTGCCCTTGCTGATGTGCTTGAACTCTTGGCTGGAGTTGGTTAGCATTACTTCCGTTTTCCCTCCGTAGAGATCGAGCCATCCGTCTTGCGACGAAAATTTCATGGTCGAGTAGCAGATACTGGTCACCCACGATGACGCCTTCTACGTCAGCGGGTGTTTCAGTGCCGACGGAAATAACAATGCTCGAGCGCGGCGGTAAGCTCACTTGATCTGTGAGCACACTCAATGTGTGGTCACCACGAGAGCCCTCCAGTGGTATCGCTTGGTCTTGCAACAGCGTCATCAAATCATATTCGACTTCAGGTCGATGATTGCGCTGCGTTGTTTCGGAAGTCCACGCCAAGAATGACGTCTCGTCAACACTGTTGGGGGATAACGTAGACGGCAGGGTATGTCCGGTCATGAACAGTAATTCTTGCCGTGCAGATTCCAGTCAGCGTAATGAGGTGTCCTCCATCGGTCGGAACTTGAGGGCCTTCCCAGGCAGTCTTAACCGTCTTGAACTGGGCGGCGATGGTTCTACTCATGGCGGAGTAATTGGCTACTGTGTCTACTAAGGCGGTGACTGCGTGGCCGTCGAGAAGCACTTCGAGGTCGCTGGTCTTTTGTCTTGCGTTACAATTTGGACTTGGTGTCGGATCACGGCTGCATCGCGTTTACCTGTGGCTGGTACGTGGCGTCGTCAAGTTGCCTTTCGTCGGCGTATTCTTTGCTTCTGGACTTCGTCGGGATGGCGGCGTGTCTTTGTTAAGTTGTCGAGGTAGTCTCTTCGGCGTCTTCGTCAGCGGCGGATGATCTTCAGTTCGACGAACAGCAACCGCACATCCATCGGCTGTTGCTTTTAGTTTTCCGGATATGGGCTCGCAGAGCGGCCCCGGGCTGGGCCAGTGTATGGTCGGCGCTGCGGCGACAGGTAGTGGCCTGGTGATGGCTAACAGTCGTCGAGGGCTCCACTCAGTGGCGGCGAGGTAGTCGGCGATATCACGAGGTCGTTCGTGAAGCTGTGGTCTAGGCGCGTTAACGGCGAACCCTCGGAGTCCCATCTCCCTGCATGGGCATTGACGGTAGATGTGCCCGGCTTCTCCGCAGTGATAGCCAACCGAACGGTGGTCGGGGGCGCGCCGAACGTCAGCTTTCCTTGGAATGCTGTGTAGGGTGACGGTTTGGCGTGCTGGCGGCGGGGGTGGTGGTGGACGAGGGAACTGTGTCGTCACTGGGCCCTGCCGTGGACGCGGATGGCGAGCGTGACGGCGGGCTACAGCGGCCCCTCAAGGACGGCGTCGGCAATTGAAGCCCCTTCAGGCTATGATGAAGGGAACAGCTTCTGTAGATCCTCCCACACGACAGCGCAGATAGTCGCGCGCCGATCGTCGCTGGCAAGTGACTGAACTCCGGCGTAGTTTGTCGAGTTCGTGCGGCTGTGGAATTGCCGGTTCCACAGTTCCGGTACCTTCTCGATGCTGGTGGCCTCGCGAAGGAACGCGTCCACGGTCTTCGGTGGGCTGCGCACCATTGCGGCGAAAACTTCCTCCTTTACACTACGCATCAATAGGCGGACTTTCTTCTCCTGGGACATTTCCTGGTCGGCGCGCCGGAATAGGCGGCTCATTTCTTTTGTAAAAATCGTGGTGGTCTCATTAGGCAGCTGCACTCGGGTTTCTAGTAGTGCTTGGGCTCGTTCTAGGCGCACAACGCTTGTGAATGTCTGTAGGAAGCCGCTTCGGAACAGGTCCCACGTCGTTAAGGCGGCTTCTCGGTTCTCGAACCACGTCGCAGTTCCAGTTGTTAATGCAGCGAGCCTCTCATACGTCTTAAGCCAGGTTTCCGGGTCCTCGAATGTTGAACTGCGGAATGCCGGAAGCTCCCTGGGCTGCTGCAGCACGATGGGGGACGCTCGGGCTGCCATTGGTGTTGACTGGGCACGAGCTTCCTGGTCGTCTCAGGGAGAAGTCTGTGCTCCGGGGGCAGTCCTTGCATCCTGTAGCTACCTCGCTGGTTCTTGGCGACGTTGGTGTTGTCTTCTGCGCTCGGGCTTGGGTCACGGCTGTCTGGAGGCGTCCGGTACATGAACGCAGTCCGCCTCCACTAGATGTCACGTGGTACTGACGGTTGAGGACACAGCAAGAAAACTGTGAATGGTGAAACTAACTTTATTGGGCGAACCTGTGCCCAGAAAAACAGGCTACACTCAATGCTCAACGAAAACGGCGAACACAGTCGGCGATCGTCGAAAAATCTGATCAGCGGGTCAAGCGCGTCGGCTTTTATACAGCAGTCGTCAAATGTTCCCGACTAATCTCTAAACCCGCGTGTCTTTCACAAAGTTCTAGACCATTCGCGTCACGCGGTGAAGTCAGATAACACAAGGTTCGGCGACAACAGACGGCGGATGGAAGCATCGATAACGTTCCAGAAACTTCCGATACATGCAGGCGCATCCCACGCTGTGCGATATTATTTGTTAGGCGGCGAAACGTGGTCGCCGATAAAGGTAGGCAAGTGCACGTTTCAATAATATTTTGCAGGATGATGCACAAATTTGACACTATAAAAGTGTAACTTAAGAATAATATTTTTTAATGGGCAACCTTGCACGAAGCAATTTACGAATCGCGGTTGAAGAGCGGTGCTAGAGGCATTTCCAATGACGTCAACTACTTACATGCAATTCCTGAAAACTTACGGCAGTTGCAATCTCATGAAAAGTATTGGTGTGGTAACTATAGAATAGAATATTGGATAATCATGGAAAAAGAGCATTTGCTCTTAGTCGTAAGCAACATTTGCTTTTCCTGGGACAGCACTAACGGTTTAAAAACGTAAGATAAGATATCGCAGGCTTCAGTGGCTCTTAGTGGTATGTTATAATATTCTAAATTCAGGGCGCTTTTTTATTGCGATAACAACTATATCGACACTCCAGGCGCATTAATGCCCTCGTAGTGAAGTTATGCATGAAGTTCAAGGGCCATAACACCGTCGTCACTAGTCGTCTAATGTATGTGCGATCAAGTTTTCACCCTCTCTTTTTCCCAGGCGCCATCTCCCGCGCTTGGACCGAAGACCGACTCAGTCGCCGTTAACAGCATCTACTTTTGATCCTAAAACCCAGCCTTCGATTAAAACGCCACTTGACAGACCATTGCAAATAATGATAGCACGTAGGTAGTGTGGTTGTGCGCTCTTCTGGGTAGTCATCAGAAGGAAGTAAACAATTTATATAGCGTTAATTCTCTACATTCT
The DNA here is from genome assembly GCF_023375885.2 of Dermacentor andersoni. Taxonomy (NCBI): domain Eukaryota; kingdom Metazoa; phylum Arthropoda; class Arachnida; order Ixodida; family Ixodidae; genus Dermacentor; species Dermacentor andersoni. Next base: position 97,338,763 of record NC_092820.1, read on the forward strand.
CTGTTTCTCACTTTTTCTCTAACCGTTCGAGCACTATTCTGTGTTATCAATAACGATGATACACAGAACTGACCTGCAAAGAAACTCCGCTATTCCTGTGCTTTTCTGACGAGCTTGAAGCAGAATATGTTCCACCTTCGGTTGGAGGTATGCGCAGTTATGCTCGCCTGAGTTAATCAGAATGTGGTGAACGGTTGGATTACAAAATAATTTGACCTATGTCGCCTAGTTTTAGCGCACAAATAATTATTAATATATGAAACCGTGAGAAATTTAGACCAATATGACAACAACCGTCAAGACAACTGCATATTTGCTTCGATGGCATGCACTGAAACCCATGTTAGCGGCAAAGAAAACACACACAAAAAAAGTGCCCACATTGGCGTATCCGTTGCGAACGCAGTTGTTGGCAATGTGTTTCCCTTATGTGTGTGCCCTCTTAGAAGCAAATGTGTCCTTTAAAACACATTTGACCACGCATGTCCAACTTGTATATAGGGGGTTTTTGCGAATTTATATTGTCACGTGATGGTGACGTTAAGAACACAGTGGCAATACTGTGAAAGGCAAAACTAGATTTTATTGGGCGAACCTGTGCCCACAAAAGAGGCTACACTTATAGCACAACGAAAGCGGCGAACACAGTCGGCGATCGTCGAAAATCTGATCAGCGGGTCAAGTGCGTCGGCTTTTATACAGCAGTCATCGAATGTTCCAGATTATTCGTTGGGACGCGCATGCCTTCCACAAAGTTCGACAACATTCGAGTCACGCGATGAAATCAGATAACATAAGGTTCGGCGACAACAAACAGCGGATAGAAGCATCGATAACTTTCCAGAAACTTCGGATACATGCAGGCGCGTCCCACGCTGTGCGATTACATTTGTTAAGCGGCGAAACGTGGTTGCCCGATAAAGATAAGTACACGTGTCAATACCCCCCTCTTAAGAAGCATCGTCCCGATGCTACAAATATAAGAGAGCGAAACACAAAAGGACACTTATTAAACATAAGTAACAAAACGAAAAGAAACAAGGTCCAAAGGTCACTTACGCGAAGCCCCCAAGTTCATTAACGCTGGTAGTACGGCTTGAGTCGCACAACGTGGACTATTTCAGGTCGTGAGCGGCGCCGCTGTGATAGCGAAATGCCGTCTGGCACGACCTCATAGTCCAGTGCGCAAATACGTCGGATGATCTTGTACGGTCCGAAATAGCGACGCAAAAGCTTCTCGCTCAGTCCTCGTCGGCGTATAGGGGTCCAAACCCAAACGCGGTCACCGGGCTGGTACTCGACAAAGCGTCGTCGGAGGTTGTAGTGTCGGCTGTCGGTCCTCTGCTGGTTCTTGATCCGCAGGCGGGCGAGCTGTCGGGCTTCTTCGGCTCGCTGGAGATAGGTAGCGACGTCAAGATTTTCGTCGTCAGTGACGTGCGGCAGCATGGCGTCGAGCGTCGTCGTCGGGTTCCTGCCGTAAACCAGCTTAATGGCGTGATCTGTGTTGTTTCTTGCAGCGCCGTGTTGTAAGCGAAGGTTACATACGGCAGGACCGCGTCCCACGTCTTGTGCTCAACGTCGACGTATATCGCTAGCATGTCGGCGAGGGTCTTGTTCAGGCGCTCCGTGAGACCATTCGTTTGCGGATGGTAGGCAGTTGTCCTCCTGTGGCTTGTCTGGCTATATTGCAGAATGGCTTGGGTGAGCTCTGCTGTAAAAGCCGTTCCTCTGTCGGTGATGAGGACTTTTGGGGCACCATGTCGCAGCAGGATGTTCTCGACGAAAAATTTCGCCACTTCGGCTGCGCTGCCTTTCGGTAGAGCTTTAGTTTCAGCGAAGCGGGTGAAATAGTCCGTCGCCACGACGATCCACTTATTCCCGGATGTTGACGACGGAAACGGCCCCAACAAATCCATCCCAATCTGCTGGAATGGTTGACGAGGAGGTTCGATCGGCTGTAGTAACCCTGCTGGCCTTGTCGGCAGTGTCTTGCGTCGTTGACAGTCTTGGCATGTCTTGACGTAACGAGCGACGTCGGCGGTCAGACGCGGCCAGTAATACCTTTCCTGTATCCTCGACAGCGTCCGGGAGAATCCTAGGTGCCCAGCGGTAGGATCGTCGTGTAAGGCGTGCAGTACTTCTGGACGCAGCGCCGACGGAACAACAAGAAGGTAGCTGGCGCAGACTGGTGAGAAGTTCTTCACGAGTAGGTTGTTCTGAAGCGTGAACGCAGATAATCCACGCTTAAATACCCTAGGGACAGCGTCGGTGTGCCCTTCCAAATACTCCACTAGGGCTTTTAGCTCCGGGTCCCCTCGTTGTTGTTCGGCGAAGTCTTCCGCGCTTATTATTCCAAGGAAGGCGTCGTCATCCTCGTCATCTTGCGGCGGCGGGTCAATGGGGGCGCGTGATAGGCAATCGGCATCTGAGTGTTTTCGTCCGGACTTGTATGTTACAGTGATGTCGTATTCTTGTAGTCTCGGGCTCCCCCGTGCCAGCCGTCCTGAAGGGTCCTTTAAGTTAGCTAGCCAACACAACGCGTGATGGTCGCTGACCACATTGAATGGCCTGCCATAGAGGTAAGGGCGAAATTTCGCTGTAGCCCAAACGACGGCGAGGCATTCCTTCTCGGTTGTAGAATAATTGCCTTCCGCTTTTGACAACGACCGGCTAGCGTAAGCTATCACGTGTTCATGTCCATCTTTTCTCTGGACTAGGACGGCACCGAGGCCTAGGCTACTGGCGTCAGTGTGTATTTCGGTATCGGCGTGCTCGTCGAAGTGCGCAAGTACGGGCGACGACTGCATGCGTCGTTTGAGTTCTTGAAATGCGTCGGGCTGCGGCGTGTCCCACTTGAACTCGACGTAACATTTAGTTAGCTTTGTCAGCGGCTCAGCGACGCGTGAAAAGTCCTTGACAAATCGCCTGTAGTAGGCGCACATGCCAAGAAATCTACGCACTGCCTTCTTGTTGATGGGCTGCGGGAACCTTGCAATGGCAGCTGTCTTCTGCGGGTCGGGGCGGACTCCAGACTTGCTGATAACGTGGCCTAGGAAGAGAAGCTCATCGTAAGCGAAGCGGCACTTTTCTGGCTTCAGAGTGAGCCCAGATGACATGATGGCATCTAGTACTGTTGCAAGCCGCCTAAGGTGATCGTCGAAATTTCCGGCGAAGACAACGACGTCATCCAAGTAAACGAGACAGGTCTGCCACTTCAGTCCTGCTAAAACCGTGTCCATCACGCGTTGGAACGTTGCAGGCGCCCAGCACAGTCCAAATGGCATAACCTTGAACTCGTAGAGGCCGTCTGGGGTGATGAAGGCGGTCTTTTCGCGATCTCTTTCGTCGACTTCTATTTGCCAATAGCCTGACTTAAGGTCCATCGACGAGAAGTACTTAGCGTTGCAGAGCCGATCCAATGCGTCGTCTATCCGTGGAAGAGGGTATACGTCCTTCTTCGTGATCTTGTTCAGACGACGATAATCGACGCAGAAACGTAGGGTTCCGTCCTTTTTCTTCACCAGAACAACAGGGGATGCCCACGGGCTTTTCGACGGCTGGATGATGTCGTCGCGCAGCATTTCGTCGACTTGTTCTCTTATAGCTTCACGTTCTCGCGGTGAAACTCGGTAAAGGCTCTGGTGCAGTGGTCGAGTGCACTCCTCGGTGATTATGCGATGCTTGGAGACTGGTGTTTGTCGAATCCTCGATGACGTCGAAAAGCAGCCTTTGTATCGTCGGAGCAGACTTCTGAGCTGCTGTTGCTTAATCACGGGGAGAACTGGATTAATGTCGTAGTCTGGTTCGGGAACCATGGCCGTCGGGGTAGATGCGGCGGAATCTGAGAGGACAAACGCGTTGCTGGTTTTCAGAATTTCCTCGATGTACGCGATCGTCGTGCCCTTGTTGATGTGCTTGAACTCCCGGCTGAAGTTTGTCAGCAACACTTCAGTTTTCCCTCTATGCAGTCGAGCGATCCCTCTTGCGACGCAAATTTCACGATCTAGCAGTAGACGTTGGTCGCCTTCGATGACGCCTTCTACGTCAGCAGGTGTTTCGGTGCTGACCGAAATAACAATGCTGGAGCGAGGCGGGATGCTCACTTGATCTTCGAGCACACTCAAGGCGTGGTGACTACGAGGGCTCTCCGGCGGCATCGCTTCATCTTCCTACAGCCTTATTGACTTCGACTTCAGGTCGATGATTGCGCCGTGTTTGTCCAGGAAGTCCATACCGAGAATGACGTCTCGTGAACACTGTTGGAGGATAACGAAGGTGGCAGGGTAAGTCCGGTCATGAATGGTTATTCTTGCCGTGCAGATTCCACTCGGCGTGATGAGGTGTCCTCCAGCGGTCCGAATTTGAGGGCCTTCCCATGCGGTCTTAACTTTCTTCAACTGGGAGGCGATGTGTCCACTCATTACGGAATAATCAGCCCCTGTGTTCACTAAGGCGGTAACTGCGTGGCCGTCCAGAAGCACCTCGAGGTCGGTGGTTCTTTGTCTGGCGTTGCAGTTAGGTCTTGGCGTCGGATCACGGCTGCGTCGCGTTGACCTGTGGCTGGTATGTGACGTCGTCAGGTCGTCTTTCGTCGTCGCATTCTTTCTTTCCAGACTTCGTCGGGACGGCGGCGTGTCGTTATGTCGTCGAGGTAGTTTGTTCGGCGTCTTCGTCGGCGGCGGAGGGTCTTCGTCAGTTCGACGGACAGCAACCGCACCTCCATCGGTTGCTGCTTTTAGTTTTCCGGATATGGGCTCGCTGACCGGCCCCGGGCTGGGCCAGTGAATGGTCGGCGCTGCGGCGACAGGTAGCGGCCTGGTGATGGCGAACTCGACGGTCGTCGAGAGCTCCACTGAGTAGCCGCGAGGTAGTCAGCGATATCGCGAGGGCGTTCACCTTGCTGCGGGCGCGGAGCGTTGACGGCGAAACCTCGCTGTCCCATCTCCCGGTATGGACATCGTCGGTAGACGTGACCCGCTTCTACGCAGTGGTAGCACAGCGGGCGGTGGTCAGGAGCGCGCCATACGTCTGTCTTCCTCGGGTAGCTGCGCTGAGCGACGAGTGGGCGTGCTAGCGGCGGGGGTGGTCGACGGAATTGCGGCGTTACAGGACCCTGGCGCGGTCGCGGAGGAGGACCTTGACGGCGTGCGACGGTGGCGTAGGTCATCGCTTCTGGCTGGGGTTGCGGTAATTGAGGTTGCACCTCCGGAACACCAAGCGACCGCTGAACCTCATCTTTGACGATGTCAGCGATCGAGGCCACTTGAGGCTGCGACGACGGGAAGATCTTCTGAAGCTCCTCTCCTACGACTGCCCTGATAGCCTCGCGCAGGTCGTCGGAGGCCAGCGATTGAACGCCGGCATAGTGTGTAGAGTTGGTGCGGCGGTCGAATTGCCGGTTTCGCATCTTGAGTGTCTTCTCGATGCTAGTGGCTTCGCGAAGAAACTCGTCGACGGTCTTCGGTGGGCTTCGTACCATACCGGCGAAAAGTTCCTCCTTTACACCACGCATCAGTAGCCGGACTTTCTTTTCCTCGCACATTTCCGGGTCGGCGTGGCGGAATAGGCGGCTCATTTCTTCCGTAAAGATGGCCACGTTCTCGTTTGGTAGCTGCACTCGGGCGTCCAGCATAGCTTCAACCCTTTCATTGCGCACGACGCTTGTAAAGGTGCGCAGGAAGAAGCTACGGAACAGGTCCCACGTTGTCAAGGTCGATTCCCTGTTCTCAAACCAAGTTCTGGCGGCGTCTTCTAAGGCGAAGTAGACATGCCGCAGCTTGTCGTCGGAGTCCCAGTTGTTGAACGTCGGGATGCGTTCGTAGGTCTCCAGCCATGATTCCGGGTCTTCAGTCGCTGCTCCATGGAAGGTTGGTGGGTCCCGAGGTTGTTGTAGGATAACGGGGGACGCAGGGGCAGCCATTGGGGTTGTTTTGACCACGATCTTCTTTGTCGACTCAGGTAGAAGTCCGTGCTCTGGGGGCAGTCCTTGCAGTCTGCGGCTAGCACGCTGGTCTTGGGCGATGTTGGTTTTGTCCTCGGGCTTCAGGCTTGGATCGCGGCTTTGCGGGGGCGTTCGGTACATGAACGCACTAGCACCTCCACCAGATGTCACGTGGTGGTGACGTTAAGAACACAGTGGCAATACTGTGAAAGGCAAAACTAGATTTTATTGGGCGAACCTGTGCCCACAAAAGAGGCTACACTTATAGCACAACGAAAGCGGCGAACACAGTCGGCGATCGTCGAAAATCTGATCAGCGGGTCAAGTGCGTCGGCTTTTATACAGCAGTCATCGAATGTTCCAGATTAATCGTTGGGACGCGCATGCCTTCCACAAAGTTCGACAACATTCGAGTCACGCGATGAAATCAGATAACATAAGGTTCGGCGACAACAAACAGCGGATAGAGGCATCGATAACTTTCCAGAAACTTCGGATACATGCAGGCGCGTCCCACGCTGTGCGATTACATTTGTTAAGCGGCGAAACGTGGTTGCCCGATAAAGATAAGTACACGTGTCAATATGAGCAGCTAATATATCAACCACGGAAGCCGCTACGGAACAGGTCCCACGTTGTCAAGGTCGATTCCCTGTTCTCAAACCAAGTTCTGGCGTCACCACCAGATGTCACGTGGTGGTGACGTTAAGAACACAGTGGCGATACTGTGAAAGGCAAAACTAGATTTTATTGGGCGAACCTGTGCCCACAAAAGAGGCTACACTTATAGCACAACGAAAGCGGCGAACACAGTCGGCGATCGCCGAAAATCTGATCAGCGGGTCAAGTGCGTCGGCTTTTATACAGCAGTCATCGAATGTTCCAGATTAATCGTTGGGACGCGCATGCCTTCCACAAAATTCGACAACATTCGAGTCACGCGATGAAATCAGATAAGATAAGGTTCGGCGACAACAAACTGCGGATAGAAGCATCGATAACTTTCCAGAAACTTCGGATACATGCAGGCGCGTCCCACGCTGTGCGATTACATTTGTTAAGCGGCGAAACGTGGTTGTCCGATAAAGATAAGTACACGTGTCAATATGAGCAGCTAATATATCAACCACGGAGGAATAATTGTTGTGAAGGTGCCTGTTCATTGCCGAAATTCTCACCCTCAAGAAAGAATAAATAAAAATCAGCACGAGCATGTTTGTTAAAAGCTAGGCAAGAATTCACGAAACCCGATTACGGAGAAGTCTCTGCTTAAGAAAATTGGAGATATGTAAATGTATATTTAAGCAATGAAACAAAAAAACCACAAAATAAGAACGTTCCGAAATATTTCAAAAGAATGGTATTTAAAAACTTGTTCGCAATAAATGGGTCTGTTCTCAAGCAATACTGGAATATTTGGTGGTATCCTGAATTTCTAAGGTACCCCCCGAGGAGCAGTTTATAATAACGGTGATTCAAATTTGTTTACTCTTAAAGAAAATAGAAATTTGAAAAATTATGTTTTCTATGCTCCAGTGAAACAAGACTCGTGTAGACATAGGAAGCCTGTTCTTTTGTATTACCTAGTGTCCGCAAGCCTTCTCCACGCTCTCGCATACCGTAGCCTAGACACCATGGGACCTTTAAATCATGAGCCCTACCAGCTGCTTTTCTTCCTGCCTGTCCTGCAGTTCTGTCCTGCAGCAATTCCAGTGGCATAAGCGGGTTTTGTGCATTGGCTGAGTTAGCGAAGTCATGTGTATAATCAGAAATGTTGCAAGCAGTGTGTCCTACGTAAGGACATTAGACTGTATGACGCTGACTCTCTAGCTTGAAGCAGGGCATCCTCCAGAAGAAGTGCTTGAGATATTTAGTTTGAAATTTCAGCGTATTTAGCGCCAAAAAGCTGTCTCATGGTTTGGAGACGTCACCGCAGCTGTTTAGTTGCATTGCCCAGACCTTGAGAGGGATGTTTTGGATAAGCATAGCATGTGAAATTGTAGGTGTGCAAAGGCATAGCTTAATAAAAAAAAAATCCTTCCAGACATTGTTGACAATTAGTTCTGGTTCCTGGCAAATAGATCACAAAAAAGCAACCAAACTTGAAACAAATTCGCTTAAGGTATGAGGGCACTCTGGAAGTAGCAGTTTTCTTGAAAAAATTGCGCTTTTCACCATCATGCGTTTTTTCTTCAAGCCCGCACACTAATGTGTATATAGCGAGAAATTGTGCCTCCAACTTGTGCAAACCATATGATACAGGTTAATTTAAAGCGTACACGTTACCATTCAATTTAACTTGTTTAGTTTAGTTAACTCTCTTTAAAATAATATCTGCATAAAGTCTTATTTTTTACTCGCTTCTACAATATGATTAAAAGAACGTAATGCCTTAAGGAATTTTGCAAGTGCTTACTTTAAAATTTGCATGAGGGCGCTTCAATGACCGGATTTGGCGAAAGTGTAAACAAGCCTCACATTGTAGGATAGCAGGAATTGAAATCGTATGGAAGCATTTCCTGAAGCATCAATCCATCAAAGGAAGAGATGTTTGAGGTATTGGTGGCAAATAAGTTATGAAGACATTGATACGGCTCAAGTCGTTACTGGAACAGGTAACCACACAATATTGAGGTATGGATTTTGATGAATAAAAAAAAAGATCGAGTAAAGGTAACCAAACACCTATAGTGCGAGTTTCCGTAAAAACTCAATAAATCAGGCAGTATCGACGACTATTTGTGGCAGCCCCACTTCAAAAAAGCACTCGTGAAATGCATAATCGTAGTCATTGGGGATTGGTTCTAGAAAAACGTCTCTGTGTGCCTGACAATCCTCACATTTGCCTCCTTTTAATATTTCTTCAACTTTAACAACAACACAAACGCAATTTTCGATCCTTTATGGCAAATCATACCGGAATAGTGAAAACGAATCTGAGCTTGTGTTCTTTCTAGATCAATCCAAGAGGACAGCGTTTTATTGGTCTTGTGTTACAGCCCTGCGGGTGAAGAGCCGATGCTTGCGTCAGCGGTTGCTCGAATTTGACGTCAGCAGATTGGAACAAAAACATATAAGGAATAGCTTGAAGTTATAGGGCCCGTGGTGTGTCGCGACATTTTTTTGCCGCCGTCGCACTTCCACGCAGAGATTCGCCCAGAGAACCCGTATGGTGCAAGAGCTGAGGGGTAGGCGCCAGCTAGAGAGACCCGCAATGGTACCAGGAGCATTCGCCTGAGCACGGTCTAGACGGAGGATGGGGAACTATATGAGCGTCGTGAAGATCAGCAAAGGTACCGCACGGAGGGGCAGCCATCAACATAGTTGTAGGAGGAAGGTTCGTTTAAGGAAAAGGAAGGTTTTTACCCGTCAAACGAAAAAGGTGGTCGTATGGTGGTCTTTTCAGGTACCAGCCCTGCTTTCTCGGCCATCGAAGAGCATGAAACAGGAGCTGGCAACACTGGCTATGCCGGAAGAGCATGACACGCGTGCTGCCAATGCTGGACCTCTTGCAGTACTAGCTCGCAGATCAAACCGGCGTGTCAAGGCGCCAGACTCCTTCTAGAGCTCTCCTTGAAGGGACGAAATTGATATAACGCCTGTAATTCATGCATCCCACGAGCGCGTGCGTCAGTACAGGAGTGACATCATGGAACGCCAGAGTTGACTACTTAAACGACTAACTCATGTAACCTGCCTTCATTCCTGTTTCAGCCTCTGTTAGTTCAAACCCTTTATTAACGTCCCATAAAATGCCTGAAAATTTTTATTTCCGCCTGCATGGGCAAGACACATTCAAAATACTTCCACAGAGGCGCTTAACATTGCTTACGTGTCGGAATTAGAAAGCATTGCAGTCGCTTTAGGCAAATAATTTTGCTTAGGTATTCACCCATATGTCGTCGTGCACGCCGTAAACTTGCACGACATTCCTTTTTCTGTTCCTTTGCCTCGTCTTCTGCGGCGTGCTTCCGAGGGCAACCACGTTTCACAGATGAAGCTCAGGTAGACGCTCCGCCGTAGATCAATGTAGACACAGCCCATCTACAGTCCACAGAGCAAGTGACGCGCGGGAGGCAGCGACGTGACGTGTGCAATGACACAAACTTTATCCACTCCTGTTTTAGCGCCAAGAGTGCATCGCAGTAGACACAGGACCGACGAAATTCGAAGACGAGGTGACATGTGGGATGCAGTGACGGAGGCAGTGACGTGTTGTGTGCCACACCAGGTACAGCTTCATGTTGAATACCAATAATAGATGCCGATCAAGTTTCTCGGCCCTTTATGCAGCAATCCTATTCCAATGGCAAAATGAGAGCGTGGGTTGTGTGTTCCAATGGAAGATTGGAACGAGCCACTTATTTCGGATCACTCTGCGGAGGAAAAATATTTGCTTCGCCGATGGACTGCAAAACCGCGTGACGTATTTCCGTCATTCGCCTCTGCTTCATCTCACGCTCGCCTCTTTCCGGTCGCGGGCAGCTATCAAGGACATGGAAAAGATGGACACTATGTAGAGCCGTGCGCTTTTGATCCTACTCCTGGATCGGGACAGCTCCGACTCGGAAACTGTCAGCTCCAAGTCCAGTGATGATTCTTGCAAAACGGTAGAATAACAAACGCACGGAAAGCTGGTACGCTGGCTAGAGCCACCGTAATGCTGGGATAAATCATATCATAGTGATGATGGTGATCAGGCTTACCCGATCCCCGTCTATCTAGTTTAACTCCCTGTCACTTGAGTTCCCTGTACAAAGAGCACCCGTAGAAGCGCACGAGAAGCCCTCCCCCCCACAAGGATACGTGCCTGGTTGGCACCCAGGTGGAGCGGCTGGACAAGCTGTCAGCGCTCTGGCCCTCAACCCGAGAGAAAAAGAACACCTGTACGTCGCACCTCTGTCTCAAGGGGTCCAGAGGCTTCTGCTGGAGCTGGCGGCAGCAAGTAGGCGTTAGAGTACACAAAGGTCTCCATATCGATGCCGAAGGACCGGTTTCTTTTCAAGAAAACGGCACCTTCTCGAAGCAGCAATAACGAGGAGTGCCCACAGGGCGCTGAGATTATGGAAGTTTGCCTTTCGGACACAGATGAAACGGAAGAGCCTAAATCTGGGAAGCAAACGAAACATTCTGCTATACCCCCTAGAAAACAGAAAAGGGGTAGACTTCCGGTTCCTGCCCCTCCAAAGGGCACGGGAGCTCAACGGCTATTCCGCAATCTTTGTGCTCATTTACATGTCATATTTGTGAAGTGCTGAATAATCCAAACTATCAAATATAGCTGACATTGTACAGGGGAACTGCCGCGGCTCAGGAACAAATCTTCACGACATTTCTCATCTTTGAGAAGATGCTGAGGCTTCTGTCAAGTGTTTGCGAAAAAGTAATTTGAATTGTTGCCATAACAACATCTGCGTCAATAGAGCATGTTTCGCAAATATAGAGAATAGTCCGCAGTCGCGTGCAGAAAAGTCGCTATACTGATCACTCAAGGAATCTCAGTGCGCAAAGTGAAGCTTCAAACCAACATAGAAGCGGTTACGGTAAACGAATACAAAGAAAACAAAATAAATTACAGTATGCTCTGCGGACTTACCACGAGGTAAGAATATCACAACAAACGAGCTAAAAAACCTTGTAAAAATACTTCCGGTACTTCCTTTTATCGTGTGATTTTATTGCCCATAACAGAATGTGAGGCTGAACCCACAGCGATGCGACAGGAAGACTAGTGAAAAAATTTTTGACCACTCTAATGTGTACCCTTTTAACGGTGGAAAGCGGATATATATTATAGTACAATACAAAATATTCTTCAAGCCCTATTCTCTCTTGCGGCACACCATCACTTGCTGCGTTTTTTTTCTTGGGACTTAAGAAAAAGCCCACGTGGCAGCGACCACGACGATAGAGTGCTTAAACCAAATGATGCGCCTCGAACAATGAAATACGAAGACAGAGACGGAAGTTGGGTAAAGCAGGCTTGTATCTTTTCGTTTAGAAAGCTTTGAAATAAGGATTGACAATATCATCGCACTAGATATTATTACGGGGTTAAAAACACTCAGACGTATATTTACACAATATTTACAATGATTATAGCAGCTGACAAGATGGTAGACAGCGCGCGATGACCAGAACATCGTCTTTTTCCGACGATGATTAAAACAGCTTCTACGTCAGCGTGTCACATGACCCCCAGCGGCTGAAGCACCGGCTCGGTGCTGGTTACGGGCCAGACTTTTGCGTTCGGTGATAGAATAATTGCTCTCCGCAGAGGAAAGAAAGCAGCTGGCGTAGGCAATAACACGTACGTGTCCTTGTTTTTTCTGTGCCAAGATAGTTTCAACACCGTGGCCACTGGCATCGGTACGGACTTCTGTTGGAGCTGATCCATGAAAGTGAGCGAGAATAGGCGGGTATGTAGGCAGCCCAATCAGCTCAGTGAAAGCACCAGCTTGCTCAGGGCCCCAAATGAATTCAGTATCTTTCTTGAGCAGCTGATTGAGAGGGCGCGCAACATTCGCAAAATTTAGGATGAACCGACGGAAGTAGGAGCAAAGGCCGAAGAAGCTGAGAACATCCTTGGCACATGTTGGCACGGGAAAGTCTTTGACTGTACGTATTTGATCGTGATCAGGGTGTACACAAGAAGAATCCACGAGAGGCCCGAGCACAGACATTTCACGACGACCGAAGTGGCACTTGGACAAATTTAGTTGTAGCCCCGCCTGACGAAAAACAGATAGGATCGTCGACAGGCGTTCGAGCTGTGTCGCAAAAGTCGGCGAAATAACGATCACGTCGTCCAGGCAACAGAGGCAGATGGACCACTTGAAACCATGTAGGAAGGTGTCCATCATTAGTTCAAATGTGGCCGGGGCAATACATAAACCGAAAGGCATCACTTTGAACTGATACAGGCCATCAGGTGTAATAAAAGCTGTCTTCTCGTGGTTCATTTCATTGACGGCAATTCCCCAGTAGCAGGAGCGAAGGTCTATTGACGAAAAATACTGTGCTCCATGCAGGCAATCCAAGGCATCGTCAATGCGTGGTAGCGGATAGACGTCTTTCTTTGTTACCTTGTTGAGGTGTGGATAATTGACGCAAGATTGCCAGCTGTTGTGCTTCTTTTTAATTAGTACAACAGGGGATGCCCATGGGCTTCAAGAAGGTTCGATGATGTCTCGAGAAAGCATCTTGTCAACTTCGTGTTGGATGATATGTCGCTCAGTAAGACGCAGTAGGGTCGTCGATGGATCGAGCTCGCATCACCGGTGTTTAGTCGATGTTTTGCGTTAGATGTTTGTCCTAGACGGGGTTCTCCAAGGTCTAATATGTACCAGTATGAGGCAAGGAGGCAACGTAGTTCTTGAGCACGCTGGGGAGGAAGCTCGGGAGCAATCATTTTTGTTAGGGCATTCAAGTCTGAAGGGACAGGGGGCGGAGCAACAGCTGAACAGGAGGAGCTGTCACAAGTTAAAGCAGAAATATGGTAGTGTCTGGATGGCGTTATTTGCGCTCGCTGTGTTCTAAGTTTCGTTTGTAGAGGACATTTCCTCGCAGACAGAGCAAGGACGGGCCTCTAGAGAAAATACGCAGGAGTTTATTGTCGAGTCTCTCCAGTCACTGTATAAGTGGCAACAATTCCGGGTCATCTCGTTGTTGTTTGGCGATTTTTGACGCGCCAAGGATGCGAAGGAACGGGAAGTCTTCTTCTTCTGACACAGTTGCCTCGACTGGTGCACGCGACAAGCAGTCGGCATCGGTTTGTTTGCTCTCGGACCTGTATACGACAGTAATTTCATACTCTTGCAGTCTAACGCTCGATCTTGCTAGTCCTCATGATGGAACCTTGAGATTCGCCAGCCAGCAAAGCGAATGGTGATAGCTCACTGCTCTGAATGGCCTACCATAGAGGTAGGCTCGAAATTTACATATTGCCCAAACAACTTCAAGACACTGTTTCTTGTTTGCCGAGTAGTTTGCCTTTGTTTTCAAAAGCTAACGGCTCACATAAGCTATGCCTTTCTCCTGGTCGTAAGAGGAATGAAAAGGGGGAAAAAAGGGGGGGATATGCAAAGAAATCACGATTTCTTTGGACTCTGCACTTGTGTGCAGAGTCCAAAGTTCACAAGCGGAAGGCACGACGTGTTGTCCGAAATGGTAAAGACGGTGTGAGAAAAAGCGACGTTATGGGAGAGCAGGACATCCGGATTAGGAGATGTGATGTAGTCACCGTCTGGTACAGCTGGAACGGGGGAGACACCTATGTAGGTAACGGCATGGTGAGGGAGGCGAATCTGCTCTGTGGAACATAGCCCTATCGAAGCAATATCGGGAGGGTCAATAGCCGCAGGTAGAGCGAGTTGCACAACAACAGCAGAACAGTTTATCAAAGCGGAATGTGTAGACAGAAAGTCAAGGCCCAGGATGAGGTCGTGAGGGCAGTGCTCTAGTACATAAAATAAAACAGAAGTATGATGTCCGGCGAAACTCACGCGATCCGTACACATGCCAATAACGGCTGGTGTTCCACCGTTGGCGACTTGGACCTTAGGCGCAGGGGCAGGATTGAGGACTTTCTTGAGACGATATCCGAATCTGACCGCTCATCACAGATACGTGCGCGCCAGTGGCAATCAGAGCCGCAACAGGTACACCATCCACATTCACGTTGATGAAGTTCCGATGTGTGGGCAAGGTCAAAAAAGGGTTTTTGCGTCGGGTCGGTTTGGCAGCATCACCTGCAGGTGCTGCACCCGTTAGTTTTCCGGAAGGGTACGCCAGAAGGAGCTAGGGTACAGTGATCGGCCAGATGGGGGCGATCGGGAGAAGCGGCGACGTGGCGAAGGAGAGTGGCTAGAGCGGGTAGGAAGAGAAGTGTCGCCAAAATTTGCTGGCTGGGTTTGTGGGGCGAACCGAGGAGCAGCATGAGGGCCGTGGGATGGGTGGTAGGACCAGGGGGTCGAATTCCACGAAGACCGGCAGTGACGTGAAATATGGCCGATACGGCCACAAGTGAAGCATATAGGCCTGTCATCTGGAGTACGCCATTCAGACGGGTTTCAATACCGTGTTGGGGCGTTCAGGTGGTGGGTGCGTATGACAGTGCTGGATGGAGTGTAGTCAGGCCGATTAACTGAGCAGACGTTGGTCAAGCCAACGTTGGCCAATTCTTGGCGCACGACGGAGTGTATCAATGAGACGGTCGCCAGGCGATTGTCGGGGCCATACGTTGGCGGCGTGACAGGAGATGTGGCTTCTATTTCACATCGGATGACATGGCGGATGTCGTCAGAGCGATTGGGTGTGGGCGTACTGCGGAGTTCTTCGCAGGTGGACGTAGCAGCCGTGTTGGGAAGGCGGGAAAATGGCTGGGCAGTGCGGCGACTCTTGGCTTCTTCAAACCGCCAGCGTTAGGTAATGATGGCTACAGTGTGTTAATTCTTGAAGACAAGGAGATGGAAGGCATCATCTGCAATGCCCTTAATGACATGTGCAACCTTATCAGGTTCAGACATCTTCGGATCCACTTTGCGGCATAGAGCGAGCACGTCCGGGATGTACGTGAGATAGGATTCAGTGCACATCTGGACACGCAAAGCGAGGTCTTTTTGGGCGGCAAGCTGACGTCGAACAGGCTTGCCAAACAAATCTTTGAGTTTCTGTTTGCAAATGTCCCATCTGGTTAGTTCCTCCTCGTGGGTCTGAAACCAGACGCGTGCCGTGCCCACGAGGTAAAATATCAAATTAGCGAGCATGATGGTCTGGTGCCAATGGTACCTCGCGCTCATCCGCTTATATAATTGAAGCCAGTCTTCAACATCAGTGTCGTCGGTGCCAGAAAAGGTTCCTGTGTCGCGGGGTTGTGCTAGAATAACGGTGGGCTAGAATAACGACGGGCCCAAAGCATCCTCGCCTTGAGCTGGCATTGCAGATGCAGCCAAGGAGCGCCCGCTGCGTAAATCCGTCTTGATAATGATCCCCCAACCTTCACCAAAAATGTTACGGGGTTAAAAACAGTCAGACATGTATTTACAGAATATTTACAATTATTATAGCAGCTGAAAAGATGGTAGACAGCCCGCGAAGACCAGAACATCGTGTTCTTCCCACGATAATTAAAACATCTTCTTCGTCAGCGTGTCACAATATTGATAGCTTACGTGATGCGATAACTAAACAAGTTTAAGAAGCAGCTGGAAACATCTGTGCCGCTTTCACAGGGGAACCTTCCACGTAGATCAAAGCCGTGACGGAACGGCGCATCTGATCAAGCTCCAAGGAAAGAAAATTGTGCACTGTCTCGACTAAACAGATGCAAACATTCCAAAATTTGTTTAACCAAAATTATTTAAACACAAGCGCAGTTAGGCTGTGATGGAAAGTTGTATAAGAAAAACATAATCATGGATGAAATACGTGAGCTCTGTAAACTGTCGTACAAGAAGTCAAATATTCTGGGAAAAGCGACAAAAGTTGACGGAGTTCATCGACAACACACACTCCATATATTTCATGAGAAAACGGATCATAAAGAACCAGTAGATATACTTGGAGAGCGCTTTGCTGGAACATCGAGTGTTGCTCACTACAGTCCTGAGTTTCTTACCATAAAGTGCCCTGCGGACTTTAAAAATCTTCAGATATCATTGATTACTACGAAGCCGTATTACTGGCATTCTACAAAAACGAACCTCTTCGATACGACGAGTTTAAGGAAGAGCCATTCAGCCAGCCGGGAGAGCATACACTATGAAATGTTGGGACACCTATACAATACTGCACCTCTCCAACATGTTGTAGACGAAAAGCTATATTCCAGAAGCCTAGAAGAAGGTGATAATTAAACCATTTCAAAAACATGGGAAAGAACGCTCTGAGCCGTACAGCTATTGTCCCTTACCTTAACCACCTCTTTAGGATAAACATTTGAAAGATTGGTCAACAAGTGGCTTGTGCTTTTTTGGGAAGTAACGGGTTAAACGAACAGTTCGATGTGTGCATTTAGAAACAATTGCAGTTCAACCAACCAATTAGTCAGGTTAGAAACAAGAATCCGTGAATCTTTCATCCAAATGAAACACTGCGTCAGTGTTTTCTTTGACTTCTCAAACACCTATGGTGCGACGTGTAGAGATGTAGTGTTAAGTCACATGCACAAATATAGGACGATGAGCAAAACGTGAACAAGGTGAATGCAGGAGCCAACGTGTCGACAAGTGGACTTATCTTCTTCAAGGCGACCTACGCTTTCCTCGCCATAGTACGTATAGGTGGGGTTCTTCTAAAGGGGAGAGGGTGTGAGGCAGGAGGGTGCGGAAACGAGGGAAGGTGTATTAGCGTGTCGAATTGAGAGTAAAGGAACGCTGTGCACAAGGTGAAAGCCAGGACCTCCCCCCCCCCCCCCCCCCCCGGTCTGTCAGCGCACGCGTCTTAGCCGGCGTGCAAAGGGCGTCTGACACGCAGGCTTTAAAAAATAATAAGAGGAATGGAAAGGGGGAAAAAGGAGGGGATACGCCAAGAAATCGTGATTTCTTTGCATATCCCCCCCTTTTTTCCCCCTTTTCATTCCTCTTACGACCAGGAGAAAGTCATAGCTTATGTGAGCCGTTAGCTTTTGAAAACAAAGGCAAACTACTCGGCAAACAAGAAACAGTGTCTTGAAGTTGTTTGGGCAATATGTAAATTTCGAGCCTACCTCTATGGTAGGCCATTCAGAGCAGTGAGCTATCACCATTCGCTTTGCTGGCTGGCGAATCTCAAGGTTCCATCATGAGGACTAGCAAGATCGAGCGTTAGACTGCAAGAGTATGAAATTACTGTCGTATACAGGTCCGAGAGTAAACAAACCGATGCCGACTGCTTTTCGCGTGCACCAGTCGAGGCAACTGTGTCAGAAGAAGAAGACTTCCCGTTCCTTCGCATCCTTGGCGCGTCAAAAATCGCCAAACAACAACGAGATGACCCGGAATTGTTGCCACTTATACAGTGACTGGAGAGACTCGACAATAAACTCCTGCGTATTTTCTCTAGAGGCCCGTCCTTGCTCTGTCTGCGAGGAAATGTCCTCTACAAACGAAACTTAGAACACAGCGAGCGAAAGTTTTTGCATTTAGCACCCATGGTTATCCGAGAAGAAATTTTTCATGCATGTCACGATGAACTGACATCTGAACACATGAGCTTCAGCCGTACATTCGACAGAATTCATCTAAAATACTACCGGGTTATGTTAGTAATATCAGTGCCGCACTACGTCAAAGCTTGTTGCGAATGTCAAAGGCGCGAGACTCTATCTATAGAGCCGGCAGGCTCTTCCCTAGCCAATGGATCCACCAACATCCCCGTATCAACAAGTCGGCATGAACCTCCTTGGACCCTTCTAAGCGTCTTCTTTAGGCAAAAAGTGGATATTTATAGCTACGGACTATGTGACCCGTTACTCAGAACTGATTCCCTGTACAGTGCTAACGCCAGTCGAAGATGAAAAATTTTTGTGAAGAATATCGTGCTCAGGCATGGCGCTCTCACCCTCGTTATTACTGATCTTGGAACAGCCTTTACTGCATACCTAATGCAATGCTTGATGCGAATGACTCATACTGATCAGAGAACTGCGGCGTACAACCCTCACAGAAACGGTATAGCTGAACACCTCAACACAACACTGAGTGACATGCCTTCAACGTATGTCGATGCTCAACATAGGCTGTGAGATGAAATTTTGCCGTTTATCACCTTTGCATATAACACGACCGTCAAGAAACAACACCAATCACGCCGTTTGATCTTGTATTCGTCCGCACAGTAACCACAACTTTGGGTGCTATGTTACCGTTAGCTGAAGAAAACAACAAGCCATTCGACGTAGGTGATTCCTTGCGAAGAGCTGAGGAAGCGCGACTGATGACAAGGTAACAAATACATTGATAGCAAAGCACCGACTCCAACCGGTACAACCATCGACGTAGTGAAGTACATTAGCAGCCAGGTGAGAAGGTACGTATGGGGACCCCAGTGCGACGCAGTGGACTGTCTGAAAAGATTCTCAGCCGATTCTCGGGCCCTTACAAGATACAAGACGTCGCATCTCTAAGAAAGTTGTACGTGTTCTCCGCATGCAACACTGCCGCGAGCGGTCATAATACAAGAACAAAAACGACAGGAATCCCTACTGTTTCTCAAACATCGGGTCGGTGCCTTACAGGAACACTAAAGGTAAATACTACGTCGACGTGGACTGTTTGAATACCATTCCAGAAACCTCAGAACGCTTGTTTCTTGCCAAGGAGAGACTTAGTTTGCGAGAAACATTGCATCTGAATGGTCCGAATATCTCTTTCGAGATTCAAATATGCCGCCTACCAATCGAGGGAGTGGTGACATTGCATGCGCCATCACCGCCCTTTGCTGCCGTCGGGGAGTCAAACAGCGCCCGACAGACGGCGGCACCCAGCCACGACAGAGAGGCGGATTCGCCGTTGCAGCTCCTTTTCGGTCTTCGGTAAAGTGGCGCAGACCGTTCGGGCATCCCGCGACAACGCATGCAAGTTGAAACCTCTGCTACTTGCAGTTTGTCCGAGTTTCGCGAGCCAGCAAAACCAGTGTAGAACTACGCGTTAACTACTGAAACGCGAAAGCGTGAGCGGCGCGGAGTGGAGCGATTACAAAACGTTTCGACAGCCTGAGTGGTTGTTGAGGGAAATTTAAATGAGTTATTTTTTCTATAAGTGAAACAGAACGGGACAAGTATCATTTTATATCACCTTGTATTACAATACAATGATGTTTTGTGGAACGAGTGGTTGGTACTAGCGACGCAGTTTAACTGAGGAGTTCTTTCGTCACCGGGCAAGTACTTGAATGTCCCGGGTGAGTCTCTAATCATGTCTTGCATTTACCTCTATTTCTCGATTATTAAGGCTCTCTTCACGATAGTATTGACGCCTTAGAGATTCTCGAGCACATATCTATAACTTTAGCTTGGCTTAATATGTGCCTTTAGTGTGCCTTTGAGGTTGGGGATAATGCCACAACAACTTGGCCACAGTCACGTAGCGCGCCTATCGCCCTTCGTAATGGACACTGCGCGCGCCGTACCATGGTGTAGTTCAGCGACAACAGGCAGCAAACATCGTGGCACGAGTAGCCGGTTGGGCGTGGCTTGCATGAGCCACGTGCACGAGGGATGACGCGAGGAGAAAGTAGAAGACAGTTCGAGTCCATTTTTGGAACGCGACTGAGGGGCGTTTTCAGGACGGTAGGGAGTTGTGGGCGCAGCTGCGCCCTTAATAAATATGGTTCTTTAAATAACCTGTGTTCCTCAACGTCGCTACAATATAAAGAACCATCCAGACCGCCACCACAACACACGGATACCCCAGATATAGCTGACCGATTTAGTTGTCAGGAATGTTCTTCCGGGTTCGCAGCAGGTGTACATGGAAAGGTATCGCGTGGTGCCGAATGCAATGCAAAAATGCGTTCTCAATGGAGTGGTTAGGTCAAGAATGAAGACGCGCTCACACTTGCAACCAATGGGCACGACTTTATGTGTCATGTAAGGAGGGATAAGTCTTCAAATAGGGGGAGTGTATGTGGACGTTTAAAGAAGTTAGAGCGGGTCTTAGCGAAGGCGACGAAGGGACAGGAAGTTCGGAGTAAGGAAGATCACCGACACGATAGCTTAGCCCTAATAATAATATTTGGGGTTTTACGTGCCAAAACCACTTTCTGATTATGAGGCACGCCGTAGTGGAGGACTCCGGAAATTTCGACCACCTGGGGTTCTTTAACGTGCACCTAAATCTAAGCACACGGGTGTTTTCGCATTTCGCCCCCATCGAAATGCAGCCGCCGTGGCCGGGATTCGATCCCGCGACCTCGTGCTCAGCAGCCCAACACCATAGCCACTGAGCAACCACGGCGGGTTATAGCTTAGCCCTATTGTGCATTATTACATACTGTACAATGGCACCGGAGCGCCAAACTTCCGATACATTCTTACGCCCACATCAAAATGCAGCCAATATCATTCCTCTCATTAGATCTATTTTGCTCGTGTTTATACTAAAAATGCCTGTTTACTCTGTAGGCTGCTAAGTGTACAGGAACCCCTAATATATCAAGTCAATTGCAACATACAGTGAAATCCAAGCAGCTACAATGGCTCTGATGTGCGACTAATGAGGCGAACAGCATATTGAATTTGCACGGACGAATGCTTCCATGACTGCCACATACATTAAAGTTCAAGCTCATTAGGTGGTCTTTGGCTCAAAAACAGAACTCGAAAAGTGCCGACAATTCTCCAATAATGCTATTGCCTTCTGGTTTCATATGGTGACTTTATAAGATCAGCATGCCGTTTGGCGCAGGATCACTGTCTGCAAAGTTCGCGAACACACGTAGCAACTAAGATAAATAAATATATGTTACCTTTTCATATATATGCGAATAGGATTCCTTGCCTACTTCATCCGTTTTGAGCCTACTTTTCTGTATATCTTTCTGTATGTCTGTCTGTATCTATCTATCTATCTATCTATCTATCTATCTATCTATCTATCTATCTATCTATCTATCTATCTATCTATCTATCTATCTATCTATCTATCTATCTATCTATCTATCTATCATGTGGCAACGAGGCAATGACGACAATGAAATCAAAATAGTTAAACATACATGATTGAATGACGAGAGCATCATTTCGGTGAAATAAAGAATAAGGAACCAGGTCGAGGAGCATCGAAGGTCTTATGACAACTGCATGACAATAACATGCCGTCTGGGTCGGGCCATCATCGTCATTCCCATATATTCACCCGGTCGGCGTATTCCAGTCGTTGTTGTGCGCCTTTTAGCTCAATCAGTCTCATACCATGGTCATTGCATCGTCCCGGCGTCGGCGTCATATTGTCGTCGTCGTGGCACCAGTATCATGGGCGACCTTCGCACGCGATTGCCGTTTGAGAGCTGACAATATCGGAATACGCGGCATAAAGCCGAATCCGCGAAAGCCTGAGAATTACCACTACACGTGTTAAAAAGCCCCAGTTCAGGATATAGTATGTCACCACATTGCTCGATTGCTATTAGCATTGCCGTCGGCAGTCATCGTGAGGTGGATTCTGCCGCAGTTGTGTCTGCCAATACCCGGCAAAAAAATCCATCTGCGTGATATCGAAGACGTAACCTAAAACACAACTACAATTTTCTCTGGAGGATATGTGCATACAACGGTCTTCGGTATTAAACGACTCAAGAATATGCAACTCAAGTTTAAACTTCCTGCCACAAGAGTGTTTGTGAAAAACTTTTTTTGCTACGAGAGCATGAAGCATGAGCGCTTGGTGCTCCAGTTTTTGTACATATCATGCAACCCCACAGTATGAAATTGCTACGCTGATACCTAAATCCTAGGGATTGAACCCGGGTACATAACATGATAAGCAGACAAACTAACCACAATATCACGCTGGCTCTTTGTTTATTCCTTATATGGCATCGCATTTAGAAATATAATACAAGGAGTTAAATTAGCGAATGCATCAGTGTGGTGCATTCGCCGTTTAATATTGTTACGCAGTAGTTTGTGTCGCTACGCAAAGGCATCGTGAGGAGAAGGGGAGGATTATGTGACGCTGTGATTGATGAGTTGTATGGGTCTTCCGTGTGATATGGAGCAACGTATTCTCTCGTCTCCCCCCCCTCTCTCTTTCTATGCACACACACACACACACATACACACACACATATATATATATATATATATATATATATATATATATATATATATATATATCATACGCCTGGTTACGCCCAACCCGCCGTGGTTGCTCAGTGGCTATGGTGTTAGGCTGCTGAGCACGAGGTCGCGGGATCGAATCCCGGCCATGGCGGGCGCATTTCGATGGGTGGGGGCGAAATGCGAAAACACCCGTGTACTTAGATTTAGGTGCACGTTAAAGACCCCAGGTGGTCGAAATTTCCGGAGTCCTCCACTACGGCGTGCCTCATAATCAGAAAGTGGTTTTGGCACGTAAAACCCCATAATTTAATTTTTTTTTTGGTTACGCCCACTGCAGGGCAAAGGCCTCTCCCATACTTCTCCACCTACCCCCGTCAGGTACTAATTGTGGCCATGTTGTCCCTGCACACTTCTTAATCTCATCCGCCATCTAACTTTCTGTGGCCCCCTGCTAAGCTTCCCTTCCCTTGGAATCCAGTGCGTAACCCTTAATGACCATCGGTTATCTTCCCTCCTCATTACATGTCAGGCCCATGCCCATTTTTTTTCTTAATTTCAAGTAAGATGTCATTTATCCGCGTTTGTTCCTTCACCCAATCTGCTTTTTTCTTATCCCTTAAAGTTACACCCATCATTCTTCTTTCCATAGCTCGTTGCGTCGTCCTCAATTTCAGCAGAACCCTTTTCGTAAGCCTCCAGGTTTCTGCCCCATACGTGAGTGCTGGTAAGACACAGCTGTTATACTCTTTTCTCTTGAGGGATAGTGGCAAGCTGCTGTTCATGATTTGCGAATGTCTGCCAAACGCCCCCCAGCCCATTCTTATTCTTCTGGTTATTTCAGTCTCATGATCCGGATCCGTGGTCACTACCTGCCCTAAGTAGATGTATTTCCTTACCACTTCCAGTGCCTCGCTACCTATTGTAAACAGCTCTTCTCTTCCGAGACTGTTAAACATTATTTTAGTTTTCTGCACATTAATTTTCAGACCCACCCTTCTGCTTTGCCTCTGCAGGTCAGTGAGCATGCATTGCAATTGGTCTGCTGAGTTACTAAGCAAGGCAATATCATAAGCGAATCTAAAGTTGCTAAGGTATTCTCCATCAAATTTTATGCCCAATTCTTCCCACTCCAGGTCTTAGAAGACCTCCTGTAAACATGCTGTGAATAGCATTGGAGAGATCGTATCTTCCTGTCTGACGCCTTTCTTTATTGGGATTTTGTTGCTTTTTTTATGGAGGACTATGGTGGCTGTGGAGCCGCTATAGATATCTTCCAGTATGTTTACATATGGCTCCCCTACCCACTGATTACGTAATGCCTCCATGACTGCTGAGGTTTCGACTCAATCAAACGCTTTTTGGTAATCAATGAAGGCTAAATATAAGGGATGGTTATATTCTGCACATTTCTCTATCACCTGATTGATAGTGTGAATATGGTCTATTGTTGAGTAGCCTTTACGGAATCCTGCCTGGTGCTTTGGTTGACAGAAGTCTAAGGTGTTCCTGATTGTATTTGCGATTACCTTAGTAAATACTTTGTAGCAATTGACAGTAAGCCGATCGGTCGATAATTTTTCAAATCTTTGGCGTTCCCTTTCTTATGGATTAGGATTATGTTAGCGTTCTTCCAAGATTCCGGTACGTTCGAGGTCATGAGGCATTGTGTATTTAGGGTGGCCAGTCTTTCTAGGACAACGTTCCCACCATCCTTCAACAAATATGCTGATACCTGATCCTCCCAAGCTGCCTTCCCCCTTTGCATAGCTCCCAAGGCGTTCTTTACTTCTGCCGGTGTTACTTGTGGGATTTCAAGTTCCTCTAGACTACTCTCTCTCACATTATCGTCGTGGGTGTTACTGGTACTGTATGAATCTCTGCAGAACTCCTCAGCCACTTGAACTATCTCATCCATATTAATAACGATATTGCCGGCTTTGTCTCTTAACGCATCGATCTGATTCTTGCATATTCCTAGTTTCTTCTTCACTGCTTTTAGGCTTCCTCCGTTCCTGAGAGCATGTTAAATTCTATTCATATTATAGTTCCTTATGTGAGCTGTCTTACGCTTGTTGATTAACTGCGAAAGTTTTGCCAGTTCTATTCTAGCTGTAGGGTTAGAGGCTTTCATACATTGGCGTTTCTTGATCATATCTTTTGTCTCCTGCGATAGCTTACTGGTCACTTCTATTGCGCACTCCTTAATGATGCCCATAAGATTGTCGTTCATTGCTTCAACACTAAGGTCCTCTTTCAGAGTTAAAAGCCAAATACCTGTTCTGTTGCTTGATCCGGAATTCCTCTAGTTTCCCTCTTACCGCTAACTCATTTAGTGCCTTCTTATGTACCAGTTTCTTCCGTTCCCTCATCAAGTCTAGGCTAATTCGAGTTCTTACCATCTTATGGTCACTGCAGCGCACCTTGCCGAGCCCGTCTACATCTTGTATGATGCCAGGGCTCACACAGGGTATGAAGTCGATTTCATTTCTAGTCTCACCATTCGGGCTCCTCCACGTCGACTTTCGGCTAACCCGCTTGCGGGAAAAGGTATTCATTATCCGCATATTATTTTGTTCTGCAAACTCTACTAACTCTCCCCTGCTATTCCTAGAGCCTATGCCATATTCCCCCACTGACTTGTCTCCAGCCTGCTTCTTGCCTACCCTGGCATTGAAGTCGCCTATCAGTATAGTGTATTTTGCTTTGACTTTATCCATCGCCGATTCCACGTCATCATAAAATCTTTCGACTTCCTGGTCATCATGACTGGATGTAGGGGCGTAGACCTGTACTACCTTCAATTTGTCCCTCTTATTAAGCTTCACAACAAGACCTGGCACCCTCTCGTTAATGCTACAGAATTCCTGTGTGTTACCAGCTATATCCTTATTAATCAGGAATCTGACTCCTAGTTCTCGTCTCTCCGCTAAGCCCCGGTACCAGAGTACGTGCCCGCTTTTTAGCACTGTATATGCTGCTTTTGTCCTCCTAACCTCATTGAGCCCGATTATATCCCATTTACTACCCTCTAATTCCTCCAATAACACTGCTAGACACGCCCCACTAGATAACGTTATAACGTTAAACGTTGCCAGGTTCAGATTCCAATGGCAGATTGCAATATATATATATATGTGTGAAGGAGAAGAAAGGGGGTGAACCAAGGGGCCCGATTTAATTAGCCATCTCATAAGCATCCAACGAACACTGACACCAAGGACGACATAGGGGAATTTACTTGTGCTTAATAAATGAAGGTTGTGGGTTCGGTTCCCTCCTGCGGCAAGTTGTTTTTTCATCCACTTTAATTTCCATGAGTTTATAGTTTCTTTATGTCATTTATTAGGCACAAGTAATTTCCCCTATGTTGTCCGTGGTGTCAGTGTTTGTTGGCTTATAATATGACTATATATATATATATATATATATATATATATATATATATATATATATATATATATATATATATATATATAAGTAAATAATCACGTTCTCGTGAAGCCTGCGGCAGAAAGTATGTTCCATATGCGCCGCCAACATTTGTGAGTGGCTAGCACTCCCATGCAGGGTTCTAGTACGAAACATAAATACCCAAGGAAGTGGGTGTGGAAACGGCGCCGCGGTAGCTCAATTGGTAGAGCATTGCACGCGTAATCTGAAGTTGATTGGATCTTTCCCCACCTGCAGCAAGTTGTTTTTTTTCAATCCCTTTGTTTCGCATGAATTTTTCGTTTCTTTATTTCATTTTGAAGCAGAGGTAATTTCCCTTATGTTGTCCTTGGTGTCAATGTTTCTTGGCTTCTTATGAGATGAAGAATAATATCCGGCCCCTCGGGTAACCCTCGCCTTCACGCGTATATATATATATATATATATATATATATATATATATATATATATATATATATGTATATATATATATTTATATATATATATATATATTGACACGTATGCTCATCTTTATCGGGCCACCACGTTTCGCCGCCTAACATCTGTTATCGCACAGCGCGGGTCGCGCCTGCATGTATCAGATGTTTCTGGAAAGTTATCGATGCTTCTATCCGCTGTCTGTTGTCGCCGAACCTTTTGTTGTCTGATTTCATGGCGTGACTCGAATGGTGTAGAATTTTGTTGAAGGCATGTGGGTCCCAACGATTAGTCTGGAACATTCGATGACGGCTCTATAAAAGCCGACGCGCTTGAACCACTGATCAGATTTTCGGCGATCGCCGACTGTGTTCGCCTCTTTCGTTGTGCTATAAGTGTATCCTATTTTTGTGGGCACAGGTTCGCGCAATAAAAGTTAGTTTTGTCTTTCACAGTATTACTACTGTGTTCTTCAACGTCACCACCACGTGACATCTGGTGGAGGTGCTTTTCGTTCATGTACAGGACACCCCGGACAAGCCGTGATCCCAGCCCGGACCGCAAAGAGAACGCCAACGTAGTCCCGGACCATCGAGCAAGCCGCCATCTTCAACAGCTGCCACCGGAGCACGGACTTCTGTCTGAGAAGACTGAGAAGATTGTGGCCAAGGCAGCCACAATGGCAGTCCCAGCGTCCCCCATCGTGCTGCAGCAGCTCAGGGAGCCTCCGACATTCCGCGGTTCAACATTCGAGGACCCGGAAACCTGGCTTGAGACATATGAGAGGGTCGCTGCATTTAACAGCTGGAACAGCGACGACAAACTGCGGCATGTCTTCTTCGCATTGGAAGACGCTGCCAGGACGTGGTTCGAGAACCGAGAAGCCACCTTATCGACGTGGGACCTGTTCCCAAGCGGCTTCCTGCAGACCTTCACAAGCGTCATACGCCGAGAACGCGCCCAAGCACTACTAGAAAACCGAGTGCAGCTGCCGAATGAAACCACCGCGATCTTTACAGCAGAAATGTGCCGCCTATTCCGCCACGCCGACGCGGAAATGTCCGAGGAGAAGAAAGTCCGCTTACTGATGCGTGGTGTAAACGAGGAGCTTTTCGCCGGAATGGTACGAAGCCCACCGAAGACCGTCGATGAGTTCCTTCCCGAGGCCACTAGCATCGAGAAAACACTGGAAATGCGGAACTGGCATTTCAACCGCCGCACGAACTCGACAAACTACGCCGGAGTTGCGTCACTGGCCACCGACAACCTGCGCGAGACTACCCGAGCGGTTGTACGGGAGGAACTACAGAAGCATTTGCCTTCACCACAGCCTCAAGTGGCTTCGATTGCCGACGCCGTAGGTGCGGGACTCCAACAACAACTCGGAGTGGGCCCTAAATTGCCGCAGACTCAGCCGCTAGCGATGACACACGCCGCTGTAGCCCGTCGTCACGTTCCCCCTCCGCGCCCACGGCAGGACCCAGTGACAACACAGTTCCGTCGTCCCCCACCACCCCCGCCGCCAGCCCGCCAAGCCGTCACCTAACACGGCGTTCCAAAGAGGACTGACGTTTGGTGCCCCCCCGACCACCGTCCGCTTTGCTATCACTGCGGAGAAGCCGGTCACATCTACCGCCGATGCCCATACCGGGACATGGCACACCGATAGTTCGCCGTTAACGCGCCGCGACCACAGATTGGCGAACGACCTCGCGGTATCGCCGACTACCTCGCCGCCACTCAGTGGAACCCTCGACGACCGTCCCGTTCGCCGTCACCAGGCCGCTACCTGTCGCCGCAGCGCCGACCATACACCGGCCCAGCCAGGGGCCGCTCTGCGAGCCCATATCCGGAAAATTAAAAGCACCAATCGATGGAGGTGTGGTTGCTGTTCGTAGAACTGACCAATATTCTCCGCCGCCGACGAAGACGATGAAGAGACCATCTCGACGACATCATAACGACACGCCGCCGTCCCGACGAAGTCGGGAAGCCAAACCTACACCGACGAAAGACGACTTGACGACGCGACGTTCCAACTTCAGTTCAACACCACGCAGCCGTAATTCGACGCCAAGACCTAACTGCGACGCCAGACAAAGAACCACCGATCTCGATGTGCTTCTCGACGGCCACGCAGTTACCGCCTTAGTGGACACAGGGGCTGATTACTCCGTCATGAGTGGACACATCGCCGACCAGTTGAAGAAAGTTAAGACTACATGGGAAGGCCCTCAAATTCGGACCGCTGGAGGACACATCATAACGGCGACTGGAATGTGCACGGCAAGAATCACCATTAATGACAGGACTTACACTGCCCCCGTCGTTATCATCCAACAGTGTTCACAAGACGTCATTCTTGGCATGGACTTCCTGAACCAACACGGTGCAATCATCGACCTGAAGTCGAAGTCAATAACGCTGTCGGAAGATCAAGTGATACCGCCGCAGAGCCTTCCTAGTCGCCGCGCCTTGAGTGTGCTCGAAGTTCAATTGAGCATGCCGCCTCTTTCCAGCATTGTTATTTCGGTCGGCACCGAAACACCTGCTGACGTAGAAGGCGTCATCGAAGGCGACCAACGTCTACTGCTCGATCGCGAAATTTGCGTTGCAAGAGAAAACACGAAAGTGTTGCTGACAAACTTCAGCCAGGAATTCAAGCACATGAACAAGGGCACGACGATTGCATACATCGAAGAAATTCTGGAAACCAGCAATGCGTTTGTCCTCTTGGATTCAGCCGCATCTACCCCGACGACCGTAGTTCCCGAACCAGACTTCGACATAAATACAAGTCTCCCCATGATTAGGCAACAATAGCTCAGAATTTTACTTCGACGATACAAAGAGTGCTTTTCGACGTCATCAAGGATTCGACAAACGCCAGTCGCAAAGCGTCGCATAATAACCGAAGAGTGTGCTCGACCTCTCCGCCAGAGCCCTTATCGAGTTTCTATGCGAGAATGTGAGGCTAGAAGGCACCAAGTCGACGAAATGCTGCGCGACGAAGTCCAGCCGTCAAAAAGCCCGTGGGCATCGCCTGTAGTCTTGGTGAAGAAAAAGGACGGAACCCTACGTTTCTGCGTCGAATATCGTCGTCTGAACAAGATCACGAAGAAGCACGTATACCTCCTTCCACGAATATACGACGCATTGGATCGGCTCTGCAACGCTAAATACTTCTCGTCATTGGACCTCAATTCTGGCTAATGGCAAATAGAAGTCGACGAAAGAGATCACCAAAAGACCGCCTTCATCACCCCAAACGGCCTCTACGAGTTCAAGGTTATGCCATTCGGACTGTGCTCGGGGCCTGCAACGTTCCAGCGCGTGATAGACGCGCTTTAAGCAGGATTGAAGTGGAAGACCTCTCTAGTAAACTTGGATGACGTCGTCGTCGTCTTCGCCGGAAATTTCGGCGATCACCTTAGGCGGCTTGCAATAGTACGAGAGGCCATCAGGTCATCAAGACTTACTCTGAAGCCGGAAAAGTGCCGCTTCGCTTACGAGGAGCTTCTATTTCTAGGCCACGTCATCAGCAAATCTGGAGTCCGCCCCGACCCGCAGAAAACCGCTGCCATCGCAAAGTTCCCGCAGCCCATCGACAAGAAGGCAGTGCGTAGATTCCTTGGCATGTGCGCCTACTACAGGCCCTTTGTCAAGGACTTTTCGCGCATCGCGGAGCCGCTAACACATCTAACCAAATGTGATGTCGAGTTCAAGTGGGAAATGCCGCAGGCCGATGCATTTCAAGAACTCAAGCGACATATGCAGTCGCTGCCGGTACTTGCGCACTTCGACGAGGACGGCGATACCGAAATCCACACTGACGCCAGTAGCCTAGGCCTCGGTGCCGTCCTAGTCCAGAGGAAGGACGGACTTGAACGAGTGATATCGCATGCTAGCCGGTCGCTGTTAAAAGCGGAAGACAATTATTCTGCAACTGAAAAGGAATACCTCGCCATCATTTGGGCTAAAGCGAAATTCCGTCCTTACCTCTATGGCAGGCAATTCAAAGTGGTCAGCGACCATCAAGCGTTGTGTTGGCTAGTTAACTTAAAGGACCCTTCAGGACAGCTGGCGCGGTGGAGCCTCAGACTACAAGAATACAACATCACTGCAACCTACAAGTCCGGACGAAAACACTCAGATGCCGATTTCCTATCACGCGCCCCCATTGACCCGCCGCCGCAAGATGACGAGGATGTCGACGCCTTCCTTGAAATAAAAAGTGCGGAAGACTTCGCTGAGCAGTACCGAGCGGACCCGGAGCTAAAAGGCCTCGTCGACTATTTGGAAAGGCACACCGACGCTGTCCCTAGGCCATTTAAGCGTGGATTGTCTTCGTTGACGCTTCAAAACAACCTACTGGTGAAGAAGAACTTCTCCTAGTCCGCGCCAACTACCTTCTTGTTGCTCCGTCGGTGCTGCGTCCAGAAGTACTGCACGCCATACATGATGATCCGACAGCTGGGCACCTCGGTTTCTCCCGGACGCTAACGAGGATACAAGAACGGTATTACAGGCCACGCCTAACCGCCGATGTCACCAGTTACGTCAAGACATGTCGAGACTGCCAGCGGGATTACTAGAGCCGATCAAGCCTCCTTACCGATCTTTTCAGCAGATCAGGATGGACTTACTGGGACCGTTTCCGACATCAACTTCCGGAAATAAGGGGATCGTCGTGGCGACGGACTATCTTACCCGCTTCGCTGAAACTAAAGCTCTACCGAAAGGCAGCGCAGCCGAAGTGGCGAAACTTTTCGTCGAGAACATCCTGCTGCGACATGGTGCTCCAGAAGTCCTCCTCACCGACATAGGAACGGCTTTTACAGCAGAGCTTACCCAAAGCATTCTGCAATGCTGCCAGACAAGCCACAGAAGGACAACTGCCTACCACCCGCAGACAAATGGTCGCACGGAGCGCCTGAACAAGGCCCTCGCCTATATGCTAGCAATGTACGTCGATGTCGAACACAAGACCTGGGATGCCATCCTGCCGTACGTAACATTTGCTTACAATACGGCGGTGCAAGAAACAGCACAGATCACGCCGTTTAAGCTGGTTTACGGCAGGATCCTTACGACGACGCTCGACGCTATGCTACCGCACGTCACCAACGAAGACAATCTTGACGTCACTACCTATCTCCAGCGCGCCGAAGAAGCTCGATAGCTCGCCCGCCTACGGATCAAGAGCCAGCAGCGTACCGACAGCCGACACTACAATCTCCGACGACACTTCGTCGAGTACCAGCCCGGCGACCGTGTTTGGGTATGGACCCCGATACGCCGACGAGGGCTCAGTGAGAATATATTGCGATGATATTTCGGACCCTACAAGGTTATCCGACGTATTGGCGCACTGGAGTATGAGGTCGTCTCAGACGGCATTTCGCATTCACAGCGGCGCCGCGCACGATCTGAAGTGGTCCACGTGGTGCGTCTTAAACCCTTTTACGGACGCTGACCAAGTTCCTTATTTTGTTGTTTTCTTTGCTACGAGTGCTTTTCTTTATTACTTTCATTTGTTTGCAGCATTAGAGGGTACTAAATGGGATATAATAGGGCTCAGTGAGGTTAGGAGGACACAAGAAGCTTACACGGTGCTAAAAAGTGGGCACGTCCTGTGCTACCGTGGCTTATCGGAGAGACGAGAACTAGGAGTCGGATTCTTGATTATTAAGTATATAGCTGGTAACATACAGGAATTATCTAGAATTAACGAGAAGGTGGCAGGTCTTGTTGTGAAACATAACAAGAGGTACAAATTGAAGGTCGTACAGGTCCACGCCCCTACGTCCAGTCATGATGACCAGGAAGTCGAAAGCTTCTTGAAGACGTGGATTCGGCGATGGGTAAAGTCAAAACAAAATACGCTATACTGATGGGCGACTTCAATGCCAAGGTAGGCAAGCAAGCTGGAGACAAGTCAGTGGGGGAATATGGCATAGGCTCTAGGAATAGCTGGGGAGAATCTTTAGTAGAGTTTGCAGAACAGAATAATATGCGGAAAATGAATACCTTCTTCCGCAAGCGGGATAGCAGAAAGTGGACGTGGAAGAGCCCGAATGACGACACTAGAAATGAAATAGACTTCACACTCTGCGCTAACCCTGGCATCATACCAGATGGGGCTGTGCTCGGCAAGGTGCGCTGCAGTGACCATAGGATAGTGAGAAATCGAATAAGCCTAGGCTTGAGGAGGGAACGGAATAAACTGGTACATTAGAAGGCAATCAATGAGTTAGCGGTAAGAGTGAAACTAGATTAATTCCGGATCAAGCTACAGAACAGGTATTCGGCTTTAACTCCGGAAGAGGATCTTAGTGTTGAAGCAATGAACGACAATCGCATGGGCATCATTAAGGATTGTAAAATAGAAGTCGGTGTTAACTCCGTTAGACAGGATACCATTAAGCTATCGCAGGAGACGAAAGATCGGATCAAGAAATGCCAATGTATGAAAGCCTCTAACCCTAGAGCTAGACTAGAACTAGCAGAACTTTTCTAAGTTAATCAACAAGCCTAAGACAGGTGACATAAGGAAGTATAATATGGATAGAATTGAACATGCTCTCAGGAACGGAGGAAGCCTAAAAGCAGTGAAGAAGAAACTAGGAATTGGCAAGAATCATATGTATGCGTTAAGAGACAAAGCCGGCAATATCATTACTAATATGGATGAGATAGTTCAAGTGGGTGAGGATTTCTATAGAGATCTATACAGTACCAGTGGCACCCACGACGATAATGGAAGAGAGAATAGTAT
Organism: Dermacentor andersoni; assembly: GCF_023375885.2. Classification (NCBI taxonomy): domain Eukaryota; kingdom Metazoa; phylum Arthropoda; class Arachnida; order Ixodida; family Ixodidae; genus Dermacentor; species Dermacentor andersoni. Next base: position 97,372,111 of record NC_092820.1, read on the forward strand.
AGAGGAAATCGAAATCCCACAGGTAACACCGGAAGAAGTAAATAACGCCTTGGGAGCTATGCAAAAGGTGTAGGCAGCTGGGGAGGATCAGGTAACAGCAGATTTGTTGAAGGATGGTGGGCCCATTGTTCTGGAAAAACTGGCCACCCTGTATACACAATGTCTGATGACCTCGAGCGTACCGGAATCCTGGAAAAACGCTCGTATAATCCTAATCCATAAGAAAGGGGACGCCAAGGACTTGAAAAATAATAGACCGATCAGCTTACTGTCCATTGCCTAAAAAGTATTTACTAAAGTAATTGCAAATATCATCAGGAACACCCTAGACATCTGTCAACCAAAGGACCAGGCAGGATTCCGTAAAGGCTACTCAACAATAGACCATATTCGCACTATCAATCAGGTGATAGAGAAGTGTGCACAATATAACCAACCCTTATATATAGCTTTCATTGATTACGAAAAAGCGTTTGATTCAGTCGAATCAGTGTGGAGGAATTACGGAATCAGGGTGTAGACGAGCCATATGCAAAAATACTGAAAAATATCTATAGCGGCTCCACAGCCACCATAGTCCTCCATAAAGAAAGCAACAAAATCCCAATAAAGAAAGGCGTCAGGCAGGGATATACGATATCTCCAATGCTATTTACAGCATGTTTACAGGAGGTATTCAGAGACTTGGAATGGGAAGAATTGGGGATAAGTGTTAATGGAGAATACCTGATAATTTGCGATTCGCTGATGATATTTCCTTGCTTGGTAACTCAGGGGACCAATTGCAATGCATGCTCACTGACTTGGAGAGTCAAGCAGAAGGGTGGGTCTAAAAATCAATCTGTAGAAAACTAAAGTAATTTTTAACAGTCTCGGAAGAGAACAGCAGTTTACGATAGGTAGCGAGGCACTGGAAGTGGTAAGGGAACACATCTAGTTAGGGCAGGTAGTGACCGCGGATCCGGATCATGAGACTGAAATAATCAGAAGAATAAGAATGGGCTGGGATGCGTTTGGCAGGCATTCTCAGATCATGAACAGCAGGTTGCCATTGTCCCTCAATAGAAAAGTGTATAACAGCTGTGTCTTACCAGTAATCTCGTACGGGGCGGAAACCTGGAGGCTTACGAAAAGGGTTCTACTTAACTTGAGGACGACGCAACGGGCTATGGAAAGAAGAATTATTGGTGTAACGTTAAGGGATAAGAAAAGAGCAGATTGGGTGAGGGAACAAACGCGAGGTAATGACATCATATTAGAAATCAAGAAAAAGAAATGACCATGTGCAGGACATGTATAGAGGAGGGAAGACAACCGATGGTCATTAATGGTTACGGACTGAATTCCAAGGGAAGGGAAGCCTAGCGGGGGGCGGCAGATGGTTAGGTGGGCGGATGAGATTAAGAAGTTTGCAGGGACAAAATGGCAACCGGGGTAGTTGGAGAAGTATGGGAGGGGCCTTTGCCGCGCAGTGGTCGTAACCAGGCTGATGATGATGATGATGAAGCTCAGCTATATAAAAACTTTGCTCATTCTCATAGGTTGCGACAACAACGCTTTCATTTGGTCTTTAAAGAATTGCCAGTAACATCCGGTGTTCCAGCTAAAGTTAGCAAAGCGGTTCTAAGAAAACAGTGCATAAAAAAATGGTGCAAGGTAAGGTTATAAGAGGTTTAGTACTCGCTAGGGAGACCTGTGACGAACGAATATCGTATGTTTGTAATTGTATATTCCACTAAGATTTGTTCTTGATTTATCAGAATTTACCTAACTTTGTCGCGGACACGTTATATAAACTTGTGACATATAATTGCGGTGCGACTACTTCTTGCAGGGGTGTACTCGAGGTTATTTTTATATGTTTGTTTACCATCTGTTCATCTATGTAATATTTTGTTGCTAGAGACAACGATTCTAGTGCAAAAAGATGATAGAAGTTGATTTATTATTTGCTTCCTATACGGAATAAATGATGTGTGCCACCTTTCCGGCAACGCCGCGATCCATGATTTTATGTTTTTACCATATTTTATAACATATTTACGATGTCCCAACATGCCTAATTTTCTTCGAAAACCAAATGATCCCGTCTGTAACGAGAATTTGTGTATATTCGAAGGCAGCCTATTCGCGAGCGATATCTGTCTTCTAATATTGATTTTACCTTGCGGTTCAATAAATCAAAATGACAACTGACATACGCGCTCAGTCAATGTAGGTTGGTGCGCGTTTCTTTATTTACTTTGTAATGAGATTTAATTACAACAGGGATAGTCATTCAAGCAGTACCTTAGCAGCAGCCAACTGCACCAGCTCTCCTGCGATCACCGCACAGGTTATCGTCGTCGTCTTCGAGCTGCCACCGAAAACATGATACCGTCTGCTTCATTACATTGACCATGGGCGTGAAACGGAGCCATCTTGGCGACTCAGGGAGCGAAGAAGATAATGTGCCCGTACTATGGTTTGGCGTCGATAACGTCCGCTGTCTCGCGACCCCAACAACGAAGGTCCGGTAATGGTGTGGCGGGTTCAGCGATGTAGTTCACAGGTGAAGTGACCGCCACGCCAAGATGAAGCGCCACGGACAGGGGCACCACGCAAGTAGCTTAAAATAAAGGTCAAGTCTGTGGGGCGGTATCCATTCCGAAACAAGGGTACCGGTAAGAATATTTGGCAAGGCCTGATAATTTTCACGTCATGTTTTCTGGCGCCCCTGATCCTCGCTGGTCGGCAAACAAGCCAGCCGGCAGCTATCTTGAGCGTAACAGGCGACTTCTGAAATTGTAATGCGCTGACAGGCGTCACGTGGGTAGGTAGGACAGCACCAATCTGACACGAAGGCTCGCGTTCACACAAGAAAAAAAGAGTTGAAACGCGAGTGGTTGCTTACGTCGTGGTGGTATATGCGAAACTAACGATGCGGAGTACGGTGCCCCAAATAATGTGGTCAGACGAGACATACATCCTCAACACGTCGACGAATGTTCGGTTGAAGCACTCATCGAAAGCGTTGGTTTGCGGGTGATGAGTGCTCAATTTCCGGATAATTGTGCTTTATTCACGAAGGAAGGATTGTATTACTTTTGAGAAGAAGACACGACGCCAATCGTTCAATAGTTCTCGAGAAGCACCGTGGCGTTGGACGAAGTGAGAAACAATGAACATCGCAGCATCACGCGCGGTCGCGGCGAAAAGGGCCGTGTTCTCGGCGTGGTGCGTCAGGTAATCGACGCCAACAATAATACAGTGATTTTTACAACCGCTGTGTGGAAGCGGGCCCTAGAGTTCAATGCCAATGCCGTCGCGCCGGACAAGGTAGTTACTGCAGTGCGTCAGGAGATGCACTGTGGAGTGGTGTTGCTTCTTTGATAGGCGGTGCATGGTCGAGTGCATTCGACCATGCACTAATGTCATTATCCTCATCAAATCTATTTTGCTTGTCGTAAAGTAAAAATCTCTGTTTACTTTATAGGCTGCTGAAGTGTACAGCAAGCTCTAATATATGAAGGGATTTTGCAATATACGATGATACTCAAGCAGATACAGTGCATGTGATATGCGACGAATAAGACAAAGCGCATATTGAATTCGCATGGCCGAATACTCCCATGACTGCTACATAAAATAAAGTTCAAGCTCATTAACTGCTCTTTGCCTCAAAACAGAACGCGATAAGGCACTGACATTTCTTTAATAGAGCCATTGCCTTTTGGGGACATATGCTGCCCTTATTGCCTCAACACGCCGTTAGGCGCAGGATATTTGTCTGCAAAGTTCGCAAAAACGCATAGCGACTATTGTAAAGAAAGACGTGTTACCTTTTCATATAAATGCGAAGAACAGTTCTTGCCCGCTTCAACCGTTTAGAGTTTAGAAGCTTATCTACTTTTATATCTGTCTGTCTGCCTGCCTGCCTGCCTGCCTGCCTGCCTGGTTGTCTGTCTCTCTATCTGCCTGTCTGTTGTAAAACCTACGACGTTATGGCAACGTATGCGTAATAACGTATGTGACAACAGCGCAATGACGACAATGCTATCAAAACAGTGGAATATACATGATTGAACAACAAGAGCATGATTTCGGTGAAATCAGGAGCAAGGAATTAGGTCGAGGACCATCGAATGTATTATGACGACGACGGCATGAGAATAACATGCGTTCTTGGTCGTGCCGCTATCGTCATCTCTGTATCATCATCCAGTTGGCATCTTGCAGTTGTTCTTAAACGTCTTTGTAGTTCAATCTGGATCATACCACAGTTATTCCATAATCCCTGCGTCGGTGTCATATAGTCGTCGTCGTGCCTCCACTCTCATGGTCGACATTGGCCACGCCGTTGCCATATTAAATCATACGATATCGAAATATGTCGCATAAAGCCCAATCCACGAAAGCCTGAGAATTACCACTACTCGTGTTAAAAAGCTTGACTTCACGAATTCTGTATGTCACCAAATTGCTCGATTGCTATTAGCATTACCGTCGGCAGTCATCGTGAGGTGAGTTCCGCTGCAGTTCTCTCTGGCAATACCCAACCAAGAAAAATCCCTCTGCGTAATATCGAAAACGCAGCCTAATACACCTTTACAATTTTCTTTATGGGATTTATGACTAAAACTATTTAAATTTAAAATTACCTGACACAAGATTGTTTGCGAGAAACTTAGTTTTGCTACGAGAGCAGCAAGCACAAACAGTTCGGTCTCCAGTTTTTGTACATACCGTGCAACCACACAATGTGACACTGCTACGCACACACCTAAACACTAGAAATTAAACCCGGGTATGCAACATGAGAAGCAGGCAAACTAACCACAATATCACGCTGGCTCTTTGTTTCTTGCTTATATGGCATCGCATTTAGAAACACAACGCAAGAAGTTCAATTAGCGAATGCATCCGTGTTCTCCATTGCGGTTGTGATATGGTTACGCAGTAATTTGTGCCGTTACGTGAAAACGTTGATAGGAGCAGAGGCAGATTATGTTACGCTGGCATCGATAAGTGGTATCCTTCGCGCTTGTGCTGTAGAGGTACATATTCTTTCTCTCTCTCTCTCTCTATATATATATACATATATATATGTATATATATATATATATATATATATATATATATATATATATATATATAAATATATGTATATTGTTACGGAAAGGAAGAAGCGTTCGTCTCTTTACAGTTGGCTTTTAATGGCTGAGCCAACAAGCGTAGGGCATCGATACTGCTAAACACCTTTTCGTCGTCTCCAAGACCACCATCAGGGTCGTCGCCTTTCCACATTACCGACTGTGACATCACCCCCCTCTGAAAAACCACCTGATTAGTGCGGCTCATCGGTCTGAGAAAGGTAAGGTTTGAGACGGCTGACGTGGATGATGTCAGAGAGAGGTGAAGGCACCGTGGAATTCAGCGGAGACACTTCATATGTGACAGGGGTCACGTGGCGAAGGATGCGGTAAGGGCCGTAGTATCGCGGGAGGAATTTTTCAGAAAGAACAACACGCCGAGTTGGACACCAAACTAGCACAAGAGCACCTGGTTCGTAGTTCACGTCGTGATGGCGCTGGTCGTAACGGCACTTCTGGCGTGTCTGTGAAGCAGAAAGACGAATGCAGGCAATCTGGCGTGCTTGGGTCACTGTGGCTATTACATCCAGAGTGTACTCTGTCGGCGAGTCGAGTGTGGTCGAAAGGAGAGCCTCGAAGGGCAAAGTCGGCACACGGCCGAAGAGGAGATAGAAGGGTGAATAGCCAGCTGTGTCATGGCGCGAGGAATTGAAGGCGAACCTGACAAATGGTAGAGCAATGTCCCAGTCGCGATGATCGTAGGAAACATACATTGCTAGCATGTCATTTATTGTGCGGTTCAGGCATTCGGTAAGACCGTTATTTTGAGGATGGTAAGCGGTAGTAAGTTTGTGTCTAGTAGCACATGATCTAAGTAGGTCGTTTATGATTTTGGCAAGAAACTATCTACCGCGATCGGTGAGAAGTTGAGGAGGTGCAACGTGGTGCAAGATAACGTCGTGCAGCAAGAAATCAGCGACGTCCGTAGCGCAGCTGGTCGGTAGGGCTCTAGTAATGGCATAGCGAGTTGTATAGTCCGTAGCGACGGCAATATACCTATTTCCGTCCTTGGATATAGGGAATGGCCAGAGAAGATCAAGGCCAACGCGAAAAAATGGGTCAGCTGGTATATCCAAAGGCTGCAGCACTCCGGAAGGACGCACAGCTGGTCTTTTTCGGTGTTGACACGACTCACACGCGGCAACATAGCGCCGGACGGAGCGGTTGAGACGGGGCCAGAAAAACCGTCACCGAATTCGGTCATAGGTCCGCGTGACGCCAAGGTGTCCAGCCGTGGGTACGTCGTGCAGTTGCTGTAGTAAAATGTGTTGCAGATGAGACGGAATGACGGTTAGGAACTCGGGCCCGTTGTGGTGCATGTTGCGGCGATAGAGGATGCCATTTTGTAGTACGAACATGTGAAGGGATGGGTCAGACGGAGCAGAGAGCAGGCGTTCGATAATGGGGCGTAACGACTCATCGCGTCGTTGTTCAGCGCTGATGTCTTGCAAGGCTGAGAGCGAAAGAACGCAGATCGGTGCGACATTCACTAAACCGTCCGGTACATCGACGGGATGACGAGACAGGCAGCCGGCGTCCTGATCTAGACGACCCGACTTGTAGACCACAGTGTATGTGTATTCTTGCAGCCGTAGGGCCCAGCGACCGAGGCGTCCTGTGGGATCCTTGAGGGAGGAAAGCCAACAAAGGGCGTGGTGGTCGGTTGTAACTGTAAATAGTAGACCATATATGCAGGGTCGGAACTTGCCCACCGCCCAAATGAGGGCGAGTCACTCGCGCTCAGTAATTGAGTAGTTGCGCTCGGCGGGAGAGGGGAGGCGACTGGCGTAGGCGATAACGCGGTCGTGCCCACATTGGGGTTGAGCTAAAACTGCGCCGATGCCGTAGCCACTGGCGTCAGTGCGGATTTCTGTCGGAGCGGAGGGGTCAAAATGGGCGAGAACAGGAGGTGTGGTAAGAAGCGTGATGAGCTGCGAGAAAGCAGACGCTTGTTCAGAGCCCCAACAGAAAGTAACGTCTTTCTTCAGGAGGTCAGTAAGGGGACGGGCAACATGGGCGAAATTTTCCACAAACCTGCGGAAGTAAGAGGAAAGGCCCATAAAGCTGCGAACATCTTTGGCATAAGTTGGTACGGGGAAATTCTGCACAGCATGAAGTTTAGCGGGGTCGAGGCGAATGCCTGACGAATCGACGAGGTGTCCGAGCATGGTTATTTGGCGGTGACCGAAGTGGCACTTGGATGAGTTGAGCTGCAAGCCAGCGGTGCGAAAAACAGAAATAAATGATGAAAGTCTTTCAAGATGAGTCGCAAATGTTGAAGAGAATACGATGACGTCATCCAAGTAGCACAAACAGATGGACCATTTCAAACCACGCAAGAGCATGTCCATCATCCGTTCAAAGGTCGCCGGGGCATTGCACAAGCCAAATGGCATTACTCGGAGCTGATATAGGCCGTCTGCTGTGACGAATGCGGTCTTTTCACGGTCTATTTCATCCACGGCAATTTGCCAATATCCAGAGCGAAGGTCTATAGATGAAAAATAAGTGGCACCGTGGAGACAAACTAGAGCATCGTCAATGCGGGGAAGTGGATATACATCTTTCTTGGTGATCGTGTTTAGATGACGATAGTCCACGCAGAATCGCCAGCTGTTATCCTGCTTTTTGACGAGAACAACAGGGGACGCCCACGGGCTGGAAGAGTGTTCAATAATCCCTTTGGCAAGCATCTTGTCAACCTGGCTCTGAATAACTTGTCGCTCAGAGGGCGACACCCGGTATGGGCGTCTACGAACAGGTGCTGCATCGCCGGTATTTATCCGATGCTTCACGACCGTAGTTTGACGCAAAGGGCGATCGTTCAGGTCGAAAATGTCGGAGTAGGACTCGAGGATGCCATGGAGCTGTACGGCTTGTTGGGTTGAGAGGTCCGGTGCAGTCATCGTTGTAAAGTCATCGGTCGGGACTGATGCAGAAGGCGCAGAATGAGCAGTGGTTAAAGACGGCGCAACAGATAGAGCAGAAATGTGGCACTCGTGCGCTGGTGACAACGTGGCAAGATACATGCCTCGAGGAACTACTTGCGGGCACTGTCCGAAATTTAGGAAGGGAAGACATGTCTGATTGTCCGCAACAGAAACGATGGTGTGTGGGAAGGAGACATTGTGAGAAAGCAGGACTGATGTCGTGGGAGTAAGGACATAGTCTCCGTCAGGTACAGGTGGGCTGGCTAAAACAGGGATGAAGGTTGCTGCTAGAGATGGCAGGCGTGTAAAATCCGCGCAACAAATCTGAGTTCGAGCTTGATCAGGAAGGTCAATGGGAACAGGTAGGGGTAGGTCATGTTGTACAACACCGGCGGAACAGTCAATCAGAGTAGAATGGGCGGACAAAAAGTCGAGTCCGAGGATCACATTGTGAGGGAAACGTAGAGCACACTAAACAAAACGGACTTGTGGCCAGCGGCGACACTGACACGAGCAGTACACATTCCAGGCACCACCGGAGTTCCACCATCGGCGACCTGGAGCCGTCGAGTCAGAGCACTATATATATTCACTGTAAACATTCTTCGCTATAATATTTGGTGGAGCTGCTGGGTAAACTGGCCGCAACCGCTGCATCTTCGCAGCGGATGTCACGTCTGCTCTGCTGCCCTGGATGAGGATGCGGCCCCACTCGCTTAGACAGCACAGTTAGTTGCCCTCTGCTAGCCACCTGACCCGAGCACATTCACCGGAACTGGTGACGTCGATGTAGACGAATGGTAGGCGTGGTACTAACGCGCCAGCAACAACAGGTGGGATGCCACACTTATGCTGTTCAATGTTATATTTTTCTTGCAACTAACCATAAATTTATGGTTTGAGACGCAGAAATTTGACCTTACGACATTTCGCACATGCAATGAGAAGCTATGCGGCTCTATCGGAAAATTACCTTGGGTTGGCCCAATTCCATGCAAATGAGGGGGGTAGCTTTACTAGTACTAATGCGAATAATGCCAACCGTTCGCCGTAAAAACGCATAGACCTGCAAAAGAGAAAGGTGTATCTCACAGGTACACCTGTGAAACACCCGTCTCCTATACTTGAAGAACAAGGAACCACATCAAATGGACTCGCGCAGCAAGGAAGCGCAGGAAGAAAACTGCAAAAAAAGTGTAAAATAAAGATTTCTCGTAGTGTTTCTTGAATTAGCTCTGGAACAATTACAGAGAAATCTTTATTTCGGGAACAATCCCAGCTCTTTTGCATCTCTCGTTTACTGCTCAGCCAAGTGGAATGCCAAAACTGACTCGTATTGTTATTTGGGAAATGGCGTAACGATGCGTGGCCGCCCGTCCTGTACAGCCACGTAAAGCGCAGGACGTTGCGGTACTAGACGCACTGCGCCCACCGCCGAAGCTTAGGAAAACACTCACGTAAGTACAGCAGATAAGTGGCTATGTCAGGTGGCTGGCCTGATACTTGTAGAACCGTCATTTAAAACACATGGAATCATCGTCCACTTCCTGCGGCATCCTCTCAACTTCTTCTTTAAATAAAAAGATGTTGATCCCTAAATATTTTCACAAGTAACGGGCCACTACGTTAATTTTCGCTTTTCCTTCCTGTTCGTCTGTAGCCTCAGCTCTCTCCTTTTCTATGGCGCTTAAATCTCAACTCCTTGCGACTGTTGTTTCCAATGGCCAGTTTTGCACGAATAGTACTTTACAATTAGGGAAAAACCAGACCAGGTAACGGGTGACATTCATATTGCTTGTGCGTATAACGGTTATTGCAGGGTTTGATGATGAACACTGTTTCGCATGATTTTTTTTCCCACGTTATCTAACCCATATCACGTGATGTGGTTCCGAGGATCTACCAATGTCGCGATGAGCCGCCACTCAAAAAAATAATGAAGAAAAAGGGAAAAGGTAAGCGCAACTGGCGTTTTCTCCGGCCGCAACTCGTTCTACGAGAATACAGAGCAGCTGACTACGAATTGGATCCCTTTCCTGGCAGGCGCCTAGCCCGGGCCACCGCGTTCCTCAAACGAATAAACGAGAAAGTGGACGACGTCGCTTTCGTGGACGACGCCGCCTACCGATGCAACCGAGCCTTCGCCGCAGTAGCCGTCTCGTCCTCGCAACGGGCTTTAAACGCCGCAACGGTACGCACACGTGATCCCGAGGTGGCGGAGCAAGTGGCCATAGCCCTGGCAATGCTCGACGATACGCGAACGACAATATTCAGCGACTCGAGACCAGCCATCAAAGCGTTCGAGAGAGGAGTCGTCTCCGTCAAGGCGTTACGCATTCTCCGCGGCGCTGATCCAAGCACCCTCAAACACCACACCGTCATTTGGTTTCCCGCCCACCTGGGTCGGATCCCGGGCGCCCCGCGAAACCTCAACGAGACAGCCCACGACGCTGCGCGCGCGCTTACCGACCGCGCCGTCACCCCCGGGCAACCACGTCTCGATGAGTTGGAGGCGAACAGGGACGCCTCAGTAACCTACAATGAAATAACCAAACACTTTCACTTCGGACGACGTCTCTTTCCGACCCCGCACCCCAAACTAAACAGGCCACAGGCGCTAACGCTACGCTTATTACAGACAGATACCTATCCGAACCCCGCCACCTTACACATCATCTACCCGGACGTCTACCCAGACGATGCGTGCCCCTCGTGCGAGGTCACGGCGACACTCGCACACGTGCTCTGGGAGTGCAGAAACGCTCCGCCCGACTCTACCTCCGACAAGTAGGAGAAGACGATACGAAGCCCGCTCCTAGAAGATCAGCATGCTCGCGCAGCGGCCGCCAGGTACTCCCTGTCGGTCCCTGCGTGGGAGACGCCCACTGCGCGCTGACGTGCGTCCTGCAGGACTTCTATTAAAGTTTTTCCAATCCAATCCCTTTCCTGATCCCTGGATCAAGCTAAACAAAGAAAGTTGAACTAACCAAGCAACAGTGACGCACGTGACTGTTGCAATTGATGGTGACAACTGAACGCATCCTGAGTTGATTACGCCTGCACCTAATCGATGTGAAAACCGGCCTTCACATCCCAAGAGATGCCGATAACTACCGCCGGCGAAAAGTAGCGAAAAAGGAAGCAAAATGTTGAGCGACGATTGGCTGTCGAGTGTCAAGAATAATTTGGAGGTGCTTTAGGAATGTGTGTGAGGAGTGGTGGAGTGGGTGAAGGGGGGTAGGGAGTAGGTAGACGCCTATTTCAGGGATGGGGGGGTGCCCCCCCCCTAGAAGGATGCATGGCTGGTTGGCACCCAGTTGGAGCTGCTGGACACGGTGTTAGTGTTCCGGCCCTCAACCCGAGAGAAAAAGAACACCTGCACGTCGCACCTCTCTCTGAAGGGGTCCAGAGGCTTCTGCTGGAGCTGGCAGTAGCAAGTACGCGTTAGAGTACACAAAGGTCTCCATGTCGATGCCGAAGGACCGGTTTCTTTAAAAGAAAACGGCACCTTCTCGAAGCAGCAATAACGATGAGTGCCACTGGGCGCTGAGATTATGGAAGTTTGCCTTTCGGACAGAGATGAAACAGAAGAGCCTACATCTAGGAAGGAAACGAAACATTCTGCTATACCCCCTACCAAACAGAAAAGGGGCGGACTTTCTGTCCCTGCCCCTCCAAAGGGCACGGGATCTCAACGACTATTTCGCCATCTGTGTGCTCATTTATATGTCATCTTTGTGAAGTGCTTAATAATCCACATCATCAAATATAGCTGACATTGTACAGAGGCAATGCCGTGGCTCAGGAACTAATATTCATGACATTTATTATCTTTGTGAAGATGCTGAGGCTTCTGTCAAGTGTTTGCGAAAAAGGTAATTGAATTGTAGCCATAAACAACCTCTGCGTCAATAGAGTATGTTTCGCAAATATAGAGAACAGTCCTCAGTCGCATGCAGAAAAGTCGCTATACTGATCACTCAAGGAATCTCAGTGCGCAAAGGAAGCTTAAAACCAATTTATAAGTGGTTACGGTAAAAGAATACAAAGAACAAAAATCAATTACAGTATGCTCTGTGGACTTACCACCAGGTAAAAATATCACAACAAACGAGCTAGAAGATCTTGCAAAATTACTTCCGCTACTTCCATTTCTTGGGTGATCTTATTGCCCATAAAAGCATGTGGGGCTGAATCCAAATCGATGCGACAGGAAGACTAGTGGAATAAATTTTGACAACTCTAATGTGTACCATTTTAACGGTGGAAAGCGGATATATATTATGGTAAAATACAAAATATTCTTCAAGCCCTATTCCCTCTTGCGGCACACCATCACTTGCTGCAGTTTTTTTTCTTGAGAGGCTAGAAAATATCGACGTGGCAGCGACCATTACCATACAGCACTTACACCAAATGACCCGCCTCGAACAATCAAATACTAAGACTGAGACGGAAGTTGGGTAAAGCAGGCTTGCATCTTTTCTTTTAGAAAGCTTTGAAGTAAGGATTGACAATGTCATCGCACTAGATATTGTTACGGAGTTAAAAATAGTCAGACGTGTAGTGACAGAATATTTACAATAATTATAGCAGCTGACAAGATGGTTGACAGGATGCGAAGACCAGAACATCTTCTTCCGACGATGATTAAAACATCTTCTTCGCCAGCGTGTCACATGACCCCCGGCGGCTGAAGCACCGGCTCGGTGCTGGTTACGAGGCGGGCAAGTGATACAACTTAAAACACGCGACGTGGACCACGTCGGAGCGATGCTGAGCCACGGTTGGCTAAAGAGGGGCGATTGCGTACCTGACGTCAGTTACTTGACGCAAGACACGCCAAGGGCCGGAGTAGCGTGGAAGTAACTTCTCCGAGAGGCCAACGCGACGCGACGGCGACCAAAGGAGAACCAGGGCGCCCTGTGTGTAATGGACGTCACGATGGCGGGCGTCATATAAGTGCCGCTGATTGTCCTGTGACTACACAAGTCGACGTCGGGCAATATCGCGTGCTTCTTCTGCTCTGAGGATGGCTTCATGGGCATACATGGATGTGGATTTCAGACTAGCAGGTGGAACGGTGTCGAAAGGTAACGTAGGGACGCGGCCAAACAAGAGGTAGAATGGAGAAAAGCCTCCGGTAACATGGTGAGAGGAATTATAGGCGAAAGTAACGAACGGCAGCGCAACATCCCAGTCGCGATGATCATCGGAGACATACATGGGCAGCATGTCAGTGAGGATGCGGTTGAGGCGCTCGGTTAGACCGTTCGTTTGTGGATGGTATGCCGTAGCAAGTTCGTGTTTATTCGCGCACGAGTGTGGAATTTCATTGACAACTTTAGAAAGAAAGTAGCGGCCTTGGTCGGTGAGGAGCTGTCGAGGGGCGCCGTGGTGAAGGATGACGTTTTCTAGGAGGAAGTCGGCGACATCGGTTGCACAGCTTGTCGGAAGAGCCCGTGTCATTGCACAACGGCTGGCGTAGTCTGTTGCTACAGCAATCCACTTGTTTCCCGAAGCAGACGTAGGAAAAGGGCCTAAACGATCAACGCCTACATGGAAGAATGGTTCTTATGGTACGTCAAATGGTTGAAGGCGACCAGCAAGGAGTGTGGTCGGCTTTTTGTGTCGTTGACAAAGATCACACACAGCGACATAACGGCAGACGTCACGGTATAGACCAGGTCAAAAGAAGCGCCGACGAACGCAGTCATAAGACCGTGACACGCCAAGGTGACCTGCAGTCAGTACATCATGAAGCTGGGCAAGAACAGTGTGACGCAGATGCTCAGGCTCAATGAAGAGTCGGGCAGGGCCGTCCAGGCGCATGTTAGAGTGGTACAATATACGATCTTGAAGTTCAAACATGCGAAGGGAAGGTTCGGACGTCGTTGAAGTGAGCCGTTGACTAAGGTGTTGCAAGGAGGTCTCCCGACGTTGTTCGGATCCAATGTCGCGAAAAGCACCCAGAGAGAGAACGGTGACAGGGAGGGCGGCCGCAGAAACGTCAGGAGGGTCGACAGGATGGCACAACAAGCAGTCCGCATCTTGATGTGACCGGCCGGTGTTGTATACAACTGAATAGTTGTATTCTTGGAGGCGCAGAGCCCAGTGACCAAGGTGCCCTGAAGGATCTTTGAGGGATGAAAGCCAACACAGAGCGTGGTGACCAGTGATGACTGTGAATTGGCGGCTGTACAAATAGGGGCGGAATTTACCCACTGCTCAACCGATAGCCAGACACTCGCGTTCGGTGATAGAATAATTGTTCTCCGCAGAGGAAAGAAGGCGGCTAGCGTAGGTAATAACACGTTCGCACCCTTGTTATTTCTGTGCCAAGATAGCTCAAATACCGTGGCCACTGGCATCGGTACGGACTTCTGGTGGAGCTGACCAATCAAAGGGAGCGAGAATGCGCGGGGACGTAAGCAGCCCAATCAGCTCTGTGAAAGCACCAGCTTGCTCAGGGCCCCAAGTGAATGCAGCATCTTTCTTGAGGAGCTGATTGAGAGGGCGCGCAACGTTCGCAAAGTTTCGGACAAACCGCCGGAAGTAGGAGCAAAGGCCCAAGAAGCTGCGAACATCTTTGGCACATGTTGGCACGGGAAAGCATTTCACTGCCCGTATTTTATCGTGATCAGGACGTACACCAGAACAATCGACGAGATGCCCGAGCACAGAAATTTCACGACGACCGAAGTGGCTCTTGGACGAATTTAGTTCTAGGCCTGCCTCACGGAAAACAGATAGGATCGTCGACAGGCGTTCGAGGTGTGTCGCAAAAGTTGAATAAAAAACCATCACGTCGTGCAGGTAACAGAGGCAGATAGACTACTTGAAATCGTGTAGGAGGGCGTCCGTCATTCGTTCAAATCTGACTAGGCATTACATAAACCGAAAGGCATCACTTTGTACTGATACAGGTCATCAGGAGTAATAAACGCTGTCTTCTCGCGGTAGATTTCATTGACGGCAATTTGCCAGTAGCCGGAGCGTAGGTCAATGGACGAAAAATATTGTGCTCCATGCAGGTAATCCAGGGCCTCGTCAATGCGTGGTAGCGGATAGACGTCTTTTTTTGATGCCTTGTTGAGGTGTCGATAATCGACGCAAAATCGCCAACAGTTGTCCTTCTTTTTAACGAGTACAACAGGGATGCCCATGGGCTGCCAGAAGGTTCGATGATGTCTCGACAAAGCATGTTGTCATCTTCGTGTTGGATGATGTGTCGGTCAGTAGGCGAGACGCGGTAGGGTCGCCAATGGATCGGGCTTGCATCACCTGGGTTTATTCTATGTTTTACGACAGAGGTTTATCTTAGAGGGCGTTCTCCATGGTCGAATATGTCCCAGTATCAGGCAAGGCGGCAACGTAGTTCTTGAGCACGCTGGGGAGGAAGGTCGGGAGCAATAGTTTTTGTTAAGACATTTAAGTCTGAAGGAGACAGGGGGTGAAGCAAGAGCTGAACACGAGAAGCTGTCCCAAGTTAAAGCCGAAATGTGATAGTCTCTGGCTGGCGTTATTTGCGTCAGGGATATTCCGCACGGGAGTACTTGTCTACAGAGTCCAAAGTTCACAAGCAGAAGGCAGGACGTGTTGTCCGAAAGCGTAACGACGGTATGAGGAAAAGCGACGTTATGCAAGAGCAGGACATCCGGATTACGAGATGCGATGTAGTCACCGTCTGGTACAGGTGGAACGGGGGAGACACCTATGTAGGTAACGGCAAAGTGAGGGAAACGAATATGCTCTGTGGAACATAGCCGTATCGGAGCACTATTGGGAGTGTCAATAGCAGCAGGTAGAACAAGTTGCACAACACCAGCAGAACAGTCTATCAAAGCGGAATGTGTAGACAGAAAGTCAAGGCCCAGGATGAGGTCGTGAGGGCAGTGCTCTAGTACATAAAATAAAACAGAAGTATGATGTCTGCCGACACTCACGCGAGCCGGACCCATGCCAATAACGGCTGGTGTTCCACCGTCGGGGACTTGGACCACAGGCGAAGGAGCAGGAGTGAGGCCTTTCTTGAGACGATTCTGAAGCTGAGCATTCATCACAGATACGTGCGCGCCAGTGTAAATCAGAGCCGTAACAGGTACACCATCCAGGTTCACGTTAATGAAGTTCCGATGTGTGGGCAAGGTCAAAAGAGGATTTTTGCTTCGGGTCGGTTTGGCAGCATCACATATCCAGGTGCGGCACTCGTTAGTTTTTCGGAAGGGTGCACCGGAAGGAGCTAGGGGACGGTGATCGGCGATCGGTGATCGGTGATCGGGAGAAGCGGCGACGTGGCGAAGGAGAGTGGCTAGAGCGGGTAGTAAGAGAAGTGTCGCCAGAATTTGCTGGCTGCGTTTGTGGGGCGAACCGAGGAGCAGCATGCGGGCCATGGGATGGGTGGTAGGACCAGGGGGTCGAAGTCCACGAAGATCGGCAGTGACATGAAATATTGCCGATACGGCCACAAGTGAAGCATATAGGCCTGTCGTCTGGAGTACGCCATTCAGCCGGGTTGCGATACCGTGTTGGGACATTCAGGTGGCGTGTGCGTATGACAGTGCTGGACGGAGTGTAGTCAGGCCGACTAACTGAGCAGACGTTGCTCAAGCCAACGCTAGCCAATTCTCGGCGCACGACGGACTGTATCAATGAGAGGGTCGCCTGTCAATTGTCGGGGCCATTGGTTGGGGTCGTGACAGGAGATGCGGCTTCTATTTGACGTCGGATGACATGGAGGATGTGATCATTGGGTGTGGGCGGACTACGGAGGTCTTCGCAGGCGGACGTAGCAGCCGTATTGGGAAGGCGGGGAAATGGTGGGCAATGCGGCGACACTTGGCTTCTTCAAACCGCCGGCATTCGGTAATGCTAGCTTGCACAGTGGAAGTATTCTTGAAGACAAGGAGATGTAAGGCATCGTCTGATATGCCCTTAATGATATGTGCAACCTTACCAGGTTCAGACATCTTCGGATCCACTGTGCGGCACAGAGCGAGCACGTCGTGGATGTAGGTGAGATAGGATTCAGTGCACATCTGGACACGCGAAGCGAGGTCTTCTTGGGCGGTTCGCTAACGTCCAACAGGCTTGCCAAACAAATCTTTGAGCTTCTGTTTGCAAATGTCCCAGCTGGTGAGTTCCTCCTCATGGGTCTGAAGCCAGACGCGTGCCGTGCCCCCCGAAGTAAAATATTAAATTAGCGAGCATGATGGTCTGATCCGAATGGGTGCTGGCGCTCACCCGCTCATATAGTTGAAGCCAGTCTTCAACATCAGTGTTATCGGTGCCCGAAAATGTTCTTGGGTCGCAGGGCTGAGCTAGAATGACGGTGGGTGTGGGTGCCGACGGGCCTGACGCATCCTCGCCTTGAGCTGACATTGCAAATGCAGCCAAGGAGCGCCCGCTGCGTAAATCCCTCTTGATAATGATCCGGCAACCTCCACCAAAATGTTATGGGGTTAAAAACAGCCAGACGTGTATTTACAGAATATTTACAATAATTATAACAGCTGACAAGATGGTAGACATCGAGCGAAGACCAGAACATCGTCTTCTTCCGACAATGATTAAACCATCTTCTTCGTCAGCGTGTCACAATATTGATAGCTCACGTGATGCGATAAATAAACAAGTTTAGGAAGCAGCTGAAAAACTCTGTGCCGCTTTCACAGGGGAACCTTCCACGTAGGCCAAAGCGTGGTGGAACGGCGCATCTGATCAAGTTCCAAGGAAAGAAAAGTGTGCACCGTCTCGACTAAACAGATGCCAAACATTCCAAAATTAGTTTAACCAAAATTATTTAAACACAAGCGCAGTTAGGCTAGGATGGAAAGTTGTATAAGAAAAACATAATCATGGATGAAATACGTGAGCTCTGTAAGCAATCTTACTAGAATTAAAATAGTCTGGGAAAAGTGACAAAAGTTGACAGAGTTCATCGACAACACATACTCCCTATATTTCATGAGAAAACGGATCATAAATAACCAGCAGATATGCTTGGGGAGCACTTTGCTGGAATTTCGAGTGCTGCTCACTACAGTCCTGAGTTTCTTACAGTAAAGTGCCTTGCGGAATTTAAAAATCGTCAGATATTATTGATTACTACCGAGCCGTATTACTGGCATTTTACAAAAACGAAACCCTTCGACGCGATCAGTTTAAGGAAGCGCCATTCAGCCAGCCCGGACAGCATACACTATGAAATGTTGTGACACCTAAACAATATTGCACCTTGCACCTCTCCAACAGGTTGTGGACGAAAAGCTATATTCCAGAAGCCTAGAAGAAGGTGATAATTAAACCAGTTCAAAGCACGGAAGAGAACGCTCTGAGCTGTAGAGCTATTGTCCCCTTACCTTAACCAGCTCTTTAGGATAAACATTTGACAGATTGGTCAACAAGTGGCTTGTGCTCTTTTTGGGAAGTAACGGGGGAAACGAACAGTTTCATATGTGCTTTGAGAAATAATTGCTGTACAACCAACCAATTAGTCAAGTTAAAAGCAAGAATCCGTGAATCTTTCATCGAAATGAAACGCTGCGTCTCCGTTTTCTTTGACTTATCAAACGCCTATGGTGCGACGTGTAGAGATGGTGTGTTAAGTCACACAAACAAATATAGATAGAAGCGTACATGCATTGTATATACAAAAGCGATCTCGACGACCGAATGTTTCAGGTGCACCTGAAACATTCGGTCCTCGAGATAGTTGCTTCAATCATCATGATGGTGGAAGCAACTTTTTCAAGCTCTACTGGAAAAAGGAATGGAGTGCTGCAAGGTGGAGTATTAAGTGCCATATTATTTTTAATAATGTATATGTAGCAGTATGGTTACCTCTTGTAGTATGGTTACTTGTGAGCGCGAACTCCAGCTGGGCGCAAGCTTTTAGTGCGATGGGCAAATCAAAATGTTTTTAAATTTTGCCAATTAAAAACTATATGTGTACCTCTCAGTTTCCACCGAAGTCTCACACCGGGTCCAACATAGCACAATAAAAGACAACATTCACAGTAAAAAATCAACACACATTTCTTCGTATAATCTTCGACAAGAAGCTCAACTTCAAGGTGCACGTCGCATATTGAAAACAGAAATCTCCTAAATTCATAAAACTTATGAAGTTCCTATCCCAACAATCATGGGGTTCTGATAGAATTTGTCTGCTTCGCACATACAATGCAGTTATCCGGTTGAAGTTGGACCCCGGATGTTTTGTGTTTTCTGACCATGCCCAGGTGTAACGTTAAGGGATAAGAAAAGAGCAGATTGGGTGAGGGAACAAACGCGCGTTAATGACATCTTAGTTGAAATCAAGAAAAAGAAATGGGCATGGGCAGGACATGTAATGAGGAGGGAAGATAACCGATGGTCATGAAGGGTTATGGACTGGATTCCGAGGGAAGGGAAGCGTAGCAGGGGGCAACAGAAAGTTAGGTGGGCAGATGAGATTAGGAAGTTTGGAGGGTCAACATGGCCACAATTAGTACATGACCGGCGTAGTTGGAGAAGTATGGGAGAGGCCTTTGCCCTGCAGTGGGCGTAACCAGGCTAATGATGATGATGATGATGAAGATGATGATGATGATGACCATGCCCAACGTACGATAATGTCACTTTTGAACTTTCAACGTGAGACTGGTTTAGACGATCATCTCTAGAACCTGTGAGACGTGCAGACAGTATGTGTTTGCGCAATAGTTTTTTTTTTGTGGACAAGATTGCTCTTGCGTGTATTCTGCCTACAGCGCGCACTCCCGTATTGGACAACGTGTATGTACTAGCTCACAGTACCATAACATAATCGCCAGTCACCTCCCATTCCCTACATTTCCCACTTCCTCTTTCCCCAGTCAGGAGTACCAGGCCAGAGACACTCTCTATAGGCCGATCTTGTACGCAAAAACAAACCAGTTGACTTTGGAGCACCCAAGAATGCTTCTTCGAAACACGTACATAATGAGGGCTCCGTCAAGTTCAACGCATCGGTCTAGACTACTGTTTACAAACTTGTGCTTTCAACCACATTTTACCATCAAACCGGCAGTCATTCCTTCCTTTTTATCAGGTACCGAAAACTCAATGCAGACCTGTGTCATCAGCTGGAAAAAGAACAATGCTTGCAGGATGAACCTTCTGTTGCTCCTTGGAAAATGTAGCAAGAACCATGTAGCTTCAGGTCAACAAAAAACAGAATAGAATCTTCCCTATGAGAGGCTAAGTGCATATCTTTAAATAGAATTAGAATATACCTTATGCAAGAAATATTTTAGAGATGGGTCAAACAGCAATGTTAATGTATGTGCTGCGGTCACATCAAATAGTTTTAAAAAATGAGACTTCCAAGTCAGGCTAATGTGTTTATTGAAGAACTCTGTGCCATTTCCTCAGCTCTTCAAGAAATCCTGAAAAACGAAACTGACTAATCTGTCTTATTTATTGACTTTTTGAGCTTCCTTCAAGCTCTCCCATCCAGGGTACCATCTAGAAATAAGCTACTCAGGTAAATACAAAATGAATACACCCAATGGCATAACAGATCATGAAACGTCACTTTCTGATGGGTTTTCAGTGATGTAGGATTCCTCGGTAACGAAAGAGCAGATATTATGGTAAATGGTTCCAAAGGCCTGGAGCTATATGATGTCTATCTACTTTCGCAAGATTATAAACGCAAAATAACAGGAACAGTAGTAAAACCTGACAGAAACCGTGGGGTCAGCAAAAACATAACAGGCTTCATTGTACAAAGCCTCTTTTACGAGAATGGTGCAGTTGTCGCCAATGACTAAGATTTTACGAAGTAATCATACGTCACCTAAGAATGGGTCACACACGGTTACCTTACTAACTTAACAAATAATAAACCGCAACCAACATGCCAACACTGCTGTGAATTTGTGAATGTGTCACACATTTTAATAACAATATCTCTGCTTAGAAAAATAAGACAAAGATATTTCACTTTTTTTTACGAACAAGGAATTCCTTTTCATCCCATGCTATTCTTGAGCGACGAGACGCTTCTGCCATATCAAATACATTTAATTATTTACAGACCACAGGAACCCTAGAAAAACTATACCACATTTCATGCTGTTATATTTGTTCTTGGCCATTTACACTATCTTACTACATTTGAACAAATAAGCTACTTTGAAAAACATGTGCTTGGCACATTAGAGCCCAGGCGGCTGCTTCCATGAGACTCCTAAATCATGTTCACACACAGGATATTCTCCCTCGTTTTGAAAAGCCGCTAAGAACAAGTCGGAGGCAGATAAGCCTGCCCACATTTTGATGGACATCGCGGACGATGCATTCACTTGCGTCTATGCAACAGCTGTGCAACTTTGCAAGAGCTTCCAAACTGAGTCCATCACAATAGATTGCCTGTGCTTCCAGGAAGCTAAAACCAAACGTACTGCACAGAGTTTCCATGGGCTTCCCAATACGGCTGCCACCTACTCCTGAGACGACCTACCAATGCTACGTCAAAAGGCAACATCGCCGAGTTTGATGCAGTTCATCGGTCGCGAGCTAGAGGCCATGGCTACAAGCACCCACGCTCATGAGACGCGCGGTAGCTTAACTATCTTGCTCATTCAAAGCACCGTTCGCTAAGAGATTTCAAATATGAAAATTCCGCCAACCATTGGTCAGTGTTCCGACCATAGTGTTCCTATCCTTGCAGCTACTGTTCCCCCCACACGAAATTCAACAGAACGTTACAAGAACCCAGCTGAGTGGCGAATATCGGACGCCACAACTATTTTGTTCCGGTGCTCTCGCATCGGCCACATTTCCCCCCGTTGACGCAGTCGCTCGTCCTTTTCACCTTAACCATACGCTGACCGCCGCTTCGTGCGTGACCGTACGCCACTGTCCACTCTCGCTGAGCCCTACGATGTCGACCTTAGCAGGCGGAGGAACACTGCCAGCCGTTTGCACTCAACATGACGCCTCCATTCCAGTTCTGCACAATCTTTATGGTCGCCTTAACCCCTTTATTCTGGACTTTTTTCGGAAAACGAAACAATGGAGCTCGCGTAGCTGTTACTGCATTGACAACCCGGACTGCAAAACTACAGTACAAAGTTGCCCAAACGACTGAACCTAATTGGCGCTTTTGTTCAAGGTGTGCATGTTGGAGCCTAAGTGTGAGTAATGTGCTCGGGTCTTCTTAGTCGTCTCCGGAATGTTCGAACACCTGCCGAGTTACCTGCCGTCCGAGTAGCCAATGGCATCACCACCACTGTGATGCGAATGTGTACCGCCCGCATTACGATTGCCGGTCCCCCAACATCCGTTATCTTTACTGTACTCGCCAAATGCCCTCACGAAGTTCTTCTGGGTATAGACTTCTTGATAGTCCCTTCTGCATGAATTGATTGTTCAATTGGTGTTCTCCGCCTCGAGCTGCTTGAGTACTCCTCAGCACTGCCGCAGAGTAGTCCAAATTTTGTTGCGGTAATTTGGCTGGCTGAAACCTGATGCTGCGACCTACGACCCCTTGTCTCATTTACCACGTCTTCGCTTAGGCCAATATGTGGACTGTCGGCTCTGTAATATTCTCCTGCCAAGACAAATAGCCCTTCCCAATGGTGTTGTCATCGCTATCAGCAAACGGACATGGCTCCCCCTCCTGAAGTCTGGATCGTCTCCGCAGGTTCTTGCTACGGGAGTAACAATTGCCATGCTGTGCGCGTTGAATGACTTCGTGGTTTTTGCTTAACACCCGATCTATCATCTGACTCTGCTGAAAATTTGACACAACCCGCCTTTGGAGAAGACGAGCTTGCCAAAATGACAGCTCCCAACCTGTGTCCTGCTACACCACTGCATTCCGCCGCTCATTAGTGTCCTACCATCACCTATTTTATTTCAGCAATCGTCCGCTAGCTCAAACCAACGTGGTCATTCATTCGATCGACACCAGTAGCGCTCCTCCTATGTACAGACGGCCTTATCGCATTTTAACAGCTGAACGTCTGATTATACAAACAGAGGTAGATAAAATTATCTCCAAAGACACCATCGAGCCGTCGCACAGTCCGTGGGAATCACCACCTGGCACCACAGAATTCCCTTTACCTTAGAATAAACACTAAAACCTCATAATTTTGAAAGTATATGAGGACCTGTGGGACCCTTTGTTGACTTCAGAAATGCTTTTGATTCTATGATGCATCATTATTTTTCTCGTTTCTCCTACGTGGCATAAGATGGGTTACAACACGTATCTCTCTTATAATTTGTTGGGCAGATTTAAATTTGCAAACCACAATGGTGCTTGTTCAGCGTTGAAGGAAATAAAGTTCGGCACACAACAAGAGTTCATTATGGGTTCGCTATGCATTAGCATTTATTGAAATAACACTGTAACTACCGCTCACACCTGAAATTTACTTTTGTACCGAGAGACGCCAGTTTGCGTTTTAATGGTCAGTTCAGCTGAACTAAAACAACGACAGATAGTTCGGCGAAACATTTGGCCTCCCTGATCCCTTAGTCTTCATGAGCTAATATTTCTTAAACAGAGTACATTGTGTTTAATCAGAAAATCAAACCTCATGACACGTATATTTCTCTTTATTTTTTTACTTCTGGAATTCAACCTGCCATTAAATTTATGGTATACTTTATAATATTGTTTCAGTTGCGCTCCTGACGTAAAAAGATACATTTTGTTATTTCTATGCATAAAGCAAATTTTTTTACGATCCCGTACATGGTACCGACTTCTTTAAACCCGCAGTTTTATTATTTGCTCATTATTTTGGATCGGCACTACTCCTCTTTTGGGGCATCAAAAAGAAAACAAACAAATAAATTTTCACCATCCTCGAAAAACAAGCTGTGCACTATAAGGAAAACCTTGGAATACTTTATCACACAGATGTGTCATTTTCTAAAAACAGATTACTAAGTCCTTAACTCCTATGTAATGTAAAGCCCTATACGTACAGTCATGGTGAAATATTGAAAGCTAAATGAATGTGCATTTGTAGACAGCTGCGTATACAGTAGAACGCCATAGTGAATAGCGTATAGCCACTCTCATTAACCCCCTTGCAGGACCAAATATATTGTTACACACGAGGTGTTTAACGCAGAACCAGATGAATCTGGTTGATAGGCGCGGTTGTTGAAGAGCGGTCTCGCGGCAGCTTGGCCAACGTCGTTCTCTCCTTTCTTCTCGTTGTCTCCGCGGCAGGCGTGGTTCATGACAGCTTGTGACATTTCCCCGCTGGCAGACGAAGCCCGCCGGGCGAGTCAGTCATCTCGTGGGTTGTAACGCCTCAGACGCACGACGTGCGTCACTTCAGCCTTGGCCGAGCGTCGTCCACTGCTCGTGACACGCGCAATGCGGTAGTTTACTTCGCTGAGGCGCTCCAGAATAACGTAAGGGCCGACGTAGTGGGCGAGAAACTTCTGGCACAAGCCACGCTTCCGCAACGGCGTCCAGAGCCACACAAGGTCCCCAGGATCGAAGGAAACGTGGCGGTGACGCCCGTCATAGCGGATCTTGGACCGGTGCTGCGATGCTAGGGTGCGTAGCCTAGCGAGGCGTCGCGCTTCTTCTGGTCGACATAGGATCTGATCAATTGATTCGTTGTCATGAGCGAAGTAGGGAAATATGGTGTCGAGCGTGTAGCGCGGCGGACGAGCATACAGAAGGAAAAATGGTGAGTAACCAGTGGTCTCGTGTCTCGCGGTATTGAAGGCATAGGTAATGAAAGGCAAGATACTGTCCCAATTCTTGTGTGCTGAATCGACGTACATGGATAGCATGTTGGCAAGCGTTCTGTTTGTGCGCTCGACCAGACCATTAGTTTGTGGATGGTAGGGCGTAGAATGGCGGAAGCTACATGAACACAGACGAAGGGTTTCTTCAACCACGTCCGCGGTAAACTGTCGCCCACGATCGCTGATTACTATGCGAGGAGGTCCATGTCGGAGTATAACGTTAGCCAGCAAGAAGATAGAAACTTCTGTAGCTGTGGCCGATGGCAATGCGGCGGTCTCACAATAGCGGGTCAGGTGATCTACGCAAACGATAACCCAACGATTACCCTTGGAGGATCGCGGGAAAGGGCCCAGATGATCTATACCAACTTGCTCAAAGGGGACGCTAGAAGGGGGAACTGGTTGAAGCAGGCCATGTGGCGCTTGTGGCGGACGCTTGTAGCGCTGGCATTGAGAGCAGCTGGCGACGTACCGTTCGATATCTTTCCGCATCTTAGGCCAGTAAAAACGTTCTTGAGCCCGGTAGAGTGTACGTGTGGAACCAAGATGACCGGAAGTTGGGTCATCGTGTATGACATGTAATACTTGGTGGCGAAGGTTCTTGGGGACAACTAAAAGGTAGCGTGCACCGGTGGTCGAGTAGCTCTTCTTATACAGCGCGCCACCATCACGTAGGCGAAAGCGACTGCCTGCAGGTGACTCCTGTGCTGCCGCGAAGAGCGGTTGTAAGCTCTCGTCTTTGTGCTGCTCGGATATGACGGTACGCATATCCGGAAATTCCGGGGACACAAAAGCGATGTATTCATCAAAATTGTCCGCATCACATTCAGTTGTTTGAAGTGGCATCCGAGAGAGACAATCAGCGTCAGCATGTCGCCGGCCACTTTTGTAGCAAATAACGAAATCGTATTCCTGTAGACGGAGGGCCCAGCGCGCTAGTCGTTCTGAGGGATCCCGCAGATTCACAAGCCAGCATAGCGAATGATGATCTGTTATCACAGTGAAGGGGTGCCCATAGAGATACGAACGAAACCGTTGCACGGCGAAGATGACCGCCAGACACTCTTGTTCGGTGACTGTGTAGTTGCGCTCGCAGCGGCTCAAGGACCGGCTAGCGTAAGAGATCACGTGCTCACTGTCGTCAACACGCTGAACTAGCACAGCACCGATGCCTACGCCACTGGCATCGGTGTGAATTTCAGTTGGTGATGAAGGATCAAAGTGCCGAAGAATTGGTTGGGATGTCAACAGGAACTTGAGCTGGCGAAACGATGAGTCGCAATCTGCAGTCCACTCAAAGGGAACGCCTTTTTGGAGAAGGCGTGTAAGGGGATGAGCCATCTCAGCAAACCGGGGAATGAATCGGCGAAAATAGGAGCACAAGCCCAAGAAACTTCTTAACTGCTTGACAGAGTTGGGTACTCTAAATGCTTCTACGGCCGCAGTCTTTTGTGGATCTGGTCGGATGCCTTCTTTACCGACGAGATGGCCTAGCACAAGAGTTTGTCGTTCCCCAAAACGGCATTTTTTTGAATTGAGCACGAGGCCCGCTTTCTCCAAGCAGTTCAAGACCAAATCCAAACGTTTGTTGTGCTCACTAAACGTTCGCCCGAAGATCACAACGTCGTCTAAGTAGCACATGCAAACTTCCCATTTTAAGCCGCGTAATATCGTGTCCATGAACCTTTCGAACGTTGCAGGTGCGTTACACAACCCGAAAGGCATCACGTTAAACTCGAATAGTCCGTCGGGTGTTACAAATGCTGTCTTTTCTCTGTCGTCCTTGTGTATAGGAATTTGCCAGTAACCTGACCGTAAATCGATTGAGGAAAAGTAAGATGCCGCAAAGAGACAGTCGATGGCGTCGTCAATTCGTGGGAGCGGATATACATCTTTCTTAGTGACGGCGTTTAGGCGACGGTAATCAACAC
The DNA here is from genome assembly GCF_023375885.2 of Dermacentor andersoni. Taxonomy (NCBI): domain Eukaryota; kingdom Metazoa; phylum Arthropoda; class Arachnida; order Ixodida; family Ixodidae; genus Dermacentor; species Dermacentor andersoni. The sequence continues at coordinate 97,398,859 of NC_092820.1, forward strand.
AGAACCGCCACGTACCGTCTTTCTTCTTCACCAATATCACGGGTGCTGCCCAAGGACTAGATGATTCTCGAATGACGCCTTTGCATAGCATTTCTTCGACCTGATCACTGATTATCTTGCGTTCTGACGGAGATACACGATAGGGTTTTTGTCGGATTGGCTGGGCGGCTCCTGTGCTGATGCGGTGACAAGTTCTGGACGCAGGAATTGATGGCGGGCCCTCGTGCTGCGCAAAGTCGAATACCGAGGTATGTTTCGTAAGCAGGGCCATCAAAACTCGACGCTCGTGATCGCTGAGTGACTTGTCAATCATGGAAAGTATCTTCGAGCTCCCGGGGCTCGAGACACTGGTTGCTCCTCCATCGGGGAGCTCTGTAAGTACTGCCACCGATACGGGCGAGTCTTCCTGAAACGTGGCAATCTTTAGGCCTTGAGGTAGCACTGCCGCTTCAGTGGAACAGTTTAGCGCCCACAGCCCCGCGCATCCATTGGTCACTGAGACTACGCAGTGCGGAACTAACACGTTTTTCTTGAGGCAGTTCCGATGTACAGGTTCCACTGCAGCGTCGAACGAGATAGGAGCCGGAGATGAACAGGCGACGGCAACACGCATCGCGGATAAGGCGGGCACAACTGTATCCTCAGACACGCACAGCACACTCTCCGGGCAAGCTTCACCTTCAAAGAGCACAGGTGAAACACTGGTGTCGACACTGAGTTCTCCCGTCCGGCAGTCAACATTCGCACCACACAATTGCAAAAAGTCAATCCCCAGAATCATGTCATGCGAGGAGCGAGGAAGAACAGTAAACTCTGCATTAAAAACTTTCCCACCCAATGACACATCCACGTTACACACACCAACCGGGTATAATGATTCACCACTGACTCCACGGAAACTTGTGCACTGGTCCCAACGAAACATAACCTTGCGTCCCAGAAGGCCTTTAAACCCCACACTCATGACCGAGACAGTTGCTCCCGTGTCGACTAAAGCCATTGTAGAGACCCCATCAATCAGTACATGAACCTTATTCTTTAGCATGAAAATAGTTGGAGGCAGTTGAGTCGGCAGCACACATTTTCCAGCGACCTCACCTCCATCGGCCGCGCTGGCTAGTTTCCCGGCGGGGGCGACACGAAACGGCGCCGAGGCGATGGTGACGTGAATCGCGGCCGAGGGGATGGTGATCGGGAGGCTCGGAAGGCTGGTGGTGGCGTCAGAGTACGGTCGGAGGCAGGGGAGCGGTAGCGGTTCCGGGTTCTTTCTTCTCCAAGGTAGGTCTCCTGGGCGCTGCATCGGTCCTCTCGAAAGTGGCTTCCTGAAGTGGAGTCTCCTGGCCACTGAGTGCGCAGTGTACGACCGCTAGACCGCATAGTGGGCGCTGACGATCCGTAGTTCGATGCTCGGCGTCGGCTACAGTACCTAGCTATATGGCCAGGCATGCCGCAGCAGTAACACACTGGCGAAGGGCGAAGTTCAGAATGCGGGTTGAAGTATTCTGCCGAAGACATCGGTTGAGGGTAACGAGGCTCTTCCCCTTGAAAGTCGTAGGTAGCGGCGAGTCTTCGTGGACGAAAGTTGCGTGGGCGTGGATCAAAACGTTGAGGGGGCGAATCATTGCGTGGTGGTTCGGTCGTAATGTAATGCGGTTCGTCTCTGGAGCCGTTAAGATCCGCGACGTTCACCGAGTGGTTCCAAGTAGCCGAAGGGGGTTCCCAAAGAGTGTCTCGGAAAACGGAGGAGCTGTAACGTGGCGCCGCATAACGTGCCTGTTCGTCATGTCGCTGTAGCTCCTCGCGGACTATCTGGCGGATGGCGGACGATAGGTCTGGGAGCGGAGGACTCGTGTCAACACTTGCTACAGTTGTTACATTGGCCAGCCGTCCAAACTTCGGTGTAATTCGGCGAGTCTTCAGCGCCTCGAACGTACGGCAGTGCCGTATCAGTTCTGATACAGTGTGCAAGTTCTCTTTACCAATGAGGAAGTTGTACACGTCTTCCGCTATTCCTTTTACCACGTGTCCCACTTTATCTTCCTCTGTCATGTGAGGGTTCACGGTTCGGCACAGCTTCAAAATTTCTTCGATATAGGTAGTGCAAGTCTCGCCGGGTACCTGAGCTCTCTGGGCTAATGTGAGTTCCGCACGTTTCCTCTTTGCGTCCGAGTCACCGAAACACTTTTTGATCTCCTCAACGAAGCGTGTCCATGTAGTTAGCATGTCCGCGTGGTTGTCATACCATACCAGCGCCGTGCCGGCCAAGAAGAAAACAACGTTCCTAAGCTGACTGGCAGCATTCCAGTTATTGTATTGGCTTACCCTTTCGTAATGGGTTAGCCACTCATCCACATCTTCCTCTGCCTTCGCCGAGAACGTGCGTGGCTCTCGGTAGTGCTGGATAGGGACTGGGCTTGCCGAGGCACTGCTGGTGAGGGTATTTTGCTCTGTAGCCATGATTGAGCGCGACGGCGAAAGTCCGGCGAGGCGACGGCTTCGGCGTAGCTCTAGTGCTGGTGGTTCCGTTGTAAGTCGTGGGAGGTACCCCGCACAGCTCCACCAAATGTTACACACGAGGTGTTTAACGCAGAACCAGATGAATCTGGTTGATAGGCGCGGTTGTTGAAGAGCGGTCTCGCGGCAGCTTGGCCAACGTCGTTCTCTCCTTTCTTCTCGTTGTCTCCGCGGCAGGCGTGGTTCATGACAGCTTGCGACAATATAATAAAGCACTGAACCGCAAAGTACTAAGTTTCTCTTTAAATCTGCCTCTCGAATCTGCCGCCTACCGTTCAAACGCGGATATCATGTGGTCCTTCAAAAATGTTGGTAAATCTTATCGGTTTTCCTGCACAGATGAAAGAATATGCTTGATAAACATAATTTGGATACTCTATGTGTAAAAAGCTGGACGGTGAATAAGGAACATTGTTGGCCTATGGTATGCTCATCTTATTTAGAAAAAGCTGATGATTATAGACCACGGCTCTGTTGTTTGTTGGATTTCAATCTTCATTCCTTCTATGCTGTACGGCACTAAGGCACTCTAAAAGACATGCGATCTTTAAATAGACACAGGACGAACTTCAACAGTTTTCATATCTAGGTTTGACACCTAGTTTCTTGCAGCAGCTCACATGTTACTTACGAAGTACTGAAAATACCTCGAGGATGCAAAAATAGGCATATTCGCTACTTTGTAGTGCATGTTCGCTGGCAATATTTCAGCCGGTGCCGCCAAACAAAATATTTCAATACTCTATACAATAAACTGCAGACATGAATTCGTGACATAGGTCAATCAACTTACCACTCAAATTTCCTCATGCAAGCTTGTGCTTCAAAATAATTGGCACACACGTCAGATCCCATTTCGACTATATTGTTGCGGAAGCCGATAGGAAACCTGTTTACCTCGTGGTAGCTGGCGATTTCGCATGATGCGTCACTTTCCATAGCCTTCGAGATTGGTGCAGTTTACCCGCGCACTGCCTACGCAATCAGCCAAGGTTGCAACAGGGTCTCGGACGACTTTAGTCATCATACCATCGCCTTGCTCTTGCAGTCACCTTAAGCCATCGTCATCACCGACTGGCCGTTACTGTGGTGGTGTGCGATGGTGTGCTGCAGGTAGGTCAAGGCTGGACGCGTAAATAGCTCCTGAAAGGTATCGTAGCGTAAGGTTTCTGCTTCGCGGTGCAGTACCTTCGGCACAAGTCGAGGGCAATTGGTACCGCCGAGCACGTTGATCATTTAGACCTCAAAAGAATAAAAGAAGCACCCTCTGTACGCAGTTTAGAGACAGTAGACGAATAGGACAGTGTCGTTTACAGGTACAAACGAGTTCACTTAGAAAGATTTAGTACTTGAAAAGTTTGGTTCGTGGCACTGTACAGGAAACAGACTCTCGTTTCGGGGTCTCGTTCCTCCTGTGTTGAAGCGCCGCGTAATTATGTTAAGCGAAAGGTCCCCACCGAAAGCCCGTCCAACTTTGTTGCGTAAATTATTTAAAAGTTTCCTTTAGGCATGAAAGCTCTTCCAAGTAAAAGCCAGCCAAAGAACTGCAATATTAGGATACATGTGCAATTGTATTCAGATTGTGCGGCTCGAAGCATACATCAGCAACAATTACGCAATGTAGAGGCGTCAGGTCAAAACTTGCTTGCTGCTTAGGACCATTTGCTCTCATATACTCAAAGCGTTATTTGTATTTTGAAGTTATTGCACCGTGCAGCTAATGGGATCTTCATGGTGCATTGCTCATCCTTATATCTATGATGTTAAATATCACAAGGATACGACAAACTTAAACGTCTGTGCTATCACTCATTTCTCCAGCTTAGTCTGACGGCGAATATAATGTTTGCTCTCTTGGTGCAAAATCAACTTGTAATAAATAAGAACATCTCATCATTTGAATATTCGACCTGTGTGCTTATGATAGTCATTAAATCTGGAGTAAAATAAATAACATTATAAATAATTCAAATTGCTACACATTATAATTGCGTTCTCCACAGTTTGCTGAAATAAAGCTCCAGGTTCCCGCACGGAAAGAACAGTCACTTTAGGTGCGATATAGGCGGACGAACTTCATGATTTTCCCTTGAGCTGCTGCAATTGAAAGTGTACTGCCTGCAGTCAGCTCTTCTCAACAAAGCGTCAACTATTCGACTATTCAAAGGTAATTTTTCTTTGCGAAACATTACAGAAAATGCTATACTGAAAGAGTGAGGTTGATAACAGTGCATTTGAGGTAATGAAGCATTAGGTGGAAGATTTTTTTTAAGTGAGGAGAGACGGACACCCGACCCGTTGCATATATTGATCACGGTATGTTAAAACGGGCTGCGACATGGCAAAATTATTTATTGACAGGTCTATTGTGGTAAATTGATCTCTGGTAAAACGCTGAGCTGTGTGCATTAGCTTTCGCAAGATAAACAGTTCTCGTATTGTTCCTGCTTACTATCCTCACTTGAAGAGGAGGTACTATTGCCAGTGAAAACAACAGCAATTTATTGCGTCATACTATTCTTTTATTCGTCAAACGTGGTTAACCTGCCGTCCACGGCGTCACACGTCTCAAGATAACGTCATTGGCTCTATTTGATAGGGGACTGGAAGAATGCCTTCAAGCACACAATGGGGTGCGTCCGGCTTCTGAAGCCCTTTTGTTGAGGATATCTTAGGGATACCAGTGGATTGATAGTCCAACAAAAATGACAGTGGGGAAAGGTCGATTCGGCACGCGTATGATGAATATTTTTCTAGTGCTGTTGAAAAGCTGAGATGAAATTACTGTTTCCGTGGCGGCATTGTTCTGCGTGACGAACGGCTTTGGACCTTTGGGTACACTTGTATGGAACATAAAGATAGGGAAAACAGTGTACATGATCTAAGACGGGTCGAATAGATAAAGGCAGAACGAATAGCTTGAAGGACATTTCTGTGGGCATTCGTGAAAACTGAAAAATCCAGGTTCCAATTGAAGTGGTCAGACCTACATTATAGATGGAGATAATATCTTCTAAAAATGGGAATCAGGCCCATATTTCCGAACATAGCGGTAAGAGGTGTGATAATATTGATGCCACCACTGTGACCAAACCGTAGATGGGTCTTCAAAGACCGCACACGAAGGCGACCTGTAAGAAAGTGATATTCTGGCTAAATTGTGTATACATCAGTAGTATATCATGATCGCCAAACAAGGGTTTAGATAGCCGCTGAAACAAACGATTGTTCATATCTGCTAAGTATTTTTGAAGGCCACGGATCCTTTTGCAAATATTAAGAACTTGGGGACGAACTGTTGTTCTTGCTGTTCAACGTGGACTTTATACAACAACAGTTTCACAACCTGACATACGAATCTCTCGTCAGACGTCAGACCTATTCAACCACTATGTATACGCCTTGCGATATGACCATCGTATACGAGTAGTGAATGCTTTGTAGACACTCTGTGCCCATATTCAAAGTGACAAAAAATCTCATGGCGACCATGGCTTTGACATATCCGTTTCTTCATTGGATTTGATACACCTGCAACTACGATGCAGGACCAGCTTTTATTGACCCATGGCTTGCTTGAAAGTGAGTACAATTACATGCTTAAACTGTTGATGCTACAATTTCTGCATGTGCTTGCTACAGCTACAGAAATTGTTAGCAAAAACACACAGCTGGGCTATGCCATCATTAACCTTATTTTTGAAGCCATTCTTCAGCTGCTTGCAGACAAGCGTTCTTGAGCACATTCTAGCTATGATCCTGCCTTGGTCTTCAAAATCCTTTTGAGATATAGAATGTATGAGGCTGCCAGCCCTTACATTGTGCAGTTTCTCTTGTGGACAATGAAATGGCAATGAATGGGCATGGAATGGTTCTATCTAATGCCCTCACTTTTCTATTCTCAAACTTCTTGCAGTCAGGAAGACCAATGGCAGTTTTATAATCTTCTTTTCCCGCTTTTGCCACACGCAATCTCGTACATTCATCAATGACCAACAAAAACAACTGAACATATTTCACCCTCTTTTTCTATTCCTATAGCTAAGCAAACTTGAGGTAAACAACCTCGAACAGAGGGCCCTATAACGTAAAACTACATCATTATGTCTTTATTCCAATCTCCTAACGTCAAGTTTGCGTAACCGCCAACGCAAGCAGCAGGCGGTCACTGGCACGGTTGTTTTGGATATGTTTTGGTGATGACGACAACGATAATTTATAGGCATCCCCTTTGAAACGGGACCGTGACAGATAGCAAGTAGCCTTCTTGTGTTTATCAGGTATGGTATACACGATTTTCACTTTTGAGTTTTTCTATATTTCTCCCCAAAATTTTTATTCTTCCTCACCCTCTACATTGCACCGCAATCTATTCGTGCAATGGATCCCGTTGTATCAATCTGTTTCGTTCTTTTTTGCAACTGGTAGTCTGAAAGTCTTTTGCTGCTCTCAACTGCTGACCGGTTTATGCTTCATTGTCCTTTAAATTCCAGCGTTTCTTGAAAAGGTACGCTACCTACTTGAATCCCTTCACATTTCATTAGGATTGGCTTTGTGGTATCGGGATTTTGGCTGCAGTATGCACATGCTTCATGTTGTTGCGAATATTTGATACGGTGCGTTTTTCCCTTAGGGAACCAATTTGAGCCTCGCATAGCAAGGCACTGCCCTTCAAGTTATCGTACATATTTCTCGTTCTAATTTCTTCCATCACATACTCGTAAACCTCCGTTATCTTTTTGTTTCCATTTATTGCATCCATTGTGCTCTCTATATTTCTCTATCTTTCTCATCACTCCTGCTTGTTTATTTCGATTTTCCACTACCTTGTACTTGGCAGTCGACTTTTTTGTCCTCGTAATCAATTCTGTGCCCACGTTTTTCATATACAGATACATGTTGACTTTATCCACCCATATACGTTGAGCCATGTTTCGGAGTGTTTAGCTAAAACTAATTTTAGTCGGCGCTTATCTGAATTCAAGAGAGACCTTACCCATACGACCCTGCACTGCCTCATTTGCCGTTTCACCATGGGCTCCCAAAGTTAACCGGCACGCCGACTTCTGCTTAACTTCCAATGCTGACACTATATTCGATTTTAGGCACAGGATGGCATTTCCGAACCTTGTCGCTAGTACCATTTCACCTCTCCAGTTTACACGCACCACCTCATATTTATTGTTGCCCCAAAGTGATTTATCTTCAATTATTGCCGCATTCCGTTTCCCCTTTACTTTCAGATTATCTTGAAGGTGCTTGACTAATTGTTTACTTCGTTAATTTATACGCCTAGGTATTTATACTGCTTGACTATGGGTATGAGTTGTTGTTCAATAGACACGAAGAAATGACTTGTCTATTAATTAAGCTTCGTCATTCCTCATTTCTCTGTGCGAAAATTAAGGCCCTGGATTGTCCCTGCTTTGCTACAGGTATACACAACTGTCTGAAACTTCCGCTAGTACCACTATTTCCTCCGCATACATAAGTCCTTGGAGCTCCTGTTGTACCATTTTTCTATTACCCAAGTACGATAAATAAACCCTGCACCCTATAACGTAAAACTATAAGAATATGTTTTTATTCTAATCTCCTGACGTCACATTTGCGTAACCACCGACGCGAGCATCGGGTGGTCAGCCGTAGGGTTGTCTGAACAGACCAATCAAACGCTGCCCTTGTTCATAGGTGGTCCCATTGGTTTACTTGAAAAACTAATAATATTGCCTACACTGAGCGGCTTCTCATATCTAATGCGCTGACGAGAGGCGAGGAGCACGCACGAGTGGAGAGGGTTTTGATGGGGCCGAGCTATCGCACTGAAAATCGATAACCTGATGAAGAGGGTGACGCCGGTGTCTGCGATTGGTCCGCTTCCCCTCATTTGGCTTGAGGTGGCCGGTCGAACATTGCGGTGGCATGCAACGGAAGGTTAAGATTGTATCTAAGACGCATCCTCATCAAAAAAGTTGGCAGAGCGAGGTCGTAAACAGGCCGAAAGTGCTCGAGAACGTTGCAAGACAACGCAAAGGTTTTACTGTACGCAAATAAGCCCATGCTCTCCGGCACGTGCGAGCAGCCAGTGCCTGAACGACCGGCGGCAGCCATCTTTTATTCCTTTCGGAACGGGGCAGCCTGCAGCTATTCTGAAGAAAATTCTGTTTTCTTCGGAATAATAATGCATCTTTAACGCGTACACGTCACTTTGACGCGGTGAGTTTTTGCGGTTTTGTTACGTCGCGTGACAGGCAGGTGAAGTGAGTGCGGACCGAAAGATTTTGACCAATGGCCAAGGGCTAATGGCTAAAAGGCGTCGAATCAGTAATAACTATTTTTCTTTTGTTCGGTGACATCATGCATAATCAGTGTGTCCCATATCACATGGGGAGCTATCGTAGTTTTCGTGACGTCGCATGACAAACAGGTGAAGTGGGGGTGGTCCAGAAAAGCTTTTGACCAATGACGGAGGGCTGATGGCAGAATTGGAATAGAAAACTTTGGAATAGTTTTACGTTATAGCGCCACTAATTTGCTGTTTTCTGTTGTCTTTCGATGTCGTGAGTAAAAACCATGAACAATGTAGAACAAGGTTATCGTTGATTCAATTCTTGCTCAATTTCCACCAATAAATTAAAATTTCGCCCTTTCCATGCAATTTGTGATCAGCAGTCGGTATATATCTCTCTCACCACCTCCATAAAGTTGTTCATCTATGCCTTTGTTCTTGACAATATCCCATAAGATTCCCTTTCTACATTATCGTAGGCTCCCTAATATCTATAAACACTATGCATAAAGGTATATTCTGAAGTATTGAAACACTACGTGCACAGAATTATTAAAAACATAACACCCTCTCAGCGTCTGCCTCGTGGGAACCCTGTAGTTCCCACAGTACATCATTTTTCCCCCCAATTCGTCAGTTCTAATTTTATGGCTTGCATATCCATTGTATGTATCACCCAAGTAGTTTTATCTGGCCTGTACGAGCTGATCCCTTTGCCATGGTAAATGAGGTTCATCTTGCTTTAAACACATGCAAGCAAAGTTTGCTTCTTGCTAATGACTTTTTCGGATGCATTTTACAGAAGTGGCCTCATATCTTAAGCGAAATGGTTGATTAACTGTATTGGAAATTCATGGGGGCCTTTGGCCGTGGTATTACAGGACATTTTCTGGTGTATTTTTGCAGTAGTGCTTTTCAATGCTAAGTTACGTCTTTCAGTCTGCTTTGTTAGTGCTAGATCTGTTTGAGTCGGAACTACGCTTTCTTTCATGCCCATGTTATCCCTAATAACGTCTTTAATCGCAGCCCATCGTCTTCCTCGAAAGATGTCACCACCTTCGTCCTTATAACCGTCTGCAAATTTTTTTCGACCTCCGAGTGCTTTTACATGCTTTCAGAGTATGTTTGACGTGCGTTTGTCTATTATGTGAATATAATTCACCCAGACTTCACTTCCTCACTGGCCTCTTTCTAACATGAGCTTGTCCATCATTTTTTTTCCTTTTCTCGGTGTTTTTCCAAACTAAGGAGCACCTCTTCGTGTAATCAAACATTGTCGGTTCGAGGTGATTTCTAGACGCCTGCTTACGCTTTTACATAGCTTGTTTTATTTTCTCGTTCTACGTCTTACTTGCTTTCCTTTTTCTAATCTCAACTGTCTTCTTTTGCCACGTCTTTCATATCTCCTGCTGCGTAGCCTCCACCAGTTCGCTATATTCCCCATTTATGGTAGTAAATGCATCCATTGTCTTCTTCATATTTCGCCATCTCTTTATATCCTTTCCCTTCACTTTTAAGGAATTATCATGCTATTAGATCATGTTTTACGTTGGTGCCTTTCCAAAATTCTACGGTTAAACTTTTGAGGTCCCTACCGATGCTATTTTTTTCATGTTCACCTATCGTGATTCGGTCTAGTCGTTCGTAGACGGTTTCGGAGGCGAATGCCTAGTCAATACATGACTACCTCTTACCACATTGCCACGTTACGGGTAAATGACACTCATTCTTTCTCTTAACTACTATAAAGTTCTGTTCATCGCACACATCCAGCAATAGAGCACCATTGTGATCATCATTGTCCATCTGAAACCTCCAGGTCTTCTGCTAATGCCAACTTGCCTCAATTTCTTCAACTTAATATTATTGCTTCTAATGCAATCAATCAATTCATTATTTTTATCTCCGCTATCCCTACCCCTGCATAGGTAACGTACTTCAATCTGTGTCTGCCGTCCCCTGTGCCCCTAATCAAATAAAGCTCCTTAGATGTCAATTTTATCCTATGCCACTCCATACATGGCCTAATTAGCATACCCGCCCAGCTGCACCGCTCTCATACAAAAATTCACCGACGATTGCTATACTTTCTAATACGAAATTTGAGCGGAGCTCTACACGTGCCTTTATTTCACGGTGTCTTGGCTGGCGTGGACAATCTCCCTGGAGCGGCATGTTGCAAACAGAGCGAAGTGTGGCGCGAGTGCCTTTCTAATCCGGAGACCATGAGGCGCAGGGCAAGGGTGACTCAAAACCCCTCAATTTTCCAAAAGTAGCGCGATTCTTAAATCTTTCCGCCACCCCGCTCTCCCCCGCGTTTCCTCCTGCACACCTTCTGTCTTCACATCCCCCTCCGCTCCCACATTCGGGCGCGCTCCAACCGCCATTGCTTACCCAGTGCGACGAAAGTACACGCTGATGCACAGATTTAGATGGGTGAAATTTGCAAAGACGCTAGTCTCCCGTTCATTGGGGGCCCGTTAAAGAACCCCAGGTGGTCCAAATTAATTAAGAGTCCCCCAATACGGTGCGCCTATAATGAGATTGTGGTTTAGGCACGTAAAACCCAACAATTAAATGTTTCTCTCTGTCTTTTGTACCTTGACTGTTCCAGTTACAGAAACACTGCTTCCCTGCGAAAACTTACCATGCAAAATAATACAGACGCATGCAGTGTACAGATATAAAATGAGCACTTCAACAAATCTGTTACTGGTCCTAATGAGGGAGGGTAAATTATTTTCGGAACCTGTGTACAGTTTTCCCAAAAAGTTCGTTCTTGCTATCAAAATCCAAACACTTGCACTGTAATAATAAAATAAAAAACATTTCATGTGCAGGTACGTTGTTCAAATTATCAATACTGTTTACGTGTGAAAACGTTGCTCATGGCCGCGACAACCCCATGCATGAGCTACACATATCTGTAAAAAACGCGGAACAGAAGCGGCCCTGTTGATAAGCATTGCTGGCCCCAGAAAGTTGCAATATCTCACGTGCCGCCCGAACAAAAGTATCCTGCAGTTACTTAAATGAACCTACCCAACGGCGTACACATACATTCAAGCAGTCAAAAATCGAAACTGAGGTGATTACGCGCGTGTTTGAGCGCACCGTGTGCATGCGTCGTGTTTGAACAACACGAAATCTCAACGTGCGTGCGCTTTACATCTTAAATAATGGTTCTTTTCTCTATGTTTTTGGACATTTCCAACACGACATCATTGGGGACAGTTACCGACTCACGAAGCGAAATCTCGCCTGACAAACTGCTCCACAGGGTTTGAAAGAACTTTTCGGCTGATTTCATCCGGTAGCGCGTTAGCCGTCGTCTGCTACGGCAGGGCCAGCATACGCGGCGCCACTGTTGAGGCAGCGCCGAACGCAGGAGGGGAGCAGAGGAGAAGGGAAGTTCTTGGCGCTACTTTTGGATATTGAGGGGTTATAACACTTCCGCTCATGCAGCGCCGTTTCCATACAGACGATGCGTCCTACTCTGGCGCCATCTCCTAGTGATCGTCGCCGCAGAAGCCATCTTGCATGACACTACGCTTTTCTTCTAACACTTTTGGCATACGCTCCTCCTTCTCCAACAACACAACAATTTCAACAAATCGGCATGGACTTGCTCAGGCCCTTGTCTAAGTCTCTTGCCGGCAATCGCTGGATCGTGGATGCGACTGATTAGCAGCGAGCTACTGTTAGTGGCGTTGCGCACTTTTTCATCCACAACATAGTCCTCTGGAAAGGTGCACCAGCACAAAACATTAAAAATCGTGGTACAGCTTTCATAGCACAGATGATGCAAGACGTCATGATGCTTAGTGGAAGAGCTCATCGCCGAGCCTTTTCATACCGTCCTCAAACCAACGGTCTTACGGAGAGGTTAAATAAGACCATCGCTGACATGCTTTCCATGTATGTCGACTGCGAACACAAGAACTGGAATTATGCTTTGCCTTACGTAACATTTGCGTACAACACCCCTGTTCAACAAACTACAAGGTTCGCTGCTTTCCCTTTGCTGCACGGCCATGAGGCAACCACCATGCTGGACGCCATGCTCGTCCCCGAACAAAACGACCTTACCATTGACGCGGAGGGATTTACCCGGCTCGCAGACGCAGCTCGCAAGCTTGCACGCGAGCGAATCAATAATCAGCAATCCTTAGACCCCCAGAGGTAGAACGCTCGCCATTGCGAGGTTGTCTACCAATACGGTGATTCAGTTTAGATATGGACCCCGATCCACCAGAGCGGCCTGTCGGAAAAGTTACTGCGCCGCTACTTCAGCCCTTATAGAGTCATACGTCGCCTCAGCGAGGGGAACTACGAAGTTCTCTCTGAAAACACCAGTCGGCAATCCCGTCGTCTGTAGCCTACGGGGATTGCTCATGTTTCCAGAATGAAACCGTTCCACTCACGTTGACGAGGCCATTCTCACTTCCACTCGCCTTCATCACACTTATGTGACACTTACCTCTTTACCAACTTTATCTGTGTTGCCATGCATGTGCTTTGTATTTTTTCCCTCTCTTTCGAATTTGAAGCATCGAGACGATGCTTTCTGGAAGGGGGGTAATGCCACCAGCACAGCTGACTGTGTAGTGGGTTGGCTACTTCTGCAGAAGCTAAGGCCGAAGACGACGAAGGCGCACTCTGAGTAAAGGAGTCGGACGGGAACTGTCTGCTTCCATTTGATTAAAGTCAACAGTTTTCGTCATATATATGTATATATATATATATATATATATATATATATATATATATATATATATATATATATAAATAACAACGTGACTATATGTATGGGTGAGATAGAAAAATTTTTGCGGACACGTGCCGTATTCTGCATTTACTATTAACTCCTTAGATGTCAGCTCGTCAGTGCTAAATGATAAACTATCCACTGCCTTATACAAAAAGCCGACAGACCGATATCAGTATTTGCACTTCGGTAGTAACCACGTTAAGCATTGCACGACTACTATTTCTTATAGCCCGGCCATACGCTTCAAAAGGATCTGCTCTGAACAATCCGGGTTTCACAAAAATTATGTTGCCCTAAAGAACGCCTAGGTGAAACAAAATTATTCACCATAACTTATTGAAGCCATAAAACGCGCAGGTGTGCATGACCGCAGGACGCTTCTATCCACCGCAAAGAATCCGACTCACTCACCCCAGACAAATCTTGTCCTATTCCATTCAGCATCAGTCCTGCGTTTATCGGATGTACTAAAAAAGCCCCCAATATCATAATGCAGCGTGAGCGCCTCAAAGACATCTTCGCTAATACGCCGAAAGTAGTATACCGTAAGCCCAGAAATATTCGAGATATAGTATCATCATCATCAAAGAATGACTACCCTGAAGCCATCAGCAGCCGTCCATGCCGAAAACCACGATGTAAAATATGCCTCTACATCTGTACATTGCAGCATGGGACTAGTGCGGCTTCAAACCTTCACTGAAAAATCAAAGGCGATTTCAACGGCGACACTAAAAACGTAATGTAAATGCTTGAATGTACTCTGTGCAGAGAACAGTAGATTGGAGAAACGGAAGCACCTTTTAGGTAGCTCTTTTACAATCACTAATGCTACGCTAACACGTTGCCCAAACTGCCCATCTCAAAACACGTGCACCTACATGTGCAATCGTTTGATAAGACGTAAGTCACCTTGTTTGAATGGGGATTTCGTTCAACCTATGAAAAAGCCCGCGAATCCTTTCTTATCTATAAGTTTGATGCCGCGTCACCTGGTTTGAATGAAAGTGCAGGAAAATTGAGTTGCCTGTCTTCATAGCCCGTGACATCTTCCCTCGTTTCCCTTCTTTTTTACTAGTGTGTTACTATTTTTTTTGTTTTGGTCTAATTTATTTTATTTCTTCTATTGTTGTTGTTTCTTGACAGTTGTTTTGCTGGCCGCAGGCCAGCCCGATAAAGAGGTAAATTGAAAGTTTTGGCACTGTATTGTTCTTCACTGTCGCTACCACGTGACAATATAAATCATATTACAAAGTCACTTCTTTCTGAACAATGAATGACGCAACAGGTTGGAGCGCTTACGTAAACTGTTTAGGTTTACACATAAACAGTTTCCCTCTAAACTTGCATTACGGTATATCATAATCGTCGGTAGATTTCCACTCATACTCTAAAAATTTCTTCCTTGGCTTCTGACCAGTTTGTGCTTCCACTCCCTTCAAGTCCAAGCGCTTCGGGAGGGGGCGCGTTATTTATTTGTTCTGTATACGTGTACCTTACAGGCCTCAACAGAGACAATAAATAAGGGGGGTCAAATACAAAAGTCTGGTGAAAGCAAGTTAACGTTAAAAAAACTGTAACGGCAAGTACAGCAAGACAGAGGTTAGTACAAAATTACAAGATCTTGCGATTCTGAAGAAATGATATGAAGTACAGGGCCACACCTATGCATCATGGAACACAATTATTGAAATGCGCAAATACACATAGGCGAAATCTACGCAACACATATGCAAATTGTGTGAGTAATGTGAACAAACAGACATGCTGAGTGTTACCAATGAAGTGTTTTGAGGAGATATTTGGGAAAGGTGGCGTGATTTCGCTGCTGTATGATGGAGTCCGGAAGATCGTTCCAATAGCACATGATGCGTGGTAGTGACGAGAAGGTTCAAGCATGTACAGTGCCGTAAATGCGGGTATAGATCTCAGACTCTGCCCAGGCGGCGCTGCGGAAAAACCCGTCGCCAGCGCCCCCATCGCAGCCTTGGCGCTAACTGAGTAGTGCAAGGAAAACCATTCTATGGCAGAGCTGTCCGCAAGAGAAGGTGCATAGGCCACAATGGACCCCTCTCTTTCGTTTGTGTTGAGGCACGTGCAGTTTCCTAAAGAAATCAAGGACCTGGAAAGCTTCTGCCGCCCATTCACGCTTCGGAATGAAGCTCAGCAGGACGAAGTACGTGTAAAATATAAAATAAAGTCTCCAGTGTTATTTCGGCGTGCTGCAACTCGCAAGTACAGAGAGCATCAGGTTTATCTATAGGCATATCAGCATAAAAATCTAAGCATTTCAAATT
The DNA here is from genome assembly GCF_023375885.2 of Dermacentor andersoni. Taxonomy (NCBI): domain Eukaryota; kingdom Metazoa; phylum Arthropoda; class Arachnida; order Ixodida; family Ixodidae; genus Dermacentor; species Dermacentor andersoni. Next base: position 97,414,730 of record NC_092820.1, read on the forward strand.
GGTTAATATTGAATATGTCCTGAACACAAGACTTAAGTATCTCCTATATTTTTATGTATTTTGTATTAATGTTTTGTCTCGAGATTATTTACAGAGTGTAAATCCTTTCATAGCCTTTTCCAGGGCAGCAAACTGAAAACCTTTTCTAAGGCAGCAAACAGCGTGCGATCATAACGAAAGTAAGCTTCCTACAGTGCCTACGCTCTGCATCTTTCTTTCTCGCATGAGCTACAGCATCGCTCAGTACCTTAATTTGAACTTTTTCGCAGACGCTTCGAGCAACAAGCACGCACTAATAAATGTAAATAAACGCGACTTTTTCTTTTCTTTACACAGGTGCGTTACTTCGATATTACTCATCCAGAGCTCCTACAGCAAGATTATTGCTCACATTTGAAAAAGGCAGTCAAGCAGGCTCAGCACATTGCGAAGCGTGCTTGTTATTCTGCGCAGGACATACAAAATACCAAAAGCATAACTGACCTCGCGATACAACAGTGCTCTAGAACAGGATTTTGAACTCATAAACGAACCAACATGTATGCTTAAGCTGACCGGCCAAATCTCTCCGTTCCACTTGTTCAGTCAAGGGAAGGCTTGAATAATAAAAAAAAAGGTGGAGATATTGATGGCACATAAGCAGAATGGTTCGAACGTTGTTTTTTTCTGTTACCAACGAGGTGGCGGCTTCAGATTCTTGAGTTTTCGCTTGGTTACCACGGTCCTCCGTCAGGGCTACGCAACACAAATACAGAAGAACAAAATTGTCGCACTTTCTCATGCGAGTCGCTGTGTTGTGGGGAATGCAAGTAATCCGATCACCCAAAAGGTGGAACCGCCCGTATCCAGCGCTCTCGCCTTTCCTCTTCATACGATTGCGATAGAAATCGGTAAAACTGAACATTGTTATTCCGTCCTTCGCGTTAATGGCAATTTACAACACAACAGTAGCGTCGATTGCGGCGTTTCTTAGTAGCGCGCGGAGCTATCACGGTTGCCGTCGTTTTCGCCATCAGTCTGAAGAGTGAGCCATCAAGCGCTTCATGGCAGTTCGGCGGCGCGTCCGACTGGCGTAGAAATTCATAGCTTTCTGTCTGGGTGCTAAATGCACAAAACACTCGCAATATGGACCAAAATCTAAAATCGTTGTTTCGCAATCGCTAGCTGCATAGGCAACTTAGCAAGGGAGTTGGGCTTCGCACTACTCAATTACTGCCTCTTCGCAACGGCAGGTGGCGCTACGCGTCTTGCTAAACTCCAGAGTCTGACGTCGATAGCTGCAGTTATTATGTAGTCTATGCGATAAGTAGGGGGGGACGTTGTAATTGTGCTAGGGCTGACTTAGTGGCATGGCTGTATTTATGAAAGAGAGACAAAAGGGCAATGTCTGGACAGGCTTTTAGCGTGCGCAGTGAAGGCTCGAGCTTAAACTGGGTTGCACTCAACTGGTGATTTTAATTCTGCAAAATTAAAGGAGAAGCTCTGCTCTGCATCGCTTCTAACTTGTCTATAGTTATGAAGTATTTTTGATGAAGTAACCAGATGGATGAAGCGTATTGTTACTGCAGTCTGACGCATCTTATATTGGCTTGTAAACGTAGGTGAGAGGTACTGCTTTGTAGGTTGCGACGCAGAAACCCTAACGATCTGGAAGTACTCGAAGAAATAGTAGTGATATGATGAGCATCGAAACAATTTGGTGTGAGGTGGTCGCCTAGGTACTTATACTGTGTGGTTCTAGGCAATGTATTGGTAGTTGTAACAAAAGTGTGACCAAACTGATTTTCCGGTAAAAGCGATTGTGCAACAATTGAAAATGCTGAAAGTCTTTAACCATGCTTTACAGCAATTGCTAATTCGATCCGGGACACTTGGGAGCAGAAGGTTGTCGTCAGTAGTTTTTATTGAACGATAAACAATGCAATCGTCAGCAAATACGCTTATACAAGATGAGTTGTTATTTGGCATATCACTGACCTAGATAAAGAAGAGTAATAGACCCGTATCATCGAGGCCACTTCACCGGTGAACTACATCGTTGAGCCGCTCACAGTGTCACCAGACCTGCGTCGTCGTGGGCGAGAGACAGTACATGTCAATCGCCTGAAACCGTATTACGGCCCGCTCATCCTCTCCGCCCCCTGAGCTACGGACAGCCCTTGCAGTGCATTGATTTACTTGGCGTTCCAGAATGTTGTGAACGACACACACACACACACACACACACACACACACACACACACACACACACACATATATATATATATATATATATATATATATACATATATATATACATGGTTATTATGAATAATTATGTTACCCTATAAAATTTAGGTTTTTTGCTTACCATAAGCAACTGTATTAACACATAAAGCAATAACAGACAGCGAAAACCTTATCTTGGAAATGTTGGGAAATCTAGAAGGTGTTAAAATCTGTCTTAGCAAAAAACTGCCTTCGGAGGTTCGCGGTAATGGATGATCGTTATAAGCCTTGCATACTGAGCGTGAACAGGCATCACTACATTTGTACACCATTGCACCTGTAACGCCGTTTGCGGTGTTCTTTATTGCGACAGCATCCTCACATGCATGTTATCTGCCAACGTGCTGCACAAAAGCACTCGTATTGCCCTTTGTGTCTTGACACATAGGGGTCTCCTTAGAATTTCATGCGATGGGCCTCGAGCACAACACTGATCCTTGATATCACATATGATGATTCCACTCCTGATGAAACTGCCATTTTTGTTGTTTCACCATGTACGAAGTGCCATGCTGCTCTAAAGGTTTAGAAGATTGACTATGATATAGTAGATGTGCAATATAATAGCAGCCTATATGTATCCTCACATCTTCGGCAGTGCCACCTAATTAAATTAATTTTAGCCTGCTCAAAGTCATAATTATTGGTATTAAATATCAGCATTTAATTGTGCAAGCGTTTGTAACTGGGAATATATCTGCTGAGAAATATGACTGCGTTAGGTTGATAATTTGTCTATCTATGGCTCTATAAATATTCATTTGCCGCCGCTTCTGTAAGACTTCAGGTACCCGTATAATATCAGGACTTTGGAGCTGCAATATGGAGAAACAAGTTTTGAAGGTTTCTTTCTGGGCTGCTTTAATTACCAGCATTATGTGTGGAAGAGCTTCTGCTGCAAAAACAAGAAATCCTACCTACTTGAATATTGCACAGGTAATTTTATTTCGCGCAGTGTTGTGGATAAATGTGTCTATACTAATGTACCTAATTTTTGTACCTAATGTACCTTATTCATAACTCAGAAGCTGGAAAAGAATTCTGGTCATTGCCAGCGTGTTTCTTGGTTTGTATTTAATAGTATTGCATACTAAGGGGTAATTTACAATGGTGACGCAGCGTTTCATTAGTGTGGCAAGCAATGTTAGTGATCGGCAACAATATAACCCATTGCGCATTGGTACGCATTCACACTGTTATTCAAGACTCAAGAGGTGAAGTTCTACCAAAGTATTTTAGGTGGATTAGTTGACCAATAACCACATGCCGGGATACTTGTTTTGACACTACCCAGTTTTCTCACTTGAGACACATGAGCGTTTAATTTTTGCCCTGCAAACTGCTATTGCGCCAGAGATGCCATCATTTGCCTAATTTGAATGCTAGATGCTAAATCAGCGGGTGATTTGGTAGAATTTTTTCAATCTTATCTATGCGCAGCAGAGTCCAACGTAATTCTCGAACCCCTTACTTTAGTAGAGAACCGATCTAGGAACAGCACCTATTATTACTATGGGGGAATCAGAAAGTATTTGCCCTTAATTTTTTACTAGCCAGAAAGGTAGATAGAGGTAATTACAAACATATGTACTCTTCTACGCACCTTACACTAGTTTTACACTCAGTCACGACACCAGCTCAGACATCTGTCCCATCGCAGCTCTAAGTTCGAGGTGCCCTGTTGTAGAATTGGTCCTGCTGTCTGTGGAACTACCGTCGGACTGCAGTCTTGGATTCATCATTGCATGTGAATCACTGTCCAACCACCAATTTTTTCTGTGGACTAAAAACGTAGAAATCGCTAGGAGTGAGGTCCGCAGTGTATAATGATTGGTCCAGACATGCCCAGTCAAATGACAGGAGCTTGTCGGCTGTTCTTATTGCCACATGTTGCCTCTCATTGTCGTTGTCCGCATCGAAAATCCCAGTGTCGAACAATAACTACTAGCAATGTTGGTTGCACCTTATGGCATGAAACAGTGCAGGATCGGTCCTCCGCGATCGCAGAAGACCGCTAACATCACTTTCGCAACAGATGACAGTCAAAGATTTTTTTGTCAGATGCGAACACGGATATTTCCACACCATCCCCAGCTCTTTCGATTCCGGCGTGAAATGCAGGTAACAATGTGGTCCAGGAAACTTTCACCGTCCTCTGCGTACCGTTGCAAAGGTTTCAGTGAAGCGATAGTTATCTTGCCTTTCATCATGACATCCAACTTCTGAGACATCGCCAACATGAAACTATCCGATACCCTAAGGACCCGTGAACGATGGCGTAAGCACTCCGAGACGAAATACCAAGCTCCTGTGAAATGTCCTTCAGGTGTCCACGTGGATCCGCTGTTACCATTGCATCCATGAGGGAAGTGTCAGACAGCGACGCCTGCGGCATGTTCAACGCTCACTGTCATGCAAGTCTTCGGGGCCTTTTGCAAGCTCAAAGTAGCACCACCTCACACTTCTGAAAGTGAGACACATTTACTCATAAGATGGCTGCATTTGCACGGAAAATTTGATGGGCATTTGTTTCCCGCTACGCAGACAACGAATCACACTTCATTACTCGTACAACATGAACATGTGATGTACAACCGCCATCTTTGACAACTGACAGCCGGGCCGGGCCGCGGAGGTACTGGCAGATGCGGCTAGGCTGCTCCAAGGAACGTGCGCGCCTGGGAATGGATACGTTGCCTTTGCAGTTACAGCCGTAATTAGGCTAAAAAAAAAAACTGGGCATGGACTTTGTGATTAGCCCTCGTACTTTGGTTTTATGGATTCCTGGCGAAATATATAGCCAATAAAAACATCAGTTACAAACGAACTGGACAATACTGTAAATCAGTGACTTGATAGAATCTGACTTGATAGAACCGGGGACCTAAAATGGGCAACTGGCTAATGAGCCCGCTTATGCGAATATATAAAATAAATACTACAGGAGTCGATATTCTCGCTTTGTGATGCGCGAGCGGAACGCTGGGAATAGAAAACAAGAATAGAAAAAATAGTTTGGTAAGTTCATTGTATGGCGACAGGCGCTACAGGGAGAAGGCGTGATGCGGTCAAATGGGGAGAATTGGCATCGCAGAAGTCTATTGTTTGGTAATAACAAGAGCATCAAGTCGACAATGAATTCAAAGGATATATCGGGAAACAACTGTTTATTGCTATTATTTAAGATGTAGAAATGACGATATAAAAGCAACTAAAAGCAACGAAGTAAGAATTCGCTTATCGTTCCAACTAGTGACGTACGGATGCCGTTGTAGCGACCGTCCGTCACTATATGTTGACCCCCGCTTCTAGGAAATTCAGTTACATCGTCTAGCCTCCAAGTATGGGTCATTGCCCTCTGCTATTTATTCGAGGTGATGTGGCTGCCGGAAAGGGGTGCCCCCGCGCCCACTCCGCAAGCTTGATTTTACTCTGGAATAAAGCCAGTTGACTATCTGTTCTCAACCTACAAAATGGTGTATTATTGCCTCCTCAAAACCGAGCTCTCAATAAATCATGACCCTGGACAATTACGTTTATTTTTGGAACACTGCCATGGAACACTGCCACTACTTACCCTACTGGCAGAAAAGACGCTACGATGACGTCTCGTGTCATCGCCGCAGAGCTTAAGCTTCCCACCTATTGGCACAACAATCCCCGAGTTTGGTTTATGCAAAGGAAGGCCCGGTTTCAACTCTGATGCATTACCTCAGAGAGAGCAAGGTACCTGCACGTAGTCATCCCGCTACCCTCCGACATCGCCGATGCCGTAGACTACTTGCTGAGAGGTACGCCTACGGCCACAGCATAAGACGACTTAAAACACACGGTCCTCCAGCGTTTGGAGCCGTCGCAACAGAGTAGGCTTCAACAGCTCCTCTCCGAGGAACTCGGCGACCGACGGCCATCACAATTCCTGCACCGACTGCGTAAGTTGCTGGGTGGCCACTACGAAAACGAGAGCCAGCTTCCAATTTCGAGCGAGCTGTTCTTGGGGCGCCTCCCACAGTCCGCACGGATGGTGCTGGCAGGTTGCGACGAGGCGATTCTCCATCGGCTAGCTGCACTCCCTGACCACATATGCGACTGCTTGTCTGTGCCACAGCTACCTATCGCCACTGCGGGAGTCACAGAGCCAGTAGACCTACTCTCGCGACTAAAGCAAACAGTCAACCGCCTTACAAGTGCACTCGAGAACATGACAACGAGTGGCAACACTGGTGACCAACTTCGGCACCACCATTTTATTTGCCTGCACAGTGTCGCAGTGCACTTAGAGACTCGCCGCGGCAGTTGTGCTAGTATCGCCGTCACTTTCGCGAACAAGAAAGTTGCTACACCCAGCCCTGTTAGTGGACGCGAAACAAGCCGGGCAATCGCCAACGACAGCATTCGACGTCGGCCTTCACACAAGATGCCTATTCTTCGCAGTCGACGGCATCACCAGTACCCGGCTCCTCATCGACACTAGAGCAAATCTGTCCATAGTTCCCGCCACGGCCGCAAATCGCCAACTCGGCAAGTCCACACCCACACTGCACGCAGTAAATATAACTGCCGTCGTGTCATATGTGCTCCGGTCAATAACGCTATACATCGGAGTCCGGTGCTTGAACAGATGGTTGTTTGTGATTGCCGACGTCAATTTTGTCATATTGGGAGCGGACTTCCTCAGCCACTTCAACCTCGATGCGAGTGTTCGTGATCGGCGCCTAAAGGATAACGTCACATCTCTCGATGTACTTGGCCTGCAGTCTAACCTCACCTCACCTGGCATCCTACGTTTCAGCTAGTCTCAGCGTACGACAAAATATATGCTGAGTTCCCGCAACGAACCAAGCCGCGAAACGATGCGCTGCCGCTGGAACACAAAGGGACGCATCATATCTCCACCGCAGGCCCACCTGTCACCGCGAGACCGTGGAGGCGTTCTGGACGGAGGTTGGAATTCGCCCGCTGTTAGTTCGAACACATGCGTCAGCTCGGTGCTATTCGTGCTTCCTCCAACCACTGATTTTTTTTTATCCGTCTGGTTCCAAAGTGGTGACTGGTGGCCTTAGTGATTACGAAGCTTTCAAAGCCGCCGCTAGTCCGGACCAATATCCCCTTCCCATTTTTCGGTGCTTGTCTTGCAGGAACCAAAATATACAGCAAGATTGATTTGATGGTTTCGTACCACCGAATTCCTGCCGAAGCCAGCGATATTCCGGAGATGACAATCACTACTCCATCTGGCCTATTTTGTTTTATCAGTATGCCTTGCGGTTTGAATAATGCGACTCAAACTTTTCAGAGGTAGTTGTGCAAGGTTACGCGAGGACTGCGGTTCATTTTTGTTTACGTTGACGACATCCTCGTTACAAGCCCCACGGACAACGAGCACAAAGAGCACCTTCGTCTTCTATTAGAGCGACTGGATGAACAAGGCCTAGTCCTAATGCTCCAGAAATGCATTTTCGGAGTTGAACCTCCGGATTTCCTCTGCCATCGCATTTCACCCCCAAGGATCAAGCCACTGGAATCACGGGTGTGCGCATTCGAGGAATTCCAAGGTCCAATCTCCTTCGGGAAGTTGCACAAGTTTCTGGGAGTCATACATTTTTACAGGCGCTTCATACCATCCTGTGCAGAAGTGTTTCAGCCGCTTACTGACCTGCTGCGTCGTGACTCCATGAAACTGCCTACCTTCCACTGGCCCTCTGAGCACTAACAGCCTATCAAGGAATACAGAACGCGGTTGACGATTGCGGTGCTGCTGATTCATCCACTGCCAGACACCCCAACTCGCGTTATGGTAGACACGTCCACCACTGAAGTGCGTACAGTACTACAGCGGCCCGATTGCGCACACTTCTTGCACAGGCTTGTCAAACCACCTCAAACCCACGGAAGCTCGCTACAGCACCTTCTGGAGGAAGATGTTTGCCATGGATTGGGCTGTCAAACATTGCCGTTCTTTTCATGGGGGCTATAGCTTTTACACTCTGACCTACCACGAGCCGTTAACCTTCATTTTCAAGAACAACAGGTCATCGTACTCAGAAGGTGAGCCTCGGCAACTTTCCTTTATCTCCGAATTTTCTATAGACATCCGCCACATCTCAAGGACACAGAATCAGGCAGCCGACGCACTGTCGCGGACTGGCGCAGTGCCTGCTGGCACTGTGGATTTCCACGATGTAGCCCCCGCCCAGCAAAACGACCTCGAGCTGCGCCAATTGAGGGGACAAGACTCATCGATCCAGCTTGCTAAGGTGCCATTTAACCAGAGAACATTGGTCACGTGCGACACATCGCAAGCAGCTCCTTGTCCATTCCTGGACCATCAGTTTAGACGGCCAGTGTTCTATTCACTGCATGGGCTAAGCAATCCAGGCATCAGAGCAACAGAGAAGCTTACCACGGGTCGCTTAGTTTGGCCAGGGATCGACAAAGACGTTCGAAGCCGGGCAAGAAGATCCCAAGCCAATCAAGCACACGCGTTCAGCGGTGCAGCCGTTTCGACCGCCATAAAGCCATTTCGAACATGTGCAATTAGACTTAGTTTGGGCCATTCCGCCTTTAGAAGGCTTCAGGTACAGCCTCGCGCTTGTATACCGCTTCCCAAGGCGGCCTGAGGTGACGCCTCTATAAGATATCATGGCCGAAACAGCATTTGTTGCTACGTGGGTGCCGCAGTACGGTTGTCCTTTCCGAATAACTACTGACTGAAACCGACAACTCAGAACCTCGGTTTTTTCTGCTCTGTGGAGACTGCTGGTCATGCATCTTCATAACACCACGGCTTAGCACCCACAGAGCAAGGGCATGGCCGAGTGTCTCCACCAAAACTGAGGGCGCTATTGACCGCCACGCTCGACAGAAAGCAATGGGTAGATAGGCTACCTTTAGTACTACTTATGCTGCGAATAAGAATCAAGGATGACTTCTGAGTCAGCGCAGCCGCGATGCTTAATGGGTCAGCAATCCGCGTTACAGGCCAGTTTTTCGCCACCCACCAAGGCACTCGGCGAGTGGCCGCGCAGCAGTTAGTGGGCCTACATTCATGGCTCGACCCGCTTCAACCTACACTTCCACGTATCGCCCGCGGGCAATCAGTATTTAGTTTCCTGACAGTGGGTACAACCACGCACGTCTTTCTCCTCACTCTAACTAGTCACCATGGAGTGATACTTATGAAGGCCTCTTGGGGTGGTTTCGCGTTCAGGGAAAACCTTCAAGATTGACGTACGCGGAAAAGAAGAGGCAGTGTCGGTGCGACCGCGTGAAAGTAGCCTATCTAGAACATTAGCTTTTCATTCCTTCCGCCATTTACGCGAAAGCCTCGGGCATACTAGGGAGAGAGCCCATGTAGTGCCCGTTCGTCACTAAAAGTTGTCGCTCGCTTTTGCAAAATTCAGTTACCTCGCCTGGCCTCGCCTGCTCTTTCTTGGAAGTGAGGTGGCTGCTCGACTGGCGCGCCACTACTGACACTAGGCAAACCTGCTTTTACTGCAGAATTGGAAGCCTCCGCTCAGCCGAGCTCTCAACACTGCCGTGCTATTTTGATAGTTCGCAATACATTTTGCAGAGCAGTTTCCAGAGCTGCAGGTAAATACTTCCTACTGTAATTTTGTAATCTGTGGATACCGTTCAAAATATTTGGATGACATCGGACAGATTCATAAATGCATGGCGTGGTTAATTATTTGACTATTTTTGTGTACTGCCATCTTACAAAAAATTAATGTGGCATATTCTGCACTAGTCTTGTTACATTCATCGGTAAATCAGCACTGAAAAACAAGAAGGTTACAATTTATCTCTGCTGTAGGAATCTAGGAAGAGAGGCCTCGGTCTTAAATCTGCTTTCCTAAAATCATGTTTATTCCTCCTCCTAGTAATAAAATCTGGACTCCGTTTGGCAAAGTGAGGGACTTTGCTCTGCGGCCAACTAGGCGTACAAACCAACTAGATACACGTCTAAGAAAATTTTTCCTTCCAGAACTCCTGGATGACAATATTAATATTTTAGGTTGAATTACATGCGTTTTTCAGAGGCTTACAGCAATTTCAATTTTCAGGCAAATTTCACTGTGCGAACGAACTAATCTGTAAAGCACTTTTCAGGATCAGTGGTGGTATTGTAATGTCCCGAAAAGTGCATAGCTGCATGACGCAATTTTTTGGCTGCAGTACTTTCCAGGGCCAACTTTTTGGTATTCCCGCTCTTTGAAGAACAAATAGGTTTTGGTGATGCAGAAGTATGTTTTGTTTGCCCGATCTTAGATATTTGTTGAGTATATCTATAAAGTAAGTAAATTATTTTCTCAATGTCTTGTACACAACTAAGTCACTGTCGCAATTTGGTTATCTTGTACTACGCTGAATTGGCATTGCCGAATGCTTGGTAAGCTCTTTTAGGAACATTGAGTGTATACATGTCATCATCATCATCATCTGCCTGGTTATGCCCACTTAAGGGCAAAGGCCTCTCCCATACTTCTCCAACTACCCCGGTAATGTACTAACTGTGGCCATGTTGTCCCTGCAAACTTCTTAATCTCATCCGCCCACCTAACTTTCTGCCGCCCTCTGCTACGCTTTCCTTCCCTTGGAATCCATTCCGTAACTCTTAATGACCATCGGTTACCTTCCCTCCTCATTACGTGTCCTGCCCATGCCCATTTCTTTTTCTTGATTTCAACTAAGATATCATTAACTCGCGTTTGTTCCCTCACCCAATCTGCTCTTTTCTTATCCCTTAACGTTACACCTATCATTTTTTTCTTTCCATAGCTCGTTGCGTCGTCCTCAATTTAAGTAGAACCCTTTTCGTAAGCCTCCAGGTTTCTGCCCCGTACGTGAGTACTGGTAAGACACAGCTGTTATAAACTTTTCTCTTGAGGGATGATGGCAACCTGCTGTTCATAATCTGAGACATACATGTCTCCTGTCCCAAACACGGTTGCCAGACAATGTCGAGCAGAAGGGCAGGAAAATCCTAAGATTCAAATTCCTTTACAATATATATAAAAGTAAAACTGGTATCGACAAAACACTGTTCATCAAGGAGCCGCATTACGTTTCATCTAGGCGAGACCACGCTAACAAAATTAGAGCTTATCAGTGCCGTACCAATGTGTTTAAGTATTCATTTTTTCCTAACACGATTAGCGATTGGAATGAGCTCCCTAATGAAGTGATGGCAGCTTCTAGTTTTGAAAATGCTATTGAGAGTCATATTCTTTGATTGTTCTGTTATTCATCTTTGCACATACGCTACTTTTTTTTTCTGTTTTGTTAGTTAGTTACTTTGTCACTCACTTTGTTTTGTACTTTGTTAGTTTCTATTCCGCTTTTGCGAATTTCAGTGCTTAAACTATGTTCTATTTACTGATGTATTCTTTTGATGTTGCTGAATATGTTTCCATTGTGACCACCTGTATTTTAACCCCCCTACGATAATGCCGTGCAGGCGATGTAGGTATACCGAATAAATAAATAAATAAATAAATAAATAAATACCCGATGCGTATTTCGTAGCATTTTCCGACCTTCGTCTGCCTCTCCCGCAACCCGGCGAGCATTTATTCACTATTTAGTCCGACTCCGCGTGCGTCACTAACATGAGCATATTAGACCCAACCTCATGACAAGTGTATTTCGAGTGAATGCCATTGGACAATGAAGGCACTAAAGAGGTAGTAAGTAATGAGGTAATAAACAAACAGTAAACGTTCTCCAGACCTTCGTATTTCCGTTGGACAGTCACGAAAACTGGCAATTCCAGTTCAATAGTATGAATGCCATAAGGAAAAACGATGTCTGGCGAGCTCTAAATGTCTGAGGCAAACAATGCCGTGGCATGGTAGCTGTAGCACTACGCTACTAAACAGGACATTACGGGTTTGATTCAGCCTCCTGGTGGCCGCATTGTCGCAGAGGCCAAATGCGAAACTGCTCGTGTCCAACTTAGGGTAAAGGAAATGTACAGTGCAAACGACAAATATTACCAACTAGCCCAAGCAAACACCCTTGTTCATCCTTGGGTGCTCGTTGAAGAAACGTTCTTCAAAGTTATTCGTCTTGCCTACTGTGTCTACTTGCCTACTGTGCCTAATGTGTCTTGTAGACTCCTAATCGTAACTACATCTAAATATTTAAAATTTATATTTATAACTAATGGCATTCTTTCCATACTTCAGCCATTTGGAACCTATCTATCTATCTATCTATCTATCTATCTATCTATCTATCTATCTATCTATCTATCTATCTGTCTGTCTGTCTGTCTGTCTGTCTGTCTGTCTGTCTGTCTGTCTGTCTGTCTGTCTGTCTGTCGTCTGTCTGTCTGTCTGTCTGTCTGTCTGTCTGTCTGTCTATCTATCTATCTATCTATCTATCTATCTATCTATCTATCTATCTATCTATCTATCTATCTATCTATCTATCTATCTATCTATCTATCTATCTATCTATCTATCTATCTATTTCACTATCCACGCTTACGCCAACCCAGCAGCACATGCTGTCAACCCACTTGAGCCGCTAGGTCTATGCTCGCAGTCGTGGTGCAGTCATGCTCGTTCCATTGTCATTATTCTAGTGTCATGATCCTCGTCATCACGTGGTCATCATGTTTTCTTCTCTTAGATAGTGGCCCAAGTTCTGAATAGATTCGGCGACAAAGTACGGGCTCATGGTCGTGACGGCGACATGGTCCTTCCATCACCATCGCTCCAGCTTTGTCATCTGACTCTCTTCATGCCATTGTTATGCGCCATGGTCGTCACACAGAAATTGTCACAGTGTCGTATCACTGAGATCACTTCCGTAGCTCCATTCAATTGTCACGACATCGTCGTGATAGCATTTCTTCATTCCACTGACATCAATATTTCTTCGTCATTGCATTGTAATAATACTGTCGTGAATAAATGGCGATTATTTTAACCTTGTTATGTCGGCCTTGTCACATTGTTGATATCATGCCTCAACTGTCAGACAGTCGTCATAATGCCATCGCTGTTGTGTCATGATCGTCGCTATTGCTTCGCCATCCAAATCTCATGAAGTCATCGTCACGCGATCGTCGTCATGCAGGTTTCATGATTCCATCATTGTCGCAGAATGGTCATTATATCTAGTCGTTATCTCATTTTCCTAATTCCGTTGTTGTATCATCGCCTTAACTAAATCTTCGTCATGCATTTGTTTCATGATTACATTTTGAACCTCTTGCGGTCTCGTTCCATCGTCATCAGTGCAAATTGGATATCCAACTCTCACATGTCATTGTCGTCACTTGTTGTTGCACCATCGTCATTACTTCAGTAGTCATATGCCATTAGGGTTAAGCCTGTCGTCGCCATTCCTTATTCACTACTCTATCAAATTTGTGCTACCGGGAATCAATCGTGATAACGATACCGTTGTCCTGCCGTTGCTATCACGGCGTGGTCGTCACAAAAACGGTATCATGCATTCTATGTCATAACATTGTCATCATGCTCTTGGTCGTGCCATCGTCATCATTACCACTTCTTCATCTGGTTTCGCTGTGCCATCGCTCTCTTTCCATCATCGTCAGTCCAGATGTGCCATCCGACTATTGTCATGTCATCAGCTTCGCGACATCGTCTGCGTAAACGTTTGATGATAGAGTATTCCTCGCATCATTGCCATAATAATGTCACAGCACTGCGTGACTGAGCGAAAGAAAGGAGTGGCCAAGCATGCGCCTGGATAAACCGTAGCACTAACCCGTACGAGGGTGAGAAATGCTCACAGGTACACAAGATGTAGTCTGAGAAAGAAAACGTGTCTCTTACAAAAGGGAGAGAACGTTCGGGGCACCACTGCTGTTAGTTTTCATTAAAGTTCGCGCGTCGCGGCGATGAGAAATCGCGCCAGTGCCACAATCCAAAGTTGCCCCCAAACTAAGATAATAAATCAATTCCTAAAAGTGTCGTGCGTCGCACGTGCGGCTGCTGTAAACGCACTCCGAAATGCATTTTTCCCTGCCGTAATCAAAAGAGAACCAACCCCAAGCGGGCGTAACATTTTCTCGACAACTCCGAGAAAGGTAACGTTTCGAAGCTAAGAAAATATAACTTTCTCTAGTATGATTCTTAAAAGGCAGCCTTATATCAGAACTTCCAGTCCCAGCATCGAATAAAGCAAAACAACTCACGTTGTCCACCGGAACACACTTTGATGTTAAACATTATTGCAGAAGGGGTTCTTGACGAAGAAGAATGTATTGCGGCCTCACACCCGTCAGTCGCACTATCTAGTTTCTCTGCGGCGACGTTGGCAACGACCGATCACGAGGTGATGCGGAGAGCCATTGTCGTGTCATTAGTGGTGTAAAGATGCGCTCATACACAAGGAGATTCACTGCGGCTTGCCCGTCCCTGCAGGAGCTGTTTGAAGGAACTGGGATACAACGACGGCACGTCAGCGGACACACACGTACAGACATTAAACGGTGAACTACGTTGCTAGTGGTGGTGGCAATACCTAGCAATGTCTCCAAGTACACCACTCGGTCTCATTTTCTTGTCATGCTACCGTCTTCACGCATTCGTAGCAAAATAGGGGTCGAGATCCCATCGCGGTCGTTTCATCGTAATTATTGCAACTTTGACATCAGACACTCGTCATGCTGTCGTCGCATATCACTTTCATGCCATCGTCACTTCATCGTCACAGAGGCTTCCTGATACAGTTGTTGTCATGCGTTCGTTGTTATACCATCGTTAGAATCCCATAGCGGTAGTTCCACCGTCGTCATCATGTGTTCGACATGGGACTATTTTCATGTCGTTATCGTCATACCATTGTCATAATATCATCGTCGTCACACTCTCTTTTCCCATTCGTCATCCCTTCAGCGTTCTTATCCCGTGGTCTTCACGTTGTCGGCATACTACTTTTCTCGATAAATTGATCTAATTTCTTTTTCATCGTTCTAGCGTGGCTATGTTGTTACGTTGAATCCTGAATATGCCGCCATAGTAATGACATCGTGAGCGTTGCGTGTTCGCGACATATGCGCTATCATGCATACTTTGTCATAACGTCGCCGTTATCCCCTAATGGTCCTCTCATCGTCGTCAGTCATCCTTCTTCGTCAGATTGTCGTTATACCACCGTCATCACGAGACTCATCGTCTCATTTTCTTCATGTCGTCATCGTCATGTTGTTTGCGTTTCTGTATCGTCTTAAATTAGGAATCTACATATCATTGTCGTCATGTCGTCGTCAGTGTACGCCTTTGTCGTTTCACGAATCTCATTCATCATTTCATTCTCTCTGCGTCAGAACCATATAGTCATCCCTATGCCTGCATGATGATGGGCGACATGGGTAAGCTAGTGGCATAGTCATCGTAAAATGCGTTGTGTCGTTATTTTTTATCGACTATATTCATTGCACATTTGACGAAATGTGCATAAGCTCTTGATAATAAGCTGGGGAAGGCGATTCATTAGTGAGCCTTTGTAAACGTATGACAGGCATTTCTCTAGGATTTCTTTGAGGATATAGACGATATACTCATCGATAAACATAACCTGGATCATCCCAACAAAGCAGAACGCGTTTCAACTATGCTTAAGAATAACAGCTTCATCGATTTATTACCAGCACATAAAATTACCAATTTTTTAAATGTTAGATGTATTGGGCAAGAGACATTCAGAATAAACATCATCAATGAAAAGAAAGCGATATTTTACGAAGTTTTATATAAACTGGAGGAAAACACAGCAGCCAACTGGAAGTTGGAATCCGCGCAAGCCACCTAGGGCTTCGCTATCGATTCTACAGACAGCTCAAGTCCTACATGACCCCAAAGTTGATGTGTCATGTCCCCGCAGGAATGTCTGCAAGAGCAAGCGTTTGGCGTGTTGCAACACCACAGACACCAGCACACAAGGGTTGGAACCTCCAGCGCATATCCGCGTGCTGCTTAGCCGTGCCCGGGGATAAAGAGTTATTTGGGGTTGACCCGATGGCAGAAGTTTGTTGCTTCATGGGTCACCGGTCGAGGCAACACAATTCGTTGAACTCTGCTTCCTGTATATGGTACCGCCGGATTGACGCATCTGGGGGAACTCGGTAGTTGCCCATCTCCTCTCCCTCTCGTCTCTCTCCCACCTTCCTCTTTCTCCAGCCTTTGAAATATTTCCTGTCTTCTCCACGCTTTCTTTACCATTGAATTTCCGAGGAAGCAAGCTGAAACCTGGTGGATATTATCCAACATTGGGTATGCTATATTGGGTTATAGTAGTTATGTACAGCTTGCGTTTGCGACTCCACCGGGCCTCGTAGAACCATCGTGTTGGGCAGGTTGGTGTACGGCTGGCGTCCCCACCGAAGTGAGCACATGTTTTTGTTAACGTATGTGTGGATAATGTGGTTTCATTTGTTACTGCTGCCAACGGGAGTGGCGATAGGCTGTATACACCAGATACATGGGTCGGCAACCCAGCACCGAATTCCTTGGCGGAATAAGGCGTGTAGAAATACGCTGAAAAACCAAAATAATGTCAATAAAGTTTGGTGCGCACATAGTTCCAGCTTATCAGAACCATCATATTGCGGAAAGCAATTTTAGCAATATTGAGTTCAATATTCCCGAAATAAACAATGCTGGAAATACCTTGACATTTCAATTCTAATCTCCCTTCTCATGATACACTGCATCAAACCAGCTGACTATACATATATGTAGTACGTGGCTTGCTTTATTATATTCAGGGGAATCTTTGTGGTTATAGTATCACAAAGAACATACCCTGCAACAATAGTGACACCTAATGACACTACCACTCGCTCTATTTTGTTTTGACAGTGGTCAAGTTTTTTTTTTTCGATTGCAGTTCTACAATAAGCAGGAAGCATTATGGACACTTCAGTCGCAAACGACAACTGGGCAAAGAGGCGTTGCATGTTTGATGTATAAGATCAGTGATGCCTCTAAAAAATCGTTCAACTTTGAGCAGATCTTTTATAAGAATGGCCAAAGGTGAGGTTAGAAAACCTAATCTTGATTATGGGTCACTAAGTTTAATTTGTTCATACAAATTAGAACTGAATGGAGCATGGAAGCAAGATTTCTGAAATCGCCGGATGGTACGAAGAGAGGTATTTACGATATACTGAGTATTACGCCGCCTGCAGGTGAGTATTTACAAAAGTCATTGTGCTCATTGACTGAAATCTAGGAAGATGTCCGTCATTTCGGAGGAAAGCTTTTTTTAAGTTGCATAGCAAATAATTTGTTTCGGCTAGAATAACATGGTCATAATTGCACTGCTTAGATCGAGCCAATATTTTGGTCATTTGAATCAAGCATACAGAGCCACTAATCCTTTTCAACAGCCTTTCAACAGATACGTATAACAAAAAGTCCGAAGAACACTAATGTTTACTGCAAGATGAAGGCTTGAAGTGATGAGCAGTGGTGGAACGTTTCGAGAATGAAGGAATGTGGGGTGTGTAATGGCGCAAGGGCCAGGTATGGCGAAAGAGCGCCGTGCTAGTGTCAATGAGTTCACAGTGGACTGATGAGTTCTTTGAAGTTGTTGTGACATAGCTTTAAAGGAACCTAAAATAGTTGCTGTAAATTGCATAAAATCTACGTGTATTAAGTCTCCCGAGCGCCACCGCCATTGGGCCCCATTAAGGACAGAATTAAGTTTCATCTCTCTGCAACAAATGTTATCGCACAGCGCAGGGCGCGCTTGCAGGTATCGCAAGTTTCTCGAAAGATATCGATTGTCCTATCCGCTGTCTGTTGTCCCCGAACTTTGTGTAATCTGATATCCTCGCGTGACGCGAATTATGTACAACTTTCTTGAAGGCACGCGGGTCCCAGCGATTAGTCTGAAACCTTCAATGACTGATGTATAAAAGCCGATGCGCTTGTCCCTCTGATCATATTTTCAACGATCGCCGAGTGTGTTCGCCGCTATCGTTGTTCGTCGAGTGTAGCCTGCTTTTGAGGCACAAGTTCGCCCAATGAAACGCTAGTTTTTTTAAATCACAGCTTTGTTGCCTTTTTAACCGTAACTACTACACTCTAAAAATTTTAACACCCTTAAGGGTGTAAATGAGTTGTCCCATGGGTGACACCCTTTTGGGTGTATTGCTACACCCCAAGCAAAGCGGTGCAAATTAACACCCCACAAAAGAAGGGGTGTTAATATGACGTCACCTTGCCTATGGGTGTAAAACAAACAACACCCTTTCTATATGGGGTGTAACACAGACACCACCCTTTCAATATGGGTGTAGCATGGACAATACCCTTCCAAAAGGGTGTTATCCCTGCAAGTATTTTAGCGTTCACTACAGCCATGTAGTTAATGGGCAGACTAGCTGTTGTGAATGCTGCCTAGCCTTAGCTATGGTACTACCTTGTTCAGTATGAGCCAGAATCTGTGAGGCGTCGTCATACTGCGCTTCTGGTCCGTCATGTGGTAGCATAACGTGCGACCCTATCAGGCAAAAAATTTCAGTTTCATGATCACAGCAATGCACACACCCTATGCTTTTCGTAATCTTCCTCTGCAGTGATAGTACACTGCCAGCAGGATGCAGAGCGCAATAACAACGCGCGCTGCACTAAGGACACAGGATCTCCCGCACGTTGGTGCACCAGTACTTATCACTCCGTGGAAACAGCACACAGCCAAAAGCATGGTTAAGCATGGTTAGAAAAATTAAAAACCTCCACTTTTCTTGGTCAAAAATTTTCGCAACACCAGCTCGACCAGGAGGGAAAGACACCACAGCTCGTTGTTGTAGCTCATATTGAATGCAATAGGGCGCACGCAATGCATGGATTGGCAGACGTTTGCCTGTCAAGCAGTTGTTTGCCGTTTTAAGCACATATTTTATACCTCTATTCATCAAAGTTGTCATTTATCTCCACGGGATGCTTCTACTAGTACTTTCACATATGTGACTTAAAGGTAGCACTGAAAGCCAAAGAACAAAGTGCAACAAAGCGCTTCCACTTAGAATAATGTTTCAGCATTTACGAACAAAACAGCATGTGTAGCTGTGCATGCTGTTCAATATATAAGCATGCACTATTTCCTGAAATATATGTATGCTCCACTTACTGCCAGTGACCTGCTTATACCCAATAATTTAGTTTATTTTTCACCATGTGCTTGCATTAAATATCCCACAGGCATTGTAAGTTAAGCTACCAGAATAACAATCAGCTGATCTAAGGTTACCTAATTGAACAAAATCATTGTAAAATCTGTGACGAAATGTCAGAAGTATTTATTATTTCATTAAAGGGAAATGGTAACATAATAATGTTTGCACATTTTAAAATTAAAAAGGACGAGAAGGAGTAAAACCATACCAATACAAAGACATAAGCACCGAATAATGGCACAGGCTTACTCAATTAAATTTTAAGCAGAACAGCTTTTTTTAAATAACCTCACTACGAACTATCACGTTTTCCTTCGAAAAGCACTGCATCTTATTATAAAGTACAAAAATAACCGGTCACATAAGTAAGAACAAATCTGAGTGTGTCTATGTTAACACAAGGATAGAAAGTTGGGCGAGTTGGTACAGTAACATGATCTTGGATTGTAGCGCGAAGTGACACGGACACAGACTAGAAGCAGACAGGATGAGCGCTAACTCTCAACTAAATTTTTATTGAAACGAACATATATATATATATATAGGTGACTGCGAAAAACCGCAGCATAAGAACATGACTAGGTATGAAGACATCAGTTAAACATATCAGGAAGTAAGGAAGTAAAAAAAGGAAACATCAAAAAGACTACTTCAGTTTAACACACGTGTTGTGAATATACTGAAATTCGCATCCTAACAGAGACAAAGATGCATGGCTAACGCAAGTCTCTCCTAATCTTTTAATGTAGAATGCCTCTCTATCTATTTGTTGTGAAAAACTTTGTTTCATATTGTGTGGACATGATTAGTAATGGCAAACTTAAGAGCTGAATAAGCTAGTCATGTCGACACGATATGAAACAGTTTTTCACAACAAATAGATAGGCTCGAGAAGGCTAGTTATCCTGTGCATTTATTATCACTAACCTGCGAAAAGCTTTTAAAATGGGTAAAAGGCCAGGCTAAGAAACAAGAAAAACAGAAAAAAAGAAGTTTGCTGTGGTGCCCTATGTACATAGATTATCCCATGGTTTATGGAACGTGGCCAATAGATATGACTTGAATGAAGTTTTCTTGGCCCCAAGTTGTCTATCATGTGCCTATGATAAATAGGAAACTTGAACAGGGTGGCTAAACAGAAAAGATGATTGCGGCGTTAGACATGTGTCCCTTTTTGTGCCTTGTAACACTGGTATACTTTATCAGATTCCTCTCAAGTGCGCGAAGACTTACATTGTACAGAGCAGCAGGTGCATTAATATTAGACTAAAAGAACACATTCACTTTACAATCCTAACGCTTCGCATCTAGCGTCACATTGTTTCAATTGCGGTTGTAAACCTTTGTTTGAAGACACAAAAATTCTTTCGAGACACAAATGTCAAACCACACGGGAAATAATCGAGGCATTCCACATTAAAAGATTAGGAGAGACTTGCGTTAGCCATGCATCTTTGTCTGTTAGAATGCGAATTTCAGTATCTTCACAACACGTGTGTTAATCTGAAGTAGTGTCTTTTTGTTGTTTCCTTTTTTGACTTCCCTACTTCCTGAAATGTTTAACTGATGTCTTCATACCTTGTCATGTTGTTATGCTGCGTTTTTTTGCAATCACCTATATATATATATATATATATATATATATATATATATATATATATATATATATATATATATATATATATTGTTAGCTGAAAGTTAGCGCTCGTCCTGTCTGCTTGCAGTCTGTGTCTGTGTCACTTCGCGCAACAATCCAAGAGCATATGTGAACAAAACATGGCTAGTAATAACTAGTGAGCATTGCACAAAAGTTGAACATGAAAACTAGTAATAGTAAAGACATATACTTGCATAGACAATATATAATAGTATAGACAATATTTTGCAGCTGAACTGCAAAATATTGCAAATATCACAAGGACAACATAAAAACTGGGCAGGACAGAGCACTGACTGTTAGCTATAGTTGAAATATGCACACCAAATCTAGACATAAAAAGTCAAAACTAAACTGCCGAAAATGGTCATCTCTTCAAGAGACCACTGAGGAACAAAAGGTATACATTTTATAAATCCATCTCATAGATTACTGATCCAATTAAACTTGACACATGACCCCTTGTGTGTAACAAATGCCCTGTTCTCGTTACATATGCATGATTACCAGCCTTGGTGAACGAATGACTTGCACTAATGTTTCGAACACCGTTAAAAATGCTGCTTGTTCTCAACTTTCTGTTATGACAGCACACTTGTGGGCAGTTGTGAACCCTAGTTGCCTATAGGGCTCAAACACCATGTTTTGGCTGCACATGTACTGTCTGCCGAACACCTGGTTCAAGATAGCTTGCATCTTGGAATGTGCAGCCACACTGGTGGCACAGCATTCTTTTTTCAACTTGCCAGTTGATAAAGCCTCAGCAGCTGCAATCACCTGCCATTGCTCGTAAAGGTGCCATAAGGTCAGGCTGCAAACACAGATACCACGTAGCAAAACTTTCAGAGTGCATTGTGCAAGTCGAGGTGTGTAATTTGTGCTTTAGTTTGGCAACGCTGCCACATTTACAACTATTCATTGCAGCTCCTAAATTTCAACATCAACACAATAAATTAGTACAGTTCCTTCAGTATGGTGGCAGATGCTCAGCTGCAGGCTTTCTAGAACCATGCATTATCTTCAGACAGTGCCAGTACAGCCCGTAGCACATCTTTCAAGCACTCCAGACAAGTACACTGATTACACTATACACAGAGCATCTGGTGTCGATTTACCTATAGAGGCAAGGTAGCCCCTAGAACACGTTTTGTGACAGGTATGCTGGGCACTTTGTCCCCTGAAATGCAAGTGCCATTTGGTACTTCAGTGCCTGTAGTGTCCTTTACATCTAAATGAATATTGAATACATAGTAGTAACATGAAGTCGACAAACAAAAGCCATCAGCCATCAACTGTGTGGCAAATCTAGGTGCAAGCTATTCTCTTATCAAGTATACCTGTAGGCATTGCGACCAATGTGCTCCCAAGATGTATGAGGCATTAGTCATTGCAGAGTTGTAAGGACATGACAATCCTAGGATGATTATGTTCTTGAGGCTTTTTTCCCCCACTTTCCATCTTTTGAAACGTGTATACTGTAGTCATGAAAAAAAAATGCTACAACTGGCGGGTGATAAGTTTTGAGTCTTATTTCCTAGCAGCTCATTGAAACGAGCCACGATGACAAATTCAAATGCTGTTGCCTGATCAGACATTGCAATTTCTTAAACACTAACAAAACCAGATTGACATTAGAGTGAGCATCACTTAAATACATTACACTGGTTTAAAGTTATTGCACCACTTTGTGCCAGGTAAAAATGTTAGAAACATCAAAAATGGTAAGATTCTACGGCCAACCGTGAAAACTAAATAAAAAATTATTAAGCTATCTTAAACGGGTACAGGAGCTTTACAACTGGCCGTCTTCGTGATGGACACGCAGATAGATGAGCAGCCATTCCACTGAGACGAGAATGTTGAGGGCTTCCCATGGAAGTCTGCGAGACACTGCAGAGTAGTTCTTGGTCCACGTGAAGGAGGTTGCTTGCATACACGTCTGGGCCACCATACTGAATGCATGGTGTTACCGGAACCTTTTCCCCCTGCATTGTGGTAAAAAAGCATGGTTAAGTTTATATAATATTTAATACGCAAAAAAAGAGGTGAGGCATGCAGACAGGACACGAGAGTAGAGAAGTGAACACGAACACGAAAGACATGAAAAATTTCATTAAATTGTTTTAATAGATAAAATGTTTATGCTATATGTCATTCATTATGAGGATTCATAACCGCAACATATTTCACATATGAGCAGGTAGAATTATCAGCTTGGTCAGTTTGTACAAGCTCGTTTGAGGCAAGAAATCGAGTTTCACAAACAAAACCTCAACATTCTTGACTGAAAAAGGAACACCTCAGATGACATGCAGTCCTGTGAGTCGGAATTGCACAGTTCAAGAAAAACAAATTAAAACTCACACACCGATCCTGAAAAAGGAATAAGCACCTGCTACTGCAGAAAGCTAATTAATTGATAGGTTTTAGTAGCACAAGGGCATCTTTGACCAAAGAGCGCGAAGTCTATACTGCAAAAGATAAACTTAGCGCATCTTTACAAAGCAAATATATAAAGATGACTAATGCCTCTCTGCGCTACAGTTGCTTTGCTCTAGCGTGAAGTCATTTTAATGCATGCACACGCATACACACGCTACACCCAAGTTTAACAGCTGCAGAATTAAAATTGGGCAGCAACGAAGTCGCAACCTTTAACCCTTGATCCCAAGCTGTACTAGTGACTGGAGGAAGTACCAATATCGCCAATGACGAGTCACACTCTTTCTGCCCGATGTCATGCTGCTGTTATTGTCAAAGATGAGTTACAGTCGGCATTGAGGGAAAGCTGCCCTCAAGAGCAGCTCTTATTTTGGTGTTATTTCTAACCAGACCAATGAAGTAATATATTTTTAGAATGAGAATGACACCCAAAAATTGAGTACGTAAAAAATTTGGAAAATTTGGTACATTTTTCCGGAATTACCTTGGGGGTTAATGGTTAAAGAGGCAATCCAGAAACTAGAACAAGTTTTTACATGTTTGCTACCAGTGAATGCTAGAAAATATGTTGGCATTCTGTAGTTTCGTCCAACAATGCAAAAGGGATTCTTAATAACTGAGGAAATAAATGGAAAAGTATCATGAAGTATATTTCGCGAATGTAATGCAGAATCACTCAACTTCTGTTACTATATAATCTCCACTTGATTAACCTGCACTTTCTGAACTAGTTCAGGAGGTGCTGCATTTCACTACTCATTACACCAGTTCAACGTGGCAGCAACTGCACGTTGTGATTTGTTTTACTTAGTGCAGGCTTTGTACAGGGCGAGTTCACAGCATTCCCCACACTTGGCCGAAAGGTAGTGCATGTTTACGCAACGGGTGTGGTGCCGCTTCTGCACGAGCGAGGTGCAGAAATCAGAGTTTCATACAATAATTACTAGAGGGAACTCTGACGTTAGTGTCTACAGAAGATCAAACAATAACGGCTTCACCAGCATGGAAATTATGGGAAGTACATGGATTTGCCTAAACTTCATCTGTTTGACTTCAAACGGCTTTGTGACTTTGTCAAATACTGTGTAATAAATAAATAAACATTAAAATCGCCCGATGACAGGATTCAAACACAGGAACTCTAGAACAGAAGTCTGATATTGAAACCATTAAGCCACGGAGGCATGTAACGACAAGCGAGTGCAATGCCCTGATGAATTTATCGCGGGCATACCAGTGCCTTGAGACGCTTGGCGCCTTTCAATTTGGCCACCTGGACAAGCTCAATCGTTGCAATTAATAGCAATTGTGCGTGTTGGCGCCGTCTTCTGCACTTCGAAGAGTATAGACTGCGCTGAAATCGACAATAAGATTTATATAGCGTATAATATACGAAGCCACAAGAACGTTTGAATTCACAAGCTCGAATATCAGACAAATCCATGTGCTTCCCACCATTCCCATGGTGGTACGACTGCAGCGCCAGAGTTCCCTCTAGTAATTACTGTAAGAAACTCTTATGGCAGAAATAACCGAAGTGCCTGGCATTTTGTTTTGGAGTAATAAACTAAGTTTTTCTCTCCTGTAAATCTTACTGGTCATTAATTCCAAGTTTTAGTGCAGCCACATGTCTAGTAGGCATTTGTGGTATTTTGCATAAACATTGCAAAGCCAACTGTGATGAATGTTCACTCTGGTAAATTGTTTATGATCGAGTAGCATAGACTACTGAAGTAATCTCTGGATGGCAAGTGAAGTAATTTTCTTATTAGCAGCCTTTAAACAGCATTCGAGCATATGACACATGCACCTCATATATGCAGATAATATTTCCTTGACTCAGCAAGAAGCGATGCTTCATGTTCCACAAGGCTACTTCAATCAAAGCAGTATTGGTGCTCTCTAAAAACAATGCCAATGTAGATGATTCAAATATTCTTCAGGGGCAACAGTTATGCCTGAAATCATGCGAGATTAGCTTCTTTAAACACATGATCAGACCGTGTTAGAAGTGCTTCTTAAAATCCTCCTATTTGTTAGACTAGTCATATATCAGTACACAAAGGCTACTAATTAGGTCCCATGCTATATCATCATCTTTACAAAAGCTTCACTTAGTAATACAGATGCTGTGATAAGATTTGAGACCACATTGAGATGCTGAACAAGGTGAATTCATTATTTTTCAAATGAAGCTCCTGTTCTTCCAAACGAGAAGAAAGGATACTGAGGGTCAAAATTTTTCTGAATCACAGCTGGAAGATGCCAGGAAAGGCACGTGGAAACTTATTTGTAATTTTCTATTTAAATGTAGAAATGATAAAGGGAAATGAAAATGGTAAAAAAACAACCAGGCATGGGGGGAGAACGAACCTACAGCCTTTGCATTATGCATGCGATGCATTAACCACTGTGCCACCGAGGCAGCATTCAACCGTCCACAATGGCCCCTCAGATTGTCGATGCTCGAACGCGGTCGTAGTACCACAGTGGTTAGTATATCACTTGCGTAATGTGAAGGTTATGGGTTCGTTCCCCACCCACAGGTGGATATCTTTTAATCGACTTTCATTTACCCAGAATTTATCATTTCTATACTTCATATAAAAAACTTAAAACATGTTCCTTTATGCTTTCCTTGGCCTCATTATCTGCTGGCTTCTTCCAGTTCTGTTACTTCAAACACTTATAAATATTCTAATCTGGTAAGTAAACAGCTTTTGCATGATGCTGGAATGCAATATAAAACATTATTGCAGGGCCGTGTTATGTAGAATGCCTTACATTGCCCAGGCAAGGTGTATTAATGTCAATCTGAAAAAAAAAACAATTCCCACTCTAGGCAGAAATGCTGTGTACTGCTGTGTGCAACAGGGTTTAACGAAAACAACTTGTTCAGAAATAAAGCCACCAAACAACGAGGAAATATGAGAACTAGATGAAAATTGGTGCAGTTGCATGTTAAAAATTTAGCACAGCAACAGATGAAGTCTTAATGAAGGAAGCGCGAGGATGGTTTATTTTGGACACACGAGGCAATGTACATGAAAGATGCATATGAGCTTACACGTGGAGAAATATTGTTTATGTAGCAGCTAAACTACGAACAGGCCTAGAACACACTGATACAAGGTGTCGAGCATGTAAATCTTATCATGCCCCTAAGTCAAAGAAACGTGGCTGTTTCTCATGATTCGCTACACATGGCTGGCTCACACAACTTAGCCACTTCTATATATGCCTTGTAATTACCAGGTGGTCTGTGTGACACGTGCAAGCTTTAAATATGTACAAGTGCCACGTAGCTGGACAGCACCAATGTAATGACGTTTGCCATCGTTTTGAGGAAGTGAAACCAATTCTTGCATTTTTCCTAATTAGGTAATTAGTTATTAACGATTATTTAATTGCTCAAATATTATATTCAAAGCAAAAGTGTCAGTGTGAAAATTGTAGAGCATCCTGAAAAATTCCCAATCCAGCTTTCTACTGCTCAATAGGTGCAACAATTTTTTTTTTCAAGCTTGAAAGAAGCCAGTGAATACATGCAAGAAGTGCTGTGCAACTAGCCACTCGTGCACCTGAACACCATTTGGCTCCTCCTTTCATGCTTGAAAAAAACTTTTCAAAAAGAATATTTTAGAAATTGATTAATTATAATTGACTATGTTTTAGGCAAAATGCATGAAATAGTGTGACTGCCACCTCCATTTTCGGCGACATGAATTGACTCCATTTTCATTTCCAAATCCAGCTATACATGGTGCGTGTTTTGAGCTGGTTCTGTAATTTAGGCTGGTTTTGACTAATTGAAGCTTCGCACCTTAATAATGGAGTCAGCCTAAAAAGAAATTGATACATAAACGGTCGCTGTCAGTACTCCATACTCCTTTAACTTAGTGCAAAGTGCTTGTGAGCCAAGAAGTTGGTAGATCTAAGCAGTATTTCTCATTTTGACCTGGTGTTATAGCCCACTTACTATGATGCCATGCTGCTCAGTCATGCTGGTCCCAGCTTCAATCTAGGCAATGGCAGCTGCCCTCCAATGGGGGTAAAATGCAATAACGCTTATGCACTTAGATTCAGGTGTACATTAAAGAAGGCCAGGTTCCCAAAACTTCAGGTTGTGACTTTGGAATGTAAAAGCCCATAATTTAATTTTAAAATCTAAAGTTGCTTTATTAGGAGCAGGGGCATCATTTTGAGCTTTTACTGCACTGCCATGGCACCAAGAAGCTCCGAGTAAATAAAAACAATTTCTTAGACAATGTACATATCTTGCAAACATTTACAAACACTTCTCTGTATGCACCTCTGTTGCTGTTATATTTAGATCCGTATGCCAAGGCGGGCTATGATGTTAGAACATGTTTCAAACTTGTTTTTTTTTTACCGCTTTAAAGTTGTTGGTTATTTTGCATCTCACTGTGTGTCGAACGCACATTTCAATGCACCAATTTCTTCAGAAAGTGCCCTCCTCTTTATTCATTTGTGCATGCAAAAAGGGTTCAGAAGAACTGCTTTCTGAAGATCTGTATAACAAGCAAAAAACAATTCTATGTAGGCTGCACAAAGAGAAAGGATTGGTTTGTAAATAAGTTATTTAGTTCTTAAAAAAAGAGGCAGCTGTCAGTATTCTGTTCCAAAATCAAAATTGCCCCTAC
Source organism: Dermacentor andersoni (assembly GCF_023375885.2). NCBI lineage: Eukaryota > Metazoa > Arthropoda > Arachnida > Ixodida > Ixodidae > Dermacentor > Dermacentor andersoni. The sequence continues at coordinate 97,442,931 of NC_092820.1, forward strand.
CAGGCTCTGCTTCATTTTCCGATGCTGATGGTCCATTCGGGGGCACTAAACTGATAGGCTGCACTTTGGCCATGTCGGGTGTGCTGTCACCAGGCCCAAGATCGATCGACATCCTCACCAAAAGTCGAGTCCAAACGCTATAAAAAAAAACATGTCATCATTTTGCTATCAGTTTTGTCATCTTGCGTGTTTCACACACGGCCGTCAGTGAAATATTTCGTCACTTGGATACTGCAAAAAATTCAAGCATTTTCTGGCAGCCAAGCTGAATACACAGTAAATGGAGAACATTAAAGAGCAAATGCAGTTGTCACATTAGATTGATCAAGTACAGCAGAAATGGAAATAAATCAGTGATACTGTGTCTGTTGGCTTTGAATGCAAGAAACGTAAAAACAGGAACTTGCAGCCACGCTAGTTTGAATTTCCCGCGTTTGCTACACCTCGCAACAAGTTTGGCATCGTCCGGTACTCGGGGATAGTAATCGCTTAAAATCAAGATGAACGAGCGTCGGCATAAATTAACAGGATACTTAACCGGGCAATATTGGCGCATAAAACAACTCACGTAGCGAAGCTACTGTCAATTACCCGATGACGCATCTGCTTGCGGTGCGGTTTGGGCGAACAATTCAAAAAGGCATGAGAGTTTCACTTGTTTCACGCCTACTAAGCTAAGACAGAATTTGAGTTTCTTCCTAAACTATACTGGATATTTACGCTCCGAATAAAACGCTGGAAATTTTGTTACGTCACATTGTATACGTATGAAAGTGAGGAAATAAGCTTTTATTGTATTCTGCCCAGACGGCATGCAGCAGCTACCACTCTCATGCAACAAAAGCATGAAAGTGGTACTCGCGGCACGGAAAACAAACATATACAGTGCCAACGTTACGCCCTTTGGAGTTGGAACTAAGCACGATCAAGCCAGTTAGTTTTCTAGCTTTCATAACGCCATGGAACACGACCAAACATCGAGCGAAACAACTGTCTGCTCTGGAAAATTATTACCGCTTCCATTTATATACCTATCGCTGCCACAAGCAAAAGTCAATGGGCTAGCTGTCCACAAGCGGCAGATTAGACTGACAGCAACATATTACGATAACGTAAAACAATTTCCACGCTGACTTAGCAGCCACGGTATGCGCTAAGTGCCACAGTTCTCGTTTGCCGCTCGAAATTCACACTATGATGACGGTCACTGCATCTTTCACATGAAATATTGCACGCTTCGCTCCGGAGCTCAATAGGAGGGCGAAACGCATTTGCACGTACTACCTGAAATCCGCATGCCGGAAACCCGTCGACGCTTCCGAGAACGGGGCACACAGCCATACACTCGTACGGCGGCTTGACTTGGACGTGAGGCACTTCTATCAAATATTTCACATGCGACATGTTTCACACCGATTTCGCAAACACGAGAAAATGCCGCAGGTCGCAATGCGACGCCGTGCACCCGTGCATCTACCGATGAGCTGCGTGCACGGACTTGCAGAAAAACAGAACTATGACAAAACGGCCGGCGCGAAAGGATGGCGGCTCTCGTTGCGGAGACGAAGCGGACGAAGCAATGTTGCCAACTGTTGGTTCCGCGTTATGCCGGCGGTGGTGGCTTTAGTGGCGTGTGTTACGGCTGTCTATTTTTTTATTTCTTTTCCCCAAACAGTATAGCTAAGATCAGAACGTTGTTTGAATTTTTAACTTTGCCGTTTGGCATTATCTTTTTGTCTTTTTATGCTATTAAGCGGCCAATTATGGCCTCCCAGGTTCGCGCGCGCCAGCTTCGCGCGCAAATCTCAGAGGCCATAAGACAACTCGTTAGGAAATGTCGTTCTTGTCGTTGTTAACGTTAACGTTTCATCATCGTTTCTTCAACTGAGATAGAGAGGTAGTGTCCCTTTTCCCGGGGTCGGGAGGGGGCGATCAAGACGGCATCGCTCAGCGGGGGGCGAGGGAGTAGGTTGGTGTTGGTTGTTATCGCGAAATTCGCGAACCCTGCGATTTTTTTTTTTATAACGTAAACATTCTATACTTACCCAACAAGAAAAACCATCCGTCCGTCATTCCGTACCGCACGATATCTTTCAAAATAGAACCCGCAGCAGCGAGTGAATTCACCTTCGTGCTAGCTCTCGCTTCAACGCGACCGAAGCGGCGAGAACACTGCGCTCACGAAGCTTTCAGCTCATGCCGCACTATGCGCTTTTCGCAGATCGCTGTCAAGATAGGTGTACGCGCGTCTGTTTTCAAAGCGAAGTAAACGGTGAGAACACAGCGCGCGAAGTTTTCAGCAGTGGGCACACTCTGTCCACAATGCTGTTCGCTTTCAAGATACGGTTCGCGCGGCCGGGCCACAAGCAGCCGCCGCCGGAGAACGGTTGATAATAGTTCGACGCGGATGAGAAGGCCTAAAGAGCGATAACGGCTCAAAACGAACGGAACTTCACCAGCGCACCTGGCCCCGCCACCTGCAGTACTTTGCTTGCACCATTCACTTGGCGCCGCCGACCTCAGCAGTTCGTGTCACCGCAGCGCTGTCGCTTATAGTCGTCGGATCAAGTCTCATAACATTAATAACGACATGGACTGCGTGTAGATGAGGAAGAGTCACAATGCTTACACATACTTAGACAAATCCGAGAGGAGCTCCTGTGTGATTTTTTTTTACCGGAAATGTGCAGTCAGCGGTGACCCAGAGTTGACAATGCATGTAAGAGGGGTGCCAAGCTTTTCTTTTTTTTTTTGTGAGAGTATTGCCCAGCTCCCAAAGATCTGCTCAAGCTAAGCCTTGCTGATGGCTGTATGTTTTTTTTTTTTTATTGTCGCATGCCCTCGAACTGCCACGAATCCTACAGTGTAATGACATTAGAGCAGTATTCACGTCCAAAGGGAAATACAGCCGGTAATTTGGCTGCCTAAGGTTTGCGGCCCGGCGGCAGCTGCCCTCCCCTCCCGCGTTTCCGTTGACAAGTTAGGGGGAGGGGTCTAGAGCAATCTTACACCCCCCTCCCCACAGTGGCGTAGCCAGAAAATTTTTGCGTGTGAAGGGGGGGGGGTCCCAATTGACCGTGGAGGAGGAAGGAGCGGGGCCATTGCCATAGTAGCAAAAAATTTACTGTTAGTGAGCGTTACGAGTGCCCGGCGTGCCCCACTTGGCCACGCCGTTACTCCTCCGCCCCCTCCCCCCCCCCCGCAATCGACGTAAATCGAGCTATCAGAACGTGCATGACACGCATGCATGACATAACATGAATGACATGCCGCGAAGCTGGCATGGATGTCGTCACATAATCATCATCATCATCAGCTTATTTTGACGTCCATCGCAGGACGAAAGCTTCTCCAGCGATCTCCAATACCCCTGTCTTGTGCTAACTGGTTCCACGTGTCTTTAAGTTTCCCAATTCCATCACGTCCACGTTATTCTCTGCCGTTCTCGACTGTGCTTCCCTTCCCTTAGCACCCATTCTGCAACTCCAATAGACCAGCAGTTCTCTCCCTTACGCTTTGCAATGTATGCCCAGCACGACTTCTTCGTTTAATGTCAACCAGAATATCAGCTATCCCCATTCGCTCTCTAATCCACATCGCTGTCTTCCAGTCTATTATCGCCATGCCTAATAATTTTCATTCCATCGCTCGTTGCGCGGTCCTCAACGTCTTCCCAAGCTTCTTTGGTAACTTCCAAGTTTCGGCCCCATACGTTAGTAACGGTAGAAAGCAATGATTAGCAGTAAGCTCCCTGGTCATGATTTAGTAATGCCTGCCGTAAGCTCTCCAGCTAATTTTTTTTGTTAATTTCCTTGATCAGAGGCCCCTGCGAGTAATTAACCTCAATAAACGTATTTCTGCGCAGGTTCTAGAGGCTGACTGCCGACCATGACATTCGATCTCTCGCCAGGCTGCGGAACATTACCTTTCTCTTCTGCATACTAACTCTCAATTAGACTCTTACACTTTCTTCGCCAAGGTCCTCAAACGTTTGTTGCAAATAGTCTGCAGCGTTGCTGAGTATGCGAATGTCATCTACAAACCGTAAGTTGGTGAGCTATTTACCGTTAGCCTTCACTCCTAACCATTCTCAGTCTAACTGGTTGCACACCTTTAAGTATTCAGTGATAGCATTGTAAATTTTTTGCCATTGATCATATGAAGCTTTTTGCAGATATCTGGCTATACAAAGTCTGCGCGTTAGTGTCATCCGTACGATATCAACATTCGTGGGAAACTTCATTTTTGACCGCTGTTCGGAGCCAGTGCGCTGCTGCCTAGATGCCCCGATCTAATCATTCCAGCTACCTGATTCAAGCGCAGGTAGCGCGCGTTTCATCTATAGCCAATATCAACGCCTTAACTGGCAATGTTCATTTATCATATACTGTAAGCTTGTTCACTTACTCCCTTATAATTAGGGTGTAAATTAGAAAGACTGGGGTGTTCCAAGGGTGTTTTCTTGTTGAACACCCTTTTCCGTTAAAAAAGGGTGTTTCAAGGGTGTTTACAAGGGTGAAAAGATTAATACACCCGCATTACACCCATAAGGGTGTGAAAATTTTTAGAGTGTACGTCACAATATGATTAGGAGCGAACATATAGCTAGGGCGTCGGTGATAAGGCATGTATGGGGTGCGATCGGAGACCTTTGTTCGATATGCGTTATGTTGGGTTGCTGCAACGTCACAAAGTGGCAGTATGCAAAACTTCTCAGAACAGAGCGCAGAGAGCAGCCAATCGGCAAGCGGTGAGCTCCCCAGACGTTTACTTCCCTCGTTCGTCGTCTGCTTGCAGACAGTATACCACAAAACCAAAATTTTCTCTTCTTCCAATGAAAGAAATCTTTATCTAAAAATGTATTTTTGTGCTCTCAAGATTAAACATGTTTCAAATAGTATTATGTGTGACTACTGCAACTTACAAGTATTAGTTCCTCGCCGTCATCCCTAGCTGGTGTCGCGCACAGTGAGAAGAAAAAGAAAAAGGGAACGACGGGAAGAGTGGCGCACTTTTCAAGAGGCAGCAACAACATTCCGGTGGCTCGCTGGCACCGATGATGGTGTAGATTTTGCTGCGCAACAAACGCACTAATTGTTTCGACAAATCAAAGCGACGCAGGAATTCGCTTTCTGCCATGTCTTCAAACCTGTTTCGCACCGCCACCGGCTCTCCTTCCTCCTCGAGCAAAGCCAGCGCAACAAGCTAAGTTCCCAAAGCAAGCGCCATTTTCTCAAATTAAACTACGAATTGGATCCGAACGTGTCATTCCGCAGCCGCAGCCACCGGATCGATCCACTCCAATCCACCAGACGCGCCATACGAAGCCGATTTCGTGACAAGCGTATGATCGCTCCAAACTTCCCAACTTGTGCCGGATTCGGCGCCTAGCCGACGACGTGCTCGGTGGCATGATCATTGACAGGAGCGTGTCGTCATTTTGACGTCACCGAAAATGTGGCCCCGCACCGCGGCTGGCGACGTCGGCGTAGAATAGGCCAAACGCACGCACCGGTACCCAAGCGAACACGCCGAACAACGATCTTCGATCGCACCCATGGCATCACGAACGAATCATCACCAAGAACAGCCAGAAAATGTATCCTTTTAACATGTAAAGGTTATGAGGACTGGGCCATTCAGCGCAGAAAATGTTACGGGGTTAAAAATAGCCAGACTTGTATTTACAGAATATTTACAATAATTATAGCAGCTGACAAGATGGTAGCCAGCGCGTGCAACCCAGAGCGTCGTCTTCTCCTGACCAAGCTGACAACACCTTCTTCGTCAGCGTGTCACATGACCCGCAGCGGCGGAAGAACCGGCTCGGTGCTGGTTAGGAGGCGGGCGAGTGATACAGCTTAAGAGGCGCGACAGGCACCACGTCGGAGCGATGCTGATCCACGGTTGCCTCAAGAGGGGCGATTTCGTACGTGACGTCGGTTACTTTACGCAAGAAACGGTAAGGGCTAGAGTAGCGTGAAAGTGGCTTCTCCGAGAGGTCAACGTGTCGCGACGGCGACCAAAGGAGAACCAGGGTTCCCGGTGTGTAATGGACGTCACGATGGCGGGCGCCTTATGAGCGCCGCTGATTGTCCTGCGACTCCACAAGTCGACGTCGGGCAATATGACGTGCTTCTTGAGCTTTGAGTATGGCTTCACGGGCGTACTCAGACGTGGAATTCAGGCTAGCAGGCAGAATGGTGTCGAAAGGTAGCGTAGGGTCGTAGCCAAACAAGAGGAAGAATGGAGAGAAGCAGGCGGTATCATTTAGAGACCAATTATACGCGAAAGTATCGAATGGCAGCGCAACGTCCCAGTCGCGATGGTCAGTGGAGACATACATGGACAGAATGTCAGTAAGGGTGCGGTTGAGGCGCTCGGTTAGACCGTTCGTTTGTGGATGGTAAGCTGTAGGAAGATTGTGCTTAGTCGGGCACGAGTGCAGAATATCGTTGACTTTAGAAAGAAAGTAGCGGGCGCGGTCGGTGAGGAGCTGTCGAAGGGCGTCGTGGTGAAGGATGACGTTCTCTAGGAGGAAGTCGGCGACATCGGTTGCACAGTTTGTCGGAAGAGCCCGTGCGATTGCATATCGGGTGGCGTAGTCCGTTGCGACAGCAATCCACTTCTTTCCCAAATCAGACGTAGGAACAGGGCCTACAAGATCAACACCTATACGGAAGAATGTTTCTGATGGTACGTCAAGTGTTTGAAGGAGCCCAGCAGAGAGTGTGGTTGACTTTTTGCGTCGTTGACAAAGGTCGCAAGCAGCGACATAACGGCAGACATCACGGTATAGACCAGGCCAATAGAAGCGCCGGCGAACGCTGTCATAGGTCCGTGACACGCCAAATTGACCGGCAGTCGAGACATCATGAAGCTTGGCGAGAACAGTCTGACGCAGATGCTCAGGCACAACGAAGAGTCGGGCAGCGCCGTCCAGGCGCATGTTAGAGCGGTACAATATACCATCTTGGAGTTCAAACATGCGAAGGGTGGGATCGGGCGTCGTTGAAGTGAGCCGTTGAATAAGGTCTTGTAAGGAGGCGTCCCGACGTTCTTCGGCTCCAATATCGCGAGAAGCAGCCAGAGAGAGAACGGTGACAGTTACGCCGACCGCAGAAACGTCAGGAAGGTCGACAGGATGGCGCGACAAGCAGTCCGCATCTTGATCTAACCAGCCGGTCTTGTATAGAACTGAATAATTGTATTCTTGAAGGCGCAGAGCCAAGCGGCCAAGGCACCCTGAAGGTTCTTTGAGGCACGAAAGCTAACACAGATCGTGGTGATCAGTGATGACTGCGAATTGGCGGCCGTACAAATAGGGGCGAAATTTACCCACCGCCCAAACGAGCACCGGACACTCGTGTTCGGTGATGGAATATTTGCGCTCAGCAGAGGAAAGAAGGCAGCTGGCGTAAGCAGTAACACGCTCTCGCCCTTGTTGTTTATGTGCCCTGGCCACTGGCATCGGCACGGACGTCTGTTGGAGCTGACACATCAAGGTGAGCGAGAATGGGCAGGGACGTAAACAGCCCAATCAGCTCGGTGAAAGCACCTGCTTGCTCAGGGCCCCAAATGAATGCGGCGTCTTTCTTGAGGAGCTGATTGAGAGGACGCGCAACGTTCGCAAAATTTCTGACAAACCGACGGAAGTAGGAGAAAAGGCCCAAGATGCTGCGAACATCCTTGGCACATGTTGGCACGGGAAAGTCTTTCACTGCCCGTATTTTATCGGGATCAGGGCAAACACCAGAAGAATCGACGAGGTGCCCGAGCACAGAGATTTCCCGGCGACCGAATTGACAGTCACACTGGTATTTACAGAATAATTACAATAATTATAGAAGCTGAAAAGATGGTAGCCAGCGCGTACAACCCAGGGTGTCGTCTTCCTCCGACCAAGCTGAGAACATCTTCTTCGTCAACCTGTCACAATATCATTGACGTGGCAGTTGCTCGGATGGTCCGGCATTTGGAAAGCATTATTTTAGGCAACACTGCAAAAAGTCAATGCCATAAAATATCCTACGCTACTTTAATTCAGATTCCGCACGAGAAATTCCTATATACTTCGTGAATCCAATTTCACTCATAGCTTTAACACTGCTCAGCCTGTAATTATAAAAGTGAAGGCAGTATACAGGCTTAAACATGAAAATCTGAAGAAAAACTTGGTGCCCTAACACTTCGTGAAAAAGGATGACCAGCGAAACTTTGTATGTGGGCCCCTTAAATGTGAAATGCTCCTCTACCTGGGATCGCCCCGGCATTTCACTATCTTCAAGATCGGCGCACGAATGGGGAGTACTTAACGCCTGTTTCACCTTCGCCGTGGGTCGCCCGGTATTGCACTATTTTCGGGATTGGCCTCGTATGGGGAGTGCTTAACGGCTGTTTCACCTTCACCGCATGCCACCTGCTATTGCACTATCTTCGGGATCGGTCCAAGTAATATGGAGTTCTTAACGTCTGCTTCACGTGTGCCGCGGGTCAACCCGGCATTGCACTATATTCAGGATTTTGTGTCTACGCACGTACATGATCCTGGGGTAACTAGCCATTAAGAACTTCATTGTAAAACGTTTTGCGTAAGGCAAATCCTTCTTCGTTGCGTTGCGAATCGATGTGATGTACAGCCAGTGGGTGACGGCATAGGTTTAGGAATGTCTAGGTCATACTGATTGTATCATCTGATTGATACTTTTGTGCCTGCAGTTTGACTCTATCTTTAGTTTTCTAGTTTCTTGTTTAGCAACTTTCTTTAAATACAGTACTGTCCTAATTAGAGCATGTGTACTTTGTATCCTCATGATGATGGCGGCTTGCAGCACTTAGTGCAAATTTCCGTTACTGCTGCTTATCGTTGAGTAATCTTATTGACATAGCACTTCAATGATTCCGTAGACGCTTTCGCGCCGGTGTATCAGGCACGGCCACCATTTTGCTGTCGTGATAGCGATACGAATGCGTTGCCTGCTGGTGGAGGATTGCAAGGCGTTCTGGGACACGCGTTGCGATCGCTTGCAAAACCGATGAAGCCATGTGGCCAGGCAATCACGTTCCGCCTGGTCAGATCTGCAGTAGCCACGGAGCATTTGGAAGTCTACTGTTGCCATGATTACAATGCGCCCAAACATTATTTTTCCTGCAAAAACTTTGGAAATACAACACCGTCGTGCCTACAGAGGAGCCCTTTGATGTTTAAATTGGGTATATTGTTGCAAAAGCAACATAGCTTGCACTGCGCCAGAATATTTTTTTAATTGAATTGATACCACGAGCACTGTGCGCACACCCACTATCCTTCCTGATCAATCACGTTGGATATACCACACCTTGGTGAATACACTGTGGTGAGCAGAGTAAATAGTAAACTGCACGCTAAGCTGCTTTAATGTTGTTTCCAAGTCTTAACAAACTGCCACGGTTTTCGATCATTCATTACAATTACAACACAGATGTCAAAAGCATGTACCTCTAGTAGCGGTATTTCTAAATAAAAAAAAATACATTATTTTACATTGCAAGACCAATATTTGAAAAGGAGACACGCTGTAGTGGGAGACTCTGGGTTAACTTAGACCAACTGGGGTTCTTTTCCCTCAGCCAGTTCAAGGTAAACGGGCGTTATTTCGTTTCTTCCGCGTTGAAACGCGGTCACGGAAGCCAGGATTCGATCGCTCATCCTAGGGCTTATCTGCAACACGACAGGGCCACTACGCCACCGCGACAGTATAGGGTCGGCATGCCTCAACACAGCTATTTTGTTAGATGTATTGAGCACCGCTTAGGCATTGTTGTATTTCGAAAGGTCGCAAGCCGGACAGTGGTGCTGCCCCATTTTTCTTGGCAGTACAACAGACCAAGAACAAAAGTTGATTTGGTCACAAAAAGAGACATTCGTGGTTTGGTAAACAGCGTTATTTATTGCAGCACAGAAGAAGCACCATATAGGAAAGAAGGAAATAATATATATATATATATATATATATATATATATATATAAACGTAACATTATCGGAAACCTACTTATAGAAACCAGCTTCTACATTTTCGGAGCAGCCGTGTGCGACATTGCAACACCGGTATCCCCTACGGTCAGGCTCACCGCTTCGAGCGATTGTGTTCGGATGGCAAAGATTTCATTTCTAATTGCGAACAACTCAAAAGTGCTCTCGTTAAATGGCAGTATCCGTCAAAGTTAACTGACGAAGCCATATGGCGAGCAGATCAATTAAGCAGACCCGAAATTCTTAGCGAAAGCCGGTTACCAGGAAAACGTAACAGCGCTAATCTTGTACTAAAATTCTCAGCATAAGCGCCAAAAGTCTTTTCTATATTGAAACGCCACCACAATATCCTTTCCCGAAGTGAACATCTACTCGAGATTTTCCTGAACCGCCTCGCGTCGTTTACTGACGGTGTAAGAACCTCCGCGATATGTTAATATCCTCAAAATTAAATGAGCACAACAAGACGTCTGGCTTCGCCCCATGAAACACAGGGCGTTTCAAGGTGTGTGTGCACATGCAAACCACAGAGAGAGTAATTAGTACGTCCTCAGACTTTACCCTAAAACTTCGCAGATATTTTAATTGCGATACCTCGAATGTTGTATAAATGCTTGAGTGCACAGTCTACAGAAAACAGTATATTGGCCAAACAGAAACCTCGTTTGGAATATGCTTTTTTTTAGAACGTTGTGCACTTTTCAACGCTTTTGCCGCATTGTTCAGAAATCTGATACTTGCATTTGACATTGCATGCACGCAGGCAAGCACGTCATTTTCAAAGTTCTCATCAATGATGCTCTTCTTGAGCTGCCTTTTCCTGTGAACTGAGCCTACTGTACGAAAACGTCTCCAATACTAACAAATGTTGCTTCGGTTGGAACTCGCCGAGCTGGATGGTGAGACGCCTAGAGACTCATTGCTAATGAGGCATTGCTGTTTATCTTCGCCATTGAATGCACTACATCATTTTTTTTTCTGCCGTACAGTAGTACCTCGACCCAGACGATGCAGCCATTTTTCAACGCAGATGGTCCCAACGCAGGGCTTGCTCCTTCCAACGGCCTAGCTTAGTAGAGGGAATCAGTGGCAAAGGGGAAGGCACATAATGGAAACTCAGGGGTTAACTCGATGCGCTTGCAAGGCGATGCCTGATCTGTTCGGCACTTTCGCAAAACCGCGAAGAATCAAAAAATCGTCAGGCATATGCCAATTAAGTGCACCACTCACACCAGTTCACAGTCGTTCTTCTATTTCACAGCATTTTTTCAAGCGTAGGCTGATACAAGGCCCTCAAATCACACACTTCGGACAGGTACAGCGTCCCTGGAACACCACTGGCAAATAAGGTGCTGCCCTACAGCTGTCGCCTTTCTTTCATGCTTAGCGTTTGCATGAATTTGAGCCTATGAAATGCAAATAAAAAGAAACAATATCAAAGCCACTATCGTAATCCTGCACTTGACTGCTTCTGCAGTATGTGTATGGTGGCACCGCGCTTTGTCGCCAACTCTGCAAATTATTGCTTCAAAAAAGAGCCGGGCCAAGCCGCATGCAAAGTAATCCTTTGGTTTCGCTGACCACGAACGAAGACGGTGGACAAGAACGAAGAGTTTTCACCGTCGCCTGTCACCCCGCATTCTTGTCATACGTAACAGCTGCGTCACATAAGGGAGGGGCCTCGTAGCGGCTGCCGCCGTCTCGCATGCGTAATTAAACAGCTTGGGCTGAAACTTGAGTGGCGAATATCTCGAGACACAGGTGGGTTACTAAAATTGTACAAAATAGAATAGTGACCAAATGGCACCGCCTCTCAGTTTTCAATATAAAGACACGTAGAAGCTGCAGTAAATAAAATTTAATTATTGATTTTAAATGAATACTCACATCACGGCGACAACTATCCTCGCAGTTTGCAACCGCCTCGCCATATAACCTAGGTAGACAAATGACTTCTGTGTGTGCTACTTTTCACATTTGTTTTAAAAACCTGAAAAGTCTACCTTTGAACACCCTGTAATTAACACATCTGGTATTATCATATAAACATGTTCGCGACATGTTTAGTAAGAATTGCTGAATGCTCAAAAGGGTCAAAAGTTTATAGGTCCCTCTTTTTATTTACACAGTCAGAGTGTAAGAGATAGACTGCGCAGTCTGATATGCTCTAGGTGTCGAAACTAACATCATTTCTTCATGTCTAATCTGCGGAATATGATTTTTTTGCAAGTTTCGGGAAATGGATGAATGGATGGAAAAACTTGATTGTGAGTCCTGAGATAGGAGATTATCGCACAGTGGGGCACTCCTACGTTGGTACGGGCAGACCGAGTCTTGCCACCGCATCGTGGGCAGTCTAGACGGCCCAGATTTGCTCCCTGTAGTGGGAGCTTCGCAGCAAGGTATTCCATCTTGACTGGTCTGCTTGATCTGTGTCTCGTAACGAGGGGCACCACCAGAGCGTATGTTCAAAGTAGTTGTGCAAGATCACCAATAACTTTTCCGTCACTTCGTGAGAATTCACGTCACTTCGTCGCTTCGTGAAATTTATTACAAAGCGGCAATGGTATAAAACAAGACTGGTCATATTTTATAATAAGAAGGAGGTCAAGTGTTGGGGAGCAGTAGGGCACACCAGCAATGCATCTCAAAGTCCTATTTTGAAGAAGGAGTAATATGGACAGATTAGTCATACCTGTACAGAGATAATTAAATAGTTATTAACCAGCAGCCTAACATAAACAGGAAAAATAGCGGCAAGGCGTGACACATTAGCGACATTTTCTGCCTGATATAATAAACATGATCATCCTGAGCCATATGCTTAGAAAATGTGACGCCAAGGATTTTGACAGGATCTACTATCTCTACAATATCATGGCTTAAGTACACAATTTTTGTTTATTACCTCCACTTTTGGAAACTACAATACTATTTTGATATTTTTAGAAATAGTATTCAGAATATTTTCTTTCGCTCATTTATCCAATGCATCTAGTCTTCTACTAGCTTTCCTTTCAATGTATGTTTCTGAGTTCCCGGATATGAACACTAAAGATTTATCAACGTAAGGCAAAAGTTTACTGTCGGTTGTCCAATGCCCAATAATAATAATAATAATAATAATAATAATAATAATAATAATAATAATAATAATAAGCCAACATTATGTCCACTGCAGGACGAAGGCCTCTCCCTGCGATCTCCAACTGCCCCTGTCCTGCGCCAACCGATTCCAACTAGCACCCGCAAATTTCCTAATTTAGTCGCACCACCTAGTCTTCTGCCGTCCCCTACTGCGCTTCTTTTCTCTTGGTACCAATTCTGTTATTCTAATTATCCAGCGGTTATATAATGTGCGCATTACATGACCTGCCCAGCACGATTTTTTTCTCTTAATGTCAATTAGAATATCGTCTATACCCGTTTTCACTGTGATTCATAGCGCTATCTTTCTGTGTATTAAAGTTATGCCTAGCATTCTGCGTTCCGTTGCTCTTAGCGCGGTCCTTAACTTCTTCTCAAGCTTCGTTGTCATCCTCCAAATCTCTGTCCCATATGTTAGCACCGGCAAAATGCACTGATTGCATACCTTCCTTTCCGAAGATAACGGTAACCTCCCAGTCAGGAGCTCACGATGTCTGCCGCATGCAATCCAACCCATCTTTATTCTGTTGTGAATTTCCTTCTCATGGTCAGGATTCCCTAGGATTAGTTGACATAGGTATACGTACTCCTTCATGGACTCTAGAGGCTGACTTGCGATATTGAACTCTTGTTCCCTTGCCCGGTTATTTATGATTATCTTTCCCCCTTCTTCATATTAATCTTCAACCACGCTCTTACACTCTCCCTGTTAAGGTCCTCAATCATTTCTTGTAACTCGTCCGGAGTGTTGCTGAATATAACAATGTCATCGGTAAACTGAAGATTGCTGATGTATTCGCCGTCGATCTTTAGTCCTAAACCTTCGCAGTCTAATAGGTTGAATACTTCTTCCAAGGACGCAGTGAATAGCACTGGAGAGATTGTGTCTCGTTGTCTGACCACTTTCTTTACAGACAGGTATCTTCTTACTTTTCTTGTGTAGAATTAGGGTGGCTGTGAAATACCTGTAGCTATTTTCTAGGGTGTTTACGTAAGCACTCTATACTCCTTGGTTACGCAATGCTTCTATCACTGCTGATACCGCTATTGAATCAACTGCTTTTTCGCAATCTATGAAAGCCATATAGAGAGACTTATTCTACTCCGCACATTTCTCGATAACCTGATTATTTACATGGAGGTGATCCATTGTATAGTATCCCTTCCTGAAGCCAGCCTCTCATGGTTGACTAAAGTCCAGTGTTGCCCTTATTCTATTGGATATTATTTTGGTAACTATTTTATATAATAATTTTCTGTTCTTTATTGTCAATATTTTTGTGGATTAGTACAATGTTTGTATTATTCCAGTTTTCTGGGACCCTTGCTGTTGATAGACATCTCGTATAGAGAGCCGCCAGATTTTCAAGCATTACGTAACTTCAATCTTTGATTAAATCGACTTTATTCCATCCTCTCCTGCCGCTTTTCCCGGTTTTATGCCTTGCAATGCCCTTCTGACCTTATCTCTAGTCTTAGGAGGAGTTTCTGTATAGTGTTCATTATTGTTTCGAATAGAGTACTCATGAGTCCTCTGGGTACCGTACAGGTTAGTGTAGAATTCTTCCGCGGCTTTTACCATACCTTCGAGATTGCTAATGATATTACGCGGCTTATCTTTCAGGGAATATATCTTGGTTTGTCGTATGCCAAGTTCGCTTCTCGCTGGTTTCAGGCTGCGTCCGTTTCTTACGGCTTCATCAGTCTTTCTCGCGTTATAGTTTCGAACATCACTTATTTTCGCCTTGTTGACCAGTTTTGACAGTTCTCTTGAGTTGGACACTTTAATTCTTTGTCGTGTCTTTATTAGGCCCTTTGTTACTGGGGAGCGTATCACAGCGTGTTTACAGGAGGTATTCAGAGACCTGGATTGGGAAGAATTGGGGATAAAAATTAATGGAGAATACCTTAGTAACTTGCGATTCGCTGATGATATTGCCTTGCTTAGTAACTCAGGGGACCAATTGCAATGCATGCTCACTGACCTGGAGAGGCAAAGCAGAACAGTGGGTCTAAAAATTAATCTGCAGAAAACTAAAGTAATGTTTAACAGTCTCGGAAGAGAACAGCAATTTACAATAGGCAGCGAGGCACTGGAAATCGTAAGGGAATACATCTACTTAGGGCAGGTAGTGACGGCGGATCCGGATCATGAGACGGAAATAATCAGAAGAATAAGAATGGGCTGGGGTGCGTTTGGCAGGCATTCTCAGATCATGAACAGCAGGTTGCCATTATCCCTCAAGAGAAAAGTGTATAATAGCTGTGTCTTACTGTACTCACCTACGGGGCGGAAACCTGGAGGCTTACGAAAAGGGTTCTACTCAAATTGAGGACGACGCAACGAGCTATGGAAAGAAGAATGATAGGTGTAACGTTAAGGGATAAGAAACGAGCAGATTGGGTGAGGGAACAAACGCGAGTTAATGACATCTTAGTTGAGATCAAGAAAAAGAAATGGCCATGGGCAGGACATGTAATGAGGAGGGAAGATAACCGATGGTCATTAAGGGTTACGGACTGGATCCCAAGGGAAGGGAAGCGTAGCAGGGGGCGGCAGAAAGTTAGGTGGGCGGATGAGATTAAGAAGTTTGCTGGGACGGCATGGCCGCAATTAGTACATGACCGGGGTTGTTGAAGAAGTATGGGAGAGGCCTTTGCCCTGCAGTGGGCGTAACCAGGCTGATGATGATGATGATGATGATACTGGGGAGAGTTTGCCTACTGCTTGCCTTGGTGCCTTGCCTCCCACTTCAATTGCTGCCTCTGAAGCTCAGCTGTGTTACGGTTTGATTGATTACCCCTATGTCGTCATCATCTCTCTGTTCTAAAGCTGCATATTGGTTTGCAGGTACCAGACTAAATTTGCCTGCTTTTACTCTTACTGCCGCTAAGTTGACCTCTTTTTTCTTGACCAACTTTTTTCTTTCTCTGTTCAAATTGAGGTGAATCCTAGCCCTCACTAACCTATGATCACTGCACTTTACCCTACCTATCACTTCTACATCCTGCACTATGCTGGAATCGGCAGAGAGTATGAAATCAATTTCAATTCTTGCTTCACCATTATGGCTTTTCCAGGTGCCCTTAGTGTTGCTACATTTCCTGAAAATGGTGTTCATTATTCTCAGCTTGTTCTTTTCTGGGAATTCTACCAGCATCTCTCCTCTAGCGTTTCTAGAATTGACACAGTAGTTGCCAATTGCCTGTTCACCCGCCTGCTTTTTCCCGACTTTTGCATTGAAGTCACCCATTACTACTGTATACCTAGCTGGCACGTTTCTCATCGCT
The DNA here is from genome assembly GCF_023375885.2 of Dermacentor andersoni. NCBI lineage: Eukaryota > Metazoa > Arthropoda > Arachnida > Ixodida > Ixodidae > Dermacentor > Dermacentor andersoni. The sequence continues at coordinate 97,459,382 of NC_092820.1, forward strand.
AATTCAGCATCTTCATAAAACTGATCTACTTCCTCATCGTCATGACTGTATGTTAGAGCGAGGCTTGTACTAACTTTAATATATACCTCTCGTTAAGTGTAACTACGACTGCTGGCAACCTCTCGTTAATCTTGTATAATTCGTCAATGCTGCCCGCTATGTCCTTATGCATTGGGAATCCTACCCCATATTGGTTCTTATCAGGGAGACCTCTAGAGCAGAGGACATGGCCGTTATTTAGCAATGTGTAAGCCTCTCCAGTTCAAATCTCTCTAAGGCCGGTTATATCCAAAACAATGTCTGATAGTTCCTTTAAGAGTCCTGCTAAGCTATCCTGACTCGAGAGCGTTTGGATGCTAAACGCTGCAAGGGTCAGTTTCCATTGGCGGCCTGTCCGGACCCAGAGATTGTTAGGCCCGTCTGCTGCGTTACAGGTCTGACCGCCGCCTTGGTCAGCTGCTCAGCAGCTGCTTGAGACTGAGCGCCATTGGCTATTAAGAAGAAAAGGCGAGATCACTCGCATTTTCTTCTTAATAACATGCCCAGACTATGAACTACCATGCAGATTCAAATATTATCATTGATGTCGGTGTGAACCATGTATACGGTTTATGAATTACTTTCAATATTTCTACTGAATACATCTATTAAAGATATATATCCTAGTAACTGACGTCGACTATGTCCTTATTTTGAAAGTTTTCTATCGTCATTTTTTTGCGTCACTTGTGCTGTTTCTCTGCATAGATCCTTTTCAAAACCGTATTGAAAATCAAGGAGGAGGTCAGTTTTAGTAAAAATCAATTCATGTTGATATCACTGCAAATAACTATATCTATGGATTGGTAAGAAGCATAGCTAAAACTATTTTCAAGAAACACCAAAACATGACTTATGATACCGAAATGTGGCCTGTACATGACACAGAAAGCCTTGTTCGAGCTTCACAGAGTGAACACTACGTATTCTACTGTTGTTGCCATGCATTCCACAATCTTTGACAAGATAGTGTTTCCCTAAGCAAAAGCTCAACGCCTCCTCCATTTTCTGGATTCTGAATATCCAATACCATTTAAATAAATGAATAACAACGGCGGCGCAAAATAAATGGCAGACGGGCTCTTGCAATGTTTTTTTTTTTCGAAGACCCAGAATTTTTGAAATCAACATATTGTGTTCTCTGTGAGAGGGAGAATTCCATAAGGTCTTGTGATTTAAAGCAGACACAGTAGGATTAGAATTTATGTAGGAGAATTCTGTTGTTTATGAAATAAAAAGCTTTTATAAAATCTATGTATATTTCCGCAACTCTCTCCTTATTTGAAACTTTTTGATCATTTCTCTTGCGTCACTTTTGCTGTTTCCATGCATAGATACTTTTCAAAACCGGTTTGGAAATCAAGGAGAAGGTCATGTTTAGTAAAAATGAAAAGTGCCCTAAGCTGCATTGGTTTCTATTTATATTTTTGTGAACAACAGTAGTATAGATATAACGCGATTTCTGTGAAAAATTTTTTGGCGTCACATTCTAACACCGGCATCACACGTGTAATTCGTAAGGCCTTCGAAATGACCACGATATACAATGAGATCATATCAGAATATAAATGTGTGTAATGATTGGTCAGATGAAATAAACAACAAGTTTACTATTACACCGTCTGACTTGCTAGTTTTTATAGCATTCATGCACGGAGAAAGTTGTGCGCAGTTTATGAGAGTAAAGTGATGCTGGACTGCTGCTTCCTTTCAAGAATTGTGACTCTAAAAAGCCAGTTGACAAAAATATGTTAAACGCGTCATCTAAGTAAGTGTCTGAAAGTCATGATCCCTGACGTTGGAAGTTGTTGAGAGTATCAGGAACTTTGCAAGTGACAACTTCGCAATCATAACTTCACTATCACAACTTCGCGATCACAACTTTGCAATCACAACTTTGCAAGTGCTCTTGACAAGTCAAGCCAAATTGACGTAATATTTTTAGACTTTAAGAAAGCGTTTGACCTTGTTCCTCACAATAAACTTATAGAAAAACTACAGTCGATAGACCTATCGGCATATATTATTAACTGGGTGGCGGCTTATCTTTCTAATCGCAAGCAGCTTGTTTCATTTGATAATTACTCTTCTTACGAACTTTCAGTAAGCTCTGGAGTACCTTAAGGTAGCGTGCTAGCACCGTTACTATTTCTAATATACATAAAGGACATCACTAACGAAATTTCTCATCCTGTTCAAGTTAGACTATTTGCTGACAATTGTGTGTTGTTTAATGAGGTTACTTGCCACGAAGATTAGGTAATGCTTAACTCTGACCTTCAGAACATTCTTTCCTCGTGCAGTTGGTGGGGCATGAAATTGAACAGGGAAAAGACTCTTTACATGTCCATAACAAAAAAACAAATGTCCTTTGTGTACAACCTCGACTCTGAACTGCTGACCAAAGTCAGCGAGTATAAGTATCTTGGAATCACAATAACCAGTGACCAGCTGGAATAGCCGCATTTATAACGTATGTAACTCGTCATTCAGGAAGTTTTGTCTCCTCAGGCACGAACTAAAGCACGCTCCCTCTGGTAGTAGATTACTGGCTTACACGTTACTCATCCGACCGAAACTAGAATGTGCATGCATTGTGCGGGATCCCTATAAGAAAATTAACATTACCGCATTAGAGATGGTCCAACGTAAAGCGGTCCGGTTTATTTTTGCTAAATATAAACTGAGTGACTCTCCTACTAGCCTAACGAATCAACATAATATTCAAACGCTACAACTACGCAGGGAAATACGACTGAACTTGCTTTTCTTGCTTAAAAACAACTGTTTGTCTCTCGACCCACATGCTTATGTTAAAGCACTTACAGCGCGTCGAACACGGCATCGTCACGCTGATTCTTTAACACCTGATATATATATATATATATATATATATATATATATATATATATATATATATATATATATATATATATATATATATATATATATGTATAGTCAAGTAACGATACAATAATGGACTTGAAAGTAGCCGAAAAAACTACTCGCCGCAGGTGGAGAACGGTCCCACAACCTTCGCATTTCGCGTGCGATGCTCTACTCATGCTGTACGATGCTTTGGTTTGTTGGCTGCCCATGATAAGACTAAGACGATCGGGCCTCACGGTTTACCCTCTTTCTTCCCTATATATATATATATATATCTATATATATATATATATATATATATATATATATATATATATATATACGTTATTTATGCTTGCATATTTTACAAATTACATTCCTCGTAAAACCATGACGAAGGAATTCGCCAAGCCAAAGACTGCACAGGGATTTCTTGTACCTTGTATACAATCAAAATTACTTGGAGAGCAACAGTGATACCCTAGAAATGCGTGATAAGCAGAAGAAATACCTCAAAACTAGAAGATAGATACGCAACCTTAAATAGACGGTAACCGCATTACGATGCAAAAGTTTCCCCTACGAACACATACAAGAAAAAAGGGGTATTATATGGTACACTAGAACAAAAGATATAAAGTAGTTAAATAGAGGGAGAAAGAAGCAGGGGGACAAAGGGGCTTAACTGTTGTAAGTCACAATCATATTATTACGCGAGATAATGACATAAAAGAAAGGATAGGGCAAATTACATGATTAAGTTGAAAGGTAGAAATCAGAAATACCAGGGAAATAAAGCGCACGAAGAAAGAACCGGCTCATACCACACCTGCGACCAGCTTACTTTTTGCGTGTGTGTGTGCACTTTCATTTTTATTCGTTTCTTCTTTCTGCGTTCCACATCAACCTTCACAAATTCACTGTCTGCTTTCATGAGGTCATTGTCTGTTGGCTTCGCACGATGATGACTCACAAAAATAGGGTGATTTTCTTCACCTTCTGCACGTAAATTACAAGGCAAGGACCTGGACACCGGCGACGTCCATGCCTTCAGGTAGCATACAAGAGTGTATTGGCCGCTCGGGTTCTGCGATGTTAACATATCACGCGAGGCCTTGCAGCAGAAAGAATATTGCACGCGCCTACGCAAAGGCCGGGAATCGTGGTGCTTGCATACCACCTAAAGGCGTAGATCTCAAACTCATATAGTACTGAAAGAACGGTGGATGAGAAAACGGCATGGCACTAGCTCATTCGCTAAGATCATCCGACGCATAATTCGAAGACACGGGTTCGTATCCTACCGGCAGCCACTTGTTATTTCTGCGATTTCATACGCAATTATGCACCCTGTCTACATTGCAATGAAACTTAGTCATTCGCCAGAAGCTTTCATTTGGGAAATTTGCTATTGACTTTAATAAATTATGCCATATATATATATATATATATATATATATATATATATATATATATATATATATATATATATATGTATATATATATGTATATATATATATATATATACATATATATATATATATATATATATATATATATATATATATATATATATATATATATATATATATATATATATATATATAGTGGCCAAGCAACGCTAAAAGTTGCTATGCCAAAGGTATAAACAAGCAACTTCATAAACACAAGAAACACTTTTCAATAGCAGGGACATTTAGTTCACGTCAGCGAATTGACCGCTTATGTTCAGGCACGTGTGAAGCTCATGCCTTAATTGAGCATCGACATTCTAGAACGCAGGCGCCCATGCGTTTCTAGGAATACGTACAGCCATGGATAGAGCTCGGATTAGCACACCGGGATAGAGAAAACGTTGATAATGGCAGTCTTTGGCTATTGACTCAAATGTTGGTCTACTTTCTTGACCTCTCTACTGGATGGCGGCAAAATTCTGTAGTTGCAAACTCAAACTATCATGGTGCATATAGTGGATAACTAGTAGCACATGCGTACAAATGTTTTTTTTACGTTTAAAGTGCCTAATTTTTCTTACTTGACTATTGAGTATCACACAACAATTTATTGTATGAAAAATCAGTTTCATGATACGAAGGTGCCCTCTGTAAGCAACCTTTTTCCACGAAGGCTTATAATTCCTTTTGCTTTGTCTTCTATAGGTCAGTATCCCTTCTACGAGTATCTGTTGTACCAGAGCGTTGACATGGATTGTGGCGTGTTCTTCATAAAGAACAGCGTTGGTCGTACGTACACATATAATCATACAATGATATTATTTGTAATACGACTATGAAATAATAAAACTTTGATATTAAGTATGCGAAGAAACGCTTCACGTAGAGGAGACAGTAAATGTTTCAAGCGAAAGTGAACGTAGAAAAAATTGGCGAAGATTTTGTAGAACTGGTATCCTGCACGTATTTTCCCAACAGAAAGGTGATACGGGTTTCTAGTAATGGTTTAGCTGAGCACTTTTCATAAACTGTGATCGGAAATAAAGAAAGCTGCTCTGTCTACCACCCTGTGAAAGAAACATCTCGGAAATGTTAGCAGGAATGTTATAGTAAGTTACCGTTTCTAAATGGCGACAAATTCTGCACGTCTATTCCACCTGTCCGCAACATTACATAAACGCGAATAGAAAGAAGCAGTAAAGTGCGTTAATTTGCGGTTTCGAAGTTCTCAGCTACGACATTTGAAAGCTACCGGATCAAGTCAGCGTCTGGGATCCGGAATGAGTGACCGAATAACATCCCCAGTGGACTTTCTCTTCTTCTTTTATTCTTTCCGTGTCCTTTTCCTTTTCCCTATTGTGGGGTAGCCAACCGCGCTGAGTCCTGGTTAACCTCCCTACCTTTCATTTATCACTTGCTCTCTTTCTCTCACCATATACGGCTGAATACATTCCAGTTTATTTTGCGAACTTGTCACGCTCTGTAAACATGAGGTCAAGGCTTGGGACCATTTCGCTATACATGAACGTTGTGCCAAAAAATAATAATGGAGATAAATTTACAATCCGCGCAATAATCAAAGATAAACTGCGGGGAAGGCAGTGTCACATAATGTGCTTTCAAGGGAAAAAACGCGTTTTCTTTGTGTTTGCATTGTGCGTGCATGTTCATTTCACGTGGTTACATATCCTTCAATGGATTATTTAAAAAGGTACCTTACTCGCAGGAACACCCAAAGCTCATTTTAGACTAATATACAAATTTCCCTAAAGAGCTTCTTAATGCTTACTTTCCGGCACCTATTGCAGTTTACGAACCACAGCCGATTAGTTTACAAGGCGCAGCCACTTGAAACGAATTTCCAGAATGGCCCTTGTTTCGAAATACCCCAACTGAAAAATACACCAGGCAGGTTTGGTGTGTTCTGGTGTTTTCCAGTGTAAACGCCAACATGGTCTGGTGTCACCTTGTGTGTTCTGGGGTACACATCAGAGTCGCTTGGTGCTCTCTGGGGTGCACAAATGAGTGGCTTTGTTTTTTCTGGTGTGTGCACCAGAGTGGCATGGTGTGTTCTGGTATGCACATCAGAGTGGTCTGGTGTCATCTAGTGCGCACACCACAGTACAGTCTATTGTTACTTGGTATACGAGTAACTGCAGGGTAGTGCTGGCTGGCGTACATGCTAGTATGTTGTGATGTAAAATTAGCTTTTGCAAACTTACCTGGGTTTTACAGATTTTTTTGGTTCCCGTATGATTAAGGCTTTCTAAACTTTAAATTGGCTGCTTTTAAGTTAGCACAGCCATCAAATTCAAATTTATTTCCTTTATTTATTTTAACATACTATCGCCCCGAACGGTCATCGCAGGAATAGGGAGTAAAGAATACAAATTTAGCAAAGAATAAGAGAGCGAAAACAAAAACAAAACAAGATGGAGTGCAAGATCTGGCGTTACCATACACAAAATTGAAGAATTCAGCAACGTGACAGAGAACCAACATGACCGGGTAAAACGTTCTATATATAAATTTTGTTTCTTATATCCCCTACAATTCCGCCTTTACGGCAAGAACGGAAACTTCTATGGTCCATGTTTCACACAAACTGGTGTTCCATGGGAAGTAACTGACAGACAAACAGCGCTATCTTCTATATTCTGCTCACTTTAACCAAGTGTCCTTCTTCCACATCGTTCGCTAATATGTAGCTTTGGAAAACAAGTAGCATACTAATATGTTAGTGGAATGACTAATGAATGCGCACCAATCCTACACTTCGTAAGAACGCACAGAAGAAAGCGGTTATGATGAATGGAAGTTCTTGTTTATAACTTTAATAAAATCTTTTTCTAGTGATGTGCTGAAAGGCGCTACTCATACCCAACATTCATGGTTCATAATCCTTGCTTTTACTTAGGATATAATATTTTATGCATTATGTGAGAACCAGATAAATGTTCTACAATGTGAAGGGGAAAAAGGGCTGCTGTTTACTAAACACAGATACTCTGCTTATACAGGGCTTGGAAAATGTGTAACTGAGAAAACCACACATATTCGCTTCATATGAGTAGACAATTACGTTTCCCTTTAACGTACTGCAAGGCCCTCAGAATTGAGAACATGTTGTGATACTGACATCATATGAAGATTCAAATACTGTAAGAAATTTACATATTTTGGTTTATAGCTCGATGTACAGAGCTAAATTAAATTATGGGGTTTTACGTGCCAAAACCACTTTCTGATTATGAGGCACGCCGTAGTGGAGGACTCCGGAAATTTCGACTACCTGGGGTTCTTTAACGTGCACCTAAATCTAAGTACACGGGTGTTTTCGTATTTCGACCCCATCGAAATGCGGCCGCCGTGGCCGGGATTCGATCCCGCGACCTCGTGCTCAGCAGCCTAACACCATAGCCACTGAGCAACCACGGCGGGTCGATGTACACAGCTGTATTCATGCAAAGACTCGTTTGGAGTAAATGTGCACGGCACAATATATATTACTCCTGATTTCTTGTCGACAAATTGCGACGCATACTGTTCACTAGTATGACAATGTGTCTTTTAAGTAGAGAAGCCTGCTGTGACCCATGAAAGACGATGACGTCGTCGAGGTAGCAGAGGCATGTGGACCATTTGAAACCTTGCAGCAAGGAGTCCATCATACGCTCACAGGTGGCAGGGGCGTTGCATAATCCAAACGGGATTACTTTAAATTGGTATAGGCCATCAGGTGTGATGAACGCGGTTTTTTCTTTGTCCATATCGTCAACAGCAATCTGCCAATATCCCGAACGAAGATCGATCAATAGACGAGAAATATCTGGAACCGTGCAGGCAATCAAGGGCGTCGTCTATACGTGGGAGCGGGTAGACGTCCTTTTTTGTAATGCGGTTCAGGTGACGGTAATCAACACAGAAGCGCCACGTGCCGTCCTTCTTCTTAACCAACTCCACAGGTGACGCCCAGGGACTCGATGAAGGCTCAATGATGTTTTTATCGAGCATTTTGTTCACTTCATCTTGAATTACTTGGCGTTCCGACACAGAAACTCGATACGGTCGTCGGTGAATAGGCACAGCATCGCAAGTAAGAATGCGATGCTTGACCGCGAGCGTCTCGCCTAAAGGGCGATCGTCAAAGTCGAAAATATCGCGGTAGGACGATAATACTTCGCAAAGGTCTTCAGCCTGCGTAGAGGACAGGTCCGTCGCAACCATTTTCTTTATGTTGGGATCGACGCCCGAGGCTGGCGCGATGGGCATGCTAAGGTCGCGAGAACCATCGGTCGATAACGCTGCCACGTATTGGTCGCCGAGACAATCAATGGTGGCAAGGCAAATACCTTGCGGTAGAATTTGCTTGGCCAATCCAAAGTTGCTGACAGGCATGCGAGTGTGGTTCGCAGTAATAGTAACTATACTGTGAGGCACGGTGACGTCATACTGTATTATGATGTCGGGCAGAGGAGTGACGAGGTACTCGCCATCAGTAACTGGTGGGAAAGACAACAGTTCAATGTAGGCTATGGACTTTGGCGGCAGGCGAAGAAAGCCGGTGGAGCGTAAGCGGCAGTGGGGTGCGTCAGAAGGTTCTGCGAGCATCGGCAACTCGACGCGAAGGGTACTGGAAGAGCAGTCAATTAGGGCAGAATGGGCGGTGAGAAAATCGAGGCCGAGAATAAGGTCGTGGGGGCAATGAGCAATTACAGTGAAGAGTACAGGAGTGTGGCGGCCGGCGATGCTGACACGTGCCGTACACATGCCGATGATAGGCATAGTACCGCCATCCGCAACGCGGACGACGCGTGCCGACGATGGGGTGAGGAGCTTGTTCAGTCGTCGTCGGAAGGCAGCACTCATAATAGAAAGATGTGCTCCTGTATCGATGAGTGCCGTGACAGGATAACCGTCAACGTCAAGAAGGTTGCGGTTAGTAGGTAACGTGAGCAGAGGATTTGAGGGCAGGGTCGACAACGCAGCTTCACCTCCGGAAGCTGCAGTGCCTAGTTTTCCGGCTGGGTGCGGGAGGCGACAGGCGGCGAAGAAAAGCGGTGGGGTTGGGGCGAACGAGACTGGTGGCGTCGAGGTGAGGGCGAGCGGCTGTAGCCAAGCTTCGGAGCAGGGACATCAGCAGTAGTAGGTTCATGGTGGGTGGCATTGGGTACAGGAGGTCCAAAGGTGCGGGAATAAGGGGGGGCGTAAGTCCGAGGAGGTGGTGGCCATCGGTTGCGGCAGTGACGGGCGACGTGGCCGATGCGACAGCAGTGGAAGTAGATCGGCCTGTCATCAGGTGTACGCCATTCGGACGGGTTGCGGCGAGATGTGGCAGAAAAGGACTGCCGGGGACGAGGAGGGCCGCTAGATAACCGGGGAACGCTGGGTCGAGACGTGGAACACACGGTGTTCAGACCCATGTTTTCAAATTCCTGTCTGACGACAGCCTGAATCATCGCAATGGTGGTTGCTGGCGGATCGGAATGCGGCGTGGAGAAGGCTGGCAAAGAGGTGGCCTCGAGTTCGCGGCGAACAATGCGGGTGACGTCGTCACAGGTGGTGGTCTGACGTGGTCGACCCTCACATGTCGACGTAGCAGCAGTGTTGGGTAGGCGCGCAATGTGGTTTGAGATACGGCGGCTCTTAGCCTGTTCAAGGCGACGGCATTCTTTTATATTGGCGTCGATAGCCGACACGTTGCCGAAAATAAGCAAATTGAAAGCGTCGTCGGCGATGCCTTTTAGCACATGTGCCACTTTATCTCCTTCGGACATGTGATCGTCAGCTTTACGGCATAGAGCCAAGACGTCGAGGATGTAGGAAACGTATGGCTCTGTAGGTGACTGAACACGAGATGCAAGAGCCTTTCTCGCGGCAGCCTTGCGCGCAATGGTGTCGCCGAACAGTTCCCATAGTTTTTCTTTGAAACTGTCCCAACTGGTTATTTCGTCATCATGTGTTTGGTGCCACACGCGTGGGGTGCCGCCGAGATAAAAGATGACATTGGCGAGCATACTCGTTGGGTCCCACCTGTTATTAGCGCTGGCATGTTCATAGAGCTTGATCCAGTCGTCGACATCCTGTCCCTCCAGGCCAGAGAACACACCTGGGTCACGATGTGAGGCAACCGTGACGACTGGAGCAGTCGGACAAGCCGAAGCCGTTGCGGAGGCGGGTTCGTCACCGGGAGGCATGGTGACAAGCTCGGTGTGCCGACCACTTCGGAGTTCCGTGGTGAGGACGGGGATCGCTGACCTCCACCAGAAATGTTACGTGTGGAAAGACACAGACGAGAGATGCTATTTACACGCTATTTACACTGGAGCCAGGCAGCCAGGCTAACACTCGCTCGTGCCGAGGGCACCGACCAACTTCTTCGTCGTTCTCGCGGCTGCTCGTCTCTCGCGGAATCATATCGTAATAATATATTTAGAAGAACACTCATTGAAGAAGGCGAACAAGACACAAAATTAAACGTTCCCAGTGCAATGTCATGGATACGCATTGTTTCTATCGCAGATGCAGGTAAAGCACAAAGGAAATGAAGCAAGAAAGGAAGCTGCGGCTAACCAGCTGCGTCTACTCTATGGAATGCGCCGCAGTACTTGGCTGGAAACACATCGTACACAGGCGCATATTTGTGGCACACAACACATGGGACACATACACACTGCATACACATGTGGTCTTGTCTTTCTTTAGGGAATATTCGTGGCCCCCAGATTAACACACAAGGCGCGGACAACGTTAGCGCAACCCGCGCAGATTTAACGCACCGACACAATAGCAATTGCGGTCGACACGGTTGTAACCTGCACCATACGAGTGATGAAACCTCGTAGATTAGACGCTTTCCGACTGAAACAGTTGAAACGCGCAAAGAAACATCCCACGCCGCACATGTGTACCTCTGGGGTCATGATAAAAAATTACGAGGCTGATATTTACACTAGCAGCAAGGCATCTGAAACGAAGTGACGGCGCAAGCATTGCAGGTAGCACAGGCAGGAGCGCTAAACGTAAAGGAGGGGCGTCAAGACAAACATTCCCTCTCTTCCGAAGCCAACTTGTTGAAATCATGGCCGCTTTTTGTATGCATCGAAGCACGCAAGCAACTGGAACGCCAATGAATTTCGCCGAACAGTTTCAGAACTATCATATCGAAACTGCTACAAGCTTTAATATTCATTTCAATTGAACAAACCTCACCAGCTACAATTAGCAATTTGAACATGTGCAGGAAAGTCATTAATTAGGAAGGTAATTAGTTGGACTTTTTCTCGTTTAGTAGAAAAAGTCTCAGTTTCGCCCGCAAGGCGAAGCACTCATTGCGACAGCAAATTAGTAGATAGCTCTACGAAGTAATCATACCAGTTTTATGGGCCCTATAAACATTCAAAAATTCGCTTACTAAATAAATTATCAATGATAATGTTTTAGCACGACTCAACGAGGAGGTACAAAGATAGAGACACAGAAATCACTGTCTCTTTCAGTCTCTTTTTTTTTTTTTTACGTCATCGTTCTGCCGCGCCAACGCATGGTATCATGGATTCAAACCGACTAGCCTGCCAACGTGTTTAAACTAAATAAACAACGAGAGCGTCACGCGCACACAGATAAACATGAACACATCTCGCTCGATGAGCGCGGAAATTCGCTGTCAAAATGCTGAAGTGAGGAATCACGGCGGCAATAGCGATCGAGTTAAACTTCGCGCATCTCTCGCTTTCACGTAAACGAAACGGCGAAAGCATAGCGCACACGAAGCCACTGGCAGAACGTGCCCTCTGCAAACATCGCAGATCACTTTGAAAATCAGTATCTCGGAACTAGGGCTGTTCAGACAATTCGTTCCAAGTGAATGTGCCTTGCGAAATCAGCGGCTATAATTTGCAGATTAATATTTGTTGCATAAAATAATTAAAAATGGTGATTGTCCTGATTACGTTAATTATGCAAATGAACGTTTTTATTTCCCGCAAAAGTAATGACCCACTCATCGAGTTATTTAGATCATGGGTTTGCATTGTACTACCTGCCATAGGCAATTCTGCAATACGGTGTGCCTGTGTACACCTAACGCAGGTTGGTTCGTTGGTATCAGTGCTTCAAATATTAATAATAGGCAAATGCTAATTGATGTTTGCGGTGAGAAAGCTCGTCCCACAAAAAGGAAAGCTGTGTACATCTCAGCATTGGGGATGTCTGTTTACAACTTGCGTTTAACGTCCATGGCCGCTAAAAAAGCTTCAATATCTGAGTACTTTATTTTACGGTTTTGAAGATGCTTCCTATTAATATTATGATTTCTTCACTGAAAAGATTTGTCCTTTCGACGGTATTCGTATGCAATGTGTCGCAAGAATTTGTTTAACATTTTAATTTTCAAATATTCAACTCGGTAAGAATTACTCTTTTCATTAGCACTGCAGGCAAAGACACTTCCGTTATCTTTGATCATGAGACTATAATTTCATATTTTTTGTCTCCTTCAGATCAATATTACCACCTGCGTCTGCGAAATTCATCAGTCGAGAACGTGCCCGTGGATTGCGCAAAATACTTCCTTCAAGCTTTGCCACAAGGAGAGACCTTCACGACATTTTATAGTAATTTATGTCTCAATATTCCTGAAACATTGAAATAATTTTTACTGTTCGTAAAGAATAACTTAATTCGATTTCAGTAAGCAGAAAATACTGCCGCAACCTCTCCGAAGGCTCAATAAAGAAATATATATTGCCTTTTTCTGACGTGTTCATTTTTACAGCATTAGCTGACCTTTACATCAAATTCAGCCATAAGCGCCTATTTTAATAAAGCAATTACAATATTGTGTTTCAGGATGATGCCGAACCTAAACACTATAAAAGTGCAAGTTAACAATCTTACTTTTTAAAGGGCAATCTTGGACAAAGGAATGTCCGAATCGCTGGGGAAGGGCGGTATCAGATGCATTTCCAGTGACGTCAACTACTTACGCGCGATTTCTTGAAGCATACGGCAGTTGCAAGCTCATGAAAAGTATTGGTATAATATTAACAAAATAGAATGTTTGATAAGGATGGAAGGAGAGGATTTGCTCTTATTCGTAGAGCAATATTTACTTTTTACGGGGCAGTATTGTCGGCTTAACAACGTAAGATAATAACGTATCACAGCTTTCTTTGGCTCTTACTGGTGCTTTATAATACGATAAATGCAGTAAGCCGCTTTCTTATTGCGACAGCAATTATATGGACACTCGAGGCGCATTTTCGCCGTCACCTTGAAGTTCTGTGTGAAGTCCTAGCACGATAACACTGTCTCCGCGTGTCGTATGCTGTATGTGCAATCAAAACCACGGGAGGGAAGGCGTCCATCGCGGTTGAATTCGGCGCGCGCGCTGAAAGAATGCGGACAGCAAGCAGTCTTCAGTCCCGCGGAAGCTCCTGGTAGAAGGGAGGAAGGAGGGGACGGGTGGCGTTGTGGTGCGGCAGCAACTGACCGTTTCGCGGCCGGGCGCTAGGCAACTAACGATCGCGGCTCAATACCGCGCGCTATACGTTAAGTAAGGCGGGGAGCCAGCGTGGGCTGGCGCGAGGAGAACGGCGTCAACTCCTGCCAACAAGCGCATACTTTGCATTGCCCCGCGTGATCGCGCGCGCCGTGTCTTGTAAGGGATCTGCAGACGGCTCATACTAGAACACTGTAGCTCATACCTATGTGCGCGTTCTGTTCTCGCCGCTCTTGTGCTGAAGCGATAGCCCACACGAAGGTCTGTTCACTCGCTGCTGCTGCCGCGCTTGCTTACGTCAGCGTCTTGACATCGAGTGTCTGCGCTCATCGAATGGGATATGTTCATGTTTGGTGGCGCGCGTTGACACCATCCTTATTAATTCAGTTTGTAAGCTAATCGTTCCCAGATTATATGGCGAACAAATCTAATTTCCTTACATAGTACTGCTGTCTACTAATTTGATATCACATTCGATTCCTCGCCTTGGAGTGAAATTGCGACATTTTAAAATTTTTTCTTGTTATTCCAACTGATTGATTCCTGATGAATGTTGCCATTCGCCCACCACGACTTTGAGGCGGTCTCCATCATGATCAGCGGGTCCAAGGGCCCGCACCACCGACGAGAGTTAGCACAGAGCCCTGTCAGTTCTGGACTTCTATATAAGCACTGTGGAAAAAAGGAACTGCATTTATTTTTAATTTCTGGCCATAGAGACCCGAACTAACCAACATTTCAACTTGTACGGTGCGCATACATGGAAACAAAAGCGGGGCCACGACGAGGATTTAACGTGCGTTTGTCAGCCTTCTCACTGGTACGCTGGCGGCCGCACTAACCAGCGCTTCCATGAATGAAATGCAACAGCCTCGAGTGGTACGTCAACCACAATACTCTACGGAGATTTTAGAAAAACGAGAATGTCGGTGCAGCCTTAGAACGGATACTAGTTTTCGCATATATATCTTATAGTGGTATATGTGAACATCATTGTGATGTTCTGTTTTGCTTACTACTGTTACACGCTGATCATAAATTGAATGGTTCCGGAGATACGGCGGTCCATAACCTTTTGTGCTTCACTGTGCGTTTGCATGTATGACTATTCTAAGAAAGCTTCTGGCCGTTTCCACCGAACAGTCTCCTACGATAAATGCTAAACTGCTGCAATAGCCCGCAGCACGTGTCTATAATTCACGGCACCCACATCCGCGCGTGCATACAGCCGGCGTGTAAATTTGTATGACTTTATGCCAAGCACTCTGCTTCCTCCCACGTGACCAATGGGACGAGGACGCGCCCATCGGCGTGCGGTCTCTATACTGTTTCCTTCGGCGCAGTATCACACAGACGCCGGCTCTTGCAAATACAGTTGCTGTGGAAAGTCCACAGAACAGAGTTTCTGTCGTGTTTCCCTATTGCGACTGGGCGTTTGCACTGTTGTAGAGCCCTGCTCAGTTAGGTTATGGCGAATTCAATCAACTTCAATGGGGCACCGTCTCAGTAATCTGGAAAAGTTACATAGTGTTTTGTGCAACTAGGGCATGGATGATTGGCAGCAGCGGTCCTGAGACTGACGCTAGGAGATGCATCTCGGCAAGTGTGGACATGCGCGAAAGAACTGCTGCAACTTTGAGTACGTACGATATCAATAGTGTACATGCAGTTTCGTTAACCGGAATCGATGAGTGCCTTGGGCGAGTCAAAAAACAGACGCGTAGTTTGCTGCAGAGCTTTGCTCTAGAAGCGATTTGTCCAGGTTCGGACAACAGAGAGAACTTCATTTCAAGACAGCTTCTGTATTAGGAAGAAGCAAGGACGAGTAATTTGGTTCTGCGAAGTAAGACATCAACTGAAAACATCGACGCGCTAAATGAATGCCTCGAGCTACGTGTGTTACGGAACTATGCACACTACTAAATCTGGTTACACATTACGATGCATTCTTGGGGAATTTGGCAACACTACTTGCGCCGCTGCGTAAGTCGGTAGGAAAGAACATACCTTGGCAATAGGAAGCTAAGCGAGACGTTGAATACAAGGTATTGAAGTAACTGATAAAGGAGGCGCAGGTTTTGACCCACTATGACCGAATAAAACCATTCATATTGGAAACGGTCGCATCTTCATGCGGTGTCGCGGCAGTCTTGTACCAAAAAGTGCACGCGCAAACCAACCAATCGGGTTTCGATCTCACACCCTATCTTCAGCCGAGCGAAATTATGCACAGATTGACCGCGAAGGCTTAGCGCTGGTATTCGGCGTGATGAAGTTGCCGAAATGCTTGCTCTGAAACAAATTTACATCGGTCACGGAACAGAAGCAGCTTATCCGCCTTTTTAGTCCAGATAAAGCAATACCACCCTCGGCAGCAGCAAGGATAGAACATTAGGAACCAGCGGTAACAAGTACTCCATTCAGCGGAAATTTGGAAAAGACATAATTGTGTCCAACGCTTTCAGCCGTTCCCGTGCAAGTGCCACATGATGACAAGACAATTAAGTCAGTGTTGAAAGACGAACGAAACTATGTGCTGCTAGCAGACCATTAGCGCACTGCACTGGTGTATCCGCACAATTTGGTCGAAATGACGGAACGTGATGGCATGCACACGCCGGTTATGTGTTATTTTCGGGAAGGTTGGCCAAAGAAACAGCCGGCAACACAAGAAGCATTGCGGCCATTGTTCCAAAAGAAAGACGAGCTGAAAAGTAGCCATGGCATTCTGATACCCATCAAGGCATGGCAGCGACTAAAAAGCTGCTTCCGGCACTCTTCTGGTATTTCGGAATTGACAAGAACGTCCAGAATATTGTGCACGCATGTACTGTGCGCCAGCTAGACTACAGCATGTCATGCGCGTAAGATCCGGTTCCGTGGCCGGACACATTTGAGCGATGGTCGAGAATCAACGTTGATTTTGGTGATCGCGAATAATTGGTGATCGTAGTGGATTCACATACCAATTTAATCTAAGTTGTTCCACTGAAAATAGCCTGCGAATTAACATCATCGAAGCCTTGCGGGGCACTTCAAGCAGATTTGGGTTGCCGCGAAGACTTCTTTCCGACACCGGTCCGCTGTTTACAAGTACACAGTTCCGCAAATGTATGGATGGTAGTGACATCCTACTCATACGATTATCCACCTATCATCCGCAATTCAGCGGGCAGGCAGAGAGGGAAGTGCGCACTTTTAAAAAAGGGCTGCGCAAAAACGTGCATGGTACCGTTGAAGGTGCCTGCAGTCCGATGGCTGTTGCTTTATCTGCATACCTCCCTCCGATACGACGGAAGACATCTGACTTCCTGCTTGTCGGCTTGGAACCGCGTTAACTGTTTGGCAATGTGGTGTGCAGGACCTTTTTCTGCTGCCGTTCAACTTCCACACAGAGATTTGGCCGTAGAATCCGTATGGTGCAAGAGCTAAGGGGCAGGCGCCAGCTGGAGAGACTCGCAGTGATAGCGCATACCAGGGGTGTCCGCCTGTGCATGTTCTAGACGAATGATGGGGAACTGTGTGAGCGTCATGAAAATCAGCAAAGGTACTGCGCGGAAAGTCATCAACCAACATCATTCGACGAGGAACTGCATACCCTCTGCTGGGCTTCTCAGGTGCCATGCTCTTTTCCTCGGCCATCGCAGAGCACGAAACAGAAGCTAGCAACACTGGGTGTACCGGAAAAGCACGACACGCGTGCTGACAATGCTGGACCTTGGGCAGTACTAGTTCGCAGATGAAACCGGCGTGGCAAGGCGCCAGACTGTTTCTAGAGCTCTCCTTGAAGGAACGAAATTGACGTAACGTCTGTAATTCACGCATTCCACAAGCGCATGGGTCAATGCCTCAGTTACATAACGTAACGACAGAGTTGGACTACATAAACGACTAACTCATGAAAGCTACGTTCGTTCCTGTTCCGGCGTCTGTTACTTGAAACCCTTTATTAACATCCCATGAAATGCATGAAGAGTTTATTTCGGTCTATAAGGGCAAAACACACCCAAAAAGTTCCACAAAGGCTCTTCAGATTGCCTACGTGTGCGAATTTGAAAGCATTGTAATCGCTTTAGGCAAATGGTTTCGCTTATATATTGATCCGCATGTCGTCCTGCACGTCGTGAACTTCTGCTTTTCTCTTGCCTCCTCTTCTGCTGCGTGCTTCCGTGGGCGACCACGTTTCACAAATGACGCTCAAGTAGACGCTCCGTAGTACTATCATGTAGACAAAGCATTGCTACAGTCCATAGAGCAAGCGAAGCGCGGTAGGCAGCGACGTGACGTGACGCACGAAGATTATCTACTCCTGATTTGGCGTCGAGAGTGCATCGCAGTAGACACAGCACCGATGAAATTCGAACAGCAAATGACATGTGGGAGGCAGTGACGGGGGCAGTGACGTGATGTGTGCCGTCAATTCGAGCATTCGGGAATTGTTTTCACTCGTCGAGCAGTAAGTATTTTTGGTACCTTATTTCGGTCACGCCACCGGCGATAACACCGGATTTTCGCGTGATGGGGCATGAAATGCTGTGGCGTTAATAAACGTTATCAACAAAGCCAAAGCGATATTTTACGCAAGCTTTTCCAGAAATGGGAGGGAAACAGATAGCAGTAAACTAGAAGTGTGGATCCCCACGAGCCACCCGTGGCATCGCTTGAAATTTCTACAGACACTTCCTCATATAAAAGTTTACACATTTGTTTTACGTCCCCTGTGAGAAGCGAGTATAGCTGGAGATCTTGGATAGCTATGTCTCCTCTGCATACCATTTAGGCACAACGCGAGTCGCGTGCGAAAAGTTTTTTTTTTCGTTCAGTGTTGCTGCTGTAAACACATGTACATAAATTAGCTGAAGTCTGCTCACGATGACTCTCGACGCTAATGCGTTAGCATTGAGTAAATACAGCGACATAACGTAATGCCACAATCGAAAAGACTTATGTATTAGGCATGCGTTACAAGGGCACTCCTCTTTTGCACTTTCCTAAGAACACTAACGTCATCACTGCTGTGAAGCCTGCGGTCCGTGTCAAAATGTGCTGACACAACGTACATTTTGAATCCATATGAACTGGAGTTTTCATGCAGCGTTTCAGCAAATGCTATGAGGCCGTTGATATTCTGCCGCGAATTTTAAAGTCAAGAGATCATATGCCTTGACGGTAATCAGTTATTCGCGGAAACACCTACTGCGCAACTCACGAGATGCACGGATATGCGGAATACACTGCCTCTTAAATTGATCGAGCTTCAAATGTGCCATCTCCTGCATGCTGCCAGTGCACTATTGCACCATCTCCGCAAGAATACCGACCAACTGCACGCGCCAAACCCTGAGAAAGAGCGCAAGCTGAGATTCGTTTTCAATATTCAATTCTGATTTGCCGCAAGGAAACGGAAATTGCATTTTTGTTGCAGTTAAATCGAAAAAATTTTAAAATGAGGCAAATTTGAAAATTGGCGGGCACACATTGGCGTTTGTCTACAACCAATTCCCAATGACTACAAATATGAATTTCACTGTCGCTTGTTTAAATTGGGGCGGCCCCCAATAGTCGTCGTTACTGCTTGATGTACTGAGGTTGTGTGGAAACTCGCAGTATATAGGTGTTTAGTTACCTTTCCTGGATCTTTTCTACATTAAAATTCAGACCTCAATATTTTACGTTTGTGTGTGCCAGTAACGACTTCGGCTCTATCAATCTCTTCATTATATATTTGCCACCAATACAGCTAGCGTCTCTTCTTTTTGGATTGATGACCATGAAATGCTTCCATGCGATTTCAATTCCTGCTATCCTGAAACGCGTACCTTGCCTACGGTTTCGCCACATCCGGTCACTGAAGCACCCTCTATTTTAAACTTTAGGGTAAACAATTTCAAAACTTCTTAAGACATTACGTTCTTTGAAGCATATTTTAGAAGCGAGGAAGAAATAATAGTTTATGTAAAGTGTAATATAGTGAAAAAGAAGTAATATAAACAAGCGAAACAGAATTCCACTCTCAAGTGCACCGTGTACCCTTTTATCATTTGGATAAGTTGGAGACAAAATTTTTTGCTGTATAAACAGTAGTCTATACAGCAAAAAAAAAAAAAAGAATAATGGTGAAAAGTATAAATTTTTCAAGAAAACTGCTATTTCAAGAGTGTTGTCATACCTTTAGCGGATTCGTTTTAATATCACTTGCTCTTTGTGATCTATTGGCAAGATCCAGAACTAATCAGGGACAATATCCGGAATGATTTTTTTATAAAGCTATGTGTTTAAAACGTACAAATTCAGACGTCATCTTTAGCCAAAAAGTTCTTATCAGGGTCCGGGCATAGCAAATAAACAGGTGCACTGACGTACATCGCGGCCTAGCAATCCTGAATTCAAACCATGGGACGGCTTTTTGGTGCTAAAGGAGCTGAAATTTGAAAACAAAATCCCTCTTCTCGAAAGGAAGCCCTGCTTGAAGCTAGGGAGTGAGCGTCACACAGTCTAATGCCCTTGCGTAGGACGCACTGCCTGCTACATTTCTGATCATACACATGACTTCGCTAAATCAGCCCATGCAGAAAGCCTGCCGATGCCACTGGAATGCTGCAAGACACAAAAACTAAGAAAAACTGCTATTAGCGCTCGTGATTTAAATGTCACGTTGTCTCTAGGCTACGGTATGGGAGACGGTAGAGATGAAGGCTTGCGGACACAAGTTAATGCAAAGGAATAGACTATCTGTGTCCATGCGAAGCTTATTTCATTGCAGCATAGCCACCTGGCATTTTCAGGTTTCCTATATCTAAGAATGAACAAATTTGAATAACCATTATGATAAACTGCTCGTCAGGGGGCACTTTATAAATTCAGGATATCACCAAATATTTGAATAGTGCATGAGAACAGATCCATTTATCGAGAACTGGTACTTGAAATTTCACCCGTTTAAAATATTTCGAGATATTTTTACGAAGGTTTTTTTCTTTTATTCACCTAAAGATACACTTACCTAACTCGAATTTTCTTAAGGGAAGACTTCTCCGTATTCTGGTTTCGTGAATTCTTGTCAGGATTTTAACAAACATGCTCGTGCTGGCTTTTACTTATTCTTTCTTCGATTTGAGAATTTT
The DNA here is from genome assembly GCF_023375885.2 of Dermacentor andersoni. Taxonomy (NCBI): domain Eukaryota; kingdom Metazoa; phylum Arthropoda; class Arachnida; order Ixodida; family Ixodidae; genus Dermacentor; species Dermacentor andersoni. The sequence goes on from NC_092820.1 coordinate 97,480,369, forward strand.
GGGGATTAACAGGCGCCTTCCCAAAAGTTTTTCTCTGTGAATGATATGTTAGCTGCGCATATCAATTCGCAAAGACCCCTTATTAGCAAGTTAGACATGCGCGTAAAATATGTTCTAAAGGACACATTTGCCTCATAGAGGGCACACACATAATGAAAACACATTGCCGAGAACTTCGTCGGCAACGTGATTTCTTTGCTGCTAATATGCGTTTCAGCGTATGCCATCCTGGCAAATATGCAGTTGTTTTGAAAGTCTTTCTCACTGGGTGTTAAATTTCGCCAGGGTTTTCTATTTTACTATTAAATTCTGGCTAAAATTACGGGACTAGCTAATATAGCTACTGTGTCAGATTGTTTTATAACCCTCTCTTTCACCACATTCTGACTGGCTCACACGAGCAGAATTACGCATACTTCCAAATGAATGTGCAAGATATTCTGCTCCTAGCTCGTCAGAACAGCTCAGGAATACCGGAGCTTCTTCGCAGGTCAGCTCTTTGTGTCATCGACATTGATAATGCATTGATTGCACGCACAGTTAGCGCAAAAACTGAGAAGCGGGGTACGTTGATAATTACTGATACATAAGTTGGTTGCTTTCTTCTGGCGACTGCCTAGAAGAGCGCACAACCACACTACCTACTTCATTATTTGCAATGATCTGTTAAATGAAGTTCTCATCAAAGGTATGGTGTTAGTATAAACAGTACAAGCTGCTAACGGCGGCTATCAAGCTTCAGTGCAAAAACGAAAGGTGCCGACCTCAAAAAAAAAAAAAAAGTAGAGCCTGTAGGAGTTGGTCTGCATGTAATTCAATTTTATTACAAACATCATATTGCGCCAAGCAATTCGAGCAATTCTTTTTCTGTAGTAATTTATTTGCTTCTTGCCAGACTTATACAATACCGGACATAGCTAGATATTGAAACGGTGATCACCTTTCCCATCATAAACGGCATCAAGCCCGCTGGCTCTAAACAAATGGTGGTTCCCTTTATTATTCTGGGGGACTTTGTGATTATGGTATTACGAGGAATTTATCATGCTACAACAGTGGCTCTTAATGATACTAATACTCGTACTGTTTTCAGTCGAGTGTGTAAATTTTTTTTTGTGATTAAAGTCCTACTAGAGGGGGGGGGGGGGGGACGTTATGGACACTTCAATTGCAAACGACAACTGGGCCACGGGGCTTCGCATGTTTCATGCAGAACATCAAGCATGCCTCTGAAGTACCGTTAAACTTTAAGAATATCCTTTAAGAGGACGGCTAAAGCTGACGTAAAATCTGATCCTGAATATTGGTTGATAAGTTAAACTGATTTATACAAATCAGAATTGAGTGCACCATGCAAGGAAGATTTCGGAAAACAATAGCTTGTCCCTAGTACTCGGTGTGGTATTTACGATTTAGTGAAACTAACATTCATTTAGGTAAGTATTTACAAAAGATATTGTGCTCATTGAATGTAATATTGCAAAATGTGCTTCAATTCGGCAGAAAGCTTTTTAGGTTCTGTAAAACATATAATGTTTTGGATAGAATACAGTGGTTACATTTGTAGTGATTCGATCAAACCATTTATTTTTGGTAAACTGAAGCAAGCGTAGAAAGCGATTAAGGCTTTTTAACATATTACTTAAATACCGAGGCATAAGTATAAAAGAAAGTCGCAGTTCACAGATGGTAATCCGAAGGACACAGAAGTTCACTGGGAGATGAATGCTTGAAGTGATGAGCCGCGATATAATAAGGAATGTCGTTGGAGCCACGTTTCGCCAACTTGTGAAAAGCAAAGTGCAGGTTATTTATTTTGAAGGCAGTCATAGAGGGGACTCATTGTTTCTTTTCTTTTTGCAGAGAAATATTATTACGAGATAGAAAAATAACTACATGTCAGAAACTACCCTATTCCTTTTACGCGCGTGTTTGTGTCAGCTTTACTCAGAGAAGGTGACATGTGCGGTGAATGCGAATGAACGGCGCTGCGACTGAAAACTCATTAGGAATAAGAAACTATGTTATTGCGATACACAATTATATGGACACTCCAAGCCAACTTTAGCCGTATTCATTGCTTTCGGCATCACCGTAAGCTTCTGCGTATATTTAGGTATATGTATCCTATGTTACATACGGTATATGTGCGTTATATTACCAAGGAAGGAAGGAAATCAACTTTATTCAGGTCCTGCAGGCCACGAGAGCTTTGGGCTCTCATGGAGTGGGCGTCTCCCACGACGGAACCGGGATGTCGAGTTTCCTGGCGGCGTCGTGGACCTGCTGGACGGCCCAGAGTTGGCGAGCGAGTTCTTCGCTCCGGATGGCCTCTTCAAACTTGCGCAAAACATTCTGTCACTGACGTTTCTTATGCCACGTCTTAAATTCTTAAAAACATTGTTCCTGAGAACTTTGAGAGGGACAGCGCGCAATAAAATGTCATGAAACAAGATACCTACAGCGCGTGCCTTTTACCTTATCTATTCTCAGACCTGCATTATAAAAGTAGGAAATCACACCACTCCAACATGAAAATAATGTAATTTTATTGTCACCGCTGCGCTCTACCTCCAGGATTCCCACAGGAAAGAGGTTTGAGGCATCCCCGATATGAAAAAGGGCTGCAAAAGCGCTCAGAATGACGCTGGCGTTAATTAATAAGCATAAATGAAATTGTCCGATGAAAGGATTGAAACAGAGAACCCCGAGCTAAACAGCTCGTTTTTACTCAGTCAGCCTGCGTCTACTTCAGTTCATAATGGCACTACACACTCCTAAAACAGTTGCACCTTTTTGGTGTGTAAATTTGTCCCACAGCGATAACAGTCATCTGCCTCGCTTGCGCTTCGTTTCTTAAAAACACTGCGCTCGCTGCTTTCCTTTCGAGAATGATATGTCAAGCGAATAACGCACATGCCGTTCGTGAGATGGAAAGACCGGGCTCGTAGCGTTAAAGAAAGGAAATCCGGGCAATACAGGTGTCGATTGTTGTTGTGGGACAAGGTCCAAAGGGTGTAAATGTTTTAAAGAAGGCAACCAGGAGTCTTACACATCCCTTGGTATTCTAACAGGTTTCTTTCGCATTCATTGTACCACCGTAAAGCGAGCCTGATGTATTTAGTTTGCTACACTCAAACACGGCACAGATATTTGGAGAGGCGAGTGTAGTACAGAAATATGTATTAACCAAATACGACTAAATTAACAATTGTGTATAATCGTAGAAGAGCGTATCCGTATCCGAATTCCGCCTACACATTTCAAAAAACGGGACTACTATGCGATCTACGGTCCATGGAAAAAGGTTCTTCTTACATATCTCATTATTAAGCTAACCGTGAACCCAAGACGAATACAAATTACCGTTCTAAAGAGAAATAATTTTATTACAAGAAGGGTGGATCCACTCTATTAGAGCGTGTGGAATAAATGAATCCCAAACACCACTGCTGATGATGATGATGATAGCAACTTTATTGTACCGCCGGATAAGGAGGCCCCTACTCCCCGTCCCCGGTACACAGGCCTTGGGGACGGGGGCCGGAACCTCCGCGATTAGAAGCAAGCAAAGAGGTCTTGACTCTTCGCGGCTTCTTCCGCCAGGCGGATGGCGTGTTGCTGTGGAGTAGCTGCTGTTACAACTTCTGACGTGTACTTTATACTGGCGATATAAGCGAGCAGAACGATCAGACCAGGTTACAATCAAGAGAAGCTTTAGTACAGGATATTTATATATTTTGTTCAAAAGGTGCAGACATAAAGCCTTTGAAGCGTGTTTCATGTAAAACAAGGAATGTTTAGCTTTTGTTGATGTCATATGATCGCTTTTAGCAAAATAAAATGGGCTCCTTTGCGACACACCATTTGGAGAGTGGGTGTTAGGTGCGATTGAGAAAGATCGCAGACGGAGCATGCATGTTCTAGTTCTTGGATGCGCTAATCCGATAAACGTGACATGACAAGAACTTTATTTGAGTCCTGAGGGACTGAGACCTTGGGGAGCTAAAACCGAAGGCTCCCGAAGATCAAGTCGCTGGCGCCACCCACGATGGGACCGGAAGATGAAGTTCCGCCGCAATGTCGTGGGCCCTCTGGACAGCCTGGAGTTGCATGTGGAGATTGCTGCTCTTGAGAGATTCCTGCCATTGTTCTTTCGTGATGGGTGGAGAGGCGTTAAGGGCTCGGCACAGCCAGAGCATCTGTTCAAAAGAGAATGAGTCATGACCACATGTGGGGCACGACTGTGAGTGGGCAGGATCTATCCTGTTAAGAGACCGAGGAGTGGGATACGAACTGGTTTGCAGAAGTCTGAGTGTGCTAGCCTGAGGTTTGTTCAATTTAGGGTGAGGGGGTGGAAATGTCCTCCTGCCCAGTCAATAATGGGAAACAATTTCGTGGAAAGTACATAATGGATCTTTGTGGATGTTGACCTCGTTACAAGCCTGGCTACCCGCCACAGCGCGGTACGTGAAATCGCGCGCTCTCCGGTGGGCCTGCTCGTTAGGATTACATGCAAGCGGGTTAATTGAGCTATCTAGATGGGCTGGGAACCACGAGATGTGGTATCCGCCTTCGTTGCTCTCGCTAGTCCTGTGAAGTGCTTTAAGCAAAATACTGTTCGCCTGTTCAGATACGAGAGTGGACGAGAAGATAGTAACCGCCGTGCGCGAGTCCGAGAAGATGATAGCGGGAACATTTGAGCTGTGAAAAGCCAGAGCGATTGCCGCGTCCACCGCCACATGGGCAAACTTCGTATAAACAGAGGCTGCATTGACCAGGTTGCCTGCCGCTTCTATCACCGAGACAGAGAACTTATCCCCACTGTCATATCTGGCAGCATCGACAGAGAGGGCATCTAGTTTCTGCTGATTTATCTTTTTAAGGATGGACTTGGCTCTCGCTAATCTCCTACCCTCGTTATACACTGGGTCGATGTTTCGCGGAATGGGTTCAACCATGATGCGAGTTCTGGTTTCCCGGGTCAAGCTAACTTTGGTCACCGGTTCATGTCTTGGTTGGATTCCCGCTTCTTCTAAAATCTTGATCCCTGGCTTAGTGGATGAAAGTCTAATTATTTGACCCGCTGTGTGAGCTTCTATTAGCTCACCCATGGTGTTGTGGAGTCCTAGCTTCAGTAGCTTCTCAGTGCTTGTGGACTGCGGAAGGCCGAGCACGCGCTTGAGGCCGGTTCTGACTAGGGAGTCGAGCTTGGCCTGTTTCGCTTTACCCCAATTAAGGTATGCCGCGATGTAGATAACATGACTCAGGAAGAATGCTTGATAAGCTCTGAGCAAATAGTCCTCTTTGAGACCGTCTCTTCGATTTGAGACGTGGGCTACAAGTCTTAGGACATTACTAGCCTGCCCAGTGAGCCTGTTGAGGGCCGTCGAGTTACAACCCTCGGCATCAATGAGGAGACCCAGAATTTTGACCGAGTCCATCCTCGGTATGGGATGCCCATTTTTAGCTCGAATTTCTATGGGCAGAGTTTCCAGAGGCGCAGGGTTTCTGACCCCCTGTCTGGACTGGCGGTATAACAATAGCTCTCATTTAGCGGGGCAGAGTTCAAGGCCCGTGTTTTAAAAAAAGTCTTCAGTAGCCTCCAACGCGCTTTGTAACGAGTGTTCGAGCATGGCTAGGGATCCGCCCGGCTCCCAGATCGTGATATAATCCGCATAAATGGCGTGACCAACGTTTGGGATTGCAGCGAGGCGAGTGGAGAGCTTGTGCATGGCTATATTAAATAAGAGTGGGGAGAGGACCGAGCCCTGCGGCGTGCCGCAGGTGCCTAGTTCGTAGGGTCCTCCTGTGACCATGCATAATCCGAGGTGCACCTTGCGATCCGCGAGGAAAGATCTGGTGTAATCATGAAACCGCTGGCTCAGGTTGAGAGACGAAATCTCCGTCAGTATGTGTTTATGCGCGACCCTATCGAAGGCTTTGGAGAGGTCCAGTGCGTGGATCCCTCTTACGTCGCGAGTAGGGTTATCAAAGATTACTTTCTTAAGCAAAAGCGTAGCGTCCTGTGTAGACAACGCCTGTCTAAAGCCAATTAGGCTGTGTCTGAAGAGTTGCTTGTTTTGAATATGTTCAGTTCCCCTGTTGAGTATCGTGTGCTCCGCAACCTTACCTCCGCATGATGTAAGGGAAATAGGCCGCAGATTATTTATATGTGGGGGTTTTCCTGGTTTGGGTATGAGTACCACTTTTGCAGTACGCCATTCTATCGGGACCTGTCCACTTTTCCATACCTCATTTATTTTGGCCGTGACTATCTCGATTGCCCTATCATCTAGGTTCCTGAGGAGTTTGTTCGTGATTCCATCAGCTCCCGGGGCTGACCTGCCGTTTAGATTGAAGAGAACGTGTCTGATCTCTGACGCGATGAAAGGTTCGTCTATATCAGGTGCCGAGAATCCCATGTAGTTCACACGCTCTACCGGGCGATCCGCTTCTTTAGCGAGTGGGAGATAAGTATGAGCTAAGTTGTTGGCTAATTCCATGTCGGTGAGACCGATTGCAATTTGCTTCTTAATGAGCCTGTCCTTTTCAAGGTTAAGGGTATCCTTAGACTGTTTATCGTTCAGGAGACTTTTCAAGAAGGTCAATTTGCTAGCTCTTCGCATACGCCCGTCCGTTTCGCTACACGTCTCATCCCATTGCTGCTGGGCGAGCTGGGCCGAATAGGTTTCAATCTCCTTGTTAAGAAGCGCAATTTTGGATCTTAGTCTACGATTAAGCTTTTGGGTCTTGTGGTCTTTGGGTCTGAGAGGGCGTGTTTGGCCTCCAGAAGGTGAGTTAGTCTCGAGTCCATTTTAGGAAATTCAAGATCCGTAATGATTTCTTTGGTTGCTCCTTAAACTGCCAAGTTCAGATTCTCTAGCAGATCTGCATATGTCTCGTCTGACGGGACTGTGTGATTTCTGATTTTTTGGAAAAGGTCCGAGTCCACATAGTCATATCTCGCGGGTGGTCTGGGTTTGACACGCAACATAATTTCAAGTATGGAATGGCCACTGCCTAGTCCCTCCTGGAGGTTGCCCCACGTGCCTTCGATACCTCGGAGGACGGTGAGATCAGGGGTCATATCTAGACTGACCGAATTACCGGGTCTGGTGGGGAGCCTTGGGTCTGTGACGAGTATTAAGCCGAGATCTGCAGCGTTGAAGGCCAAGTTCGTTCCTTTTGCACTTTTGTAACCGTACCCCATTCGGTATTGGGTGCGTTAAAGTCACCCGCGACAACGACAGGCGCGCTTCTCGCCGCCCTAGGCGTGGTGCCTAGTAATGGTGCGCTGTACACCTTGAGAAAGAAAATGCGAGAATGGATTGTTTTGTTGAGTACGATCTCTATTAACTGGGCCTCGAGGCCCGCATCGTACGCGCTGACCTCGTGCTCAACGAACGAGATCTTCTTTCTGATTAAGGTAGCGATACCTCTGCCCTTTTCTCTGCTTACATGAATACTGCGAAGCGCCACACATATGCGTTCAGTTGCCTTAGGCAACCTCACATGTGCCTCTCAATTAATGAGATTACGAAGGAGGCTGAAATGTCGCCATTACCCTGAAGCAGCTGTCTCTTTTCCTTAAAAGCTACTCTTATTCAACCGCATGCTTATCTTCAGGGTTGCTTCTACCAGTTCCGATAATTCGGCCGGTGCTGTGATTGTCTCATGAAGTTCCTACTCTATACAGCTAAATGCTTCGCATTTATGACCTTGGGAACAGTCGAACTCATCCTCATCATCATCATCAGCCTGGTTATGCCCACTGCAGGGCAAAGGCCTCTCCCATACTTCTCCAACTACCCCGGTCATGTACTAATTGTGGCCATGTTGTCCCTGCAAACTTCTTAATCTCATCCGCCCACCTAACTTTCTGCCGCCCTCTGCTACGCTTTCCTTCCCTTGGAATTCATTCCGTAACTCTTAATGACCATCGGTTATCTTCCCTCCTCATGACGTATCCTGCCCATGCCTATTTCTTTTTCTTGATTTCAACTAAGATATCATTACCTCGCGTTTGTTCCCTCACCCAATCTGCTCTTTTCTTATCCCTTAACGTTACACCTATCATTATTCTTTCCATAGCTCGTTGCGTCGTCCTCAATTTAAGTAGAACTCTTTTCGTAATCCTCCAGGTTTCGGCCCCGTACGTGAGTACTGGTAAGATACAGCTGTTATAAACTTTTCTCTTGAGGGATAAGGGCAACCTGCTGTTCATGATCTGAGAATGCCTGCCAAACGCACCCCAGCCCATTCTTATTCTTCTGATTATTTCAGTCTCATGATCCGGATCCGCAGTCACTACCTGTCCTAAGTAGATGTATTCCCTTACCACTTCCAGTGCTTCACTACCTATTGTAAACTGCTGTTCCCTTCCGAGACTGTTAAACATTACTTGAGTTTTCTGCAGATTGATATTTAGACCCACCCTTCGGCTTTGCCTCTCCAGGTCAGTGAGCATGCATTGCAGTTGGTTCCCTGAGTTACTAAGCAAGGCAATATCATCAGCGAATCGCAATTTACTAAGGTATTCTCCATTAACTCTTATCCCCAATTCTTCCCAATCCAGGTCTCTGAATACCTCCTGTAAACACGCTGTGAATAGCATCGGAGGGATCGTATCTCCCTGCCTGACGCCTTTCTTTATTGGGATTTTGTTGCTTTCTTTATGGAGGACTACGGTGGCTGTGGAGCCGCTATAGATATCTTTCAGTATTTTTACATACGGCTCGTCTACACCCTGATTTCGCAATGCCTCCATGACTGCTGAGGTTTCGACTGAATCAAACGCTTTCTTGTAATCAATGAAAGCTATATATAAAGGTTGGTTATATTCCTCACATTTTTCTATCACCTGATTGATAGTGTGAATATGGTCTATTGTTCAGTCGAACTCACGGCTCCTCAAGTTTCCAGCTTTTCTACAGTTAAGCAACTGCCTATGTGCTTAGCAATGATCCGTGTTTACATAAACCATCTAGGCTTTTTGAGCAGGTGGTAAATGAAACAAGGCATTCTAGCAATGAAGCTTTTGAGAACGACCATGTTGTTATAATTGCCTTCCGACACACAAGAGTATTCCTGCCAATGACAGGGCAGGAAAAACAGCGTGCTCAGGTCACCAGGAGGAGCAGCACATAGTAATACTGCTGTCGAGAACCGATGCAGCTCGGCAAGTTTGCTCACTTGCACGTAGAATTACATTTCGACATTGTACAAGTCGGTTGATTGTACCAACTCTCGATTTTTTTCACTGGAACCTTGCTTGGTATCAGTTGGACCGCTCGGATTCTCCCTTCGTAAAGCAACTTTACTTCACGCTTGTGGTTGGGCGTCGCAATCAGGAAGGCTTCTTCGTTCTCAATCCAAATGAACAGCGCCGTGCGGTACCTTTGCAGACGTGATGAGACTACTGCCCCTTCAGTTTCGCTGTATACATTTGTGGACGGGACTCATTTTTGCCATTACCGTGCAGTTGTGGGAAGGAAGAGACCATAAATATTAAGCTTAGCTTAAATTGAACGTTCTCATCGGTTCAAGTACATTCACTTTAGTTCTGCAGGAAACCTATCGCTACAGAAGATCACTTTGGATCAGGTAACAGCAGATTTGTTGAACGATGGTGAGCACATTGTCCTAGAAAAACTGGCGACCCTGTATACACAATGACTCATGACCTCGAGCGTACCGGAAGCTTGGAAGAACGCTAACATAATCCCAATCCATAAGAAAAGGGACGCCAAGGACTTCAAAAATTATAGATCGATCAGCTTACTGTCCGTTGCCTACTAAGTATTTACTCAGGTAATCGCAAATATAATCAAGAACACCTTAGACTTCTGTCAACCAAAGGACAAGGAAGGATTCCGTAAAGGCTACTCAACAATAGACCATATTCACACTATCAATCAGGTGATAGAGAAATGCGCGGAATATAACCAACCCTTATATATAGCTTTCATTGATTACGAAAAAGCATTTGATTCAGTCGAAGCCTCAGCAGTCATGGAGGCATTACGGAATCAGGGTGTAGACGAGCCATATGTACAGATACTGAATAATATTTATAGCGGCTCCACAGCCACCGTAGTCTTCCATAAAGAAAGCAAAAAACCCAATAAAGAAAAGCGTTAGGCCGGGAGATACGACCTGAAACCCGGAATGGGAAGAACTTTGGATAATAGGTACTGGAGAATACCTCTGTAACTTGCGACTCGCAGATGATATTGCCTTGCTTAGTAACTTAGGGGACCAATTGTAATTTCTCCGCTCTCTTTCATTCTCTCTTAATATTTTCCTTCCCACTTCCCCTACCCTGTGCAGTGCTGTTGAGGTGTCCTCCTTTGAGAGACAGTTACGGCACTGCACTTCTCTCTTCCTTTCACCCTTATAATCACTACACACACCAATTGTAATGCATGCTCACAGACCTGGGGAGGCAAAACAGAAGGGTGGGTGTAAAAATTAATCTGCAGAAACCTAAAGTAATGTTTAACAGTATCGGATGAGAACAGCAGTTTACGATAGGTAGCGAGGCACTGGAAGTGGTAAGGGAATAAATCTAGTTAAGGCAGGTAGTGACCGCGGATCCGGATCATGAGACTGAAATAATCAGAAGAATAAGAATGGGCTGGGGTGCGTTTGGCAGGCATTTGCAGATCATGAACAGTAGGTTGCCATTGTCCCTCAAGGGAAAAGTGCATAACAGCCGTGTCTTACCAGTACTCACGTACGGGGTAGAAACCTGGAGGCTTACGAAAAGGGTTCTACTTAACTTGAGGACGACGCAACGGGCTATGGAAAGAATTATGGGTGTAACGTTAAGGAATAAGAAAAGAGCAGATTTGGTGAGCGAACAAACGCGAGTTAATGACATCATAGTTGAAATCAAGCAAAAGAAATGGACATGGGCAGGACATGTAATGAGGAGGGTAGATAACCGATGGCCATTAAGGATTACGGACTGGATTCCAAGGGAAGGCAAGCGTAGCGGGTGGCGGCAAAAGCTTACGTGGGCGTATGAGATTAAGAAGTTTGCAGGGACAACATGGCCACAATTAGTACATGACCGGGGTAGTTGTAGAAGTATCGGAGAGGCCTTTGCTTTGTGGTGAGCGTAACCAGGCTGATGATGATGATGAAGCTCAGCTATGGAAAAACTTTGCTCATTCCCATAGGTTGCGAAACAACGCTTTCGTTTGGTCTTTAAAGAATTGCCAGTAACATCCGGTGTTCCAGCTAAACTTAGCAAAGCGGTTCTAAGAAAACAGTGCATAAATAATGGTGGAGTGTATGGCTATAAGAGGTTTAGTGCTCGGTAGAGAGACCTGTGACGAACGAATATCGTATGTTTGTAATTGTATATTCCAATAAGATTTGTTCTTGATTTATCAGAATTTACCTAACTTTGTGTGCGACACGTTATATAAACTTGTTACATATAATTGCTGTGCGACTACTTCTTGCAGGGGTCTACACGAGGTTATTTTTATGTCTGTTTACCACCTGTTCATCTATGTAATATTTTGGTGCTACAGACAACGATTCTAGTGAAAAAAATGATAGAAGTTGATTTATCGTTTGCTTCCGATACGTTATAAATGATGGGTGCCACATTCCCGGCAACGCCGTGATGCATGATTTCATGTTTTTACCATAATTCATGACAGATTAATGATGGTCCAGCATGCCTAATCTTCTTCGAAAACCAAATGATCCCGTCTGTAACGAGAATTTGTGTATATTCGAAAGCAGCCTATTCGCGAGCCATATCTGCCTTCTAATATTGGTTTTAGCTTGCGGTCCAATACATCAAAATGACAACTGGCGTACGCACTAAGTCAATGCAGATTGGTGCGCGTTTCGTTATTTACTTTGTAATGAGATTTAATTACAACAGCGATAATAATTCAAGGAGTACCTTAGCAGCAGCCAACTGCACCAGCTCTCCTGCGATCACCGCACAGGTCATCGTCGTCGTCGTCTTCGAGCTGCCACCGAAAACATGAAACCGTCTGCTTCATTACATTGACCTCGGGCGTGAAACGGAGCCATCTTGGCGACTCAGGGAGCGAAGAAGATAATGTGGTCGTACTATGGTTTGGCGTCGATAACGTGCACTGTCTCGCGACCCCAACAATGAAGGCCCTGCAATGGTGTGGCGGGTTCAGCGACATAGTTCACAGGTGAAGTGAACGCCCCGCCAAGATGATGCGCCCCGGACGGTGGCATCACGCAAGTAGCTTAAAAGAAAGGTCAGGTCTGTGAGGCGGCATCCATACCGAAACAGGGGTACCGGTGGGAAAGTTTGGGAAGGCCTAATGACTGTCACGTCATGTCACGTCATGTCACAAGCCAGCTAGCAGCTCTATTGAGCGTAACGGGTGACTTCTGAAATTGTAATGCGCTGACAGGCGTCAGGTGAGTAGGAAGTACCGCATCAATCTGACACGAAGGCTCGCGTTCACACAAGAAAAAAAAGTTGAAACGCCAGTGGTTGCTTACGTCGTGGTGGTATATGTGAAACTAATGATGCGGAGTACGGTGCCCCAAATGATGTGGTCAGACGAGACGTATATCCTAAACACGTCGACGAATGTTCGATTGAAGCACTCAGCGAGACCGTTGGTTTGCGGGTGATGCGCGCTCAATTTCCGGTTAATTGTGCTTTATTCACGAAGGAAGGATTGTATTACATTTGAGATGAAGTCACGACGCCAATCATTCAGTAGTTCTCGAGGAGCACCGTGGCGTTGGACGAAGTTAGGAACAATGAACATCGCAGCATCACGCGCGGTCGCGGCGAAAAGGGCCGTGTTCTCGGCGTGGTGCGTCAGGTGATCGACACCAAGAAAAATACAGTGATTTTTACAACCGCTCTGTGGAAGCGGGCCCTAGTTACGCGGTAGTTACTGCAGTGCGTCAGGAGATGCGCTGTCGAGTGGTGTTGCTTCTTTGATAGGCAGTGCATGGTCGAGCCCATTCGACCATGCACCAATGTCATTATCCTCATCAAATCTATTTTGCTTGTGATAAAAAAATATCTCTGCTTACTCTACAGGCCGCTGAAGTGTACAGCAACTCCTAATGTATGGAGGAATTTTGCAATATATGATGATACTCAAGCAGGTACAGTGCATCTGATATGCGCCAAATAAGACAAAGCGTGTATTGAATTCACACGGCCTAATGTTCCCATGACTGCCACATAAAATAAAGTTCAAGCTCATTGACTGCTCTTTGCCTCAAGACAGAACGCGATAAGGCACTGACATTTCTATAATATAGCCGTTGCCTTTTGGGGACATATGCTGCCCTTATTGCCTCAGCACGCCGTTAGGCGCAGGATCTCTGTCTGGAAAGTTCGCAAAAACACATACCGACTATGGTAAAGAAAGACGTGTTACCTTTTCATATATATGCGAACAGCATTTGTTGCCCGCTTCAACCGTTTAGAGTTTAAAGACTTATCTACTTTTATATCTGTCTGTCTGCCTGCCCGCCTCGTTGTCTGGCTGTCTATCTGCCTGTCTGTTGTAAAACCTACGACGGTATTACAACGTATGCGTAATAACGTATGTGACAACGGCGCAATGACGAAAATGCTATGAAAACAGTGGAATATGCATGATTGAATGACAAGAGCATGATTTCGGTGAAATGCGGAGCAACGAATTGGGTCGAGGACCATTGAATGTCTTATGACGACGGTGGCATGAGAATAACATGCGTTCATGGTCGTGCCGCCATCGTCATCTCTGTATCTTCATTCGGTTAGCATCTTGCAGTTGTTAAACGTCTTTGTAGTTCAATTTGTATTATACCATAGTTATTCCGCAATCCCTTAGTCGGCGTCATATAGACGTCGTCATGCCTCCGCTCTCATGGTCGACATTGGCCACGCCATTGCCACAATAAATCTTACGATATCGAAATATTTCGCATAAAGCCCAATCCACGAAAGCCTCAGAATTACCACTACTCGTGTCAAAACCCTTGACTTCAGCGATTTAGTATGTCACCCCATTGCTCGATTGCTATTAGCATTACCGTCGGCAGTCATCGTGAGGTGAGCTCTGGTACAGTTCTCTCTGGCAATACCCGACCAAGAAAAATACCTCTGCGTATTATCGAACACGCAGCGTAACACACCTTTACAATTTTCGGTATCGGATTCATGAGTAAAACTGTTTGAACTTAAAATTTCCTGACATAAGATTGTTTGCGAGAAAATTAGTTTTGCTACGAGAGCAACACCCACAAACAGTTCGGTCTCCAGTTTTTGCACATACCATGGAACCACACAATGTGAACTAGGAATCGAACCCGGGTACGTAAGCAGCGAACTAACCACAATATCACGCTGGCTCTGTTTTGTGCTTATATGCCATCGCATCTAGACAAGCAATACAAGAAGTTGAATTAGCGAATGCATCCGTGTTCTGCATGGCGCTATTAATATAGTTACGCAGTCATTTGATGGTGGTGGCAGTGGGTTTGAGCCACATCTGACGTGTTCGCTCGGCTCCCGCTTTTTGCCAACATTTTCGTATGTTTTTCGGGTGTGTACCCCTGAACTTTCCACATTTTCAGATCCGTGAAGTCTAGAGGAACACGCCGATACCCGACTTTTGTGGGTGGGTGGACTTTTGTGACATTTCTTGCCGTTTTTCTTTCGACTGCACCATGACTGTGTGCTGAGCCTAACCGTGTTAGGGTTCGCGAGGCGAGGCATCGCTCGCCCACCTCTTCTCGTCGGAGGCTTTTTCCACGGACTTTGTGATGGAGTGGGAGGTTGAAGGGGAGTTTTTATCCCCCGAGGACTTCACTAAAGACTCCGGGTGGCAGCTCGTTGCCGCCAGACGTTCTTCAAGGAGCATGAGAAATGCGGCCAATGCCAGTGCGGCCGACGTTCAGCATAACGCCGGTTACAACGCTCGGCGTCCCGCAGACCGCGCGGGCAATAAAAGCAAGATAATTCGAGGGGCCAGGATGCCTCCGATGCCCAAGGAAGAGGCAAAGATCGTCGTGCGGCCCAGGGGAGGCCTGTGTATCAGCAAGTGTGGACCTACCGCAGTCGCCGACGCCATATGGCAGGCTGCCGGGCTCGATTCGACGTCGCGAGACACGGACACGATGTGTCCCAACTTTCAACAAAACATAATGGTGATCAGCACACCAAACAGGGACAACGCTGCACGCTACGTCGGCATCGAGGGCATCTCCGTCACCGGTCACCGCTTCGAGGTGAGCGCTTACGAGGCCGCCCCCCACTACACGTGCAAGGGCGTCATACGAGGCGTCTCCCTTACCGACGGGCCCGCGGTGATCGACAAAAAGCTCGTAAACCCGAGAAATCCCAAGGCGCTGGGCGCCAAAAGAATCAAGAACACCGGCACCGTGGTGGTCCTGTTCGAGGGGTACCGAGTGCCAAATTTTGTCTCCTACGGCGGCACTATCGTCAGGTGCACTTTATTTCGCAAGCAAATGCACGTGTGTTACAGCTGCGGCCGGCTCGGGCACCGCTCCGACGTCTGCCCTTCACCCAACGACGCCATCTGTAGAGGCTGCGGAGAAGCAAACCCCGACGCCCAGCATAGGTGCGATCCCAAATGCAAGCTGTGCGGTGGCGACCACCTTACCGCCGCCAAGGAGTGCAAGCGACGATTTCAGACGCCATATCTCGTTAGGCGCAGACGGGGGGAACGATCCCGCGCCCTCAACGCCGAACATTTCCCGCCCATTGAGGGCGCGAATCAAGCCCGGCAGGCATCGCCTGAACGCCAATACGGTCGCAGCCGCTCCCGCTCCAGGGGGAGATCCAGGTCTCGTGGCCGCTCCAGGGGTCGCACCAGGAGCCGCTCCGTCTCCAGGGCCAAGTCGATGTCAAGATCCCGAGTCCGATCCAGATCCAGATCCGGTTCCAGGGGCCGCCCGGGTTGCAGAACCCAGCCAGCATCTGGACCTCAGCCCGCCTCCACACGTTTGGGGAAGCAGCCGACCCTCCTTTGGGCCGATCTGGCACGTCGCAAGCCCGGTGCCATTATAGAAGCTGCTCAGGCACCTCGTAACAATCCACACGCAGAGCGAGCTAGGGACAAGGAAGTCATTCGCTTACGCAAAGCGAACGACGACCTCAAGAGCATGATCACGAGGCTAGTTAACGAAATGGCAGAGATTCGGAAACTCGTTTCGAATGCGTCGGATAACGGTGCACCAGGCAGGGCCACTGAGACTCCAATCCCAGCCCCAGTAGACGGTACTGCGACGTCCTCCAAACGCAGAGCAGTAGTAAAACAAACAGGTGAATCGGGAGCGTTGTCCGCAGAAGTCAGCGAGATTAAGCAAACTCTAATTGGGCTGGCAGATGGCCTCCAACAGGTCACTGCTAGCGTCAGTTGTCTCCCCGATAACGTTCGTCAAATTCAGGGTGCACTCGGAGACCCCAACAGGGGCCTCGGAGCTCTCGCTGATCGCATAGACGCCATTGAGGCGCGAATGGCTTCATCCGCCTCCGTCGTACAACCGCTCACCGTTCCCGCCATACTAAAGGAAGCTAGACTTCAATATCCAACCAGGGCGGCCACCGGAGGTCCGAGCCTTTGCACAGCCCTAACTGCCCCGTTAGGTGGTAGTCCATCCGGTCCGCCATAATGAATAGGTCCAAAGAGAGTTTTCGCATTTGGCAATGGAACTGCAGGGGGTATTCTAACAAAAAAGCCCCTCTGCAGCAGTTCTTCAGGTCTTTCGCTGTCAAGCCTCAAGTCATTGCTCTCCAAGAAACATTAGTCTCCGCCGCCTCTCTCCAGGGCTACAGGGCCGTGTCGGGCCTGCCCGGGGGGCGAGGGATTTGCACCTTGATTGATAAAAGGCTGACTCATCTCACCCACGATCTCAAGCTGGCGAGTGGTAGAATTGAGTATGTGATGGTTGAGATCCTGCTCGACGTACCACAGCAGAATCAGCGCAGAAACAGCGTTTTCGTCCTCAATATCTACAGCAACCCCAGGGACTCGCGCCAGCAGTTCAAGACCATCCTCAAGAAAGCGACCGACTTGGCCGGCCCTCGACCCTTGGTCGTCGTCGGTGACTTCAATGCACCGTATGGCATCTGGGGTTACGTCTACGACACTACCAAGGGGCGCAGCCTGTGGCAAGACGCCAACGAGATGGACCTCACTCTGGTCACTGACCAGAATTTTCCTACGCGCATCGGCAGCTCCGTCACCCGGGACTCAACATCCGACCTCGCGTTCGTCAGGAACGTTGAGGACGTGGGCTGGGAGAAAACCGCAATGGAGTTCGGCAGCGAACACTACATTCTCGAGACCAACTTCAAGGTATCTCGGAGTAGGATCAAGGAATTCACGTTCATCGATTGGGACCGCTTTCGCAAGATTCGCGAAGAACCCGGCAGAGCCAGGGCACCCGCCACCCTTGAAGAATGGTGCGAAGGCGTCCAGAACGGCGCTTCCGCGGCTACCAAGAGAGTGGAAACCGATCTCGACGTCGAGCGGATGGACAGCAGACTTGCCCACCTGATCGAGGCCAAAAACGCCCTGCTCCGCCGATGGAAGGGTCAAAGGCTCAATCGCAGACTCCGAAAAAAGATCTCGGAGCTCAACAAGGTCATCGATGACCACTGCAAGGCGCTATGCCAGCAGCAGTGGGACGAGCTCTGCGAATCCATCGACGGACAGATGCGCAACGGCAAATCCTGGGGTATGCTGAAGCACCTTCTCGACGAAAGCGGCTCAAAGTCAAATCAGAGGCATACGTTGGCCCGGGCCCTTCACGAAGCCACCAGGTCTCACACGGTCGACGAGCTCGTCTCAAAACTCGTACAGAAGTACTTGCCCGTCCGTCGCGACGGAGATCCAGTGACCCAACTCCCTGACTACCGAGGCCCTCCACGCCCTGATCTCGACGAAGACTTCTTCGTTTCCGAGGTCAGACAGGCCATCTTCGCGCTCAACCGCAAGTCTGCGCCGGGTCCAGACGGAGTCACCAACAGAATGTTGAGAAACCTCGAGGACACGTCGATCGTCTTTCTGACCGACAAAATCAACGAGTCCTGGCATAGCGGCGTTGTTCCTGCAGAATGGAAGATGGCCTGCACGGTGCTCATTTCCAAGCCAGGCAAGGCCCCGAACATCGAGAACCTCAGGCCGATTTCTCTAACCTCCTGCGTCGGCAAGGTCATGGAGCGCGTCGTCCTCAACAGAGTCAACGGGTACCTCGAAGACAACGAGGTTTGCACGTGCAACATGATCGGCTTCCGAGCCGGACTCTCGACGCAGGATGCAATGAAACTAATAAAGCATCAGATTGTGGATGGCCGTTCCAGAGACGTCAAGGCTTTGCTCGGTCTGGACCTCGAGAAAGCTTTCGACAACGTGCTCCACAGCTTCTTCGTAAAGACCATTTCAGACCTGGGTCTAGGTTCCAGATTCCATAGCTACGTCAGCTCTTTCCTAACGGATAGGAAGGCCAAGCTTCGCATTGGGGACTTCCGCTCCAACGATGTGCCCCTCGGAGGGCGGGGCACTCCTCAGGGCGCCGTCATCTCACCCACCCTGTTCAACATCTGTATGATTGGCCTTTCCGAGAGGTTGGCACGTGTGGAGCTCGTCAAGCACACCATATACGCCGACGACATCACTTTATGGTGCTCCGAAGGCTGCGAGGGCAGAGTTGAAGAATCCATGCAGGAGGCGATCGACGTGATCGAGGAGTATCTCCGCCCCACCGGACTTCGATGCTCCCCCGCCAAGTCGTAGCTTCTGCTTTACAGAAAAGAGAAGGGAGGCAGACCCAAAAATTGGAAGCCAGTCTCCGAAAGCAGCATCAGTCTTCGCACTTGTGACGGGGGGGTGATACCCAGGGTCGACGTTATTCGGGTCCTGGGCATGTTTGTCGAATTCAACGGCGGGAACGGAACGGCTCTCCGCAAGATCATCGCAAAGACGGACAACGCTTTCCGCCTCGTTCGCAGAATAGCAAACCGGCACCGAGGAATGAAGGAAAACAATCTCCTCAGGCTTATCAATGCCTTCGTACTATGTCACTTTACGTACACAATGTCTATGCACAACTTGCTCAGAGCGGAGCGAGACAAGCTCAATGCTCTCATCCGCAAAGTGGTCAAGAGGGCTCTCGGGCTACCCATCAGGACCCATACCGAGGATGTCCTCAAGCTGGGGGTGCATAACACTGCCGAGGAGATTGCCGAAGCCCAAGAACGCGCGCAACTCACTCGCCTGAGCACCACAGCGGCAGGTAAACACATCATCGAAGAGCTGGGTTACCAACCTGCGGGATTCCTGATGGTCACTACCCCGATCCCTAGGTGCATTCGAGACAAGTTCGAAGTGGCCCCTGTGCCCCGAAATGTCCATCCCGTCCATAACGAGGGCAGGCGCAAGGCCAGAGCAGCAGCCATCCTGAAACATATCAATCAACGAGACATTACAGCAAGCTTCGTCGACGCCGCGGAGTACAGCGATGGGAAGACCTTTGCCATCGTTGTGGTCGACTCTAGCGGCAAGATTTCCAATTGCGCCTCCATTAGCACTTCAGACCCCGGAGTCGCCGAGCAAGCCGCCACCGCCCTCGCTCTGCTAGACGGTCGTGGGTCCGAGATATATAGCGATTCCAAAACGGCAGTTAGGGCTTTTCAGAAGGGTTGCATCGCCAAGCAAGCTGCTCGTCTTCTTAGCAGCTCGAGTCGATATGCTCTCACGCATCATTCAAACCATTGGTTTCCAGCTCACGTAGGGTTGGTCGAGGGTGCTCCCCCGAACCTCAATGAGTCTGCTCACGAGGCTGCGCGTGAACTGACCGACCGCGCTTCCTCTGCAAGAAGTACCGACTCCCCTCCACCCTACGGCCACAGCGACGCTCCCGCTACTCACAACGAGATTATTAAATTCTTCTACATGTCTAGAAGGGTCTTTCCGCCCCCTCACCCCAAGCTGAATAGGGCGCAAGCCGTTTCGCTTAGGCTTCTGCAGACCAGTACGTATCCGTGTCTGTCCGTTCTTCACGAGGCTTACCCGGACGTGTATCGCGACGACGCCTGCCCCTCCTGCGGGCAGACCTCCACTCTAGCGCACATGCTGTGGGAGTGCGGGTCGACATACCCCAAGTTCATCAAGGAGGAGTGGGACTCGCTTCTGCGTAGCCCTGCTCTCGAAAAGCAAATCCTGGCTGTCCTGCGTGCCCGCGACCGGGCCGGTGGGCTAGACCTGCCGGTCCCGACGTGGGACTAGCCAGGTGCGCGACGAGTTCGCGTCCTCGCCGGACTTGCAATAAAAGTTTCTTCACTCACTCACTCACAGTCAGTTGAACCGTGCCATAAAGACGTTCATAGGAGAAGAGGATTATGGTACGCTGGTATCGATAAGTGGTATGCTCTACGCTTGTGCTATAAAGGTACATATTCTCTCTATATCTATCTATCTATATATATATATATATATATATATATATATATATATGTATATATATATTGTGATGCAGCAGTTATCACGACGTTTATTACGCGTCGGAGATGCGGCGAACCGACCACGCGCAAGGCACGCATCACACAAGAGCGAGCCCCACAAGCGATGAAGAAGAACCCCTTATGAACCTCACATGATGATGATCATGTACAGATGACAAAGTATAGCTTATGAATGCCCACACTAATGCCCCCTCACGCGAGAGCGGCCATCCTGGCCGCAATTCAAAGGGGCGGCGAACGCCTCGTGAAAGGCTTCATACGGGAAACGTGCACAGCCTCAGCAGCGCGGCAGCGGCGGTCATTTGGAACAATAACTGGTGCCATGCGATAATTAACCGGAGAGGTCTGCTCCAAGATTTTGTAGGGGCCAATGAACCGAAGCTGAAACTTGTCACACAAGCCAGGAGTACGAACTGGTGTCCAGAGCAGCATTTCCTCGCCAGGGCGGAAGCACACAACGCGGTGAGAGGCGTCGTAATGCTGCTTGCGGTCCTGTTGCCGTGCTGTTGCCGTGTTGATGCGGGCGAGCTGGCGACAACGCAGAGTGCGGGACACATATTCTTCACAGGAGGATGGGTATCGATCGACAGTTGGCGCGAAGAAAGAGACGTCAAGGCAGGAAGAGGGCGAATGACCATAGACAAGGTAAAACGGCGAGTAACCGGTCGTGCGTTGAACGGCGGTATTCTACGCAAAAGTCACGAAGGGCAAAATTGCGTCCCAGTTTCTGTGATCTGGTTCGATGTACATAGCTAGCATGTCGGACAGCGTGCGATGAAATCGCTCCGTTAGGCCGTTGGTTTGCGGATGGTAACTGGAGGCAGTCTTGTGGGTGGTTCCGGAGGCTCTGAGTACTTCGTCTACTAGTTGCGAGAGGAATGCTTTTCCACGGTTGCTCAGGAGGACGCGATGAGCACCGTGATGCAGTATTAAGGCTTGAAGTACGAATGCAGCAACTTCAGACGCTAAGGCAGAACTCACACAAGCTGTTTCGGCGTAGCGTGTCAAGTGATGAATGGCTGTCACAGTCCATCGTTTACCGATGAGAGTCACAGGAAGAGGACCATACAGGTCAATGGCAACGACTTCAAATGGTTGCGACGGACACGGAACTGGTTGCTGTTGTCCACTTGGAGCTGATGTAGGGAGCTTTCGACGCTGACATAGGGCGCAGGAAGCCACATACCTCGCTACACTGGCGGACAAGCCAGGCCAGTAGAAGCTACCTTTGATGCGGTCATAGGTTTCCTGGAAACCAAGGTGACCAGCAGTCATGTCGTCGTGAGAAGCCTGCAGGACATGAGCACGTAGAGAGCGTGGCAGGATAGGAACCCAGCGTTGACCGTAAGGGTGATAGACATGACGGTACAGGACGCGGTTGTCAATCTTAAATTGCGTCAGCTGTCGACGAAGGCGGGCGTTAGGCGGGCGCGAAGCTCCTTGAAGGAGGTCTATGGTGCGCCGGCAGTAAGAGTCCGCAAATTGAGGAGATTGGAAGAATCTGTTGTCGTGTTTAGGCATCTCGTCTTCAGTGGCCAACAAGAAAGCATGTGAAGAGGGGTCGTGCGAAAGCTTGTCACGGATGGTAGTTGGAGGTCCATTGCATGGTGTCGTAGGAAGCGGACAGCGAGAAAGCGCGTCTGCATCCTGGTGTTTTTTTCCGCACTTGTAGGTAATAGTAAAGTCGTATTCTTGTAGACGAAGGATCTACCGACCAAGCCGTCCAGACAAGTTCTTCAGCGTCGAAAGCCAGCATAATGCATGATAGTCTGTAACGATGGTGAAATGGCGGCCGTGAAGATAAGGTCCAAACTTCTGTACAGACCAAATGATAGCTAGGCATTTCTGCTCCGTGGTGGTGTAATTCTTTTCGGCGTTTGTCAGAACGCGACTTGCGTGTGCGACGACCCTCTGCCCTAAAGTGTCGTCTCGCTGTAGGAAAATGCCACCAATGCCGTGACCACTAGCATCCGTATGCAGGAGGGTAGGAGCAGCTTCATCAAAATGGCGTAGTACTGGTTCAGATGTGAGAGCGCGCTTCAGATGGGCGAACGCAGATTCACATTCGGGAGACCACACAAAGGGAACATTAAAACCCAGTAATTTGTGCAGAGGTGACGCCATGGAGGCGAAGTCTCGTATGAATCGGCGAAAATAGGAAGCGAGGCTTAGGAAACTGCGAAAATCTTTGGTCTTTTCGGGACGAGGGAAGTGCTGAAATGCCGAAACCTTCTCAGGATCTGGACGAATGCCATCTTTGCTCACAATGTGACCTAATACCTTGATCGTCTTGCTCGCAAAATGGGATTTCTTGGTGTTTAGCTGAAGTCCAGTGTTGGCAAGGCACGTGAGAACTTCATCCAGACGTTTCAGGTGCTGAGAGAAGGTTGGCGAGAAAACAACAATATCGTCCAGATAGCACAAGCAAGTCTTCCACTTCAGACCACGAAGAACGTGTCAATCATGCGCTCGAACTTTGCGGGCGTGTTGCAGAGGCCGAAAGGCATGACATTAAACTCGTAGAGCCCATCTGGTGTCAAAAATGCTGTTTTCTCTTTATCGTCCTCATGCATAGGTATCTGCCAGTAGCCAGAACGCTGATCGAGACTGGAGAAGTACTCGGCACCCTGCAGGGAAACCAAAGCATCGTCTATTCGCGGCATAGGGTATACGTTCTTGCGTGTGATCTTGTTACGTGCTCGTAGTCGATACAAAATCGAACAGAGCCGTCTTTTTTATGAACCAAAACAATGGGGGACGACCAAGGGCTAGCAGAGGGGCGTATTATGTTCCGCTGGAGCATGTCGGTGACGTTCTCGTCAATGACTTTCCTCTCGGCTGGCGATACGCGATAAGGTCTACGGCTCACGATAGATGTGCCATCTGTCTCTATCGGATGCGTCGAAATCGAAGTTTTTCCCAACGAAGATAAATGCGCATCAAACGAAGCTTCATGTTTTTGGAGCAAAGCAAGCAACTGTTGTGACTGCGAAGGTGTCAGGTCGGAACTGATGGCAGCTGCAAGAGCTGAAGGAGATGCGGTCTGTCTAGTGCAAGGAATTTCAGAGGAAGCTGCTTTAAAGGAAACAACAGAGATAGACTCCGATTCAGTGGCGCAAGCCAATGTACAATCTTTTCGGATGTGGGGTTTGTAACGCAGAGAAGTGCAGAGCCATGATGAAACTGAACCAGCCCTGATGCAAAGGCTATCCATCTTGCGAGACAGCGTACAGATGGTAATACGAGCACGGCGCCGCAGTCAATAACATCAGACGTGATAGTAACAATGCTTTGATGGCGAGGTGGTAGCGCGGTATCTTCTGCAGCAAGCAAGTGAAGTGGTGCGTCATCTACATGAAGTGAATAGGTAGTGTCAGTCATGTGGAGAACGCGTTGCCCGCAGCAGATGGAGGCGGAGGCCGTAGAAAGAAAATCCCATCCCAATATGAGCTGCTGGGCACACGAACTAAGCACCGCAAATTGTACGTGATGCAGAAGTCCGTCAATGGAAATACGAGCAGTGCACATGGCGATAGGTCTAATGGCGGCCCCTTGAGCAGCGAGTAACGTAGGTCGCTCATAGGGGGTCGTAACTTTCCGGAGTCGCGAACACAATGCACGGTGAATAATTGAAACACTAGCAACAGTGTATATCAAAGCTTCCACTTGTACACCTTCTACTATAACCAATATCATATTGTATGGACGCGATGAAGGAATTTCTGTCCTGTCGTTCGATGCAGCTTTTCCTCCAAAAGCTGCATAATTCAGTTCTCCGGACGACGCTCGGTGAATTGAGAAGCAGGTCGAAGTGGGGACGTAGAGCGGCGAAGGGGTGACGGCGAACGGCGTCTCGCAGTACGATACGTCGGAACCGTCTCGGAGGCTACAGTAGGTGATGGAGAGCGGCCGCGCGGTGGAGCACAAGGACGGCGTTGGTCATGCAGGCTCCCTAGACGTTGGATGCTAGCTCCGGGCGAAAAGTCATCCCGTTCGTATGCGTCATATCCACGACGCTCGTCTTGCTGGCGCTTGCGGCAAAAACGTGCTATATGGCCGCGATAGCCGCAGTAGTAGCAGATGGGACGAGGAGGACGCCACTGCGGATAGCTGGTTTGGGTTGGTGCGCTGGTAGTCACGGAAGCCATGTGGGCCGGCGTTGGTTTTTGGGGCATCGGTGGAACGATGACTGGAGTAACGGCGGCTACTTGTGTGTACGTTGGTGGGGCCCGAGGGGTTAGAGGGTCCGTGTATGCTGCGCCAGCCATGGACGCCAATTCCTCCTTGACAACGTCTCGCAGATTGGTATCCGATACATGAGAAAGCATAGGCCCTGCGGCGAAGCCAAGATACTGTAGCTCTTCGCAAATTATTGCGCGGATCATCGCTCGTAACATGGGGTCGTCGGCGGTAGTTGTTGCAGTGGTGTCTGGCTGCAACCGTACTGATTCGAGTTCGTCGAGGCGCTGGCAGGTAGCGACGATATCAGTGACGGTAGCAGGGTTCTTGATGGCTAAGGCATTGAAAGCGACCGCTCCGATGCCTTTGAGGATATGGCGAACCCTGCCTGATTCGGTCATGCCCGTGTTCACGCGTCGACAAAGAGCAAGCGCATCCCGATGTACGAGGTATAAGATTCCCTGAGGTGTTGCTTTCGAGTGTCGAGCGTCTTTTTTGCTAGGGCGGAACGAACAGCCGGTGTGCCGAAGATTTGGCGGAGCTGCTGTTTGAAAGCACTCCAGTTCGTGAAATCAACCTCATGGTTGAAAAACCAAGTCTTCGCTACTCCTGTGAGATAAAAGGCGACGTGACGTAGCTTGGACGCGTCGTCCCAACGGTTAGCCGAACTCACTCGGTCGTAGTCGTCCAACCAATCCTCGACGTCTTCACCGCGAAGTCCAGCAAACAGATGGGGATCACGCTGGTGCCCACTGATAATCCAATACGGAGAGGCTGGGGTAGCCGAGGCCGAGATGGTTAAAGTAGAAGTGCCCGTTGGCTCGTCCTGCGACATACTGGCGGACAGCTGGCACAATCGACGACCTGATCGAAGCTCCAGGAGGTTGAACGGGGAGTCAGAGGACGGAGGACCGTAAAGCACACTCCACCACTTGTGATGCAGCAGTTATCACGACGTTTATTACGCGTCGGAGATGCGGCGAACCGACCACGCGCAAAGCACGCATCACACAAGAGCGAGCCCCACAATCGATGAAGAAGAACCCCATATGAACCCCACATGATGATGATCATGTACGGATGACAAAGTATAGCTTATGAATGCCCACAATATATATATATATATATATATATATATATATATATATATATATATATATATATATATATATATATATATACATATATTTGCTGTAAACATTCTTCACCATATTATTTGTTTGGTGGAGCTGCTGGGTAAACTGGCCGCAACCACTGCATCTTCGCAGCGGACGTCACGTCTGTTCTGCTGCCCTGGACCCTGGATAATGATGCTGCCCCCCTCGCTTAGACAGCACAGTAAGTTGCCCACTGCCAGCCACCTGAGCCGGGAAAAATCACCGGAACCGATGACATCGATGTAGAAGAATGGTAGGCGTGGTACTAACGCGCCAGCAACAACAGGTGGGATGCGATATTTAGGCTGCCCGATGTTATATTTTTTCTCGCAGGTAACCATAATGTTATGGTTTGAGACGCAGAAATTTGACCTTACGACATTTCACATATGCAAAGAGAAGCTATGCAGCTTTTTCGGAAAATTACCTTGGGTTGGCCCAATTCCATATAAATGAGGAAGGGTAGCTTGACTAGTACTAATGCGAATAATGCCAACCATTTGTGGTAAAAACGCATTGAACTGCAAAAGAGAAAGGTGTATCGCACAGGTACACCTGTGAAATAGCCGTCTCTCTTACTTGAAGAACAAGGAACCACATCAAATGGACTCGCGCAGCAAGGAAGTGCAGGAAGAAAACTGCAAGGTAAGTGTAGAATGAAGATTTCTTCTAGCGTTTTTTGAATTAGCTCTGGAAGAATTACAGATAAATTTTTATTTCGGGAACAATGCCAGCTCTTTTGGATCTCTCGTTTACAGCTCAGACAAGTTAAATGCCAAAACCAGCTCGTATTTTTATTTGGGAAATGGCGCAACGATGCGTGGCCGCCCGTCCTGTACAGCCACGTAAAGCGCAGGACGTTTCGGTACTAGATGCACTGCGCCCACCACCGAAGCTTAGGGAACAGTCACGTAAGTACAGCAGGTAAGGGGCTATGCCAGGTGGCTCGGCTGATAAATGTAGAACCGTCACTCAAAACACGCGGAATCATTCTCCACTACCAGCGGCGTTTTCTCACATTCTTTTTAAATAAAAGGACACTGTTTCGCATGATTTTATTTCCCACCTTATATAACCCATATCAAGGGATATGATTCCGAGGATCTACCAGTGTCGCGGAGAGCCGCCACTCAAGAAAATGACGAAGAGAAACGGAAAAGGTAAGCGCAACTGGCGTTTTCTCCGGCCGCAACTCCTTCCACGAGCATACAGACCAGCTGACTACGAATGGGATTCCTTTCCTGGTCCCTGGATCAAGCTAAACAAAGTTGAACTAACCAAGCAGCAGTGACGCACGTGACTGTTCCAATAGACGGTGACAACTGAACGCATCCTGAGTTGATTGCGCGTGCACCTAATCGATGAGAAAACCGGTGTTCACATCCGAGGAGATGCCGATAACTACCGCCGCCAAAAAGTAGCGAGAAAGGCAGCAAAATGTTGACCGACCAATGGCTGTCGAGTGTCAAGATTGATCTGGCGGTGCTTTAGGAATGTGTGTGAGGAGTGGTGGAGTGGGTGAAGGGGAGTAGGGGGCAGGTACACGCCTATTTCGGGGGAGGGGGCGCCCCACCCCCCCACAAGGAAACGTGCCTGGTTGGCACCCAGGTGGAGCTGCTGGACAAGGCATCAGTGCTCCGGCCCTCAACCCGAGAGAAAAGAACACCTGCACGTCGCACCTCTGTCTCAAGGGGTCCAGAGGCTTCTGCTGGAGCTGGCGGCAGCAAGTAGGCCTTAGAGTACACAAAGGTCTCCATGTCGATGCCGAAGGACCGGTTTCTTTTCAAGAAAACGGCACCTTCTCGAAGCAGCAATAACTACGAGTGCCCACAGAGCGCTGTGATTATGGAAGTTTGCCTTTCGGACACAGATGAAACGGAAGGGCCTAGATCTGGGAAGCAAACGAAACTTTCTGCTATACCACCTAGAAAACAAAAAAGGGGTAGACTTCCGGTCCCTGCCCCTCCAAAGGGAACAAGACCTCAACGGCTATTCCGCAGTCTTTGTGCTCATTTACATGTCATCTTTGTGAAGTGCTTAATAATTCAAATTATCAATGATAGCTGACATTGTACAGGGGAACTGCCGCGGCTCAGGAACTAATATTCACGACATTTATGATATTTGAGAAGATGCTGAGGCTTCTGTCAAGTGTTTGCGAAAAAGTAATTTGAATTGTTGTCATAAACAACATCTGCGTCAATGAAGCATGTTACGCAAATATAGAGAACAGCCCGCCGTCGTGAGCAGAAAAGTCGCTATACTGGTTACTCAAGGAATGTCAGTGCGCAAAGCGAAGCTTAAAACCAACATAGAAGCGGCTACGGTAAAAGAATACAAAGAAAACAAAATCAATTACAGTATGCGCTGTGGACTTACCACCAGGTAAGAATATCACAACAAACGAGCTAAAAAATCTTGCAAAAATACTTCCGGTAGTTCCTTGTATTGGGTGATATTATTGCCCATAACAGAATGTGGGGCTGAATCCGCAGCGATGCGACAGGAAGACTAGTGGAAAAATGTTTGACAACTCTAATGTGTACCATTTTAACGGTGGAAAGCGGATATATGTTATGGTAAAACACAAAATATTCATGAAGCCCTATTCTCTCTTGCGGGACACCATCACTTCCTACATTGTTTTTCTTGGGTTGTTAGAAAAAACCCACGTGGCTGTGACCACAACGATACAGTACTTAAACCAAATGACGCGCCTCGAACAATGAAATACGAAGACAGAGAGGGAAATTGGGAAAAGCAGGCTTGCACCTTTTTTTTTTAGAAAGCTTTGATATAAGGATTGAATATGTCATCGCACTGGATATTGTTACGAGGTTAAAAACACTCAGACGTGTATTTAAGGAATCTTTACAATAATTATAGCAGCTGACAAGATGGTAGACAGCGCGCGAATACCAGTACATCCTCTTCCGACATGACCCTTGGCGGCTGAAGCACCGGCGCGGTGCTGGTTACGAGGAGGGCGAGTGATACAACTTAAGACGCGCGACGTGAACCACGTCGGAGCGATGATGAGCCATGGTTGGCCCAAGAGGGGCGATTTCGTACGTGACGTCAGTTACTTGACGCAAGACACGGTAAGGGCCGGAGTAGCGTGAAAGTAACTTCTCCGAGAGGCCAACGCGACGCGACGGCGACCAAAGAGAACCAGGGCGCCCGGTGTGTAATGGACGTCAAGATGGCGGACGTCATATAAGCGCCACTGATTGTCCTGCGACCCCACAAGTCGACGTCAAGCAATATGGCTTGCTTCTTGTGCTTTGAGGATGGCTTAACGGGCGTACTGGGATGTGGAATTCAGACTAGGAGGTAGAACGGTGCCGAAAGGTAACTTAGGGTCGCGGCCAAACAAGAGGAAGAATGGAGAGAAGCCTGCGGTATCATGGCGAGACCAAATATGGGCGAAAGTAACGAACGGCAGTGCAACGTCCCAGTTGCGATGGTCATCAGAGACATACATGGACCGCATGTCAGTAAGGATACGGTTCAGGCGTTCGGTTAGACCGTTCGTTTGTTGATGGTAAGCCGTAGCAATTTGTGTTTAGTCGCGCACGAGTGTAGAATGTCATTGACCT
This sequence comes from Dermacentor andersoni, assembly GCF_023375885.2. NCBI lineage: Eukaryota > Metazoa > Arthropoda > Arachnida > Ixodida > Ixodidae > Dermacentor > Dermacentor andersoni. The sequence goes on from NC_092820.1 coordinate 97,509,819, forward strand.
TAGAAAGAAAGTAGTGGCCTCGGTCGGTGAGGCGCTGTCGAGGGGTGCCGTGGTGAAGGATGAGGTTGTCTAGAAGCAAGTCGGTGACATCGGTTGCACAGCTTGTCGGAAGAAACCGTGTGATTCCATATCAGGTGGTGTAATCTGCTGTTACAGTAATCCACTTGTTTGCCGAAGCAGACGTAGGGAAAGGGCCTAAAAGATGAACACCTACAGGGAAGAAGGGTTCTGATGGTACGTCAAGTGGTTGAAGGCGACCAGCAGGGAGTGTGGTCGGCTTTTTGCGTCATTGACAAATGTCACACACAGTGACATAACGGCAGATGTCACGGAATACAGCAGGTCAAAACAAGCGCCGACGAACGCGGTCTTAAGTCCGTGACACGCCAAGGTGACATGCAGTCGGTACATCACGAAGCTGGCCGAGTACAGCCTGACGCAGATGCTCAGGCACAACGAAGACTCGGGCAGGGCCGTCCAGGAGCTATTAGCGTGGTACAATATACCGTCTTGAAGTTCAAACATCCGGAGGGAAGGTTCGGGCGTCGTTGAAGTGAGCCGTTGAATAAGGTGTTGCACGGAGGCGTCCCGACGATGTTTGGCTCCAATCTCGCGAAAAGCACCCAAAGAGAGAACGGTGACAGGGATGCCGGCCGCAGAAACGTCAGGAGGGTCGAGGGAATGGCGCGACAAGCAGACCGCATGATGATGTAACCGGCCGGTCTTGTATACAACTGAATAGTTGTATTCTTGGAGGCGCAGAGCCCAGCGACCAAGGCGCACTGAAGGATCTCTGAGGGACGAAAGCCAACACAGAGCGTGGTGATCAGTGGCGACTGTGAATTGGCGGCCGTACAAATAGGGGCGGAATTTACCCACTGCTCAAACGAGAGCCAGACACTCGTGTTCGGTGATAGAATAATTGATCTCCGCAGAGGAAAGAAAGCGGCTGGCGTAGGAAATAACACGTTCGCGCCCTTCTGTTTCCTGTGCCAATACCGTGGCCACTGGCATCGGTACGGACTTCTTGTGAGCTTATCCATCAAAGTGAGCGAGAATAGGCGAGGACGTAAGCAGCCCAAGCAGCTCGGTGAAAGCACCAGCTTGCTCAGGGCCCCAAATGAATGCAGCGTCTTTCTTGACGAGCTGATTGAGAGGGCGCGCAACGTTCGCAATATTTCGGACAAAGAGACGCAAGTAGGAGCAGTAAGCTGAGAACATCCTTGGGACATGTTGGCACGGGAAAGTCTTTGACTGTACGTATTTTATCGTGATCAGGGCGTACACAAGAAGAATCCACGAGATGCCCGAGCACAGACATTTCACGGCGACCGAAGTGGCACTTGGACAAATTCAGTTGTAGCCCCGCCTGACGTAAAACAGATAGTGTCGTGGACAGGCGTTCGAGGTGTGTCGCAAAAGTCGGAGAAAAAACGATCACATCGTCCAGGTAACAGAGGCAGATGGACCACTTGAAACCGTGTAGGAGGGCGTCCATTATTCGTTTAAATGTGGCCGGGGCATTACATAAACCGAATGGCATCACTTTGATCTGATACAGGTCATCGGCAGCAATAAAAGCTGTCTTCTTGTGGTCCATTTCATCAACGGCAATTTGCCAGTAGCAGGAGCGAAGGTCGATGGACGAAAAATATTGTGCTCCATGCAGGTAATCCAGGGCATCGTCAATGCGCGGTAGCAGATAGACGTCTTTCGTTCTTACCTTGTTGAGGTGTCAGTAATCGACGCAAAATTGCCAACTTTGTCCTTTTTAACTAGTACAACAGGGGATGCCCATGGGCTGCAAGAAGGTTCGATGATGTCTCGAGAAAGCATCTTGTCAACTTCGTGTTGGATGATATGTCGCTCAGTAAGACGCGGTAGGTTCGCGGATGGATCGGGCTCGCATCACCGGTATTTATTCGATGTTTCACGTTAGATGTTTGTCCTAGAGGACGTTCTCCAAAGTCTTATATGAACAATTATGAGGCAAGGAGCAACGTAGTTCTTGAGCACGCTGGGGAGGAAGGTCGGGAGCAATCATTTTTGTTAGGGCATTCAAGTCTGAGCGGACAGGGGGCGAAGCAAGAGTTGAACACTCGGAGCTGTCACAAGCTAAAGCCGAAATGTGGTAGTGTATGCCTGGCGTTATTTGCGCCAGGAATATTCCGCGCCGGAGTACTTGTGCACAGAGTGCAAATTTCACAAGCGGAAGGCAGGACGTGTTGTCCGAAATGGTAACGACGGTGTGAGGAAAAGCGGCGTTATGCGAGAGCAGGACATCCGGATTAGGAGATACAATATAGTCACCGTCTGGTACAGCTGGAACGGGGGAGACACCTATGTAGGTAACGGCATGGTGAGGGAGGCGAATCTGCTCTGTGGAACATAACCGTATCGGAGCAATATAGGGAGGGTCAATAGCAGCAGGTAGAGCGAGTTGCACAACAGCAGCAGAACAGTCTATCAAAGCGGAATGTGTAGACAGAAAGTCAAGGCCCAAGATGAGGTCGTGAGGGCAGTGCTCTAGTAAATAAAATGAAACAGAAGTATGATGTCCGGCGGCTATCACGTGATCCCGACACACGCCAATAACGGCTGGTGTTATACCGTCGGCGACTTGGATCACAGGTGCAGGGGCAGGAGTGAGGATTTTCTTGAGATGATTCCGAAGCTGAGCATTCATCACAGATATGTGCGCGCCAGTGTCAATCAGAGCCGTAACAGGTACACCACCCACATTCACGTTAAGGAAGTTCCGATGTGTGGGCCAGGTCAAAAAAGGATTTTTGCGTCGGGTTGGTTTGGCAGCATCACCTCCAGGTGCTGCATCAGTTATTTTTTCGGAAGGGTGTGCCGGAAGGAGCTAGGGGACGGTGAACAGCGAGATGGGGACGATCGAGAAAAGCGGCGACGTGGCGAAGGAGAGCGGCTAGAGCGGGTAGGAAGAGAAGTGTCGCCAGAATTCGCTGGCTGCGTTTGCGGGGCGAACCGAGGAGCAGCATAAGTGCCGTGGTATGGGTGGTAGAATCAGGGGGTCAAATTCCACGAAGACCGGCAGTGACGTGAAATATGGCCGATACGGCCACAAGTAAAGCATGTAGGCCTGTCATCTGGAGTACGCCATTCAGACGGGTTTCAATACCGTGTTGGGGCATCTAGGTGGCGGGTGCGTATGACAGTGCTGGACAGAGTGTAGTCAGGCCGATTAACTGAGCAGACATTGGTCAAGCCAACGTTGGCCAATTCTTGGCACACGACGGACTGTATCAATGAGAGGGTCGCCTGGCAATTGCCGGGGCCATAGGTTGGGGTCGTGACAGGAGATGTGGCTTCTATTTCACGTCGGATGACATGGCGGATGTCATCAGAGCGATTGGGTGTGGGCGTTCTGCAGAGGTCTTCGCAGGTGGACGTAGCAGCCGTATTTGGAAGGCGGAGAAATGGCTGGGCAGTGCGCCGGCTCCTGGCTTCTTCAAACCGCCAGCATTCGGTAATGAAGGCTTGAACAGTGGAATAATTCTTGAAGACAAGGAAATGGAAGGCATCATCTGCAATGCCCTTAATGACATGTGCAACGTTATCAGGTTCAGACATCTTCGGATCCACTTTGCGGCACAGAGCGAGTACGTCCTGGATGTACGTGCGATAGAATTCAGTGCACATCTGGACACGCGAAGCGAGGTCTTTTTAGGCCGCACGCTGACATCCAACAGGCTTGCCAAACAAATCTTTCAGTTTCTGTTTGCAAATGTCACAGCTGGTAAGTTCCTCCTCGTGGGTCTGAAACCAGACGCGTGCCGTGCCAACGAGGTGAAATATCAAATTAGCGAGCATGATGGTCTGGTGCCAATGGTAGCTGGCGCTCACCCGCTCATATAGTTGAAGCCAGTCTTCAACATCAGTGTCGTCGGTGCCAGAAAATGTTCCTGGGTCGCGGGGTTGTGCTAGAATGACGGTGGGCGTGGGTGCCGACGGGTCCGAAGCATCCTTGTCTTGAGCTGGCATTGCAGATGCAGCCAAGGTGCGCCCGCGGCGTAAATCCGTCTTGATAACGATCACCCAACCTCCACCAAAAATGTTACTGGGTTAAAAACAGCCAGACGTGTATTTACAGAATATTTACAATTATTATAGCAGATGACAAGATGGTAGACAGCGCACAAAGATCAGAACATTGTCTTCTTCCGACGATGATTAAAACATCTTCTTCGTCAGCGTGCCACAATATTGATAGCTTACGTGATGCGATAACTAAGCAAGTTTAAGAAGCAGCTGAAAAACACTGTGCCGCTTTCACAGGGGAACCTTCCACGTAGACCAAAGCCGTGATGGAACGGCGCATCTGATCAAGCTCCAAGGAAAGAAAATTGTGCACTGTCTCGACCAAACAGATGCCAAACATTCCAAAATTAGTCTAACCAAAAGTATTTAAACACAAGCGCAGTTAGGCTGGGATGGAAAGTTGTTTAAGAAAAACATAATCATGGATAATATGCGTGAGCTCTGTAAACAGTCGTAGAAGGAGTCAAATATTTAGGGAAAAGTTACAAAAGTTGACGTAGTTCATCGACAACACACACTCCCTATATTTCATGAGAAAACGGATAATAAAGAACCAGTAGATATACTTGGAGAGCGCTTTGCTGGAATTTCGTGCGTTGCTCACTACAGTCCTGAATTTCTCACAATAAAGTGCCTTGGGGAATTTGAAAATCTTCAGATATCATTGATTACTACCAAACAGTATTACTGGCATTCTACAAAAACGAAACTCTTCGATGCGATTAGATTAAGGAAGAGCCATTCAGCCAGCGCGGACAGCGTACACTATGAAATCGTGGGACACCTATACAATACTGAACCTCTCGAACAGGTTGCTGAAGAAAAGCTATATTCCAGAAGCCTAGAAGAAGGTGATAATTAAACCATTTCAAAAACATGGGAAAGAACGCTCTGAGCAGTACAGCTATTGTCCCCTTACCTTAACCACCTCTTTAGGATAAACATTTGAAAGATTGGTCAACAAGTGGGTTGTACTCTTTTTGGGAAGTAATGGGTTAAACGAACAGTTCGATATGTGCTTTTAGAAACAATTGCAGTACAACCAACCAATTAGTCAGGTTAGAAACAA